>NC_081427.1:69196355-69840718 GCF_949786415.1 Peromyscus eremicus
ACCCAGAACAACAGTTTGTACTCACTTATAAGTGGATATTAGACAAAAAACAAAGGATAACCAGGCTACAGTCCACAACCTCTGAGAAGCTAGGTAACAAAGAGGACCCTAAAAGAGATATGCATGGATCTCCCTAGGAAGGGGAAATAGATAAGATCTCCTGAGTAAATTGGAAATGTGAAGGGTGGGAGGTAAGAGGAGGTGGCAAGGGAACATGTGGGATGGGAAAGTCAATTTGGGGGAAGGACAGAGAGAGAACAAGGGAAGAAATATCTTAATAGAGGGAGCCATTATGAGGTTAGAGAGAAACTGGTGCTAGGGAAATCCTCAGGAACCCACATGATGTCCCCAGCTAAGACTCCAAGAACTGGTCTTCCCCTGTAATCAGATTGATGACTACCCTAACTGTCATCATAGAACCTTCATCCAGTAACTGATGGAATCAGATGCAGATATCCACAGCTAAACACGAGATGGAGCTCCAGGAGTCCAGTCAAAGAGAGGGAGGAGGGATTATATGAGCAAAGGGTTCAAGATCATAATAGGAAATTCACAGAGACAGCTGACATGAGCTAGTTGGAGCTCACTGACTCTAGACTGACAGCTGGGGAACCTGCTAGATGTGGGTGACAGTTGTGTGGCTTGGGCAGTTTGTGGGGCCACTGCCAGTGGTACCAGGATTTATCCCTAGCGCAAGAACTGACTTTTTGGAGCCTATTCCTTATGGAGGAATACATTGCTCAGTCTGGATACTGTGGGGGAGGGTCTTGGTCCTGCCTCAACTTGATATGCCAGACTTTGTTGATTCCCCAAGGGAAGCTGACCCTCTCTAAAGAGCAGATGGGTGGTGGGGTGTGAGTGGTGAGCAGCAGCAGAGGAGGGAGGGGGAACTGTGGTTTGTATGTCAAATGAAAAAAAAAAACTTTAAATTAAAAAAATGTAGGACTCTCAGCTCCTTCTCCAGCACCATGCCTGCCTACATGCTGCCATGTCCCACCATGATGAAAATGGACTAACTGTCTGAAATTATAAGGCAGCCCTAATTAAATGCTTTGTAAGTATTGCCATGGTCATGGTGTCTCTTCACAGCAATAGAAACCCTAACTAAGACAGGGGAGGTTTTGTGAAGCCTCAACCTTAGACAAAGAACTCCAGGGAACTGAAGAGCACTCAGTGTGGGAGAGACAGCATATCTTGCCTAGCAGGTTTGTATTATATATATATGTTTACATGCAGGATCCCATCCTAGTTAAAATAGTGGATGGCTTTTCTCTCACAGCAGCTTGCATAGGACCTTCTGGCACTAACAAACGTGGCTGGAAGAAATGAATCTTTCAAGTCAGTTTCAAACTTATTTCTCTATGTCCTGCAACCAAAGTGTGTGATGTCTTCAACAACAGGGCCTTACTATCTAATGTTGAGGGGCAAACAAAAATAATGGCAATAACATATATTATTTTTTGGACCCTTGGAGCTTCCCTGACCAACAACACTGAAAAGGTATGTCACCCATGACACTGAAGTTTATGTTTAATAACCTACCATTGGTTTCTAGGAGCAATGTTATGTAGTATTCAGAGTACCGCTGTTCAAACTCCTCTTTACTTTTAAAATTTTATTTGTTTATCCTTATACGTATGAGTGTTTGCCAACATGGATGTATGTGTACCCTATGCATGCTGTGCCTCTGGATGCCAGAAGAAGACAATGGATGTCCCAGGACTGGAGTTAGAGACAATTGTGAGACACCATGTGGGTGCTGAGGTTGAACAGCAACCAGGGCTCTTAACCACTGAGCCATCTCCCCAAGCCCTGCCTCTTTCCACTGTTTTTAATAAATTATATTTTGTGGTTAACTTATAAAACATATGTTTTGATTGACTGACCCTACTCCTATCTTTTTGCCTATCCTCTACTCCATTCCCATTCAAACCTTTCCACACCTATCACTCCCACCTTGCTCTCACATTACATGTGCTTTACTAGCCTCACCTTAAGGCCTCTCCATTTCCCTATCAGCATGGCTCTTTACTCCAATTTAAACATAGAAATAAAACAATATCTGACACTACAATCTACATATAAAGAGAACTTGTGACATTTGTCTTCCACGCTCTGACTTACATCATTCAGTATAATATTTTCTGATTTCATCCATTTTACTGAAGTTTTCATAATTTCACTTTCTTTTAGTGATGCATAAATTCCATTGTGTATATGTACTACACTTTCATCATTCATTCACCACTGGATAGACATCTAGGCTGATTCCATTTCCTAGTTATTTCTAAATAACTCACATCAGTTAACACGGGTGTACAAGATCTCTGTCCTTTGGCAATATATCTAAGTAAGAATGATGTAGCTGGGTAATACTATAGGTCTATTATCAGTTTTTAAAGAAACCTCTACACTGACTTCTGTAGTGACTGCACAACTTACATTCCCACTAAAAGTCAACAAGCCTTTCCCTCTCCTTTTATCCTTGCCAGCTTTTATTGTCATGTTTTCTTGATGAGGGCCAAATGACTAGAATAAGATGAAATCTTAACAACATTTTAATTTTATTTCTCTGATGACTAATGCACACTTAAAAAAATTTTTTTTAACTATTTGTATTTTTTCAGATATAAGAAGGACCTAGTCTACTGTGTCTCTCTCAACTTCAGAAAGAATCATAAAGCACTTGTCGGTCCTCAGTTAGGGGGAAGGGAAGAAAGTGGTAAGAACTCAGTTTATTCAGAAAACTTCCACTCACCAAATCCTCTCTGTTGTACTAATCCAAAATTGTCTTATAATAAAAACCCAGAGCAGATATCAGGGTAAATT
Source organism: Peromyscus eremicus (assembly GCF_949786415.1). Classification (NCBI taxonomy): domain Eukaryota; kingdom Metazoa; phylum Chordata; class Mammalia; order Rodentia; family Cricetidae; genus Peromyscus; species Peromyscus eremicus. The sequence continues at coordinate 69,199,185 of NC_081427.1, forward strand.
CTGAAAGACTGGAGGAAACAAGCCACAGCCACTTCTTGTCTCGCCAACTCCTCAGCCTGAAGGGGAAGATCCTGTCTCCACAATCCTCAGACTGAACACCCCCTGAGTCCTCAGCGAAAGGACTGAGTCCTTGTCTCCTCCCTTCTTATATGCCTTTCTCCACCCAGCCATATTACCTCCTGCCTCAACCTTCCTAATGCTGGAATTAATGGTGTGCTTCCCAAATACTGGGAGCAAAGGCATTCGATCCCTAGTGCTGGATTAAAGGTGTGTGCCACCACTGCCTGGCCTCTATGCTTAATCTAGTGGTTGGTTCTGTCTTCTGGTCTTCAGGCAAATTCTGTTTGTTAGAATACAAACAAAATATCACCACATTTCCCTTTTTTGTCTAAAATAATAAAAGAAGGTGATAATTAATATAAGAAAAACTATATATAATAAGTACAATAACTATATATGATATATACAGACATGAATTACATTAACAATGTCTAGTCCATTAACAATTGACAAATTCAGAGAAAATACTCCATTATTTATTCTATTTTGGTCAGTCCAAAGTATTTTACCTAATTCACTTTCTATCTAACTTGTACTACCAACTGAAAACTCTCTTTTGATGTCTTTCAAACTTATACACTTTACACCTCTTTAGTGAGTATCTTTCCTGAATTTGTTAAAAACAAAAACTATAACTATAACTGCCTAGTTTTCAACTCCATCAGAGACCCAAGAAGGAAATAATATTAACCAAGTAAGCAGAAAGTGCAAACAAGTGACTTCCAAAAAATGTGAGAAATGACAGAAACAGCTGGCTGCCTGGACAGTCACCCAAGGTTTTCCTGCAATGCTGCACATCCACCTTTGGCTTACACGCGTAGCATATTTGATAGACTTTTCTATGAAGAAGGATGTTCTAAAGGGCTGTCCTATCTTGTCTTGGCAAAGTTTGTCAGTCCTTTATTTTGCATCCTGCTTGTCCATTTTGGACAGCATACTGTCAGCAGTCAAGGTAAGGACATTTTCTTGCCCATTGTCTAACTTTTGCCACAAAGGAAATAAACTCCATATGAAGTTTCTTTGATGCCCATCATCTTCTTTGAAGTAGATTGGTACTGCCAGGAGCAGACATGTCTCATAGTCATAAAAAAACTATATTATAAAAACATCTTAAATGCCATATTCTACATGTCTCTGAAGTGTTTGAAGATGATCTGTTTATCTAAAATATCTGTTTGACCTGGAAAACATGCCTATCCTGACAAGTTCCATTGTAATAGGTGACTACCAACTAACCTGCATTTTTTTATATCCTAAATAGTTTGTAATAATAACTTTCAGGGACTAGCAATTTGCACTCCATTGTTAAATGAGCTGCATAGGTACAAGACCTTGAAGAAGAGTAGAAATATAGAAATTAATTTAACAAAATTAATCTCAACTTTGTATCGATGTACACAATTTGTATACAATATATAAAAATCCAATCCAATGTAAAAATATTTAAAACTAGTAGTTGCTTTTTAAAAGTAGATTCAATAATCTACCTTTTTATCTTAACATATCCATATTATCCCTTTTATCTTTTCAGAGTAGATTCAATAATCTACCTTTTATCTTATCTCATATATATATATGTATATATATATATATATATATATATATATATATATATATATCTCCTTTTTTTCTGTTCAAAACAAGAACCCTGAATCTATTCTCCTTTGTTTAGCTTTTTTTCCTGAACATTGCCAATAACAACTTGTAATCAACCCCCAAAACAGTGACAAATATCCATAACTCACTGAACAACCAAAAACCACCCACCCCACCTCTTGGGAATGTGAGCATCTTGTTCTTAAATTTACTTCCTGTTGTTTGGGAGTGATGGTATCTTTAGGGGATCTTGAAATTAAAAATTTGGGTTAATTGTCAAGTCCTGGGAGAGGTAGCTATATCATTTGTTGTCCAGTCTCTGCATAATGGGAAAGTGCAGGGCTTGTCTCAAGTCCTGGCTAGAGTAGTCTGTGAGGCTGGATCATCTCAGCTAGTCAAATTGAAATTGTCCTAAGCAGTTTGTAGTCCAAAGCTGATCTTTAGGTGGTATTTGTCAGCTTAGTGGCATTATCATAGTCCATGGGCAGTCATTGTTGTGGGGTTCCATCATCTTTTTGGAGATATAAGAGACCACATTAGGTCAGATTATTCCTTTTCTTGGTAATTTTTTCAGGATAGTTCTCCCTTCTTCTATGGATGCTTATTTGTTCAAAGGTCTTTAAATTCCTCAAGATAATTGTTTTTATTTTCCTGGAAATACAGAAACAAAACCCTGACCCAACCCTAACTTTGGGGAAGTTCCAAATCTAATCTTTATCAATTTTGATTTATGGTTTCTCCTGAAACTTTTGTTCTCTCTTCTATAGCTGTTTCATCATCCAGAGTTGTATGGTTTTTACAATAGGCATTAGGTTCTTTAATTGCCCTGGGAAGGAGTTTCTTCCATGATGACAGGAAAGGACTGAGTGGGATTTGACATGGGTGCCTGCTGGAGGTCCCTCTAAGCATTTCCCAACAACAAAGGCAAAGGATTACCTTCTCTGTCCCTTGTTGATCTAATCCACATTTGTTAGTCCAATGTCTGCCTTTGCCACACCTTCTGCATAACCCAGAAGGGAGGGGCATTTGGTTGGGATTATTCTTAGCAGAATCATTGTTTCTAGGAATACCCTGTTTACAATTCCTTTTTAGTGACCTTGTTTACTGAAACTGAAACACCTGACATTTCAATATTTCTTCAAACCTCTGGAAATCTCCTCTCTTATCCAAGCATCATCATGGTCATGAGATTCAATATAGATTATATATTGGATCCACTCCTCCAAGGGTGCTGATCTTGCCTTTAAAGGCCTAATTACCCTTTTGCATTGTAAATTAACATTTTCAAAAGCCAGAGATTCAATTATTATGTGTCTAGCTTCTGATTTTGGTACCATTCTATTTACTGCTGAAGTCAATCTTTGTAAGAAATCAGTGAAGGTTTACTTTGGGCCCTGCATAACTTTTGTAAATGACTCAATTTTCTTTCCTACTTCTTCAATTCTGTCCCAAGCATTTAAGGCTGCTGTGTGGCATAAAGGCAAGGTGTGGTCATCATATAAAGATTGTCTTTCTATATTAGCATAGTCTCCCTCCCCAAGAAATTGATCTTGGGAAATTTCAATACCTCTAGCGTTACTCCATTGTTCAATAGTCTTAGCCTCATCTTTTCACCAGGTCCTCCATTGTAATTGGGGACCAGCCTCCAAGACTGCTATAACCAAATCTCTCCAGTCTTGAGGGATAATTCTTTTTTTTTTTTTTTTTTTTTTTGGTTTTTCGAGACAGGGTTTCTCTGTGTAGCTTTGCACCTCTCCTGGAACTCACTTGGTAGCCCAGGCTGGCCTTGAACTCACAGAGATCCGCCTGGCTCTGCCTCCCGAGTGCTGGGATTAAAGGTGTGTGCCACCACCGCCCGGCGAGGGATAATTCTATTACAAGTTGACCATGAGTTTAAGAACCACTTCACAAAAGGTGAGTACATGCCATATAGAAATATAACTTCCTTGAATATCCTCAAATCTAACATTTGCACAGGAGTCCATTCAGCTTATACACAGTCTGGGGGATATGTACCATTTGAATATCCTCAAATCTAACATTTGCACAGGAGTCCATTCAGCTTATACACAGTCTGGGGGATATGTACCATTTGAATATCCTCAAATCTAACATTTGCACAGGAGTCCATTCAGCTTATACACAGTCTGGGGGATATGTACCATTTGGCAGTTACTGGATAAATTAAGGTTGGCTATTTGAAAGCCTTAGGTTGTTTCTCTGTAACGTTAAAATGCAATATTGTGATTTGTTCTCCTTTAAATTCCTCTATCTGGGTCTGAATATCTCTATGATAAGTTTTTCTAAGACTTATACCTTGGCACTCATATCAACCAACTTGGCATTCATATAAACCAACTTTTTTAGAGATAAAACAAGAATGATCAAACTGATAATATTTATAATTGACATTATGTAAATCCCATCTAAGTTAATTATCCTCTCACTTAATTGTTCAATTTTCAAACCGTCTAGTGTATTATCAAACAGAGAGCAAACTCCTTCCATTGTAATAGTGTTTCCCATTTTTAAATGTCAGAAAAAAACTCTGACCTTTTTTTTGTATAACTAATTCCCCTTTTTAAGAAATCCCAATTGACTCACCAAATCTGCTGGTAATGACAGTTCAGATGATGGTGAACTGAGACAGTTACCTAGTGTGGCAGCAGCCTGAGGAATGAGCCCAGTGAAAGCCACAACCCACCAGGAGAGGAAAGAAGTGAAAGATCCAGCTGTCTGCATGGGGGAACGTGCAAAAGCAGCTAATTCCTGTGGCTTTTGGAGCCCCAAAGCCTGTAGAGTCTGCTGCAGAGAGGATGCAACAAATCTTAACCAGCAGGGTAGGGACTCCAGCCCAGGTAGGGTGGAGACTCCAACCCTGCATAGCTCTGGCCTGTGCCAGTGGTAGCAAAGCCACAGGCAAGCAGCTTTTTCATGAATTTGTGTGCCACATTGGGCACCAGATGTTGCACGAATCCTAATTGGTTTTATAATAAAAACCCAGAGCCAGATGTTGGGGTAAATGCTCACCTCATCAATTCCTCAGCCTAAAAGGGAAATCCTGTCTCCACAAATCCTCAGACTGAATGCCCCCTGAGTCCTTAGTCGAAAGGACTGAGTCCTTATCTCCTCCTGCCTTATATTCCTTTCTCCACCCAGCCATATTACCTTCTGCCTCAACCTTCCTAATGCTAGGATTAATGGCATGTGTGCTTCCCAAACACTGGGAGCAAAGGCATTCAATCCCAAGTGCTGGGATTAAAGCCACTGCCTGGCTTCTATGTTTAATCTAGTGGCTGGCTCTGTCTTCTGATCTTTAGGCAAATTTTTTTGTTAGAGTACAAACAAAATATCACCACACCCCTTGAATTTTCAAATGTGGTCCTTTTTAAATTCTCAAAGTAAGTAAAGAGTGCATGAGTCACAAAGCTAATCCTCAATAGTTCTGTTGAAAGTACTCTTAATCATACAGTACTTAAATCAAAATTTCCAATTAATATCTTGTTACATAATCACAATTCAGCTGAATGAACATTATGTAATTATATCATTGACAACAGTTCTTTCAATTGATTAAAACAAATTGTGAACTCTGAGAAGTTTCATTCCTTTCTGATCCACCCTAAGCTATCCATGCACAGGACACACAGTAGGCATTCAAATCAAGAGTTGTGAAACTGAATTAGATGGAAGTACCTTTGTTGAGCTGAAGTTCAAGTAGCATGTAATGAATTGGCTAGCACACAGTAATCATGTGTTACTGAAATTGGTAATAATTTACTTATTATCTATGGTACACTTCTGAAAAATATTTCTCTTCGCACTAAAAAATTCATCTTTAGCATTAGCTTGTCAGTAAAATTTTTACATCATTAATGTAACTTTTCATCACAGGCAGAATTGAATATTCATTCCCTACTCCAATCACTGTTATTCTGGCCTGGTAGTTTCTACCCCCCACACTAGATAGTTAACCCATAGTTTATATGAAAATTTTCTCACAAGTTTCCCATTTATAGACTCCTTTTCAGTCTGTTCTTTGTATGAACTGAAAACTTAGTAAGAAATTGCACTAAGTGGTTATAGAAGGCAAGGACCTTAGACATATATGAGTCAGAACTATATGCTTTCCAGACACTAAGAAAGTGATTCTATATTTGCTGTCTTGAATTCTTCTTTTCAGTGTTCCTCTAATGTTTTTCTACTACATGAATGAAGGACTTTAAAAAGAAAATAAAATTGGCCAGGGTAAGAATTTTTATGCATGTGTACAGGACAGACTGCTATGATGTCATACGAAAATATTTCCTTACCTGATAAATAGATTGGTACTTTAATCTTTTATTCAATTATGCTGTAGTAAATAGACTAGGAATTCTACAGCAGTATCTTTGGCGGAAGTAATGAAGTCTTGGCAATATGAGATTTTATGACAGTTCCCTATTAATAAATTTTACTGAGAATGAGAAAAGACTGCCAATGCTAGCTTGAAAATTATTGGATCTGCAGATTTGTGAGATGAATAAGTTGAGTTCTGCTATATCAAAAATATTTCCCATAATAATTTGTATGCTAAGTAGTTTATAATGACTTGGCCAGGAGCACAAGAAGCCACCATTAATTCATACTGATAACCCAGAGCTGGTGTGTTCCTTTACCAAGCAACTTATGAAAACAGGCCCAAATTCCTGTCAGTGTTTAATACTAATTAGGTCCCCTTGCCCTGTGGCTTCCCCATGTTACTCTCTGATGGTAAATCAACCGTTAAATGACTAAGTGTGGCCTGCAAGGATAAGTGCCCCACCACCGAGTGATACAAAAGGAGCTGGATTAACTGAATTCCATCAATACCCAGCTCTGCTTGCTACTTACTTACTTCCATCCTCGGTTCTAGCATCCATCACTGACATGAAGTGTTTTCAAAGAAGCACCTCCTAAATTGTTATTGATTGTAAATTATCAAGGTAGCCCTCCTTATACTTTCATAGAAAAACAAAACTATATAATTCCCTGGCAAAATGTTATTATATTGTTAACCAAATAGTTCCTGCATAAATCCTCTAGACATGTAGAGGCTCAAGTCCTACACTCTAATCCACAGTGTCCACTTTAGATGCTTCTATTTGTACCATTTCATCTCTATAACTTAGAACTCCTTCTCAGTGGTGATGCAGTTCTGCAGTCTCTCCTGTTTCCCAAGACCATTTTCCTGAAAGGCCATGACAAGTCTTGTAGTCCCTGAAATCCTTTTCCTCCTCACTAACACTTCAACTCCTATACTTCATGGACCTCCTTCCTCTAACTCAGCCCTTTAAAAGTTCTAGCAGCCTCTCTCTCTCTCTCTCTCTCTCTCTCTCTCTCTCTCTCTCTCTCTCTCTCTCTCTCTCTCTCTCTCTCTCTCTCTGTGTGTGTGTGTGTGTGTGTGTGTGTGTGTGTGTGTGTGTGTGTGTGCATCTCTCTGATCTCTCTGTGTGGTGGTTGAGGTGTGTTCTTCCTAAGGAGATAGCAGAAAGCTGCTTTCACTGTTCATAACTTGGAGTCAAACGGATACAGTACAATGAGACTTTTAAAACGTCAAGAGGCATTCTGAGAGCTATGATACAGAATCTTTGTCCCTTTCTTCCTTTTGTACTGTGTTATCCATGGCCTCCAACTGTTTTTCCTACTGCAGTCTGAAGCTGACCTGTATAAAAGCAATGACTCAAACCGGAGACAGGACCCAAGAGGGACTACACCCTGCTGGATATTGGTTAAGGAACATGTAACAACCCCTGGCCTCAAAAGAAAGCATTTGAAGACTAGCTTTGTAAATGTTGATCGTTCCAAAAGAAGGTAAATAATTTCCAAATAGTCTTACAATCTTTATGGTTAAAAGGTCTTGAGCGGTTGTCCGGTCTACATTGGCCATTGAAAATACTCTACAGTGTCTTCCATGGGTGTAGAGGACACTTGAGGGACCATCACCAGACAGTGCTACTCACCATGCACTGCAGGGAGAGCTGAGATGGGATAGCTCTACAGTCTGAAACACTACCAAGGGTTAAGCAAATAGCTAACAGAACAGAAAGCTAAGTGACTTTCTGGGACCTGGACAATTAAAAGCAGAAATGACTACCAATGACAGAAAAAAAATGACCTAGTGTAAACTTCAATTCCATCTCTAAGCCAGTGAAGCCTTCAGGAAATCTTGGCTGTAAAGTGATGGGTTAATAATCTACACTTTCAGGGATGAAAAAAAAAAAAAAGCAAGAGGCCAAAATAACAGTGATTTGAGTGAGGCATGAATATTCAATTCTGCCTGTGATGAGAAGTTACATTAATGATGTGAGGATTTAACTGACAAGTAAACGCTGAAATGAAATCTTTAATGGAAAGAGAAATATTTTTCAGAAACCCATTGCAGATAATAAGTAAATTATTACCAACTTCAATAAAATATGATGATGAACGTGCAAACCTTTAATGTCTAACATTAGGCATTCGTGAACAATGGAGGTTTTAAGAAGATAAGCACCTTTAGTGCTGCACCTTTTATTTTGAAAGTATCCACCTCTCCTCAAGATTTCTTTCAACTACTAATAAAGAGAAGCTGTTAGAGGGTTTTAAAGATAATCTTATTATTAAAAGAATGAGGAAAAGTCAAGGCATCCTTTTTTACCTTACTAGCAAATACTATTTTTAAGCAGTGTTTGGTTTTTTTCTTAGACCTGAGAATAACCAGATTTATAATTGCAGAACAATATTAATAAACAATATTTAGACCTTCATCACATTAGACATAGACTAGAATTTATATTACCTTATTTTAAATACAAAAGTGTCCAATTGCTACATTTGGCCAAAGGCTGTTACTGTGTCGTTCTCAGGGACAACAAGTGAAGAGAAATAAGCCTTTCAAGGGTACCTTGTTTGACCTTGTTTGCAGTGCTGTTCATGATGCAAACTTTGTTTGGGATCCACAGTGAGCTGCTCTTCTGGAAGAACAGTCAAGTAAACGATTGGTTGGTTAGCTAGCTAGCGGGATGAGTTTGGGAGAAAAGCAATGCCTTTTTCTTCCATTCAGGGTGCTGTATTGGTCTCTAATGAGAGTGGAAATCATTTTACCTGTCAGAATGAAGCTACAAAAATCCTTGCTGAAGGAGATTGAACAGGAACGTGCAAATGAGTAAAGAACCTAATTCCCAATATGTCAAACCTCTGAAATGGAATGGTAATAAAATATAGTTCTAAAGACATGGAACCTTAAACCTTAGGTGAGAATTATCAGGTATTTCTGGCCCCACAGCCTTTGAACACACAATCAAAATGGGTTATTCCCTCCAAATAGAGACCTATCAGCTCAGTAGAAGCCAAGGTCCTCCATCTTTGAACCTTTGTACCTAGTTTTCTGATGCCTCCATCTGGAAGAGGTGAAAAAAATAATCAGGAAAATGGGTTCTCACTGGGCCCTCCAATGAGCTAACATGATTCTAGTACCTCTGTTAAATTTTACTATAACAGTCACATCCAAAAATATATTTTTGCAATATGGAACATCATTGCATTATAGTCTTATATTAATGGATTTTAAAAGTCCATTTTTAAAAATGTTTACATGTCTGTGTGTGCTTTATAAATGAGTACTTTTAATATATTCAAATATTGTGCCAGACATACTTTATTAAATACTGTTGTGAGAAATAGACATGAGTTCTCATAGGCAAGATGAAACCTGTGTCAAGCTGTTGTGTTTCTGCTCACTCATGATATTATCTGTTTTCCCATTGTATATTGAGATTCAAGTTGACTTTAGAAAGGAAAGGAGGGATTCTGAATAAAAAAAGTCAACTAGAATTAATGAATGGAATGATGGAGTTCTTGTTTTGTTGCTTGGAGTTTATTTTGGTTTCATTTTGCCTTATTGGTTGGCTTTTGTTTGAGTCAGAGTTGTGCTATGCAGCGCAGACTGGCCTGAAATTCACTGAGCAGCCAACACAAGCTGCCCTACAATTCTCGATCCTCCTCTCCCCGATTCCTGGGTGTCTGTAATAATGCTACGTGCAGCAAGTCCATTCAAATGGATTTATAAGACAGATTATTAGTCTTGTTTTGAAAGATGTAAAAACTGAATTGAAATGATAAATGTTCATGACAGCAGAAATGTGTTCAACAACCAGCAGGACATGGTGAGGATGGGTTCTTCTCCCTGATCACCATGTACTTGCAACAATATAAACCAAAAGCCCAGTTGATCTCCATATCATTCTACAAGAAAGCCTCCTATTCATCCTCTCCACTGTTCAGCTGTCTCTGTGTTCCAACTTCTCAGTCAACTCCTCCTACCTCGCACTCTCTTTGGCTCTTGCCTTCCTAAACAAATGCCCTGGTTGTTGACTGCTTCATCCCTGAACTACAGCTACCTAAAACAACACCACCATCATACCATTCATGAACACAAACAGTATTTCTTACATTTATATCCCCATCTCAATTACCTTGATAAATCAGAATAAATCAAATAGAACTCAGGTGGCTCTCTGTTCTTTGCATTAGATTCACTGTGGCCTCTTCAATGAGCAGTTTTAGTTATCTTACAAAGAAACACATTATAGTTGGAGCTCAGTGGTAAAGGTGTGTGCTAAACATTCAAAAAAACCCGGAGTCAGTCCCCATCATCAGCAAAACAAAAAAACTAACAAAAGAAGACAGTATGATCCCCAGGAGGCACAGGGGAAGGGGAACTTAATATAGCAAAATAATTTATTTCCTACATTGGATCTCCAGGTAGCCTAACATAGTACTAACTTAAAAACTAAACGATTTGTCAGTCACCTTCATATCATAACTCCAACTCTTATACTCACCAGGTTGACCTCATACAGTTATCTAGCACACATAAGTAATAAGCATTCTTGCACAATAGAAGTTACAATTAGAGTTTTGCAGATTAGGAATAAAATGCCAGGGAAAGTCATGCATATTAGAAACTGAGAAACTGAAGGAATATGAACTCAAACAGCCTTAATTTCAAGAGAAATGTCATTTTGAAGCAACAGCTCTTTGTTCCACTTTATGTAAATTTATATACAAATATTCAAAGATTTCAAACTATAAATTAATTGATTAAAACAGCACATCCTTAAATTGTTTGGCTTACCGTTTTTATCTTCTTATATCATGTCCTATAGAAAATTATACAAATGAACATCATAGACTTTCAAATTAAAGATGTTTATACTCTGAAGGGCTGTAATGGTGGCTCAGTGGTTAAGAGCACTACCTGCTCTTCCACAGGACCTAGGTTCAATTCCTAGCACCCATATGGAGGACCACAATCCCCTGTAACTCAAGTTCCAAGGGCTCTGGTACCCTCTTCTGGCATCTGCAGGAACTGCATGCACGTGATACACAGATATAAACACAAGCAAAACTCCCATTCACATAAAATAAAGATGAGATAGTGCTCTATAAGTAAATACTATATTATGGATGAGAGGACATTTCATTATTATAGTTTCTAATATACTTGTGGGGCAAGGAAATAAGTGCATAGATTTTAACTAATAAAAATTCCACAAGTCCTTTATATATTACTGGGGGAAAAAAAAAAAAAAGCAATGTATTTCAGAGCAATTACTGGAGGAGATTTTCTACTTCATTCTGGTAAACGAGTTCTAGATGTAACCAACCAACCATCTTATTAAATAAGTATAGGTGGGACTAACAGAGAGGAGAACTGAGAGAACAGGAAGGTGGGAGAAGACACTGCCAGCCGCTGCCATGACAAGCAGCATGTGAAGATGCCGGTAAGCCACGAGCCACGTGGCAAGGTATAGATTTATAGAAATGGTTTAATTTAAGATATAAGAACAGTTAGCAAGAAGCCTGCCACGGCCATACAGTTTGTAAGCAATACAAGTCTCTGTGTTTACTTGGTTGGGTCTGAGTGGCTGTGGGACTGGCCGGTAAGAGAGATTTGTCCTGACTGTGGGCCAGGCAGGAAAACTCTAGCTACAACGAGTCCTGTGCCTCTTCCAGTGATGGCTGCAGGGTTGGAAGGGAGCAAGCCACACCGTGAGAAAGATGGGATATTGCAGAAGTTCAAAGCAAGTTCTCAGTCCAAGTTCTCAGCAGTCGCCCCAAGGCCCAGGTAGCACAAACGCTTAGACATGAGTGAATTTCTTCAGTGTTTGTTACCAGGACAAACACAGTTTTTAAATGTTGCCTGAATTATTGAAGTACTGTGAGGTCAGTGGAATAGATGAGAATGAACATAAAGAAAGTGTCATATAAGGAACGGTGAGGACTATTCTGACACTTTCTCATATCAGAGGATAGTTTTATTGTTTATTTTATAACAACTTTTGCCATTTTATTTTTTTATAAATTTGAAGGTTTGGTTAGTGGCACCCCACTGCCCACCTCCAGCCCATGTCCTTGTTCTGGATGATTTTTGTCAACTTTATACAAGCTAGAGTGACCTGAGAAAAGGGAATCTCAGTGCCTCCATCAGATTGGCCTGGGGTCATTTTCTTGATTCGTGATTGGTGTGGAAATGTCCAGCCCTTTGTGAACAGTGCCACCCTTGGGTGGTGTCAGAAATCAGGCTGAACAAACCATAGAAAACAAGCCGGTAAACAGCATTCCTCCATGATTTCTGTTTGAATCCCAGGCTCCAGGTTTCCACCTTGAGTTCCTGTTCCGGCATCCCTTCAATAGGCTGTCAGGTGAATTAGTCCTTTTCTCCTGAAGTTGCTTTGGATCATGGCATTATCACAGTTGTCGATAGAAAGTCAAGTCGGGTTAAAACCCACCCCGCATTCCCTCTTCAAAACCAGCTGTGCATCGAAGTGCTAGCTCAAGGCCCGAGATCTGGGGTAACATGAACTTTTTGTTTTCATTTGGCTTTCCTGATTTTTTATGTATACGATGCTTCCTGCCAAATAGCTGGACCATTAAAACCGTAGAGCTCGCCTGTAACACTGTAGGCTGCCCTTGAGTTGACCGTCTGCGCCAGTGAAAGGCACTGTTGTCAGCGCATGCCCCCTTGCCCTGACTTGCCATTTCGTGCCAGAGGACTGCCAGGGGTGAGGCTATTAGACTGCCTCAGCTACTGTGTTCGAGCATTTGAGTCATATTTTGGCTGAAAGCCAAACAGAAGACACAGTCAATACTGAATTCAGATGATTTTATTCTTCAATATTTCTAAAAGATACTTTTATAACAAGGATCTAGATGCAATATGTATCAGTGTAATTAGTTATAATATCAAATAGCATAACACATGGCATTTGGTTTAAGTAATGTATTACAAGAAAAGAAGCCCTATGTAAAGTCCATTTCTTTTAACTTGCCATTGATGTTATTACAAATTCATATGTATTTTCTGCTGGCAAAAATCTGGCCACTGTACACAGTAGTATCTATAATTAGGAACATGGTAACTCACATAAAAATCAAGTATTTAAAAGAAATATAATATTTTCTCGTATGAAACATTAGCCAAGCCTTCAAAACTACAATAACGCAACAAACCAAAACATTTTAAAATAAAACTGAACAATTAACTGTGATATGTCAAGGGAAATCAAATGTGCTGTGTGCCTCACACATTACCATTTCTAAAGAAAAGGGAAGCTGTAATCCTCGAGAATTCCCCAAACCAGAGTGAGTGCTGCAACATTTCAGCGCTACTTAAATTTTTATGTGTACTTTAAACACAAATTTGAGAAATTGGTCTCTAAGCATTTGCTTTTCACAGACTTTACACTAACAGCTGCTAACTTGCTGTGTTACCTTGGAGCTCATTTCAAATCTCTGATCTGTTTTCTCATTTATATAATTGTTTTCACTTAATGTTCTATAGAGATGATTCAAAGAAAGCAAGAAATAAGTCCAATTTTCTTCCATTATCTATTCAGGTCCCAGAGTGGAACACCATGGAAAGATGGATTGGAGAGGCTTTGGAGCTGGCTTCTGGACATCTGAAAGGCACACAAAACTGAAATAGAAATGGTGTGTCCTGCACAAATGCAGGCAAAACTGAAGTCCTTTCATCACAAATCCTTCCAGATAGATCACGTCAGTTCCAAAGTCTCACTGGATCAACCTGTCACTTTCTTCTTTTAAAGATTTTTCCGTTTGCTTTGTGCTCAGATGAGGATGATGATGATGATGATGATGATGATGATGACGATGACGACAACGACGATTTTAAATGGCTCATGGACACAACTGTGCATGAATTTTATGTTGATCAATCACAGGCCAAACCCATAATCATCTTTGTCTTTGAAAACACAAGCAGTACCTTTAATATGCCTGGGCTTATTCACCTCATAAAGTTACTGGGGTTCTCAGCACAATCCTGGATATGTCAGATAGAAAAGGGAGTGGCCAACCCTGAGAATCTCAGGAACTCTGTAATTCTTCAGTAACACACACTGGTGTTATTTCCTTTGTGGCTCCGTCTTCTTCACAAGTCATCTCTGTCTCGCTCTCTGTGAAAAGTCGGTGTGCTTGTTTCATGTTCTCATAATTAAATGCATGATCTCAAACGTGGTTCATGTATGTCATTCTCTTTCTGGCTTACACTCCTCTGTCATCCCATGCCTCCCTGCAGGACTGGTCTGCAAATTCTCAATCTTTCTTCTTCTGTTATAAAGAGCAATATATTTTAATGTAAAACATTGCCAATAGCTATTACTCATAACTTGATGGTTAGGAAGCTGACTTTCTCATCCACAGATTGCCTGCGTGTGATTTCCAACAGCCACAGGAAACACAATTCTAAAATCTCCTAGCAATTTTGATTACCTATCCAACATTTATTCCATCCATCGCTCATGTAGTCATGCTGTTTAGATTTTGATAAGCCTTCTTACTCAAGTGTGGTTCATGGGCCAGCAATTCTCAATATCACATGGGAATTTACTAGGAAAAGAACAGAAAAACACAAAGCCAGGGCCTGTTCTGGCCAAGTCAGAACTACAGGTAACCCATCACATAATCTTCAAGAATTCACATAACTTAGGGATAAGCCAGTCTGACTCATAATTTCTTATTCTCAAACATCAGTTTCAGAGCTGGCACAGTAGAACATACCTTTAATCCCAGCACTCAGGAGGCAGCGGCAGACAGATATCTGTGAGTTCTAGGCCAGCCTTGACTACAGAGTGAGTTCCAGGACAGACAGGCCTACACAGAGAAACTATGTCTTGGGGAAAAAAACAAAAACAACAACAACAAAAATCATTTTCAAATGTGCAAAATCATAAGATTATTTGACCAGTGATACCTGGGATTTGTGACTTCTGCTTGTAGACATCCCTCACAGCACACATCAAGTAGGTACAGGGAGTCAAAGAAGCCTGCCCCTGACGCTGTCTTAAAATGGTGACAAACTAAGCCAGAGGATAAACCTAGCACTGATCATTGCTTATTGGATGCTGGGAAATAATGTTTCAGGTCGGAGATTTCTTCAGATTGGGAATATTTGTCTAGATTTTCTTCACTGAACACCACTCATCTGAACAGCTGGGCTCCTGAGTTTGTTGTGGTTTTGGTTTGGTTTGGTTTGGTTTGGTTTGGTTTGGTTTGGTTTGGTTTGATTTTCAAACCAACAGTGCTCAAAAGTTAGATTTTAGAACATTGCAGAGGTCAGATTTGTCAACTGTGAATGTTCAACTGTATCATGAGGCCTCAGAGGGTCACAGAAGCATGAAGCCAGACCCAGTGATCCACTGCCTTCCAAGACCATCTTAGCCTTTTAGAAAGCAAGTTAAATGTATTGTTTGATGCAGATGGGAACATATGACCAGATGAACAAATCTGTCTCAGACCTGTGACTTCTCTCTCTTAGTCAAGAAAGGATTTGCACATTTTTAAAAAGTAAAAGGAGACAAGAAAGGATTCTGGGAAGAAGCTAGCGTGAGAAGTGAGAGGGCTGTCTTTCTCTGTCTGGACCATCTGTGCACTGTTGAGTCCATTTAGTGTAATGACTGTGGACTGCTCCAAGATATTACAGGCCTAAACTTTCCAGGAGAAGCTTGGAAGGTAAGCTGTGTGAACTGTAGCTAATTTGAGCTCTTAGCATAGGCCATAGCTAGAACATTAATAACTACATTTTTAGGGAAAAATAAAAAGTAGCCATGTGCACCCATGGAAAGGGGCAGGCTCAGAAGAGAGCTGAGAATGCCTTAAAGTTATACTGCAGACTTACTCCTGGTATAGAAGGACCCTCTAGCAGTCAGGAAGTTTTAGCTTTTTTTTTTTTTTTTTTTTTAGTGTTTTTGTTTTGTTTTGTGTTTATGGGATTTTTTTTTTTTTTTTAGACATGAAGTCTCACCAGTGTGGCTCCTAAACATGATATGAATAAGGGCAGCACCATAGACATGTTAATGTGGAAGGGAGAAAGCTCAGGAAGCCTCAACCCTAGACAAAGAACTACAGGCAAGTAAGGAATGCTGAGAGCGGGAGAAATAGTCTTCCGCAGTGAGGATCACACCAATTAGATACCCGTTACCATAGTGGTCAGCCGCGAAGTGAGTAGCAAAAGTCAGGTTTAAAAACAGTAAGTTCTAGGGAAAGAGGCAAAACCTGACTTACATACTTAACCTACTACTAGATTTAAATGGCAGATTATAAGCAAAAATGTTGCAATGACTATCAGTAAAGTTTATATCATTCAAAGAAGTAACACGAATCCCCGGCTACTGTACCTGGGAAGGTTGATGTAGATTTCCAGTGTGAAGATAAAAGCAAACGTCTTAAGGATGCTTGAACAATCACAGAAGGAGAGAATCTCAAACAAAGTGTATGAATAAAATGGAAGTAGAAAGGTTAAAAAAGAAAAATCCAAAGTAAATTTGAGCTGAAAAGCATAAAAACTGAGATGGAAATTCACTAGAATATTCAAGCACAGATTTGATCCATCAGAAAATGAAGACAGGTAAATCAAGGGACACTATGAAGTCTGCAAAAATAAAAGAAGACTGAACAAAAGTGAACAGAGCTAAGAGACCTGTGTGACAATAAATGGGTCAATAAATATACTGCAAGAATCCCAGAACAGACAAAGAACAGCGAATATTGGAAAGTTACTATAAAGGTCACACAAATACAGGGAAAGACTTGAATATGAATGCTAGTACTCAAAAAGTTCAATGAATTCCAAGTAATGAGATTGCAAGGAGTCCAACAACAAGACAAGTTATAATCAAAGAAAAGTAAAAAAAAGATAAGGAGACAAGGTAAGATAATGAAGAGTGTTGTAAGCAGTTAGAAATAAAACTATTCCAAGCAGAACACTGTGGTCTAACATAAAGAGAGCTATATGGATGGAACAATGAAATAGAATGGATACCCCAGAAATAAGAGTTCACAGCTACGGTCACAGTTTCTTCGCAAAGGTGCTAAGACCATTCAAGGGGGAAGGCAATCCTTTCAAAAATGGTGTTACAAAACCTAGATATCTAAATGCCAAGGAGAGAAGTTAGATGCTTACAAATATCATATCATCTTCTGCTTACTTGAGCAAATTATCTCAAAATGAATCTGAGAACTAAATGTGAATTGTAGACCTACAGAGTTCTTAGAAGAAAATATATGGGGTGGGGAACTTCACAACATTTAATTTCACAGTAGGGCTGGAGAGATGGCTCAGAGGTTAAGAGCACTGACTGCTCTTCCAGAGGTCATGAGTTCAATTCCCAGCAACCACATGGTGGCTCACAACTATCTGTAATGAGATCTGGTGCCCTCTTCTGGCCTGCAAGGACACATGCAGACAGAATATTGTATACATAATAAATAAATAATTTCACAGTAATATTTCTGTAGCTGACATTGAAGAAATGGACAAATGGGACTCCATATTTTTTAATTGGTATGACAAAGAACAGTAAAAAATAACTTATTAAACAGAAGAAAAAAATTAAATGTAGTAAAATATTACTATGCTAAAATACATAGGTAATGGACAGAACAATAACATAAAGCCAAGCAACCTAATTTTAAAATGAAGGAGGGGTCCCTAAGGATATAACAGGTGAAATAATTCTTGCTTAGTGTGTGCAAGGCCCAAGGTTCAATGTCCAGCCAGAAAACAAACAATAAAAACATGAGACAAAATTTTAACACATATTCTGAAGAGAAGGTGTACATGGGCAATAAGCATATTAAAACACTGTCACCAGTAATCACTAGGAATATGCAACACCTAGCAATTCTGCTTCTGAATGTATAACGAAACTTTAAAGCAGGACCTTGGTTTGGATATTAGAGTAATACGGGTTTTGTAGGAGTTCAGAAGTGTTCCTGTTTCTTGTTTGTTTGTTTGTTTTATTTCTTTAACATAAGAAATATTGGTTGCAGATTTGCTTTGAAAGCCTGGCTGAATTCTGCTGTGAATCTGTCTACACTTGGGCTTTTTATTAGCCAGAAGACTCTCTTTCACTTTTTGCATCTACTCCTTCGTTATATTTGTACACACATGTACATAGCAGCAATTTCACAACACTTAAATCCTGGCATCAACTCATGTCCACAGACAGATGAGCAGGTATGTAAACTTTGGAATACACATTCAGTGGAATATTACTTGGTCTTAAAAGCAATGGAAGGTTTGACAAATGCTGTAAGTCGAGACCATTCTACTAAGGGAAGTCAGCCACAAAATGAAATAAAAAGCTGTATAGAATGACTTATGTGAAGTGCTTAAAATAGCAAAAATCATAGAGACAGAAGGCAGGATGACATTTTCCAGGGGCTGAAGGTATTTGGGGAATGAAAAATGTTATTTAATGGGTATAGGGTTTCAGTTTGGGAAAATGAATAGTCATGAACATGATGGTGACAATTTCACATTTTATTTTTGCTAAAGAGGAAAGATGGTCTTTCTATGGAGCTCAGGCTGGCCTGGAGACATTAGATAGCCCAGGCTAGTCACAGGTTTGTAATTCTCCTGTCTTTACCTTCCAAGTACTAGTATTACATGCATGAGCTACCATGGCCAACACTGATTATATATTTTGAATATATTTATAAGAAGATAAATTCTGTGGTCTGGAAAGATGACTCATCAATTAAGAGCACTGTCTGTTCTTCCAGAAGATCTGGGTTCAATTCCCAGTACTCACATGGTAGCTCACAACAGTCTATAAACCAGTCCCAGGAGATCCAATGCCCTCTTCTGGCCTCTGTAGGCACCAAATGCATGTGGTGCACAGACATACATACATTCAAGACATCCATACTCATAAATAAAATGGGGAAAAGATGTGTTTTGTTATGTGATGTGATACTTAACACAATAAGAAGGACAAAACAATGCGAATGAAGGAAGAAGATGAGCAGGAGGCCGCAGAAGAGGAAGGAGGAGGAACAGGACCCATAAAGCCTAAAGTATTTACTACTTAGCCCTTTTCCTGACCTAAACTTCTCAAAGCACACAAATAGATGGAGAGAATAAACAACCCTTGTAGCTGGAGTTTTCCTGTGTCCACCCGGCTCCTGCAGCTGCTCAGATCCAAGCAAACACACAGGGATTTATATTACTTATAAACTGTATGGCCGTGGCAGGCTTCTTGCTATCTAGTTCTTACATCTTAAATTAACCCATTTCTATTAATCTATAAGTTGCCACGTGGCTTGTGGCTTACCAGTACTTTTACATCTTGCTTCCTCTGTGTCTGCCTGGTGACTCCTGACTCAGCCTTCCTGTTCCCAGAATTCTTCCCTCTCTTTGTCCTGCCTATACTTCCTGTCTGGCTACTGGTCAATCAGCACTTTATTTATTAACTAATCAGAGCATACAGAGCAATATCCACAGCAAACCCTCTCCACATTTTTGTGCATGTAATTGTCCTAGCATTTCCTAGGCACTAAATGACAGTGTTTATTACTACTTAGGTTGTATAACACTATAAATAATGCCACATGCCAATCATACTAGTGCTGTTTAATATCATGTTTTTGTACCCACATTGTTTACACCAGAAAGCTGCACTGTACAGACTAACAGGTATGAAAATAGGGCTTGGCTGCCTCGGGCCTGACCCTGATCTACCGCTCACTAGCTCTGAGAATGTGGCCAAGGCAATCAACCTTCTATGTTTTATTTTCTATCATGAGTTGAGGATAATTTTAGCTGTATGGAATGCATTATATTCACAAGACAGTGAGATGTAAAGTGTTTCTTATAGCATCTACTACATGGTTTAGAAAAAATTAATAAAGATTATCATTTGTGTATCTCTCCTTTAAATTTTCTAAAATGTTCAAATATCAATCAAGAGTCATACGCATGTAAGATAAATATGAGTAATTGTTTTTAAAGTGCCTACAACTTTGAGAAATAAAAACCAGATTGTTCCCATCTACAAAACTTCATAAGCTGTTCTAGGATTCCTTTGCTCAATGCTGTGTGCACATTATTCTTTGTTCCTGAGAATTTGGGGTTGGTGACCAGTGCACAAATTATGACTATTGGGGAAGAAACAAGAAGAGAGACTGGAAAGTATCTGAAGAAATCGCTGTTCTGTTTTTTTCCTTTGCTGGTTTAAATGCTAATCAACCATTTCTGAGAACAAGAAATATCCCTGGGCACATTCTTTTGGACCTTTTTTAACTTCCCTTTTCTTTCCTGCTGGCTTTGTTTTCAGATGGGTATCGAACAGGAAATTCCAGTCCACTAAGAAATGGTGAACTTTTTTTAGAAAAAATCAGAGGGAAATCAATAGTGGACTGAGCTGAGGAAGGAGGAGTGGACAAATGGACTGTGGAAAGGGTCATCTTGTTGCCATTTTCCCTCCGAAAGATGAAACGAGCAGCTTTCACGTGTACCTAGGCACATCTTCTAAAAACCACATACACATTAATTAAATCACAATTTCAAATCAAAACACCAACAAGGCTGCAGAACACATATAGCCACAAAACTATTCTAATGCCTCAAAACCGGAAGAACGAGGGTGTGTAAAAGAACGGAGGGGCAGGAATGGTTTCTCCACTTACTGCTGAGTGTTGCCAAATATGCGTTAAGTACCTCATGTACTGGAAATACACTGCAAATTACCTTTCTTGTGTTGTGGATAGGAAGTGAAGCCTTTTCTTTTGTTCCTGTTTATATTATGTATTGATCACTGCATATTCAAACCTACCTCTTCTGCACTGTAAGCAATTGATTATGGGATGTACTCTATCACACTTCGTACCTTTCAGATTTGAGACTAAGATGTCATACACTGTGAACATTCTGATGAATTTATTAGCTAAATATACTCTCAGCTTACTTTTTATAAGTTCAGAAAAGCTATTAAACAGAGAAACATGAATGGCCTCAGACCGAGCAAAATCACAACCACCCTGATACCAACCGCAGCAGCGACAGTCACAGCAAACATGTAATGTCATGTAACATGAACACAGAGCTTGAGTTTGTAATGAATTTAGACTAAAGCTGGAACAGGCACCAAGATTTTTGCTACGAACTTTAAGGCATTTGATGACAACATACATTAAGTTGATTCTCAATCACCAGGTGAACTGTGGACTTCATTTTACAGATCAATGTTAGTAAGACTCTCTAGTACTGAGTTCTGTACGTTAGGTGATCAGGAAATGAGCTGTGTTGAAGGTGACATATAGCAGCATACAAAACTCTTATGAACTCGGTTGTCAAACTGGCATACTCACATGAGAAAAATAGAAATGGTCTATTAACTATAAAGTAGGTTTTATAAAATAAGTATCCTGATGGAACACTACAAAAAGATTTACTTATTTACGTTTTACTTTATTGACTCATCAACTAGTGTGCAATTTTAGTACATCTTCTTCATTACTAGTATTTATTTAGAATAAAACCCTTATGGTACAAAAGAAAGCCATCTAAATATGACTCTTCTCTACTACAGACATCATCATAGAGGATGCTATTGCCAATAATTTATTGCATCATGCCCAAACTTTTCAATACAATGGAGGGCGTGTGTGTGTGTGTGTGTGTGTGTGTGTGTGTGTGTGTGTAATAAATGGAAGAATTATACTTTGACATTTTCTTAGTATTATCTATAAATTTCTGCCTGGTCATAGTAACCATACTAACTTTTCATTGCAGTGATCATTTCCTAAAATCTGCATACCTTAACAAAGGCACAAGTGATTACATTTGGCTATGTCTCTCACTGTGCCTTCAACTTATGTTGATGTATATTAAGGAAAAGAATACTTGTTCAGATGTGTAGGAGAAACACTTGTGCAGAGGTTTATTTAGAGGATTCTGCAGAATACTGTATTTCACAAAATAGCATAAGCAAGGAGTTTTCTTACAGAGGATCATCTTTTGGGGTTGGTATTCCAAATAACACACTCTGGGAATTGTTAAGCTGCAGAATCAAGTTTAATCATCCTAAGAACCCTGTCAGAGAGGCTGTATTATGCTCATTTTACAAATTAAGGAAGCTAAGACATAGGAAGTTTAAGTGACTTTCCTAAAGTCACCAGCTGGTAAGTGACAGAATTGGCATCAGTCCCCACATCTCTCCCCTGCTCCCTGCACCACACGGAGCTCATCATCCTTCAGCATCACTAACACTCACAGTACTAAGGAAATGTTCCTGTCTTTAACTCAAGAGGCTGAGCTCTAAAATATTTTGACAGTACAGATCTGAATGTCGAAAGGGCCAAGAGCGTGCTACATGGAGATGTGCAACAGGATTCCAGAGAAGGAAGAAATGGTGTGGCCTCGGGAACACAGAGAAGCCTTCACGTGTGTTTATCCACGCAACTCTGCACTTAACTCCACGTCTTCCTGGTAGGATTCCTATGGAGATAAACAAAATGCCATTAGTGCAACGCATAACCTCTCAGCCGGAGCTGCTTCTTCTGGGCATCTCTAAATCTTTCCAATCTCCGCCCTTGGAAGTTTGCATTACTTGGAACAGTTACTCCTCCTGCAGAATCATGGCTTTCCCCATGATTCTCACAACTCTGCAGCTTCCTAGAATGGACACACACATACTCTTTTTGACAATATTTCCAAAACTGGAAAAAAAAAATCTTGAAGAACTCTAAATCCAAAATATATTTTCGAAATAAATACCTATCCATTGTAGTTTTTCTTCATAGAATAGAAAAAAAAGAGATGATAAACTGAAACCATTCATAGAAATGTGTGTCTTGGGCTTCAGAGGATGAGAGAGACAGAACTTGCAGGGCTAATGTCAGGAGGTGGATCAAGGAAGACGAGGCAGACACCGATTCCAGCCCTCTCACAATGAGCTGGGAAGCGATTCTGTGGGCAGAGGAGGTGAGGGGACAGGAAGAGGTGACAGGAAGGGGCCCGGGAACGGCGGGCACTGCGTCCCGGTTCAGCATCAGCGGTCACGTGCACTGCCGTTTTCCCGTGTAATCGTATTCACAGCCCCAGGCATGCATAATCTCAGGACACCTGCTTTCACTTGCACCCTGATTGTGAACAATTTTAATAACGTTTACCTCTTGAGTAGTCTTGATTTCTTACCTTACCATACTCTTTTTTGCCAATTACCTATGACCTCTTGGCTTTAGTAGAGACGATGACATTCCTTGAGCTAGTCAGCTTCTCACGCCAAGAAGATGAACTACTGCCTTCTAGTGAATTCCAACAACATGCCTTAACATAGTATCTGTTGTATACTACCTTGCTTGATGCTTATTTTACATAAAACTAATGTCCTGTCCACTCTTGCCAACTCTCAAAGTAAGTATCGAGGAAACCAACTTGTAGCTCACACATTATTAAAATACTATTTAAGTTCTACGACCCTGAGTTCAGCTCAATTTTTACCTATTTAAAGAAAATATTTTAAACATCATTTTTTTCCTTATCACGATTACATTAATTGCTTGAGAATTTCATAGAATATCTTTAGAACATATCTTAATAGTTAGATCAAACACCTCTTATGCCCCTGTTAATTTTATTTATGTTTTTATTTGTTTACTCTGCTTCATCTTTTATCCCAGCTCCTGCTACAGCAGTGGTTCTGCAGACAGTTCAGCCATGTCCAAACCAGTGCAGTCAGGACGACCCTTGCTCTGAATGTCTCTGTGGAGAGGACCACATGCTTCATTCCTCTCCCTGTGCTGTTTTCACCGTGTTTCATATGACTCCAGAGAAGGTCCTCAGGATAAACATGTCCTGCCCATTGGTATGACCAGCTCTGCACCTCACCCTTGCGTTGCTTCTTCCTCCATCCTGTTCTTTCCTTGTCTTCTTGTTCTGATCTCTAAGATTACATTCCCACACAAATGACTCCCAGGAAGGCTTTTTGCCTTGGGCTCCGCTTTTGAAGGCAATCTGGAATATTGATCAGAGTCTGGTGAGGAAACAGAAACCACACAAGTAATTTGAACCTAAAAAAAGTAATATAAAGATTATTAACTTGTAAGGGAAGAGGATAAAGTACAGCAGACAATGGGGGAACACAGGTAAAGACTCCGCTTCCACTTCAAGGGCTAAGACAACGTATCCAAAATGGAATGACCTTGGAAGACTCTCTTCACCCACGGCTGAGAGTCCGTTTTATTTGGGCCACCATCTGTAAAATGCTGTTGGAATGCCCCAAAATTCAGTAAGAGTTTGCCATAGAGTGAGTACCAATAAGGAATTTGAGAAAACCCCAACTGGGATTCCAGCCAGACTTCCTAGAAATCACTTGTTAGGGTGCTGCTCAAATATCCAAAATCCTACCTTGAAGACTGCTGGGAATTTCTGGTACTCCACCACTGTGGGCAAAACTTGGCAGAAAGCTGCCGTGGAGCATTACAAAACACGCTGGAATGTAGCCTCGCTGGGTGCCCGCAAAGCCAGCACTGGGGTGGGCATTCCATGTGCTAACTCCACACACCACCGGATCAGTAAGGAACAAATGTGCCAGAGAGGCCAAGAGAAACTCCGTTCTCCTGCAGTATCCTCCCAGCATCTCCTACTCATGAAGGTTAACTTGCTGTCTGTCAGCCAGTTAACCAGGCAAGTTTCTTGGTCCCAGCTGAAGTGGTACAAAGCAGAGTAAAGAGAGTAGATTAGGAATGGAGAGGCCGTAAGTGGAAAACCATCTCCCTGGGCTAACAGCTTTCTATCAATACTGTGCAAAAGGCTTTATTGCCACCTGCTTCTTTATCAACACAAGTAATGGTTTGGAAGGGAAATCTCAGCCATAATTGGCACCAACCTTACGCTGGGAGCTGTTCAAACATCCATCGGCTACTCTTTCCTCTCATTTGCTCAAGGTTTCCCAGTTCAAACATCACCCACCCACAACCTCATCTGCAGTCTGAGCTTTCCTGGCTCTCATGATTTTACTGTCCATGCATCAGCTCCTCAGATTCATAGTATGCTCTTGTGGGGCTTGGCAATGGCTTGGTTGGTAGAAAGTTTGCTGTGCAAGTATGAGGACTTGAACTTGCTTCCCCAGCTCTCATGTGAAAGTCAGGATGGAATGGATGTCTGTAACCCCAGTTCTGGGAGGGTGAAAAAGAAAGATCCCTGGGACTTGCTGGCCAGCCAGAATAAACAACCAGTGAGCATCAGTGAGACACTGTCTCACACAAATGAATGAAGAATGATTAAGACACCCAACATCAATCTTTGGTCTCCACATGAGTATACATACACATGCATGTGAACCCACATGAATACATACAACAAGAGAATTTAATATTTTTTTTTAAAAAAAAGAAAGTTCTTGTGTTTCCTCTGTGACCTTAAAGACCCACAGAAGCCATGCCTGCCAAGTGGCTTTTCCACCAGGAAGCATAATTTTATAATTTAACATGCTTTTCATCTTATATGTTCATTGAGAAACAGTCATTGTGCACATGGCACTAAGCAGCCCTTGAGGCCCAGTGTAGAAGAGTGCATCATGTCCCCTTCTTTTTCACTCATTAAAGTGACCATAACATTTGAAAACTCTGGACTCTGCAATGATAATCTGTATTAATCAAAATACTGCCTAAATCCCTTAGTGATGAATGTTCATTTTAGAGTAAGACAATCAGTCCTCCAGTTTTGGCTCTGTCATCTACTAATTGTGCAGTATTGATAAAAAAAAATTCAGATTTGTTCAAACTCTTCTGTAAAATGGAAATTTTGTTTGCTTTAAAAAATGATACTGAGAAAAAAAGAGAAAGGAAGGAAGGAAGGAAAAAAGGAAGGAAGAAAGGAAGGAAGAAAAGAAGGAAGAAAGGAAGGAAAAGACAAGTACATTTGCTCATCAAATAATTTGTTAAGCCCTACTATGTGTCAGAATTTTCCCTAAACACTCAGAAAAAAAAGGTAGCATATATGAGACTATGGATCAATGGCAGGAGTCTAGAGTAAGAGGCTGGAGAATCTATGTCAATTTGAGGCCAGTAACACCTGGTCTACATAGTAAATTTACAGTGCCAGGCCTCCCAGCGATACTCAGTGAGGGCTCTCTCTCTCCTTTTCCTTTGTGATTCTTGACGTCATTAAAAGCACAAAAGAAAAATTCATTATTGATTGCATTCATGCACTAACCTTATTAAGGCTTGCTCCTATAAGGATACAGAGGTGACTTGCCTCATAGGAAGTTTCAACTTCTCATTATTGATTTAAGAAAAAACTTACCAGAGATGCTCTTCTGTGCAGTGATCGTTATGGCTGTTAGTAGGCAGATAAGGCCTGTGTTACTCATGATAAATGATAATATGAGTGTCAAATGTCTTTGACATTCTTATTATTTCAAAGTTTTTTGTAAGCATGAAACAGTAACATGTGGTATATTTAAGGTCAAACTATTTCCCCAGGGCCACTCAATGCCACGACATAATCACGTAGCCCCATGGGTGTCTGGAGTGCTGACCCTGCTCCTCCTCTCCCTGAGAAAGCACTGTCTCACATGATGCCTACTTGCCTTTAACTGGTATTTTAAGAAAGCACACTGAAAAAAAAATATTACTTGCATTTCCCTCCAAATCAAATTAATCAGAAAATAAAATTAAAGTACATTTATTTAGCAGAAAGCTCTTCTTTCCATTAATGAGAATTTTATTAAATATAATAAAATATTTTGGGCAATTCCTTTCTTCCTGGTACTTTTTTTGCTCCCTCTTCCTTTCTCAGATTTATTGAAAAGCATTTTTATTAGTGCAATAATAGGCTCCAGGACATGCAATTATATTGAGGTGCTGACACTTTTCTGTTAGTTGCAGCCTCTGGCCTGAGGCCAAACACTGAACCCTGGCATCTGAGTTCTCTGCAAGCAGCCTGGCATGCCACTCGCTCACATTGTCCTCACTGCAGCCTCCCATTTCTACCCTCCATAGAGAGGTAGCTGATTTCTCCTTCCCATTGTCACTGATCCAAATAGATATTCCCATCTCTTTTATGAAAAAAGAAAAACAAAAAATCCTTAAGAGATTTTTGAGAAATACAGAGCTAAGGACAGACCTGATTAGAAGCTTCTGCCTTTAACAGAGTTCCATGCCATTAGGAGCTGTTTACAAACATGTAACACAAAAGTTATGCCTTGGTCATGAATTTTCCTTATAGGTTTCATTTCTGTACATTTTTAATTGTGAATCACCTTCTTCTTATACCCCAAGCTAAAACATTTCATGATAAAAATAGATGCCAAGTATAAACAAATACAGATCTACACCTCTGGAAATTTTTAAATTCTTGAAACAGAAGTAAACTATCCTTCTTATGGGGAGAGAGATGTCACTGGGAATGCTTCTCTATCTCCTTTTTACTTTTTGCTTAGAGTCTGAGTTCCAAAAGTTAAAAAGTTAAATCTCTGGTCTTTGTTAGGTTCTGTGTGACAATTCACTTCCTGGAACCATTGTATGTGTTGTTAGAAAACTCACACGCAAACTTCACAACTTTGCAAGTTGGATAAGTGCATGCAAGTTGGATAAGTGTATGCATACACAAATGCAAGCATGCATATAAATGGAAGTTTCTTGTCACAACCGCCTATTCCCAAATAACCACTCTGAGGCTTATATGAATTGTAAATGCTCAGCCAATAGCTCAGGCTTATTACTAACTAGCTCTTACATTTAAATTAACCTATATTCCCTATTTACACTCTGCTCCTTGGTAGTACTTTTAGTAGCATGACATGATCATCTCCTGCTCGCTCGACATCTGGCTGGTAACCCCTGATTTTGCCCTTCTCCTTCCCACCATTTGGTCACCATACATATACTTCCTGCCTGGGCACTGGCCAACTAGCTTTTTATTAAATTAATTTAAGTGACAAATCTTTAGAGTGTACAAGAGGATTATTCCACATCATTTCCCCCTTTTGTCCAATTAAAAAGGAAGATTTTTAACTTTAACATAGTAAGATTATATACAACAAAAACAGTTATCAAATAAGAATTACATTTACAATATCTAGTCTATTTGTATTTAACAAAATCAGAGAAAACATTTAATTATCCATCCAAAGTTTTATATCTAATATCTAAGTCCAAAGTTTTATATCTAATTTACCCTTTTATCATAACTAAGAAAAATTATCACTATTTCTATCTAATCTTCAACTCCATCAAAGACTCCAAAAGGATAAAATGTTACCTAATGACAGGGACATCAGGCTACCTGGAGAGTCACCCAAAGTTTCTCTGCAATGTTGGGGCATCCATCTTTGGCCTACAGCCTAGCATGTCTGGCAGACTTTCCTATGAAATGGAAATTTGAAGGACTGTCCTACCTTTTCTTGGCAAAATTCAGAAGCCCCTTTTTTGTGTGTCCTGCTGTTCCAGCTTCGACAGTAACTGCCAGCAATTGAGGAAAGAGCATTTTCTTTGCCCACATGGCTAGCTTTTGCCATAAAGAAAACAAACTCCCTATGGAGTTTCTTTGATGCCCATCATCTTTTTTGAAGTAATTGGAGCTGCCAGGAGCAATGTGTCTCATTGTTGAGAAAAGTCTAAGTTCTTAAGACATTTTAAATGCCACTTTCTGGAGGTCTTTGAAGTGTTTAAGGTTATCTGTCTCTCTGAAATATATCTCTGTATACCTAGAAAACCTAACTAACATGATTATAAGTTTGACTATTATAGATGATTATTAACCTATATTTCTTAATTATGCATTACATTTTTAAATGAGTTGCATAAACATAATATCTTAAACAAGAGTAGAAATACACATATTAGCAAAATTAATTTAAAATTTGTATCAATAAACTAAAATCCATATCAATGTAAAATATGTAAGAATAATAGTTGTTTTTTGAATTAAAGTAAATTCAATAATCTACCCTTTTATCCTATATCTATATCTCCCTTTTTCTTTTTAGAACTAGATCCCTGAATGTGATCGCCTTTGTTCAGCATATTTCCTGACCATTATCCATAACAACTTATAACCAATGCTCCATAAAATGATAATAAATATCCATAATCCATTTTTGGGGGAAATGTGGGCATAGTTTTCTAGACTACTTCCAATTGATTGAGGGTGATGGTAATCTTTAGGGGACTGCTGTGGAATGTTGTTCTGTATGCTGTGAATGTGTGTTGCTCTGATTGGTTGATAAATAAAATGCTGATTGGCCAGTAGCCAGGCAGAAAATATAGGTAGGGTAAACAGACAAGGAGAATTCTGGGAAGAGGAAGGCTGAGTCAGGAGTCTCCAGCCAGACACAGAGGAAGCAAGATGACAAGGCAGAACTGAGAAAAGGTACCAAGCCATGTGGCTAAACATAGATAAGAATTATGGGTTAATTTAAGTGTAAGAGCTAGTCAGTAATAAGCCTGAGCTAATGGCCAAACAGTTATAATTAATATAAGCCTCTGTATGCTTACTTAGGGGATGCGAGTGGGAGAGATTTGTCCTGACCCCCAGCCAGCCAGGACACAGGAAAACTTCTGACTACAGGGGACCCTAAGAAAATTCAGGGTTATGGTCAAGTCCTGACTGGAGAATTCTGTGAGGCTGGTTCATCTCAGACAGCAGCCTTGAAGCTGTTTTGGATGCAGAACTCAGAGAAAACTACAACAGTGGAACCCTGAAATGTTGGATCATCTGGACCATCCAATTGGAGTTTTTTCAGGGGGTCTTCTTTAATCAAACCTGATTTTTCTTAACCTGGAATGAGTCCACAGCTTTCATTTCCTGTGGAAACAAAAGCATAACCTCTCCCCCAAAGTAACATATATTTGAATTAAATTTTAAAGTCAAGATAATTTTTTAAAATATATAGGTTGGTTTAATATAGCAGTTTTCATAATCCAAGTTCTCCTAGCAGCCAAAAATTTTAAAGACAACACAATAATATACATAATCCACACTTTCTGTGTATGTTCCATCTTTATGTAGCTTATTATATTATTTATTACTCTGTTCCTTTTTTTTAAACCTTCTGTACCCTTCTTCTTTTCCCTCCCAAGCCTACATATATATTTAAACACACTGTAGCCCATTTAGAGAGGGTTTTCTTGTGTGTCTGAATCTGCCTTTGTCGCATCTCTCTACCTTTTGCTGACCACATGAGTCTTTAAACAGCTAAGTGGCATGGCTAGGACCGAAGAGGCTGGCTCTGCTCCATTCTTTCAGTCCTTGAGAGGCTAGTCTTATGTTGGAGGTACGAGTTTACCACCAGCTCTGAAAGCCATTTTTAGTGCCCCAACTCTGGGTAGTTTTTGAGTCCATGCTGTCACCGAGGAGTGTGCCACCTGCTGCTCATAAACCCCAGTTAAGTGTTTGGTAGCAGGGCCTCTAAAAAAGAGTCACATGGTTCTTGCCACTAACGCTGAGTCAGGAAGCCATCTCTTAAAGGAGCCATTTCTCTGCTCACTGCCAGCAAACAGAGCCTACCAGAAAAGACAGTTACCAAGAAGCTGCATTTGAATCCATTTTGTGTGTATAGAATCCTTTTTTAATCTTTATGAGGTTTCATGTGGAAATTTCAGCCTCACATTGGAACACCCTATGTATATGGAAGTTTCTTGTCACAACTGCCTATTCTCAAATAACCACTTTGAGGCTTCTATGAATTGTAAATGATCGGCCAATAGCTCAGGCTTATTACTAACTAGCTCTTCATTTTAAATTAACTCATATTGTTTATTTACGAACTGCCACATGGTGGTACCTTTATTAGCATGGTATGATCATCTCCTCCCTCTGTATCTGGCTGGTGACCCCTGACTCTGTCCTCCTTCCCATCATTCTTAATTTGGTCACCACACCTATACATTCTGCCTGGTTACTGGACAATCAGCATTTTATTAAATCAATTTGAGTGACAAATATTTATAGTGTACAAGAGAATTATTCCACAGCACATGCACATGAAGAGACTATACTCTCTAAATTGACTCCATCTCAAATATATATAAAACAGTAAAGCTCATCACTTTTCTGTGGCCTGAACCAGCACAGTGCTGGTGATCTTCAATTGTCATGGGTCCTGTGACTGTTTATGCTTTGAGGACCTCTTATGTAACACTTTCCCAGAAGGGAAACATAGCTTAAAATAGTCATCCTCAGCCTGGGAGATGGATCAGCAGGTGAAGACACTATCCATGTGAGCATGATGACCCTGGTTAGATCTAGTAAAAAGCTGGATATGATGGTTCACATCTCTAATCCCAGTTTTTTGGTGTCAAGATGGGAGTAGACAGGAGAATCAGCAGGTAATTTCAGACAAGCAAACCTGATGTATATAGCACAGCAGCAGAAGCAAGAGAAACCCTACCTCAGCAAGGCAGAAGGAGAGGACCAGCTCCCCAAAGTTGTCTTCTGACAAACACATTTGTTCTGTGGCATATGTTTATGCACACACACAAACACATGTGCACAGAGAATCAGCCAATAAGTCAATTGAGCAATATTATTTTTAAAAGAAAGAAATGGTAGTCTTTCTGACATAAATTCTTTTTTAATGATTTCATTGTTTATTAATTTTATTTATTTATTTATTTTATATCCCAACCAAAGTTTCTCCTCCCATTCCCCTCCTCCCCTTTACCTCTCAATGCATTCCTCCTCTGTTTCTGTTCAGAAAGGGGCAGGTTTCCCATGGGTATCAACAAAGCATGGCATATCAAGTTGCAGTAAGACTAAGCACCTCCCCTTATATACTGGGCAAGGCAACCCAGTATGAGGAGTCAGCTCCCAAGAGCCAGACAAAGCATTAGAGACAGCCCCTGTTCCCATTGTTAGGAGTCCCACAAGTAGACCAAGCTACACAACTATCACATATATGTAGAGGGCCTTGGTCAGTTCCTTTAAGGCTCCTTGGTTGTCAGTTCAGACTGTGAGTGCCTATGAGTCAGGTTAGTGATTTCTGTGGGTTTTCTTGTGATGACTTTGACCCCTCCGACTCCTACCATTCTTTCCTCCCTCTCTTCAGCAGAATTCCCCAAGCTAGGCCTAATGCTTGGCTGAGGGTCTCTGCATCTATTTTGATCAGTTAACAATAAAGGCTCTCTGGTAACAATTGGAGTAGTCACCAATCTTAACACAGGAAATGGCCAGTTAAGGCTACCTACCCATTGTTGCTAAAAGTCTTAGCTGGGGTCATCCTTGTAGATTCATGGGGATTTCCCTTACACCTGACCCTGATATGCTCCCCTCTCCAGTCTTCTCTTTCAGTACTAGCCTCCTCCATCAACTCCCCAACCTAATCCCTCAAGTTCCCATCCCCACAGATCCCCATCCTCCCAGGAGATCTCTTCTATTTCCCCTTCCCAGGGAAATCCATGTGTCTCCCTTGTGCCCTCCTTGTTACCTAGCCTCTCTGGGTCTGTGGATTGTAGCATAGTTATCCTTTACTTAGGAGCTAATATCCACTTATGAGTGAGTACATACCATGTTTGTCTTTCTTGGTCTGGTTTACCTCACTCAGGATGATTTTTTTCTAGTTCCATCCATTTGCCTTTGAATTCCCTGATGTCATTGTTTTTAATAGCTGACTAATACTCCGTTGTACAAATGTACCACATTTTCTTTATCCATTTTTCAGTTGAGGGACATCTAGGTTGTTTCTAGTTTGGGGCTATTATGAGTAAAGCTTCTATGAACACAGTTGAGCAAATGTCCTTGTGATAGGATGGAGCATCTTTTGGGTATATGCCCAGGAGTGGTATGTCTGAGTCTTTAGGTAGATCGATTCTCAGTTTTCTGAGAAGCCATCATATTGATTTCCAAAGTGGCTATACAGGTCTGCACTCCCACCAGCAGTGCAGGAGTGTTTCCCTTGCTCCACATTCTCACCAGCTGTCACTTGTGTTTTTGATCTTAGCCATTCTGACATGTGTAAGATGGAATCTCAGAGTCATTTTGATTTACATTCCCCTAAGGCTAAGGATGTTGAACATTTCTTTAGGTGTTTCTCTGCCACTTGAGATTCTTCTGTTGATAATTCTCTATTTAGATCTGCACCCCATTTTTAATTGGATTATTTGGTTTGTTGATGTCTAGTTTCTTGAGTTCTTTATATATTTTGGAGATCAGCCTTCTGTTGGATATGGGGTTAGTGAAGATCTTTTCCCATCCTATAGGCTGCCATTTGGCCTATTGACAGTGTCTTTTGCCTTACAGAAGCTTTTCACTTTCAAGCGGTCCCATTTATTAATTGTCTAAGAGTTGGTGCTACTGGTGTTCTATTCAGGAAGTTGTCTCCTGTGCCAACGCAGTGAAAGCTATTTCCCACTTTCTCTTCTATCAGGTTCAGTGTAACTGGATTTATGTTGATTTATCCACTTGGACTTAAGTTTTGTGCTTGAGTTTTTAGAGTGATAGATATGGGTGTATTTGCATTCTTCTACGTGCCGACATTCAGTATGACAGCACCATTTGTTGAAGATGCTTTCTTTTTTCCATTGTATAATTTTGACTTCTTTGTCAGAAATCAGGTGTTCATAGGTGTGTGGATTTATGTCTGGGTCTTGGATTGGATTCTATTGATCCATCTGTCTGTTTTTATGCCAATACCATACAGTTTTTATTGCTATAGCTCTGTAGTAGATCTTGAGATCAGGGATGGTAATACATCTGGCAGTTCTTTTATTATATTTTGCTAAAAATGTTTATCAGCTTAGGAGTTCCACAGTGAAATTTTTAGAGTAACTTATGTGTACTATCATATAATCTACAAGTAATGATACTTTGACTTCTTCCATTCAAAATTATTTCCCCTTGATCTCCTTTAGTTGTCTTATTACTCTAGCTAAGACTTGAAGTACTACATTGAATAGGTCTGGAGAAAGTGTAAACCTACACAGTGTGTGTGTGTTTGTGTGTGTGTGTGTGTGTGTGTGTGTGTGTGTGGCACACATGCATGAGGTGTAGCACAGTGACCATTACAATTTTTCAGCTTCTTCATTTTATTCTCATGCTCCCCACCTCTTAACACAAATCTCCTATTGTACTCTTTTGTTGTTGTTTTTGAGACAGGGTCTCACTGGCCTGGAAATACTATCTAGAGATCTGGCCTTGAACTTGTAGAGATTTACATGCTTCTGCTCCAGTGTGTTGGGGTTAACAGGATATACTACCACACTCAGTTCTCATAAAAATTAAGCAGTTTTACTTGAGTCCATTTTTTTCCCATGCATACCCACACCCAGGCTTCAGATATTTCATTTTTTTGTGTATTCTGCCCCACCCTCTCTTCTAAGACTAGTTATTCCATGTGTCTTTGATTTGACTTTCTCCTTCCTAAACCAGTGTCTTAGCCTCTTTAGACATCAATAGCTTGCCCTTTTCTTTAAATATTCTGCCAAGATAATCCCCATGTGATTCTGCCTTCATAACCCTCAATAAAAATACACATAACTTTCTCAAATTACTTGTGTTTTTCTTCAAGGCACTAAAATGACATAGGCAAAAGCAAAATACATGAAAATACAGTTAGCACATCCTCTCTTAATTTGTGATTTGAATAAATATGTAAATCATGTTTAACTTTCATATTATAACAGTATTAATTTTGAGGCTGTAGTCAAAGAATTGTTGGAGGCAAATTGCAAACTATTCCATTTAAAATACTCATTTCATGGAATCTAGTTATGTAAAATACAGACTATTCAAACATCTGCGATATATTGTTTCTATTATCCATTAATTTTATGATGCTTAAGAACTATACACTGGTCACATTTTATATAGAGTATGAATGAAAACTTTGCCTAATTCAACACTCCTGCAATTCACAAATGACAAAGGATGACAGCAATGTTCTCTTTATTTAAAATGTCATGCCCATGTAGAAACAAAGAAATAATTGCTTGGTCTACTTGACCCGTCATTTCACATTAATGACATGTTGGCAGAATATTTATTTTTAATTCAAAAGGAATCATTACTTTCTATTTTGAACATGAAGTGAGACTTCACTGATATTTGAGTAAATGTTCATTTCCCTGTGACCCTCAAATGAACAAGAAGGGGACAAAGCCAAGGAAAGGAAGAGCTCAATTCCTTCAAACTTCAAAAGGGCTTTTCATCCCAGTAGACAGACAAGCCCCTTCACACTGGAGGTCAGTCAAGAGGACCCTACCAAGGCTACCTCAGCCTCCTATCACTGGCTGTTCCTGCTCCATTAGCTGTGGCTAGTAGGAAGAGTTGTTGAGCTCAGTACCCCTGTGAGAAAAGGCTATTTCAGCTCCCTTTGGGGAAGGGAAAGGGAGGCAGGTTTTCCTTTCACCAGACCTAGAGAAATTCAAGAAAATCACACAGGTGCTTCAAAGAGGCTAGAAAAGGGAGGCAAGCAGCTTGTCCTCCATGGACTGGTATTCTTGATCATTGACCTCTATGCCTGTTTAAGAAAGAAACAGATCTGCTCTGAGATTCAAGGAAACACTGAGGAGGACCAAGGTAGAGCTGGTAAGTCTTCAATCCATGCTGAAGAGAGGCTGCTATCAAACCTGAACCCATAAGCAGGAAAGAGTAAGTGAGGCAACACCCACTCCTGAAGCTATTTGAGTCCCTCTGGTGCCCTTAGAAGAGTCAGTGTTCAGGAAGCTTCAGTGCTGGGCCCCTCCAATGTAAGCCATTCCAGCAGTGAGAGCTAACTGAAAGCCAGATCGAAGACATTTCACCTTTTCCCTCAACTTTTCTCTCACCCCTCTCAAAGTCAAGTGGGATAGACCTAGTACAAGAAGAAGCTAAATAAGACATCTTGGTGACACAGGCTCTCAGTATGAGATCCTTCCTAAATGCTAGAGTGAGGACACACCTAGATTTCTTCCTCACTACTCTTTAACCATGGTAGAAAGAGGGTAGAACCACATTGCAAAACATCTGAAGTATTTAAACCTCAAAATGCAATGGCCCAAATTAACCCAGTAAGTTGTAGAAGTTTGTAGGATTGTCTTAGGATGCCATAACCCAGACAGAAATGGCCATGACAATATGTTTGTTTGTCAAAAATCAGGTGTTCATAGGTGTGTGGGTTAATGTCAGGGTCTTCAATTTGATTCCATTGGTCTCCATGTTGGTTTTATGCCAACACCAAGCTGTTTTTATTACTATAGCTCTATACAATGGGAAAAAAGAAAGCATCTTCAGCAAATTGTGCTGGCATAACTGAATTTCAACAGGTAGAATATTGCAAATAGATCCATATCTATCGCCATGCACAAAACTCAAGTCCAAGTGAATCCAAGACCTCAATATAAAACCAGTTACACTGAACCTGATAGAAGAGAAAGTAGGAAGTAGTCTTGAATGCATTGGCACAGGAGACCACTTCCTAAATACAACATCAGTAGCACAGACACTGAGAGCAACAATTAATAAATGGGACCTCTTGAAACCAAGAAGCTTCTGTAAGGCAAATGACACAGTAAATAACACAAAACAACAGCCTACAGAATGGGAAAAGATCTTCACCAACCCCACATCTGACAGAAGGTTGATCTCCAAAATAGATAAAGAACTCAAGAAAGCAGACATCAAAATACTGAACAATCCAATTAAAAATGGACTACAGAGCTAAACAGAGAACTCCCAATAGAAGCACAAATGGCTGAGAGACATGTAAGGAATTGCTCAACATCCTTAGTCATCAGAGAGATGCAAATCAAAACGACTCTGAGATACTATCTTACACCTGTCAGAATGGCTAAGATCAAAAACACTGAAGACAGCTTATGTTGGAGAGGATGTGTAGCAAGGGGAACATTCCTCCACTGTTGGCGGGAGTGCAAACTTGTACAGCCACTTTGGAAATCAGTGTGGCAGTTTCTCAGAAAATTGGGAATCAATCTTCCTCAAGACCTAGCTACACTACTGTTGGGCATATACCCAAGGAATACTCAATCACACCACAGGGACACATGCTCAACTATGTTCATAGCAGCACTATTCATAATAGGGAGAAC
This sequence comes from Peromyscus eremicus, assembly GCF_949786415.1. Taxonomy (NCBI): domain Eukaryota; kingdom Metazoa; phylum Chordata; class Mammalia; order Rodentia; family Cricetidae; genus Peromyscus; species Peromyscus eremicus. The sequence continues at coordinate 69,236,175 of NC_081427.1, forward strand.
CTGGAAACAACCTAGATGCCCCTCAACTGCAGAATGGATTAAGAAAATGTGGTACATATACACAATGAAGTACTACTCAGCAGAGAAAAACAATGACATCATGAAATTTTCAGGCAAATGGATGGATCTAGAAAATATCCTCCTGAGTGAGGTAAACCAGACTCAGAAGGACAAACATGGTATGTACCCACTCAGAAGTGGATACTAGATGTAAAGCAAAGGATAACCAGACAACAACCACAACTCCAGATAAACTAGCTAACAAGGAAGACCCAAAGAGGGATGCATTGATTGCCCTGGGAAGGAGAAATAGATGAGATATTCATGAGTAAACTGGCCATGAGGGGTGGGCAATGGAGGGTAGGGGATAGGAGATGAGAACATAAGGGAATGGAATGGTTGAGCTGGAACAGGAATGGAGTGGGAAAGCAATGAAAGAGATATCATAATAGAGGGAGATATCATGGGGATAGAGAGAAACCCAGTGCTAGGGAAGTTGCCAGGAATCCCCAAGGATGACCCCAGCTTGGACTACTAGAAATAATGGAGAGGGTGCCTGAAATGAACTGGCTTACCCCAGTGATCAGATCGGTGAATACCCTAACTGTCATCACAGAGCTTTTCTCCAATGACTGGTGGAAGCAGATGCTGAGATCCACAGCCAATCACCAAACAGAGCTCCAGGAGTCCAGTCAAAGAGAGAGAAGAGGGATTCTATGATCAAGTGCATCAGGATCATGATGGGGAAACCTATAAAGACGAGAAAACCAAACTAGTGGGAACTCATGAAAGTTGGATTAATGGCTGTGGAGCCTGTATGGGACTAGACTAGGCCCTCTGCATGGTGAGACAATTGTGTAGCTTGATCTGCTTGTGGGGGAGGGGCTGACAGTAGGATCAGAATTCATCCCTGGTGCATGAGTGGGTTTTTTGGAGCCCACTACCTATGACGGTACACTGCAGCCTTGAGGCAGGAGGAAGGGCTTGGACTTGCCTCTACTGGATGTGCCTCCTCATGGGAGGCCTTGCCTTCTTGTTGGGGGGAATGGGGGTGAGTTGGAAGTAGGGGGCTGGGGGCAGGAGGAGGGAAGAGGGATATCTTTGATTGGTGTGTAAAATGAACAAAAAAATTTCTTAGTAAAATTTTTTAAAAAAGCCAATATGCTTGAAGGCAAATTTCTTAAATGCTAATAATTTAATTGATTGAATTTCTGTGATATAGTACAGAGATTTTTTTTTAGATACCAAACATGAATTTGCCTAGTTTGGATTTATATTAAATTCTTCCTAGGTATTTTACTTTTATATATTGCTTTAAAATATATGTTTGTGTGTGATCCTTGGGAACTCTGTAAGTTACCACTATGTCTTGAGATATGATTTGACATATTCTAGGCCAGACCTCTACAGAGAAGTCTCTAGCCAGACCAGGTGACAGCCTAGCTCAGCTTGCATACAGTAAACTCAAGCCAGGCCTCAGCATGTAAGTAAAACTCTCAGAAGAGTAACCAAGTACAATGAAAAGTTTCACTTAATATTCTGATAAAATCTGTCTTTGCTGCAACCAAAAGGCACTAGCCCAAGATTTTTCTTTTGTGAATTCTAGGCCAATGTCCCATTGATAATTCAACTGTGAGCTGACTTTGGAATAATAGAGCTACAAATAGGATCGCTGTCTGGCACAAACATGATTATTTTGGCTGTATCAACCTAACCTTAGATTCATGTCCAATTTGCTCAGCTTTGGAAAGAATGATACATAAGCTCAATACCAACAAAAACAAGTGCTTCATTGTGACTGACTCTTGTGCTTGTGAAGATTAGGAAGCCTGCTATTTGAACCAGGGCCCTTAATTTTCCATGGTGTTAATAGCAGACAGTAGTACTATGAACATAGTCCATAAAAGCACCCTGCTGCCAGGAGCCACATTAAAACAATAATAGGTCAAGTAGAAAAAAATTAAACAAAGTACATTTGTCCAGGACTTCTTTCTTGAGCAGAAATCAGGAATGTATTTGTAGAATAGTACATATTGCATCAGCCTTAGAAGCAAAAATGAAAATTGATATGCCAATCTACTTAGAATATTGCCTGTGTAATTGTATTAACACAGGAACTCAAAACACAAAACTCAAAACACTATACCTAAGTTTTATTTGGTAATAAATGTGTGATACTATAGATAACTTATTACAAAGGACTTATAAGAATACTTATATATAGTAAGAAAAACTACACATCAATAACATTTCTATTATTCTAAAAGCAAAGACATCATGAAATGACCATAATTGTTTCTTGTTTAACGTCACTTAAATCATGTCTTTTTGCTATAAACTCATAATTTAGATTCATATGAGTAACCTCTATGCCTTAGTTTCAACTTCTTTTGTCTTTATTTAGAAGGAATGAAAGTATTGATGTGAATAATTTAACCCATTTTTTCTCAAAATAATAGAAAAAATGTTTTTTTACTTGCAACATTCCAAGGGTAAATCGCCTTATAATTGACTTATCCTATAAACTGCTCTCATCAGCTTTGTAAAGATGACAATGTGACTGTCAATTTATTCTAATGACTCATGACGTGAGCCAAATTTAGAGTTCAGCTTTTACTGTACACATACCTTATTTTGAATTAATCAAAAATAGAAGAGAAATCTGTTGTCCTTCCCTAAGCAGATACAACTAATTTACAAAGGCCAAATATCTAATTTAATGTGGAGTTTATATGCATTTAGTTTTCATGTACATTTATCTTAGCACTGGCAAACAAGTGGGTTACAATACGCAAAAATTGTTCCTTCCTTCTGCTTTGATAAACCCAGGAAATATAAAACTCTAGAGGATACCCACTGTCATAAGGTTTGTGGTTTGATAGTTTTAAGAAATGTAGAGCCTCCACATTCTTAATTATTTAACTCAAAAATCCTTTCCACATTTTAAATGGAGGAAAAATGAAGCAAGGGGGAGAGAGGGTGGAGACAGAAGAAAAATGTGAGATGCAAAGACTAGAGCAAATTGTTAAACTAGGTAGTTAAGTACTGCCGATAGTAAATGCATATGTAGAAAAAAGAGAGGTGCTGTTGTTCAAAACACAGAGCCACTATAGAGAAATTCATGTTGTTAACAAATATTTATAAAGACCCTTCAGTGAGTCAGAAACTGGTCTAAGAGTTGTTGAAGCACCAATCAAGCACCTAAATAAATGTCTCTCATTCCAGAGTTGACAAAGTCACGGGAGAGGCCGATAAGGAGCCACATAAAGCCATGTGCACTTCAGTAGTCCTTAAAAATAGGAGGTGGGAACACAGACTTTTATGAGAAGGTGGGTCAGAGAAGGATTCCCTCAAAAGGTGAACCATTTGTAGAGATGAGGGGATATGGGGAATGAAAGAGCAAGTCTGGAGAAGATAACACCAGGAGGAAGTGGAGAGTCCCCACAGGGGTTGCCGTCTGCTGCTCACACTCCGACTCCTGGGTCAGAGTCTGCCAGATCTTCTTGATGCACTGATTTCTTATCAGCTTTTTAATAATTTCTTATTAAAGAATAACTATGATGTCTATGCACTAAAATTCTACATTACATAAATATGTCCTCTTTCTAATAACATATGCTTAGAGACTAGGAAGAATTTTGGAAGCAAAGAGTCCATGTTCTCATTTTACAGACATAGAAACTCCCTACAATAACTGCTTACACACAGAACAAGGAACGGAACTAGATATTGCTCATGATCTAACTTGTCTTATGAATATTTGTATTTATTTTTTTTCTTCTACTGGACTCTCATTTCTTTGGATATGTCCCTGCATCAGGGTCTAGTACGGTATGTTACATGTAACTGGGAGTGATAAACAGTTAGTGAGTGGACAATCATCCTTCTGTGGTGGCCTTTCTCCTAGACTCTTCTTCCTTAAGCAAGCTCTTCTAATTTTTCTAATTCCTCCATAAATTGGTGGTACTTTAACAATTGTTCTTTAAGAACTGGCAGATTTAAGTGTAATTTTTGTCAAATACAGGTTAGAAAAGAAGGCAAAATATGAACACAGAGAAATTTGGCAACATTTTCATGTCAGGCTAGATATACTGCTGAATCAAGTGAAATTTCCATGGGAATCATTTAAGGAAGAAACATTATACTTCTTTTAGAGTTTTGCATACACTGTTGACTTGGTATAAATAATCAAGATTGGTACCAGCCAAAATTTGGACAATGTGTTCCCAATAAAACATATTTCTCTGTCTCTCTGTCTCTGTCTCTGTCTCTGTCTCTGTCTCTGTCTCTGTCTCTCTCTCTCTCTCTCTCTCGTGTGTGTGTGTGTGTGTGTGTGTGTGTGTGTGTATAATTAACAAATATTTTTACCAACAACATGAGGCTCACTTTTTTTTACGCTGGCAACATGCATAAATCCAAACCAAAGCTAAACAGGACATTTTCATTCCTTCTGTATACTTTTTCAATAACAAGGTACAATTTTACAGCGTGGGAATTTGTAACTGTGGAGCTGACAACATTTAAAAGAAAGTAAATTTCTCCTAAATTTCTTCTTTCTTTGCATAAATGATTTTGGAAATAAGAATTAATTTCTTGCAGAAATGCAGCCAAAAAAGAAAAGAGAGAAAAATTGCCCTGGTTGTCCGTGCCTGAGTTCCCAGTACTTCTCAGAGCACAAGCTGAACGTCTCAGCTTTTCCACCATGCCATTCAGAGAATGTGGTGGGAACAGGATGCAAACGCAACTCAGCTGGGAAACATCTTACATGAAATATTTTCGTCAAGGACTTTTCTCATGTGAATTCGGCTCTCCTTTGGTCTATACCAGTCACCAGAGCATGGCATCCGCTTTCTCTCGTGTCCTGGGGGCTTTAAAAAAAGAGAGAAAGGAAGTACACACGGGTCAGAAGAACAAGAGCAAAGGCAAAACAGCCATGTTTAACAGGAGCAGCCTCTGTCCGGAGGTCAACAGATGAGAGTCGAGTTGTAATGCCCTCCAAGGTCCTTTGCTGTGATAAAACGACAGGAGGGAAGTTTGCTTAAGGCTCTCTTCCTAGTTTCCTTTCTTCACAAAAACAGACACATTATTACACACAAGGATTCACTTCTATTTTTTAAAGATACAGGTCAAGTTTGATAGCTTTTTATTCAAAGTGACTAATAGCCTAAATATTGAAAGTTTGATCTTCCCCAGATGTACCGATGCTCCTCAGGTCTTCTTTTATATCAAGGGGAACAAGACACACACACAACTAACTGCCTATCAGATTTCCATCGTAGAAAGTGGATATCCTGAACTAAACATCCACCGATCCAGTGTCTATCATCTGATCAAATATATAATACACACACCCACACACACACACACACACACACACACACACACACATACACACACACGAAAAAAAAAAAAAAGCTAAGAGAGCTATATGAAAATGTAATGGCAGACAGTAGTCAGCCAGAAGTGAGTTAGCTCCTCAAAGAGTACCACCATCCGACAGTGAAAGGAGCTGGAGTAACATTCCAGACTCTCGCGTTAGGTACCACATACAGCAGAAAGATGCTCTGCCGAACAAATGACCATAGATTTGATAATTTGTATTGTGGTGATATTTTGTTATTTGGCTGTGCTGGTTAACTCTAACAGCTCTATGCAGCCTATAGAGATTTGAGAGAAAATCCTCAGTTGAGGCGTTGCTGGGACTACCTGGCCTGAGAGCATGTATGGAGAGGCTTTTCTTGATTGGTCATTGAGGTAGGAGGACGCGGGCCACTCTGGGCAGTACTGTTCCTGGGGCAGGTGGTCTTGAACTATAGAAGAAAGCTAGCTGAGCATAAACCTATGGGCTAGTTATCCAGCAGCGCTCTCTAGGCCCACTGACGGGCTTCCCTGGCTGCCACCTGAGCTCCTTGTTAGGAAGGAATGTTGTGTGGATCCTTGTTAGGAAGGAATGCTGTGTGGAGCTCCAAGTAGTTCTGCCTTCAGGTTGCTGCCTTGGGCGCCTCCTTGGCTTTCCTTGATGGACTATGGGTTGGAATTGTAACCCAAATAAATCCTTTCCTCTCTCAGCTGTTTTTGGTCAGAATATTTTATCACAGCAACAAAAGGACACTAGAACAGTGACCCTATGGAATTGTTGTTAAATTACAACCAATTGTTTAATGTGTAAATTAATATACTTTATATAAAGAAGTCAAATTTTAACAAATTTATTTTTGAAGCCAAGGAGTCCTGTAGATTTTATGTTTCGTTAGCCCATCTTTAATGGATATTGGAGAAACAACAAATGATAAGAAAGGCAACTTAATAGTTTGTGGGTGTAGTTGTATCAGTCGCAGGATGCAGCAGTTTCTCACAAGGTCTGTTGCGTCTCTTCAAGGAGAAAGATGAGAACAGAGTGTCAAGGGGATGGGGAGTTTCTCACCAGGATTTCACATAACTTCTCGGTCATTTTTCTCTTACCGAATATGTTGAATCGTGGAGTGGAGGAAGGAAGACTTCATTCACCCACTAAGAGATAAGAGAACACTGAGTGACAAAATCATTTACTTGTACCCAAGACTTATGACAAAGCAAATACCTGTCATTGCATTTATTTGGAGAAAACTATGTAGTTCAGAGATTGGATGATTTTAGGAAGTGGGAGTGTATCTGTACCGACTTTCAGTGAGTTGTTTAATGATTGGCTGACTTTTCAGAAACACGGTTGCTGGGACATGGTTACTGCTAATCGTTTGCAAAGTGTTTGTAACTTACTTTATGGTCATTGTGTACAGTTTGGAGCTAGGACCAAAGAATATCCATTTTGTAGTTTTTACCATTAACTTGAAAAATAGCAACATTTATTTAGGAATAAAAAAATCATGAATAGTGACTGCTATGTTTAAATAAAATATTTGAAAATTATGTTTTTAGTATTATATTTCATAAGAAAATATATGTATTGGGTTAATAAATTAAGTTTTATTTCCTTAGTAAATACTAAATGTTACTTGCAAAATTGCCAGTAATACATTATACTTTATAACTAATCATCAAACAGCTAATGACTCAAACATAAATGATTAAGTCAAATTTTAATAGAGAGAATATGCCTGAATTACACATCAAAATTATTCACAGACTATTGCATATGGTAGTTTCAAAACTTTATGTACCATTTTTAATCTACCTCTAAATATGGGAATTTAAGGGTCAGCTCTGTGTGTGTTTAAAAAACAATCCTGTGTGGCTATGGAAAAATAGCTATATTTTCTTAATTAATAAGGATGGAAATACTTTTCAATATCTCAGAAACACCATATAAGAAACTCTTTGTATTTATATATAACTTACTGCTAAAATTGTAAGCAGAAATGGAACATAAGATTACTAAATGATAATCAATCTTCCATGTCAAAAATCACTACTAAATAATAATGATGGTTACAAACTTATGTAAATCATGTATTGTACTTCATAATTTATACACAGTCTTTATATATTTTCTTCATAATTACATCACAAGTTGTCTTACCACTTTTGGGATACTTAATGATTTCCATCTTTGCATTAATTATACCAACTTTATGAAGCCCACATTTATTAAGGCTAATAATGCCAATCTCCTTTTTTCTATTTTTATCGAACAGAAGAAATGTAATAGAATACTGAATGTAGTGATTACCAAGGATGACCAAGGAGACATCACTGCTAATGTAACCTTCAGCATATCCAGTTACGGATCAAGTGTGGACACTGCAATTTGTCGTGGAATAGGTGTCACTGTCTTATACAGTAACCATCAGCCATGGGAGACTCTATAAATATAATGTGAAATCATTAACCACTGTTAAAAATTTTAAGTCAGTTCCTTGGTCTCACTGGCCACATGGCAGTCCAGTAGCTAATGTCTACAACACTGGACTGTGAAAAGAGCATGTCTATCACAGAACGTTCCATAAGCAGAGCTGGTTTATAGATACCTCCATGCAGTTTGAAAGTGCAGGTATTTCCTCACTCTAGTCAATTCTTTGTCTTTATCATTATTTGTATGTATTGTTTTACAAAGTAATCAGTTTCACCGTGCCCTTTCACGGAATATAACATGCTTCAGTTCCTGCTACCCCTTCCCCTTCTCTCGTTCTCAGAACACCCACTGGCCTCCTCCCTCAAATAGTTCCCATTCTACTTCCATACCTCTTTTTAAAATCTAGATCCTGGATATGAGAGAACATTTGCTATATTTGTCTTCTTCTTGTTGCTTTCTGTTGTGGTTTGGTTTGGGTTTGGCGGGAAGAAAAGACTCTTATGTAGCCCATACTCACTGGGTAATTGAGGCTGGCTTGAACTCCTGATCACCCTGTGTCAGTCTACCATGTTCTGGAATTTGATATTTGTCTTTCTGAGTCTTGTTTGTCTCTCTGTGAGTTCATCTTTGCTTCTGCTCAGTGCCAATGCCATAGCTTTGTTCTTTTCTGATGCCAACACTTTGTTTCCAGTCTCCCTACTGTTACCTCTCTAGCTGGGGATCCTACAGCCTGGTAATCCTAGTAACACATAAATACTGCTACACATTCTAGTCCCTCCCTTCAACTAACCCATCTGCAATCTGAGCTGGTTAATTTTCCTCAAACAACAGGCTACTGCCATCCCAGTCTTTGAGGGTTCTTTCTTGACAATGGATTCATGCCGAAGAAGAAATTCAGCTTCTTAACGATCAGCCATCAGTTGGCGCCTTTCCTTCAACCAGATACTCACACCAAACAAATACCCCTAATTTCTCACGAGTATCAATTCATTGGTTGATATTTTTCTTTTGCTTACTTCCGTGTCTGCTCATACTATTTTTACATGTAAAATTATTTGTAGATTCTATTCCTATACTTAGTTGCTGTGCTATAATCCCACAAGGTCAGGTCCAAGTTAATCTTAATGCTCTTAGTCACATCATACAACTATGTCCAAAGCTGGCAGTACTTCTTTGTAACTCCAAAAGTTCCCATTTGTTATCATGTTTTCTGCTATTCTTCATAGCTATCTTTTTTTTTTTTTTTTTTTTTTTTTGGTTTTTTCGAGACAAGGTTTCTCTGTGTAGCTTCGGTGCCTGTCCTAAAACTCGCTTTGTAGACCAGGCTGGCCTTAAACTCACAGAGATCCTCCTGCCTCTGCCTTAAACTCACAGAGATCCTCCTGCCTCTGCCTCCCGAGTGCTGGGATTAAAGGCATATACCACCACCACCTAGCTCATAGCTATCCTTGTACTTAAGGAATGCATCATTTTCTTCTAGAGAGCATTATATAACCACAAACAATATTCAAGACCTGTGGGAGTTTTAATTATTGTTGTGTGTATCTCTGTTTATCCCTCTGTATCTCACATTACTTACTGCCCATATTGCATGAGATATTTTTGACTGAGATTTTTATCTACAAAATAGTATGAAGGTGTGAAAAAATCATACACTTGTTATAAAAACTAGATGGATCTTCACAAATATTAAGGTTGAATATTGTTCACTCCATTTTACAGATTAGTTTCTGTGAAGTTAAACTGTTCTAGGTGCTAGCTTTAAAAAGAAAAAAAGAGGTGCCAGGCAGTGGTGCTGCATGCTTTTAATCCCAGTGCTCGGGAGACAGAGCTAGGTGGATCTCTGTGAGTTCAAGGCCCGCCTGGTCTTCAGAGCGAGATCCAGAACAGGCCCCAAAACTGCATAGACAAACTCTGTCTCAAAAAGTAAAAAAAAAAAAAAAAGAAAGAAAAAGAGGCAGTTTAAGATTTTAAGACAATTGTAAAGTGCATACTATTTTAGCTCAAAGGCAAATCCTTTTCAGAAGGAGCACATCATCTTCTTTCCCAGCCACGCTGCAGCCTGGTATTTGTTCCAGCTAACAGGTCATGTTCAATGTCCTCTGCTGAGACATAAAGATCTACTTGGTTCCCCCAATGAGTCTAATGAAGTCACCAATGTCAAGCATTGTCAAAGATGGGAGGTCATCAAAAAGTCCGTGGCTGCCCATTCTGTGGTTCACTACCAGGAAAACACAGGTCATTTGGAAGGGCAGGCACACGGGCTGTTGTGGAATGCTCTCCTGGAAGTATAGCATGCTCCTTGCTGCCTTGAAACCACGGCTGCTGTGATTACTCATGCGGGCAGCACCAGATTAGACCTGTTAACACTCCCTTGTGGAGGGGAGGATGGTGCTCATAAGGCTCACGGGGCAGTCCACAAGAGACACAGGAGGAAATTCACAAGATGTCTCTGCTACTCACTTAAGATATATAAGCAATAATAATTGATGAAAGGAGAAACTTTTCAATAGTGTATAGCTGCCAGAAAATTGTCCATGCTCCTGTGGATAAATTAAGTCATTTGTTCTCCAAGGTAGATGTGAGTGGAATTGTTTCTCTGATCTGTTGGTAATGCTGTATCTGGGGTGAATAGACTTTTATTCATTTCTCCCCAAGAAAAACTAACTCAACGTGGACATAGGTGAGCGAAATGTTGGGACAAGGGAAAAGGTAACATGGATGAGGTAGATGCTGGTGCACAAGTCAAACATATAAATGAAGAAGGAATTTAAATTTTTAAAAAGCAAGAGAGCTCTCCCCTCCTGTCTGTAAATAGTGGCCTCAATGATTATATCGTCCAATCACAGAAACAAAACAAACCTTTAACGGTTCTTCTGCCTTCTCTTGTGGAGCCTGTACTTTGGAGTAATACTCACCATATTTCACGATTTCTATCTTTCTCAAGCCTGACCATAGGGAGAACATTTATCATGTCACTGTGTTACAAGTCAGACAGGCCCTGTAACTTTCAGTCTCTTGTCAATAACACAAATTCCTTATTTCTAAAGGATCATGTTAGCCTTTCATTCAGAAATTGTAATATGTAATCGTATTAATTTAACATTTCAGGTGTCAGTGACAAGCAAGTCGTCTGCTAAGCCTACAGCACACATGCCACCTGCCTTCACTTGAAATCTCTCCTTTCTTTCTCTCTCCCACACTCAATAGACATTAAATGTATGACGTCATGACAAAAGGACAAAAGAGATAGGACACTTCTTACTTAACCACACTGTCATGTAAAGGCCCCATGTCCTTCCAGCTTTAATAACAACAGAATTGTCTGCTTCTGGTATTTTTGAAGATTCTGTGGAAACTTTTATTCTGGGAACCTCCAGCTACCCTTGCCTTGACCGAGGCAGTACGTTACCCATGGTTGACCCACGCTATTCCTTCTGCTGCCTCTGACCTCCATGGTGTAGCCTGTAGCCACTTATTGCAGGGTGCTCGAATAAGATGCAGCATCCTTGTTTCCAGAGCCTCTCATTTAAATGACTCCAGCCTAAGATTTCTGCTGCGTTTTTCCCCACGGCTTTAGCTAATGAACCTTTGTTCCCTAGGCAGAGTCACATGTAGAAACATTCCCCGTGTGGTTGTTTCCCTTAGACACTCTCTGACTCCGAGCAGAGCATCTGAAGCTCTCCGGGCTTCTGAATCTGTAAACCTTTGTTGTAGGACTGAAGCAAAGATTCCTCTCCGAGACACACCTGCATTATCCATAAAGATGGCTGCCCTCCAGGGTCAGAGATCTCTAAAATCTTTCCACAAATTCTGATCTCTCCCAACTTTCTTCATCCTCAATAAAAGTTTCAGGGTTGTCATTTGGGTCTTTAGATGAGGAATCAGCCTCATAATCCATTATTGCATGGAGCCTCAAGCATCTTCATTTCTCATCCAAAACTGAGAGGGAGTCCTGTTTGCTAGGAGAATACAATTGCCTCTGGCTGGGAGCGTCATGCATGTAGACCGAGTTGATTAAAATGTGTAACTTCTCTAAAACACCAGTTTTCTACGTGACAACCCATTCTGCATGCTTTCAGTTCCCAATCACTTTCTCTCATGGTGACAGAATTTCCTCACTGCTGTCATCACTGAAATCATGTATAAAGTCTTTCAAGTACTTAATTATGTTTTGTTTTACATCTATCTCAGGCATTCCCCCTTCCTTTCTTATTCTCTCCATCCTTCCTTTTTACCTAAATGACACCGTTTCACAAAATCCTCATCTCTGCCCAACCAGAAGCAGCACAAATGAGGCACCATTTTCTCTCTGCGTCTGATTTCAGATACGTTCCTAGTCTCACTGCGGAGTAATCCTCACTCATCCAGTTGTCTTTCACAAACAGAGCAAAGCAGAATCTGCTTCTAAGTTAAACAAAAAACAGAAATCAGAATGTCAAATTATAATTGGCATATCCCAGACATAATCAATATTGCCTTTTGCAAGTTCCTCCCACAGCTAAAGCAAACCCTGGTTAATGCTGGCCAAATCTTGACTAATTTGGCTTCAAGTTATTACCATACTTAATATCTCTGAATCAACAGTGATGACTAAGATGAAGTGAACTACAGAAAATGATCAGTCTTCAATGCAAGAAGTTTCCACTTTGTGCCAACGATTGCTGGTGCACCTGTTTTATGTTCAGAGTGGGAAAAGTATCAAAAAAGATGTGGCCAATTTTGAAAGAGACGGAATGTTTTCAGTATCTCAAAATAGCTCAGATATATAGCATTGCTTCTACTACTTATTCAAACTACAAGGCTGATTAAGCATATGTATAATGGGGCATAGAAATAGAAATTACCTGCTCGCATCTCACCTCACCCCCTCCCCCAAGGATTCAGATGGTTGCATGAGAATTGATGTTGCATCCAGTAAAGATGAAGAAAGGCAGCCATTCGGCTACTATTTATGGGGTGTACAAAAAGAAGTGACTCTGCAGGACTTCCAGTACTGCTGATAGCACACTAGCAAGAGGCTCTAGAAGTCCTTAGTCCAGTCCCTGCTTTCCAGATGGAGACCTATTCTGTTAGCTCAAATAGCCACCCTGTATGATAGAGCTGCTCTGATCCAAACCCTGAGAAACAGAGAGGAAATCCACTTCATATTTATTAGCAACAGACTATTCTAAGTCATGGTTTGAGATCCATAAGAGGCTCACCGGTGAGTGATGAAAAGCTTGTTATCCAGGTCACTAAAGTGGGTGACCAGACATTGCCTGGAGAGTCTGCACTGTGAGACCGGAAGCATAGAGATTCCTGTAGATTCATAGGATTCATGATCTGGAGGAGTCTAGCTTCCCATCCTCCTCAGACTCAGAACAAACAGAGGCTTCAATGCTTGGTTTAAGGCTGCAACTTTCCTCTGCGCCAATCAAGGAAACTGGTTGGTCAAGAGAGGGTAGGGGCAATGGAAACCATTTAAGGGATGGACGGTTGCAGGGGATATTGGGAGCATCGATATTATTACAATAAATCCTTAGGAGATTTAGGACAAATAGCTGAAATCTCAAACTAAGCTAGAGATCTCAAGTGTGTACTCAAGACACATAGGGCAGAATGTGACTGGAGCCTCAGTGTAAGGCTACATCCTCAAAGACAATTCCACATCAACTTTCAGGGCAGTGAATGAGATCCTGAGGGTAAATGTAAGACACTGTCCCTCAATCAAATTTTTCATTTTGTTTAATCTCCAAGCAAAAGATTTTCTCTGATATGCCATTAAAATAATATGCCAATGTTTTCTAGAACTATTATGTCTCGTTTTTTTAATTATTAGATCAATGTTTGGGGCAACTTATTTTCAATTTCCAGTTATCTCAAAGGTCTTTAATGCAAAGTATTTTCCAAATACTTAGAACAAGATGACAGAGTGTAGTTTTGAACAAGACACAGAATTATCCTAATAAAATTCATGGCAGTGAAACTATCCCTTGAGCAGTTACAGATGTGTACTAGGGAGCTTCCCACAGATGAAGTTCAGCCTACTGTGCAGTCAGGAAAACTCTCCTCAAAAGCCGGTACATACGCTGATTTAATTTAACTTCTATTTATTTAACTAGAAGTTACTGAGTTGAAAGTTTGAAGGTGGAGAGGGTGTGAAGATGCAGGAAGGTCTGACTGGCTCTCCAACAAATTTCCCAAACAGAGGACAAACTCCAAGGGGAGTAGCGAGCCGTTGCTGACGTAAGCGCTCGTTCACCTTCTGAGCATCTGTTGCACCTCGGCTGCGGTGAGGTACCGGCATGCTGGTGGTATTATATGACCAACCTGCACATGGCTGGTCTCACAGCCTGCTTTATTTTTCTGTTTCCATGAAGGAAAATTATAACTACTTACGACTGAGTTGGACAAACATTGGGGAAAGTGGCGGGAGGTAGCTGCAGTTGCACAGCATTCAGAGCAACCATACCTCAGACAGCAGCATCCCACAGGGTGACTGGGACCGGGTCTAACACACCTGTGCTGGGCAGCATTTATCAAATTCACAAGGAAACCCTCAAACAGGGACACACATCTTTCCTCACGTCTTCCTCTACCGTTTCGGCAGAACCTTAACATATGGAGTTTTTCCTTCTCCTTTAACGTGCAGTATGTTATCTGGGAAGTTCACTTTGTTAGAATAGAGGTAATATTTTCACTATACATCGGGAGAAGAAAACTTCGATTCTGAGATCATTAACTTACACACTGATAAAACAATGTCCACAAAAGCCCATGGGATTCCTAGGAGCACTTTTACATGTTGGCATAAAGAATACAACTGATTATTTCTCTGTTTGGGGATAATTTTCTTTGTATCAGTGTATATGTGACATATGATGTATTAAGTTATGTATATTGAAGTCTGTGATATTGATAGGCAGGATTAACATATGCAGTCCACACGGCCTGTGTCATGTGTCAGACCCACAGAGTAAATTTCTCACATTTCATCTTCTTCCTCCAACTTAAGGGCAGAATCACTTACATGGGGCACTTTGAGTCACTGGGAAAGTCCAATCTTCTCCATCAGGGCTCAATCAATTCTTCTACAGAACATCTAAACTGTCCTTTTAGCCAGGTGTGATTGGCATGTGCCTATCATCCCAGAGTTCAGGAGGTAGACGTAAGAGGATTATGAGTTTTAATGCAGACTGGGCTGCAGAATGAGACATTATTTTAAAGAAAGGGGACAAAGCAAAGATAATAGCCATGAAAACATACTGTCGTCTTTGAACAACACAGCCCTTCATCAGCAACAGGCCTAGACTCTGATAACATGTGTTTCTGTGTGAACTTCTCTCTTTTCCTCATCTGTACTCACGACTGTACCTACTCATAATTGCATATGATGTTAAGAGGTCTAATCCATCTTGAAATTTCTCATACTACCCTTTTTATACTGCCCTGAATATACTGTGACTCTCTTTTGACCCATTCTCCTGCTCGATAGCTCACTAATGGAAACAGAGTTATTGCCAACGTACAATGAGACGATCAGGCGTAGAAATTCAAGCATAGAAATTGTGTAATAGCAAAGCACTGGACAATAATTTCACTATAGCAAAGAGTGACCCTTTAAGTGTCCTGGTCGGGGGAAAGTAACTAGCGAAAGGTATCTCCTTCCTAGGGACTGATATAATTGCACATCCCAGTACACTTTCTAGTCCAGAGCTTCCCATGTAAACAAACTATGCTCGGCAGCACTCAACACAGCATCCCATTGCATAATTCTAAGCAACAAAGCACATTTAATATTCTGCATCCACAGGAGCACTATTACATGACTCCAGGGTACACCATACATACGAAAATTTATAATGGTCCCCCTGGAGTCACGGCATGTAGAGGTATCTCTCCTCAAAATATTCTACCCAACTGTCAAATAACCTTGTGCAGAGTTAGTATAGTGGCATTTACTGACAAATAAGACTTTTTTCAAATCCATACCAACTCCCCATTGTTTGGTAGGCATCTGTCTATCAATTCTATCTTCAAATTCTGTCCTGAATCCCTGTCTTCTCTGTGTTCACTTTCTATTCTAGGCACTACACACTGTCTACCAGTCTGGTGTTGCTGTGGTTTCATTACATTCTTCATACCAGCACTTCTTCCACAGATAACAATGACATTATTCAAACAAAAATCCTAATTAGTTCATACATTCTTCCTAAAACCCATCCGTGGTTTCTTACTGTCTTTTATTGTCTTGAAATGAAACTGATTCTCAAGGCCTGTAAAACCTCTATACAGGCTTTTCTTTTCCTCTGTGGTCAAAATCTCTATCTTCTATCTATCTATCTATCTATCTATCTATCTATCTATCTATCTATCTATCTATCATCTATCTACCTATCTATGTATCTATCTCTACCTCTATCTCTCATCTATCACACACACACACACACACACACACACACACACACACACACACACACAAAAGGAAACATACCTATTTTCAGGTTCTTTAGATTGTCAAGCTCTTTCCCGTGTCAAGACAGTTGAATGTGCTGTTGCTTTAGGTGTTTAGTTTCATTCTTTATTGGCTTTCCCCACCCAGATTGTAATACTGCTGATACAGGAGATATGCCTGTTCTACTAACAAATGGAACCTATGCAATTGCATGACACCTGTTCTATAAGGTGGCTGAAAAGGCACGTAACAAGTTCCGAGGGCTCAATGCTAGAGATAGTTCTTTAGAGGGTTTTAATATATAGTAAACAGATCAATGGCTGTAAAACATTTGTAGAAAGGAAAATATTCAGAAGCAATTTTAGAAATAAAAATCTCTACATGTGAGCAGCCTGTGTCCAAGCAAGTCAACGCCCCTACTTGCAATAAATTTTTGAGCGTGTGACTATAGTGATGTTGGTGGCAGAGGCTTTGAAGGTAACAGTGACATTGGCAATAGTGATAAAGAGGAATCCTTATTTATTTGCTACTTACCATCCATCATATAATTTAAACACATTATTGTGAGTTCAAACTTTATCACAGCTGAACCCTGCTTCTCTAGCATAGAAACTATGTAGAACATAACATCCTCCTCTTTGAATTCATAGCCAGCTTTGACAATATATTTGAATTCATTAACCTCTTAACTCTGGTACAAGTCCATATTCACAAGTATGACAATGATTAAGTTAATGAGTTAATCATTCCTTCCTAGTTACAGCCTTTCTTAATTAGTTGATTTAAATTGGGGAGTGGGAGGAGGAAGGGGAAGAACCTTCTGTAGAGACAATATTAATAGTGCCAGATAAGGTTTCTGAAGACTTGGATTTTTCTTTTTGTTGCATAAATATAGATATGTTTTCAATGTTAGTTATAATTTTTAATCCATCAAGTACCACTAAACTGATTATGGTATTTTAACAGAATAAATCACATGGCAAACAGTACGTGTCATTTCTACTGACACCGTACCCTTAAGTGGGCCCCACGGGGACGATGGAGAGGAAAACGGCCTGGTCCACACAAACTGTGAGCTGGGGCTTCCTAAGTCATGGACCCAGAAGATGAGGGTAATAAGCCACACTTTCAGGATCACTTGAATCCCTTAATAAGCTTTTATTTCACATGCAGTACTTTGTTCCTAGATTTGTTTTAAATTGTCAAAATTTGCTCAGCTTTCCCCACATGAATTGGATGAGGTCCCAACAGAGAATTACTAATTGATGCAGACATTGTTCAGATAATGTTCATAACATTTTCTTTTCTCACCTATGACTTCATATTTAAGCCGCCTAAAGAGCTGGCAATTTTGTTTATCTTTTAAAAAACTGAACTATTTCATTAATCTTTAGTGATTTTGTTCTGGTTGTTTCTTTGCTTGTTTGTTTGTGGAGATCAAAACCAAGCAAGGATACTGTAAAAAGAGACTATAAAACTCCTGGTGAACACAGGCCAAAAGTATTACCAAACTAAATTCAGTGGCACTTTATAAAGATCATTCCCATGACTGAGTAAAATCCTTGCCAAGTAGAGAAGGATGCTTCAATATATGCAAATAAATAGAAACAGCCCTTCATATCAACATGACAAATGTCAGATGCTCATTTCAGGAGAGGCAGGAAAAATGACAAAATTAAACCTCTCATCATAATGACAAATTAAGTTTACATGCACCATCGTTCTCCCTAAGACCTAGAACAAGACAGGAGTGCCCTCTTTGATCATGTTTAGCAACACACACTAGAAGTTTTAGGCAGAGAAATTTAGCAAGAGTAAAAATAAAGGCATAAAAATTAGAAAAGGAATAAATTAAATAGTCTTTTTTTGCAGATGCATCTTATACTTTAAGAAACTGGAAAGAGTCCATCAAACAACTGTTTAAACTAGTTAATAAACAATTTCTGTAAAACTAGAAAGTACAAATCAACCCAAATCAGAAGGGTTTCTGTTAATAGTAAAGTTGGAAAAAAAAAAAGTCAAGTAAGAAATTCTTTTTTATATTAATTAAATTTATTCATTTATTTTACATCTCTACTACAGTTTCCCCTCCCTCCTTTCCTCCTACTTCCTCCTCCCACTCTCACCCCAATCCACTCCTCCTCTGTTTCTGTTCGGAAAGAGGCGGGCCTCTCATAGGTATCAAAGCCTGGCATATCAAGTTGAGGTAGGACTAAGCTCCTCCCCTTGTATGAAGGCTGGGCAAGACAACCCAGTATGAGGAATAGGTTCCTGGAAGTCAGCCAAAGCATTAGTTAGGGACAGGCCCTGCGCCCATCACTAGAAGTCCCACAAGTAGATCAAGCTACACAACTGTCACACACATGTAGAGGGCCAAGGTCCATCCCATGCAGGCTCCCTAGCTTGTCAGTCCAGAGTCTGTGAGCTCCTATGGCGGTGGGGGAGTGGCATTTGGAGATCAGGTATAAACCTGGTGCAAGGGGAAGTCCCAGAAATCTACAAGGAGACCCAGCTAAGACTCCTGGCGATAGTGGATAAGTTGCCTGAACTGACCTTCTCCTGTAATCAGATTGGTAACTACCCCAGTTGTCCTCAGAGAGCTTCGTCCAGTGACTAGTGGAAACCTGGAAACCGATGCAAAGATCCACACCTGAGCACTGGGCCAAGCTCAGGGAGTCCTGTTGAAGAGAAAGAGGAAGGACTGTACCAGCCAGGGGGTTCAAGGTCATCAAAAGAGAACCCACAGAAACAGCTAACGAATTCTATTTGTAATAGCTACAAAAGTTAAATACTTACAAATAAATTCAACCAAAGAAGGCAAACTCTAAAACATTCATTAAAGAAATTGAAGAAGATGCAGATGAATAGGAATAGATCCATTGTTTGTGGATTTGTTAATGTTTAAATGTGTATATTGCTGAAATTGCCCTGTAGTTCTAATGAAATGTTAGCCCAACTCACTATATTCTATACCGAAGAAAATAAGGAAAAATAAAAGCTGGAAGCATCTGACTCTCTGCTTCAAAACACACTACAAAGCTTGAGGAGTCAACACTGCACTGTGCTTCATAAAAACAGACATGCAGAAAAAAATCTAGACATTGACAGTCAACTGGATTTTAATTTTTAAAAAAAGATAAAAATGCTCAATAAGGAAGAACAGTCTATTTAATAATGTTGAGAATGCTAGACAGCTCCACACAGAGCTACATACTGAAAGGGACCTGGGTGTGGTGGTTTAAGTCTGTAGGACAAAACTAGAGAGGCTGAAAGAGATGATCTAGGAGTTCTGAGCAGCCCGGGTGCAGGCTGACATCCTGTCTGAAAAACAAGGAATGAACGGGAAGATGACCCATGAGCTTCACCACAGGCAGGAAAAACACAAGCAAATGAAAATCTTCAATGTAAAGGCCAAAGCTATACAAAATAGTAGAGAGAGATATAAGCTTAAAGCTCCATGATGTTTGTCTGGGCAATAACTTTTTGAACATGACCGTTAAGGTACAGGCAACAAAACCAAAAGACATAGAAAGTATAACTACATCCAACTAAAAAGCTTTCGTAAAGCAGATTAAACAATCAACAGAGTGAAGTAACAAACGACAGGATGGGAGAAGGGCTTTGTGAACCAGTCATCTGGTAAGAGGTTAATGCTCAAAGTATGTGGTGAACTCCGTCCAGTAGCAAGAACAGAAGGTACAAGATGCAAATGGGCAGAATATTCCAGGCTCGGCATTTCTCAAGACAGAAACAGCAAGTGATTTTTTTTTTAAGTTCAAAATCTCTAAATCATTGAAAAGACACAAATCAAATCCACAATGAGCAATTACCACATTTCATTTAGAATTTTTAGCGTGGAAAAGAGAAAAATAGATCGAAGTTGAGGGTATGGCTAACTAGAGTGCTTGCCTAGCATGTGAGAGGTTGTGTTCCATTCCCAGCACTGAAGAAGAAATAAAACAAGAAAAAAGACAGAAATGGTAAATACTAGTGAAAATGTGACCTACTACAGATACTATGGAAACCATATGGAGAGTCTTCAGAAACCTTAACAACTATCATATGATCTAGCAAGAACCCTGAGAAGGTAGCCAAAAGAAATGTGGGGAAAGAGTATTGCACTCTCTTGATCCATGCAGCAAGTTTACAAAAGCCAGAATGTAGAACCTCAAGTCCAATGTGAAAAACATACATAAGCCGGGCAGTTGTGGCACACACCTTTAATCCCAGCACTCAGGAGGAAGAGCCAGGCAGATCTGAGTTCGAGGTCAGCCTGGTCCACAGAGCAAGATCCAGGACAGGCACCAAAACTACACAGAGAAACCTTGTCTCAAAAAAAAAAAAAAAAAAAAAAAGAAAGAAAAGAAAAGAAAAACGTACATAAGGAAACATTATTTCACCATAAACCCAAGAAATTCTGTAATTTTTGCAATATGGATGAATATGGAAGACATGAAGTACAATAACGCAGGCACAAAAAGAAAAATGCGGGATCATTTTGTTCACGGGAGGGTCTGAAAGCCTTGACCTGACAGAAGCAGAGTGCAAACATGGTGGGTGGACAGTGGAGAGGGTAGTTGAAAAAGATTTAGGTCAAAGATTACGTACATAACCCAGAGTAGAGGAATGAATTCTAGAAATCTGGTGTGTGACGTGGTAACTATACATGAGTGAGGGTGTGTTCACTGGCAACGCATTGCGGATGGTGAGCATTGTCCCCACAGACTTGATCATTATGTGAAGCATTTGTTAACTAGAGTCAACAATTTCAGAATGTATACAAATATATAATGCTTATATCATAAGTGTGTAAAACTGTATCTGTTAACTCAGCATGTTAAAACTTTTAATTACAAACTACAAATTTTCTTATGTGACCTAAAAGTACTAGATCTTAATCCCAATCTTCTCACTTTCACTATTTTTTAATTGCAAGCATTCTTAGAAGTGCAAAGACGTTAAAATCGTTGCCTTTCTTTTTTACACAGTATACACAACTCTAATGATGTACGCTCATTCTATACCTTGGGGGTTAAGAGACTTTTTGATTTTCCATTCCCATGTCTATGTCAGCGAACTAGCTAAGAACTTGGAAAATAATAGCAAACTTTACTGACTCTCAAAAGGAGTTCCAGCAGACTTGCTTCATGCTTCCTCTGCCTTGTGCTCCCTCACACATCTCTCCAGGACCAGATAGGTAGGAAGGTAGGTAGTATGTAGGTAGGTAGATAGGTAGGTAGGTAGGTAGTTAGGTAGACAGGTAGACAGACAGGTTATAGACAGATGGATGGATGGATGGATGGATGGATGGATGGATGGATGGACAGATAGATAATAGGTAGGTAGGTAGGTGGGTGGATGGATGGATGATAGGTAGATAGATAGACAGACAGACAGACAGATAGATACAAGTATATCCTTCCCTTCTCTATTTCTTCAAATCCTAAAGGAAAAATCATTTTCATTCCCACTATTTGGATGGAAACTTCGTACTTGTACACAGTGTGTTCTGCTCCACCCCACCCCATTTCCTTTCTCCCAGTCTATGCCCTATTTCTCCGTGACCACCTTCCCTCCCAACCTAACTTGCTTCTTATTTAAAACCCACCGAGTCTGCTGAGTGCTTCCTATATGTAAATGGGTATAAGATCATCTACTGGCGTGTAGAAACCTCTCTGGAGCTGCATCTCTGAAGAAAACTGACTCCCCCTTCCCCAGAAGCCATCAATTGCCAAGAACTCTTCAACTAAGGGTGGGGCCTCATGAGCACCTCCAACATCCATGCTGGGATTTTGGCTGGTTTGATCTTGTACAAGTTTTGTACACGCAATCAGAGCCACTGTGAGTTTGTGTATGCGATGAGGCTGTCCTGTCCAGCAAATACTGTTTTCCTGCAGACATCTACTGTTCTGGCTTTCACAACCATTTTCTTCAATGATTCTTGGGTCTTGGTGAGAGGGTATTACATAGATGTCCATTGAGAACTGAGCACAACACAGTCTCTTGTTTTCTGAAGGTTGACCAATTGTAAGTCTCTATACTAATAACTGAGAAAAACAAAAGCTTCTCCGGTGAGGGTTGAGAGATGCACTAATACTATAGAAGTATAAAGATGCACTAATACTATAGAAGTATAAAGACAGGAACTTAGAGGGCAGTTTATAACTATGCCCATCGAGCAGAAAAGCAGCATTAAAGCCTCCCGTAGGGCCTATTAGTTAGCAAGACACAGGCTTGGGGGATTTTCTTTGTTTAATGCTTATTTATTTTTGGTTGGAAAGATTGCTGTTTCTGTTTTGTTGCTAAAGGGACATAGTATCAAAATGGACTCTCTATTCTTACCTCTGTTCCACAGATTATCACATTTCTTAAACCTCCTCAAAGAAGTGTCTTGGTGGAATGGATGCAGGGTTGTTGCAGAAACTCACATCTAGTCAAAGTACAGAGGACAAGTGATTATGCAATGTTCAGTCACAAGGGGCATCACACCCCTCCCCAAACTCAAGGACAGTCACAGAAAATAGAACAGGGAAACTTTAAGAGCCACAGGTTGGGGAGGACTGTATGAAAACAGTGTCTTCTGGGCACAGGAGGACTCATGTACTCATAGCACCTGTGGCTATCCGAACAGGATCAAGCCAGACTGCCTTCTAGCATGGGGTGGAAGGGGAGTCATGAGCTCCCCCTCATAACAAGGAGCCATGGTTAGGTGGTGGTTTCTGGGGAGGGAGAGTCAGTTTTCTTTGAGGGTACGGCTCCTGGTAAATCAACCATGCTCCACTGAACAGCATCATACCCAGAAATATATGAACAGCAAAAAACAAAGTTGATAGGTTGCTACATTTTAAAAAAAAAAAGGATATAAAATTAAGAAAGGTAGGGAGGCAAGTTGGGTCTGGGGAGAGTTAAGGAGTCGGAGTGAATATTATACTATATTGTATTAAACTCACAAAAAAATAATAGAAATATTTATTGAAAAACTAAAATTTCTTTTTTCTACCATTTGGAAAAATAAAAAAAATCATAATTTTTACTTGAGAAGGGATCTTAAATAGTATCTAATTGTTTACAGATTCATCTTCACTCTGCAAACAGGAGTGTTTTTGTATCTTTGCAAGTAAATCACCAGGTAGGGCGTGGTGGAGCGCAACTTTAACCCCAATGCTCAGGAAGTAGAGGCAGGGAGATTTGTTTGGGTTCAAGGGCAGTCTAATGCAAATGCAGAGTTCCAGGCCTCCCAGTATGCACAGTAAGACTTGGTCTCTAGTCAATTCATTATCATCATTCTGTTTAGGAAGTTTAAGCCTGTTGTAATGAAAGAGGCAAGCTCTACAGTGGCAAGGACTGACTGACAGCTAAACCCTTCTGGAAAGGCCAGTGTTCCCAGGATTTCCATCTGAGTCTACAAAACATTTATATGGTTTGGCTTCTGCGTGGTCCTAACCCTGGCCGTGGCAGTGGAGAGGAATTTCAACATAACTCCTAGGACTCCTACAGGCCAAGAGAGAGAAGAGCGGGTGTGAAAAAGAGACGCTAGACACCCGACTTACCAAAGGGTTCTGTCACTTAGTTTCTCCTTTGAATTTTTCTATGTTCTAAAAAACAACAAAGTGAGAATTATACTTAAGAATTCAAAAACACACTTATGAAAGGTAAATAGCACCTAGTACTGTTCTCCTCAATGCAAGAGAATAATTACATTGTTTGCAGTTTTCTATTTATTTTTAAGTACACTATGTGGTTCATGGTGCTCTAATCCTGTTTTTGTATCAGTTACAGGTGTCTTGAAGGCAGAGGCCTGGGCACAATCCTCACACTCACTCTCTAGGACTCAAAATATACAAATGATATAGGATCTCACATGCTAAGATGTAGCAGAGGCAGTTAGCAACAGAACCTGTCCAGAAGGAGAGAATTAGATATGTCTTATTTATTTAGGAAAGATTAAATGTACCTACATTTCAGTAAATAATTTGAAAATCTGTTGAAATTTTTTTGATAACATCACACCACTCTTTCTTGTTAATCTATAACTTTAAAAACTAAAAATAACAGTATGATAATCCAGCCTAATTTTGTGTGTGTATATACATAGTTATTCACATATCTACATATGTAAACATATGCACATATACATACATATTCATAAATATACATTCACTTATATACGCATGCATATATATAAGGGAGCATGCAAAACTAGAGAATGTATGCCTATGTGCTCCTGTTGTGTTTGTACATCTGTCTGTCAGTCTTCTGTCTGTCTATCTGTAGGAGCAAAGGGAAAGAAGTGTTTCTGACGCCCTGTGCAGACATGTGGCTAAAGATGACTACAGGAGACCCAAGTTTCCTTCCGGAATGTCAAATATCCACTCAGTCCCTGACCTAACACTTGACAAGTCACAATTCTATTGATTTGTAGCCTCGTGGTTACAGAATGCATTCTTGGTTGACACAGTGGTTGGCAAGTGGGAGAATTCATGGTGATCAGGTAACAATTCCGGCGGGGGTGGGGTGGGGGGTGGACCCACTTAGAAAAAGGCCATCACTAGGCTTGGAACACACAAGAAAATTCAATCTTTAGGGAAAGCAAATTGTACTGTAATGCATCTGGCATGATCAAAGAAAGAAAAATAGGTCCCAACAAATAACAATCCATAACTCACAAAACAGCTCCTGGAGAACACAGGATGGAATGACTCATCATTGCAAGAAGGCCATCAGAGGCACACAAGGAGTCAAAATTCAGACCGACTTGGGTATTTTTCATCCTGCTTTGTGTGGTTTAACAAATTCCACTATTTGAACCAGTTGCTTTAAGCAGGATGATTAATTTTATCTCCTGAATTCTTCTCAGATGTATTAAAAATCCCATGCACATGGCCATTTCATAGATGACTGAATAAAATGAAATTTTTATTAAAAAAAATAAAATGATTAAGATTGAGTAGGGGGTTGGAGGTAATGTATGTGGTATAAACACTGAACATGATCTTTAAGATAAACATGTCTATCTGCTTCTTCAGAACCGTCTCTGCGGTCTTTCCATGGAAGGGGTAGAGGCAGGTTATCTGGCACATTGAACATATCCAGGCTAGGAAAGGGACTCCTGGCCATCGCATCCTCACAGGATGTGAGAAGTCATTCCCAGTGAGAGGGACCACATTGGAAGCCGATTGACAGTTTCCACTGAAAACAGCTTTCCAAGAGACGAATCTTATAAAGTATTGCAAATGAGTCAGGACAACAGGGGGAGGCGCTCACCTGCCAGTCTCTGCTGCTCAAGATGAGAGCCTGTCTGCACTCACACATGCGCCGTCTTTAAAAAAAAAAAAAAAAATCACATAAAAAACAACATCTTTGCTACAGAGACGTTTTTAACAAGTATTACAGAAAGAGCACCAGCTACCAAAAGAGTTGCCAGGGCCAGAAGGAGCCATCAATCGAAACAGTTTACATTTCAAAGTTTTTCCAAGAAGAGTGAAAACGTCTCCCCTCCTTGATGGGAAACGGAGGAGCTACAGCGAGGAGGAATCCATTAGCTGCCTTCTCCCGCAGGCTTCCGTCTCCAGAGCAGCCCTCTAAGCCTGAGCTTGGTGCCCGCAGGTACAGAGCGGGCCAGCAAGACATACCTCTCCTTGGGTCCGTGCGTGCCCTGGGGTCCGTGCGTGCCCTGAGCAGCTTGCATGGCTGAAGTGTTAGAATTCAATTCCTCTTCTTCCTGTGAGTTTCATTGTTCAGAGAGGAGCCTTTTCATTCTGAGGACTCTGTAGGAATATCGGGTCCCTTCATTTCTCCTGCCATGCTTCTTATGTCGCTCAAGGGGCTATCCTACCCATTTCTACTTGACCAAATCCAGGAGTTGACCCTTGTCTCTGCTTTGTTTATGTCCTGGGAATGGATGCTACCAATGCTATATGTTAAGCAAAATTTATGTGTGAGCTTTAATTGTTATAAGATAGTAGGAAAAGTTTGCATACTCGTCTCTCCTGGGGAGGAACCATACCTCCTCCAAGAACAATTTTCAAAAGGTGGAAAATGGACACATACTTTTGTTTGAGATTTTCAATTTTTTATTCATTTTTTTCATGTTATTTCTAAGCACAAAATCTGATTTTTTCTGAATACACTGGAATAAAATGCCCATTTTTTTTTTTTGCATGTAGTAACTAGAAGCAGGCAAATGGAAGTACAAAACCAAGAAGAAAATCAACTTCACGGTTAAGTCTTGAGGCAAAGGATAAGAACAGTGCAATGCTTTGCCTCTGACGAGTGTTATTGTGCATCCTCCTCCATACAGCATGCCCAAGATGCCGGCCACCCACCACATACCCATGACCAACAGGAAATTTGTGCAACCATAACGAAGACGCAGATGCCCCAATAACCCAGAAGTACTATGGGCCTTTGTCTTCAGTTGCAGTATAAACAGGACAGACGTGAGAAAACAAAAGGGTGGGCCTTCTATTTTTTGAGCATACAAATGCTGTTCATCATGTCTGCAAAAAGTCCAAGCACTTTCTTAGATTGACTTATTGATATAAATTACATAGTATCTCTGGAAATTGTCGACAATTTCTGTATCAACATCCTTTGCAAATACCACTGGGTCTGGGTGAACTCATTCTGACCTTCTGGTCCGAGGCCGTCACTGTGTGATGTACATAATTCTCTCAACACTGATCCATTACTTCTGCTCAGTGTTGGGGGTCAGGCCAATAGTGTAAAGTCAAATATAATTAGCAACCCTATCAATAACCAGCTACAGGATTGCTGCCTAAGTGACAGGGCAGAAAAGCCAAGAGGAGGTAGCAATACAAAGTGGAAGGGAAGTGCTGGCGTATTCTCCGGTTCGGGCGGCTGCTATGGACTATCAGCATCACCAGGAGACCTCATTGCATTAGCATAAATTCAAATGACAAATGCACAGTGCTATTCAGAGACTCATTAATTTGCAGTGGGTGCAGTGCTCATGACATATTAGTGCAAAATTCAAATGTCTTTGTAGCAATGCGAATTTAGTTGTGAGACCAAAGTCGCTAAAATGAAAATGTGTGGGTTTTTTTAGCAGTTTATTAAATTATGAACTGTGATGACTATATCCGTGCATCTTTTTAAGCAGATGAGGTCCAGCGTGCTCCAGCGGCAAAACGCATGGTTTGTGTTGATATTTTCCTGTCAGACAATTTCCTAGCCTCGGATAATATACCAGACAGCTCTGAGCTCTGCTGCATACGGACTGAGAGCGCCCCCTTCTGGACAAATGGCAACGACACTCGAAAAAGCGGACCAGACCATTTATTGTTTTTCTTTACGTATTTTTAACAGGTTTTGATACAAAGAATTCAGTGCCCACCTCAAACCCAAAGGAAACGACTTAGAATCACCTACTGTAAGTAGGAGAATGCGACAACTTTCTATGAAATGTCAAAGCATGACCACTGTTGAAACTGATCTCCAGTTATTTTGTGTGGCATTTCTTCCTCCAACATCTCACATACAGGATTCTTTTTAAAAATAATTTACTGATCTATGTAGGATAAGAAAATAAACAACAAAATACTATTGGTCACTAGAGTCTTGCTGTTGCACAAAATCATGGGGAAGTTTACCATTACTCGGAGTTTGTTATGTTGGGGGAAGCATATTCACAGAGTCTTTTCAACAAAGCAGCCAAGTACGACTTGTATGCATCTCAGTTAACAAGATGATGAGCAGACAAGAGGATGAAAGGCTGGACCACACCTGGTCTACATGTGGATGATGAGCTTTTTCTGTTTAGCAGAAGGAACCATCTGCCTGCTCACTTCATTTCTCAAGGCAGTGAGTCTCAAATACTAGCATATCCCACACACATAAAAAAAAACTACTCCAATTAGTAAAATAATGAGGTGAGGACAGTTAATTTTGTCTTCATGGTTAATATTACAAAAACATACAATATCAACGGCTGTCTTTCCCAGGGCTCTGGGTTCTCGTTACAGAAGAGTCATATCCCAGACTTAGGAAGTAAACACTCAGGTTGATGTCTAATAGTAAGAAATATACACAGATAACATTTCTTAGTGGAAGCTCTAACTAGCCAAATCAAGTGACACACTTTTGAATAAATTGAAACTCATTTTACTACTTGAAAATCGCTTTTAGAATAATAAAAAGTCCAGAAACATACTATCCAGTCATTTAGGGTAACTGACCTCCACTGGCATATAGAAGTCTGTACTATCAGACACTTATGAAAAATAAACTTATCACTTCTTAAGCTTTAAATAAATTGCATAAAGTGAAGAGGTAGTTATGGCAAACTATTAGTGCTTACAGGCATAATAATGTACTTTCTCGGCATTTGGTTTATGATAAATGTGAAAAGAAAACCTTCCAAAGAAAGCTGTATACTTTTAAAATCCATTTTACAATATCATTAAAGCTGTGCACCATTTTCAACAATTAAAAGTAAGATCCTGGTAATTTATTCTACTTACTTGCAACTGAATTGCTCTTGAGTTATTTAGCAGGCTCATTTTATTTTATATGAGCTGCTACAAGGAAGATCTGAAGCTAATGAGGATTGAGAAGGATCACTGTGCATTAAACTCGTGGAGGTGGCGTGTGGCTGAAGAGTATTAGATTATCACTGTGGCCAGATGTCTAGGCATTGCTTTTTCCTAATGAATTCTCTTTTACAGAGTAATTAGAATCCTAGACCCTGGGAATGTCAGAGCTGGAAGGCTCACTGTTGAGTATCCCTCATTTTCTGGATGTGGGAACCAGAAACTCGTCGATGTTAAGCAAATTTACTAGAACATAATGACTAGTGGCGGGTAGGAGGAAAGAACCCTTTTCTTTAGAACCCTTCTGAAACTTGAACCCATAACAAAAATCATCCAAAGGGCTGTGGAAGGATTGCTGGTCCATCTCCAGACCTCCTGATTCTTTACAACTGAGATAGGGCCAAGGAATTTGTATTTCTAACAAGTTTCAGGTGATGCTTTCCAGGGGATGCTGCTCTTGATGGCACCAGGACCATCAGGATGTAAGAGTTTTTCTGACACCTTGTTTTTTATATATAAACAAAGAAATCTCAAGTTTCAGAGCCACCACATCTCTTTGGTGTCCTCTCCTCAACTCTCCAAAAGGGCTGGGGTAACATCTACAGCATGAAAGACTGGAAGGGTGCAGAGCAACAGAATAAAAGCACAAGAGGCGAAGCACTTGTGTGGAGGTCTTTGGGAGTCACGGTCATCCCCAAACATCAGTGTTTCTAAAGAAAAACACAACCCAGCTAAGTGCCAAGTACAAGGAAGTCGGCCTTGTCCTCCACTGCCTTTACCCGTGCGCAGTCAATACTTAGGTTAGTATGGGAGTTTCAGGCCTTGGCCCATCTCTAAAGTAAAATAGCATTTCTAGACCTGACAAATCAAAGTGCAAGTCATCATTGTCTATGACATCTTAGCAAATATGTCTTAAGAGCAGGGGAGAATGAGTGTCTGTGTAAACGGACTTGATTGAAGCTTTGGCTCATAGGAGGATGCTGTTCAAGATGGACTTCACCAGGGCACAGGCCAGCTTCAACCTACAAAGCAGAGTCCAGCAAACTTTTCAGCACTCCAGCCACATGTTGGAAATCTGATTTCTTCCTTCCTTTCTTTTTCTTCTGGTTTGGAGAATGAATGTAGAAGATACTAACATATATATACATATATATGTGTGTGTGTGTGTGTATGTATATGTATATGTATACATATATATGTTTTATATATATATATAGAGAGAGAGAGAGTTATATAGAATATGATTATACGTAATATATATATTGGTATCACATGTATGTTTCTAGCAGCTTAAAAAAACAATTGACTGACATTGAAATGAATTTAATCATGTATGTCAACCCTGATGTTTTTGTGCCTTTTCCCACAGACATAATTATTTTCTTAAATTCTCTTGTATCACTTTCCCCCACAGATTTGATTTCACAGAATAGGCCATGAATAAAATGTCATTCTTCTGAACATTAAGAAGATATCCCCACAAAACAAAATTCTTATTTGGGGAGTTCTTGAATAAGTTGGTCCATTAAAAATGTGATTTGTTATGTTCGTCATTTCTACAAAGGACAGCTTTTTCACTTAAAACCAGGTTCAAATAATCCTGGGTGGCAAGCAGTTTTGAGATTTTCCTTTTATTTGGTTTTGTACTGTTGTCCTAACTTGTCCACAAGCCAGCCCAGTCACACGAAGGACTACCACAGGCTTCGCCATCACTGAGGGAGCATATGCGTTGTCGCCCTTGTGCCTATGACAAAGATCCCGACCTAACTTCTTCAGCATCACTGCTGCCTCTCCAGTGGCTCCCATTGATTAGCTCCTGATCCAAACAGCTTTGCTAGCTTTAGGTACTTGCTCTTTCGAAAATGTCCCCTTCAGTTCCGGTAAAATAAATCTCACTGCTTGACACTTCGGAATTGTAATGGAAGTCTTGGTTTTCTCTGTCTACATGGAGCTGTGTTAACTGCTCCACTCATCACTATAAAAGAACCATGCATAGCAAACATACAAGTGTCTTATTCAGAATGAAAGCCTATGAGAATGAGCCTTCTTTATAGGCGACAGAACACTCTGTCCTTTAAAAAAGTGATTAAGCACTATCAAACATGGTAGCAGCTTATTTGGTATCAATGGATAGGCTAGCCTCCTGTGAATAGAGTCAGAAAAACAGTAGCCTGCTAATTCAAATTATCTATTCTACAACTGGATTTTTATTTATACCTTTTCATCTGAAAATATATGCATATGTACTATTTTTATCCCTGGGTAAAAATAAAGGGAGGTGTTTTGTGGTTTATTAAGCAAGTCTATTTCACCTGTTTCTAAAACCTTCTCTGATACTTTTAAGACAGTTCTCTTAAACTAAGGCAATAAAAAAGGAGTATTTTTGTCTTAAAGAATCATTAATTAATGTGAACATTCTCTGCCCAATTTCATGTACTGCATCCACTTATAAAATTGTACAGACAATTGTATTTTTGCATGTGAATCAATTGGTAAATTTGATTTGAAGAAGAATTAGTAAAATATGCATATTATAAATGAAGAGCTTTGAAGTTTCTGGTCGCCGTTGGTAGTGTGAGCTTAGATTTCCGGGCTTGCTAACAAGCCTGCCTCTGAAGAAGTCACTGAAACAGGCACTCTGCTGCTGCAGGCAGTTTTGATTGTCAACTGCCTTTTCTTCCCAGCCCCCCAAGAGGGGGACAATTTCAGTAAAATTCCTGATGCTTTCTCAAGGAAGGATCCCGTGTAATCTGGCCACCTAAACAGATCCAGATTTCCAGGAGTGAGTTGATAAAGTGCAACATGCCCTGTAAAATTATGGGTTGGAGCATTCTCTATCCATCCGTACCACAAGAAGCACAAAAACAGCTTAGTGCAATTGCTCGGTGTTTCAAATTTAAAGAAATACCGAGTTGTACAGGGGTGGAGTGCAGTGGGGGTGGGGATAGTTCCTAACTCTTCTTTTCTCCTACAGAACACTGAATGTCTAAAACATGTTCAATCCTGTTAATGCTTGTCAAATATTTCACAGTTCAGCTTTGTTCAGATTTTTTTTCCTGACTATGAAAAATCAATTTGGTGGGATTCAGATTCAACGTTGGAAGCATTGGGAGAGACCTTAAATAACCTTGCTGCACCACATCTGTAGATGCTCGGCAGAGCCCCCAAGACACTGAGCTGACTTGACCAGGGGTTTTGCAGCAAGCCCAGCTTCAAGGCAACTCTGTGATGTCCCTTCCCACCACTCATTCTATTTTTTTTTTCGTAATTAAGCAATTGAAATGCACTATACAATGTGATTTTACAATTAAGATGAAGCATCACAGGCAGGGTTACCGGGAGCTTCAGTGGCAAGGCCTTTCACTTGGTAGTCTGTCATTTCACTCCAATAGTATCATTATCTGTCCATTTCAGAAATCAGTTTTAGTTCATTAGCAAAATAAAATGCTTGCAGGAAGTCCACACAAACTCTTCAAAGCCGTGAACTTCTAAATGTCAGGATACGTTTCATAAAAAAAGCAAAATGTGACAAAAAAAAAAAAAAAAAAAAAAAAACACTCAAGGTCAAACCACAGCTGTGCAAGACGTGGTGGCCTGCATGACCAAGAGCTGCTAAAAAGGCGCAACTCAGAGGAAAGAAACTCTGTGTCATTGCCAACTGATAATTGCCATTTCTTGTTTCATGCCTTTTGGAACTTTTCCAGGAGACATTTGGGTCTTAGAGAATTGTGGCACAAATATCGAAGCCTGGGTGTCTATATTCAAGCTTCGATGGCCTTGGGCTGCAGGACGAGAAGAGTAAATTAAGGTTCAGCCCTAAAGAGGATGACTATCAATGGGCAAAAGCAACAGCCAGACCATACAGTCCAGAGGCATGGTGCCAAGGGTTCCTGCCTCTCCAAACTGAGTGCCAGCTGAGCAGAGCTACAGGCAAAGGGTCACGATATTATCACATCCTGGATGACGCTAATGTCCTCTTAAAGCAACTCCGTTGATACATCTTGGAGGAAGTTACTGCCCTTGACACATTTCACTATTAGGAGGTTAACATTTAGAGTTTCTAAAATTATACAAATATGTTAGTGTTAAATTTTTAGAGTATATAAACTAGCAATATGGTCTATAGCTTTTCAACATGTTTTGACAAACATTTAAATTATTTATTGTCATTAAATTGCAGCACCTCAATGTACACATGAAGCCTATTTTTATTTGTAGTCACATTTTTTCTAAAGAGGACAGAATGGTCTTTTTATACAGGATATGACCATACTGATATCACACAGGTATGGACACAGGTATTAATCAGGTTTTGATAAAGCAGGGTTTTACCAATATGGTTATATGTAAACCAGAATTTTGAATTGTGATTGTATATGTGAACCCTTATCAATATAATAAATTTTAATATATAATCAATCTTCTTTGTGATTGCTTTTCCCCTAGGACACAATTCTTGGAGTTATCAATTGCTAGAAATTCAGAAAGCTTGCCTTATTAAATGGTTTGCAGCTTTAATAGAAAGACTAGATTTTCCTGCATCATACTAGACAAGGGTGGCTGTAGTCAGAAAGCCTGGATAAAAAATAAAGCAGTCAAGAAAATAGGAACTATGAGTGTTGTGAACATGAGGGAGTCCACAGAAGAAACCAAAAGAGCAGAAGCAGATGAATGTAACAATCAGAAGATCCCTAAAAGATCAATGCAAACCCTATTCCAGAGAGCAAGCTCCTGACTCAGAGGTGGAGCAGCCCTGTCTGACAGGAAGGAAGGGTGAAGAGGTAACTGTGGGATCGTTGCTAAGTAGATGCTGGAACAAGTGTGGTGGACTCCACCAAGGAGGCTTCCAAAAGAACTATGGAAGCCATTTAAAAGGCCAGGCACTGTCAACCCCGGGAGCCAGCCCTGCCTCTGACAGCCCGAGGCATCCTCTAATAGACTGCTAGAATAAGCAAGCCCACTGCTGCCCAGACCGGCCTATGAGACCACAGCCCAACAGCAGAGGAACCCATCAAATGAGAAGCAAGCTCCAGCAGCAAGGGTTGAACTGATACAGAAGCTCTTGTCGGGAGAGCTGGAGAAGAGCGTCCCTCTTCCTCGGCAGGTCCGTCTGCAGAATCCCTTCAGTTCCTGGGCAGTCTAGGAAACTGCTCAGCTCTTTGGTATGCACCATTGTACTTCTCACAAAGCTGCTTCGTGGAGTCCTGAGCCAGTTCTAAATTAACCCAGCAGAGAAAAAGCTAGTGACAGCCCTGGCAGGCCGAGCCAGAGGGCTGGTTATCCCAGCTACATAAATACAGTATTGTCTTGCGTTTGTTTCTGTTTTAAAAATACCACGAAGGGATTTTTAAAACATGCAGGCGAAGCCTGAATCCCCACTGTATGGCTCTCTGTCCATTTTATGTCTCTCACTTGCAGACCTCATCGGTTAGACTGTGCTATTTACCACTGAAGGCCTTATACTGCAGAAAGGAGTGTTGTCCAAGCTTTTGATCTGATACTTTATTCCATAAGTGAATCCATGTTATGAGGGATGCTGATGGTCAAATAGTCCTGAACGCTGCTGCTACATCTTGGACATCTTCAGCAGCATCCTTTTGCTTCCTAAAGCTTCCCAGCACTGCCCGTCATTCTTCTCTTATATTCATCTTTCACAAAGAAAGCAGAACTAAGGAAAAGCTTAGAGATATTTATGTTTTCTTTATTTAGCTTGGAGATAAAGGAAAAATACAGCGTTGGGGGGAGGGGGCGCACAAAGAGTGACTAGGAATAAAGTTCTCCATCAACAAAATCTTTGAGAGGAAAATTAGCAGGGCGTCCGGAATAGCTTCAACATTCTGTTTAAGGGCAAGGGGCCAGAAAAGGTAACTTCTTTTTCAAGTGATTCTAATTTTCAATTTCTCACATGCCACATTTATGCATTCACATTAAATGGCAAACATTAAAAATAACTTCTCTCAGTTGATCATCACCCCAATCCAAACCCAGATCTGCTCCGAGCAGAGAAGCACTGTTGGCAGTCCCCAGTTCATTTTTCTAAACCAGTCCTCATGTGTCTACAAAGATCCATGGAAGTGCACAGACATAATTAGTGCATCAGAACACCAGAATATAGTATAATTATAATTTGTTTGCTTTTCCATGAACTTTTAATTCTAGGATGGCATAATTTAATTATTCTGAGCAAAATAAAACATTGTTTGGAATTATTGGCCTTTACCCTACCATTGAGTTTTGCTTTTGAAACAACAGACAGAACATACCTACCTTCAGGCTTGCCTGAAACAAAAAAAACTATACCATTATTCACACTCAGACTCTTCATAAATGTGTGGCTGACGACCCTCAAGTTGAGTGCATACAAGCCATTGAAAGGGTTGAACCCTGTACTGTCCTGCCAGGGCTTGCTGGGAAGAGAGTTGTCAGTGTCAGACATTTGCCGTTTGCTGTACTTGTTAAGTGAATTTGTGTTGCAGCTATTTGTGTGAGTCCCCTTGGAGGTCCTTGACCAAGGAGGTTTAGTCCCTGGAAACTTCAAATAAATGGTCAGTCACTTGAAGACCGCCACAGTCTTGACCTTTTTTCAACTTCAAATATTTGGGGACCACTCAGTATGATGGTTAGATTAGAAATGGGAAGATTTAAGGGAATGGTTGGAAAGGAGAGTGGATGGCTGTGTGTAGCAATCTTGTTTTCTTTACATAATGTAACACACTAATAGACGACATTTTTCTTTGCTTTCTGCTGTTAACTTTGAAAATAAGCAAGTTACTGTCCAAATCAGAGCCAAAAACACCACAGGATTTCTGGCTGTGAAGGGACACTTCATGCACAAATGTGGGAAAGGAAAAAGTTGATAAACAGCCAGTTGGGAAGTGTGAAGAGATTATTTTTATTTCATGGTGTTTTCAGTGTATAGTAGCTCAGATGTTCAAAAATGCATCACTGTGCCTGCAAGTTTACAGTTCCTATAGTCGATACAATCCAGTGTAGTAGAACGTAAAATGCTTATGGCGGCCCCTCCACCTTTCTCTCCCCTTGCCTGCCTTCTCTGATCCTAACCGAATTGGGTTAAAACAGTTTCACCCAAGTCCAGCTTAGACAGGTTGAGGTTTTAATGAAAGAGTCTGTGACACGTGGTCCCTAAGACAGATGCTGAACCTCTGCTGCTGTCTCTCTCTCTCTCTCTCTCTCTCTCTCTCTCTCTCTCTCTCTCTCTCTCTCTCTCTGGTTATTTTTATTTCTCCTCTAGTCAAAAGAGAGCGGCAGGATAATGTTTCCCTGACTGACCATTCTCCTTCCCACAGTGACCACCAAAGTATTACGTTCAGACCTTGAGGTTTACAATGATAGTGTCTGAACAGGGCAGAGGGGGGAACTGAACAAATTACAATCTGCATCCCCAATGATGATTCTGTTATCTGAAAAAGAAAGGTTGATATAAATGCACTCATGCATTCTAACGGAAATCAGGCTAGATCTCTAAAACAATAAAATACAAGGGTTGGCAAAAGACTTGAGCGGCAGCCTCTTTGCAAGGATTCCTGTATGTGGTGGACGGAGTTTTAGAGGAGCCTGACCTGCACCCGTCCTGATCGACCATTCTTCCTCTCTTTATCACCGCCCCTTATTATTTTATTAGTTAGGATATTGGCTTTATTACTAGTTATAGTCTGTGGTGATTTCACAACACAGAAAGCTTTGAAAATTACTGAAGGAAAATTACAATTGTCTTGATTAGCAAAGGTATGTTGCTTGTGAACCTAAAGGGAAGTAAATATTCTTACAAAACAAACGCCACCATAATGGGAAAATACTGGAAATAATCAAAGTTCTTGTAAAGAACAGTAAGTTTCTTCTGATGTCCCAGAATGAAGGTGTATAGAAATATAATAAACCGAACTTAGGATAATCATGATCACAGATTGCACTTTTTATTATATCCAATATTTTTGTATATCCAGCACCACTAACTCAGCCCGAAAACTGCTTTAAGCAAAGAAAGGCTCACAGATGATATCAAAGGCGTTCAGATATATAGAATGTAAGCATATATTCTCAAAGACACTGTCATTTTTGTAAAGCTGGAAAACAATGTTAAAATCTAAATATGGATAACAATTTCTCAGATAATTTCTGTAGGTATACCATGTTTGTTCATTGGACGACAAGCAAGAAAACCACCTTGTTTCTTGGACCCTCCACTGAAAAGAACCTAAACAAATTACAGAATTACCACTTTAAATTTGGATACTACTCAACCCTCTCCAAGCTTCTGCCACAATATTGATAAAATAGCCAGAACCCCATCTCTTCACTTTCCAGAGACGTGTGGCTCTCCTGTTCCTAGGCAAAGGGGGCTTATTTCTAGTAGATAAACTATCTCATAGAAAAGTAAAACTAATTTCATAAAAATAAGAATAGTGTTTCTAAGTGGAGAAAGAATTGACCAAAGCCACATTTTATCTAATATAATTTAATTAAAGCAAAATTATCATTGCCTCTTTCCCTTTCCTCCTTCCAACCCCTTCCCCTCCCTCCCAGCACCCTCTCAACTTGGTGACCTCAGTGTCTTTATTTTTGATATTGTTTGAGTCGGCGGACTCACTGGAGAAGTAAGGGACTGGATAATCAGTTTGTCTTCCAGGCTCTGCTTAGTTTAGACACAGTCAAGTCTACCCTGGTGACAGGCTAGAGTGGCAGCTGCTTGAGGACACGGCTTTTCATATGGACAGCTATCCCCACTCGCTGCCTTCATGACCTGCCTGAGGACACCATTAGAAGTATCTTACTTAGAAACTAACTCCGTGTTTCCTCAGAAAATTAATATAACTTACTATACATGGACTAGTGATTTTTTTTAAAGCCATGTTTTTATTAGTTAGAGGTGGGACTTCGTGTCTACTTTCCCCTCTCTGTGCTGGGATTTTGTCTGGTTTTTGAGATTTTGTGGGTTCTATGTGTGCTGTCATGGTCTCTGAGTTCGTATATGTACCAGCCCTCTTGTGTCTGGAAGATACTGTTTCCTGGGAGTCATTCACCAGCTCTGTCTTGTAAAATCTTTCCACTTCCATTTCCTCTTCCATATAGATCCCTGCACCTTGAGCAGTGGGGTGTGGTAAAAATACTTCATTTAGGACTGAGTTTTCCAAAGTCCTTCACTCTCTGAACATTGTCTAGTCATGGCTCTCTGTGTTAGCTCCCATCTACTGGAAAAAGTTTCTCTGGAAAGTTCTGCGCATGTATCAGTATGGCATTAAGAGTCATCTTGCTAATTTTATGGATATGGATGTTTTACTGGTGTGTATTTCTGGTGCCTTTAGAGGTAAGAAGAGGGCAACAAATCCCCTGGGACTGGGGCGATGGATTCCTGTAAACCACCAAGTGGGCGTTGGAAATCAGACCTGAGTCCTCTGCAAGAGCAACTGGGCCTTCTCTCCATCCCTTGGACCAATAATCTTACCCCTAGGTATATAGCTCCCAAAGTTAAAAATGTGTCCAAAGAACTCACACACAAAACATTCATAAACAAAATACTCAAAACTGTCAAATGACGGAAACAAAGTAGAAGTTCATCAACAGATTCATCAGCAGCATGAAGGCAGGGAAGACGCAGTGACATGTTATTCACCCGTGAAACATAGTGGAGTAAGATGCATAATACAGATGCATCCTGCAAACAGTATGCTGAGGAAGAGTCATGCATGCATAGTCACGTGGCATATGTATTCACTAGTACACAGAATAGGAAAACACACGGAGAAGCAATTTAGTCATTGTGAGTAGCCGAGTAGCATGAGATACAGGCGACAGTTTCCCACTGCTTTAAGATGATGAAGATGGTTTGTAACTGTATTGGGGCTAGTGGTTTCTCAGGGCTGTGGAGTCACTAAAAGCCACTGGAAATTATTAAAGTGGTGAGATTTTTGCCTCAACAAAAATAAAACAAAAGAAAGAAAGAAAGAAAGAAAGAAAGAAAGAAAGAAAGAAAGAAAGAAAGAAAGAAAGAAAGAAAGAAAGAAAGGAAAGAAGGAAGGAAGGAAGGAAGGAAGGAAGGAAGGAAGGAAGGAAGGAAGAAAAGAAAGAGAGAGAGAAAGAAAGAAAGAAAGAAAGAAAGAAAGAAAGAAAGAAAGAAAGAAAGAAAGAAAGACTCATTCTAACACAAAATCTAATCGGGCCCAGAAAGACCAGCTGCAGAGCACCTGGGATGTGGCATCGGAGATGTCTTGCAAACCCTATTCCGCTATAGTCCCTTGAAGAGGGATTGCAGGGCCAAAGTACATCCATCCATCATGACCCTAGACGTAAACATGCTCCTATGAGGACTTTTATTAAATAACGAGGAGGATTTCAGAATATTCCTTCCAAATCCAGAACTTTCTACCTTCTAGCTGTTTGGCCAACATTCAAAGTGCATTTTACAGAGCAAGTGCAGAAGGGCTTTCTTATAAGGTAACAAATGATTCCAGCTTCCTGCAGACTTCCAGTTTGCGTCCACCCACCTCATGTTGTTATCAGTAGTTTCCTCGTCACTCTCCTAAGTGTCCCAGTATGAACCATCAGCAGCACCATCCCTGTTCAGGGTGAATACTGCCGCTCTCCCTTTCTCATCTGTGTGACGGGCATCTTGTCTGATCAGGCTGTAACCTGCTTCCTAGCATGTTACACGCACTGTGTCCTCCTATGTGCTCTTGGTCCGGGCACCTGTCGAACCTGTCTGCAGTCTCACTGTGACCTCTGTCATCCCCATCCCAAGGTAGAGCCAATCACTTACAAGAAACAAAATGTTAGAAATAGGTAACGTGCTAGGTGAAGTAGGAAAGCAGGCTTGTCTACAGAATGTCAATTTAACATAATTTGATCCAAACATTAGCTTCAGTCTACATCGGGCAAACTGTGATGTTGCAACAATAGTTAATTCGTGAAGCAAATCAAAGTGATAACTTCACTCACGTGTATGTGCCGCCATGAGTGCCGATAGAGATTTCTCACTGCCTCCTGCGAGCAGGAACTTCATTCTGGGTAAATAGCAGTCATCTGTTTCCTTTTACCCTATGTGCAGTCTCAGATCTTATCTTTATAGTGAATGGATGAAAGAAAAATGAGCTAAAAAGGCTGAAATGGCCTGAGAGGTTCCCAGTGGAGATTGCCGATGAACACATACCAAATTAACACATTCCTCTTAAACAGGAATGTGCCGCCTGCTTCTTCCACCTGCCTTCTTCCTCCTGCCATGTCTCTATGTACTTAGATGTGGAATGATGGCAAGTGTCCATATTTGACCATCAAGCAATCCTAAGCAAAAACTAACAGTCAGTGTTTGAGCTGGACGCCTTCGGTTGCAGCCGAGGTTTACACAGGCCATGGAAAGACAAGAAGAGTTTACTGTGAGATTACCTATTGCCCAGAGGCTGGCTCCCTCTCTCAACCTCCCCTGAAGTGCGTGGTCTAAATCACTGCCCTTTGAGCTTATTCAAAATGTATGAATCTTCCAGCCTTGGCTTCCATACAGCTCACCCTTACGCCATTAGTTCACCCTAGCATCCTATTTCTTTTTACTATCTTAATGCAAATAACTAGAAAATGTCAAATGGGTCCCACTGATCAACACAATTGTGTTTGGTGGTAGCAAGGGTCATGGCATCATCATGGAATGCTGTCATTATTTCAG
Source organism: Peromyscus eremicus (assembly GCF_949786415.1). NCBI lineage: Eukaryota > Metazoa > Chordata > Mammalia > Rodentia > Cricetidae > Peromyscus > Peromyscus eremicus. Next base: position 69,276,623 of record NC_081427.1, read on the forward strand.
ATTCATTGCTCCTTCTCAACAGCCCGGTCTAAGACAAGCATCTCTTACCCATTCACGGGGGAGAAAGGCTGATCCTATAGTACAACGGAAATTCCTACCAGCCTCTGCCTCTCAAACAAGGGAATCTTCCTCTGAAGGTGAAATTTGCATTCCTTCTCATTCATTCAGTTCACTCCCATGAGAATACCTTTACTGTTTCCACTATAATTTATGTTGAGCCAGGTTGTGATTCACTCTTACTTTCAGCTACATAAAAAAGTATTTGGGACACCTCTCGTGGATGGTCAACTTGACTCTGCCCCCAACAGATCACATTTAAATTAGCTATCCATCCTAGCTGATGGAGACAAAATGGGAAACTATCTGGCTTAGGAAAAGCAGGTGTGTCTTTCAAGTACTCCCCGATTCCTGATTATGTCCTGTTTCCATTCACTTGACCAGCTCAGGATTTTCATGCTTCTCCGTTCAGTTCAAATGAACACTCAAGCAAAATGCATTTCATGTTTATGTTTCCATAACATGCAGAAATTTTAAAAATTCTGATGTTGTGACATTTGAAAGTGTTGGTGCAGGCTTTCCTTTATGTCTTTTGTTTGTTTGTTTTTTCAGGGGTGTTTTTTCTGGTTTGATTGGGTTTTTCCTTTCTTTTTTGTTTGTTTGTTTGTTTTCAGACTATAAACAGGAAGGTGCATCTTAAAGTTCTTTCTGTGGAAACAGAGGCCAGCCAGCTATCAGGGACAAAGCACATAACAGATCTGCCATCTATGCCTCACAGCCAGAGGGATTTCCATGCAGCTAAATACTAATTTACCACCTATCATAATACAGTACCGCTGAATAATGTTTCTTTAATTTAAAAAAAACAACTATCGTTGTTGACCTCAAAGAGCCTATATCCAGTTGCTAGATTTCCCATTTGTTCAGCTTCTGAAGTTTTCAAGTGAACAACTCATTTGGAGACTGACAAAAAAAAAAAAAAAAGAAAAAACATGCATGAGCACCCTAGAATGCTTCTCTAGGCAGAAAAGAAATCCTATGAAACAACATTTCTAAAAATTCTTTTTTCCTATCTGTCTGCTTCCCCAGCAAGCTTGTTGAATTCTCTGCCTTGTCTTTGTGAGGACTGTGTGAGCAGCCCAGGTTCAGGAGTGTGGTGGAGGCACAGGCCTCTTCTGAGACAGCGCAGAAATGCATGCACAGCCATCCAAAGAGTCGCGTGTCTTAGCTCTTTTGTTCTCTGCTTGTGTTCCAGGTAAACATCATTTGGAAGATGAAGGTCTAGAAAACAAGAGGACATGACAGACACCGGACAAAGGAAGGGAAGGGAGGCAGATACACAGCCTGGCACCTCAGAATAGTAGGCTAGCCCTTTTCCCAAATTCGAGGAAATGTCACACCTTCAAACCTATAATTAACTTATTAGCACTTGAAAATAATTCTGTGTGGAAGATACTGTTCAGGCACAAGCCATACACAGCTCACAAGTTTATAGTGAATTAAATTCTTTAAAAAAAAAAACTAGCTATCAATTCAAATGATAATTGAACTTAGAATTTTCATAAAGGGACCATGATGGAGATAGACAGTGTCTTCTCTAAAGGCTGATCATAAACATTGTGGAGTCGAAGCAGAACAGTGTAATTCCTCCCACACACACACACACACACACACACACACACACACACACCCCACAACCTTCTTTATATTTTTGCAGATTGAAGACTTCTACAGTAGGTTGGATTTCACCAATATCAAGTATAAACGCCAGATTGAGATGCTCCAGACATGTGATGTCAACCACGTTATCATCTCACAGTTTTCTCATCTCTAGAAAAATGGCACTTTTCTTCTGGAATATTGTAAGAATTTAACTAGACAGTCTAGGTAAAGCACTCAGCAATGGCTGTCAGAGTCAACACATACACTCAGCTAAAGTTTGTTGTAGTTACGACCATCAGGTGTGAATAGTAATAACCAGGTTTTCTCCTCACCCTCCCCACTAGTCTGCAGACATCTGAGTCATCATTTTGCATTCTGCATGTCCCAGACAAAAACATCATCCAGTGCCTCTTCTACATCCTTCCGGCCATCATGTTGGCTCGGTCATTTCTCTGCTTGGCTTAAATCAATTCCCGAAACCCAAAGTTCCCTTTCCGACTTCAGCCTTTGTTCTGGTCCTGTCATTTAGCTAGAATCTGCAAAACCCGGCCACATCCTTTGCACCACCTTGCCACCTCATTTAAAGGACTGGATTACTGGATTGCCATAACCCATCACCTAAATTATTCTTAGTATAATCCAGACATTAAAATGTGATGCCTTTATAATTTTCCATGGATTTAATTTACTACTAATTGTTGGATACTGTCACCTACCCAAACCTGTGGCTTCCCGAGGCCTCCCCACTCCCTTGGGTAAAATCATCCCTGTCACTTAGCCCAAACTCTGAGTATTGATGGAACTCTTTCTTTTTCAACCCCCCAAATTCAATCCATCATATGCAGGGCCTATCACTTCAACTTCAAAATACATGCCAAATATTTCCCTTTTCTCTCCATTGTGGCACTCTTTGACTTTTGTAGAATCAACATCAGCATGGCCCTCCCACTTGCTTCTAGAGACACCAGATCAGGAACCCACTAGAAGAGTGCAGCGAGGTGCACCTGTCTGTATTCTAACAGGTCCTGGGTATATTCTGCACCTTTCAGTCTGAGACCCGCTGTTCCCTTCAAACCATCCCCTCACCCAGAACATCATAATACCATCTGACTCATCTGCCTGGCTCTATCTTGCTCCTGTATATCCCATTTCCATATGGAAGTGGGGAATATTTATTTTACTTAAAATACTCCAGTGGCTGTCTATGTCCATTAAACTAAACTAATTCCTCATCTACATACAAATCCCCACGTGAATGGAGTGTCCCCTACTTTTCCATTCCTGTCTTTCTCCTATGATTTTAGGGTTAGTGGCACTGGTCTTTCTTGTTGCATCACTAGAAAATGTCCTGGTGGTGTCTACCCCAGGACCTCACGTCATGTTATTCAATGAGATGCTTCTGGACTCCAGTCATGAGTCAATAGCTGATAGCCATCAGTCATTGTCTGCTCAGCACTTACGGCAGTACCCTAGATCTCCTACTGGACTGTCCAGACGGTAAGGACACTTTCGGTCATCTTTACCCTAAACCAGAACACTCACTGGCAGATAGATACACATTTATGGCCATGGCTAGTTAAGTAGAGCAGCAGAAGCAGAAATACCTTCTAGTGGTGTCAGGAAGTTTACAAAATCCTCCTTGAAGAAACTGTGTCAAGTTACTCTGAAAGGAGATAGAGTAAGACAACAGATCAAAAATATAGTGAAGTCAGATTCAGCAGCCTTCAAATTCCCGAACTGCCTCTCTCAGACTACCAATCTCTTCATCCCTCCCTCCTTCCCTCTTCCCCCCCTTCTTCCTTTCTCCCTTTCCCTCTCTGTCTCCCTGCTCTCGCTCTCTCTCTCTCTCTCTCTCTCTCTCTCTCTCTCTCTCTCTCTCTCTCTCTCTCTCACACACACACACACACACACACACACACACACACACACACACACTCGCACACATTCTCTCTGTGTGTCTGTCTGTGTCTGTCTCTCTCTCTTATCTATGTGTATGTGTTATTCAACTTATAAATCAAATTTTGGTCTTTTGTTATTAAGTGCCTGTTAGTGTTTAAATGTGAAATGTCCCCGACTTGGTCCCCGCTGGTGGCAATGTTTCAGGAGGTGGAGCTTGTCTGGAGAACTCTGGGTACAGTGAGGTGAATCTTACATCTTACACCCTGCCCCTGATTCTAGCAGGAGGTCTCTGTTCCTTGGTCCATGAAAATGTAAGTAGCAAGCTCCTGCCATGCCTCCTCCACCTTGATGAATGGTATTCTTGAATCATGAGCCAAAATGTACCTCTCTTTCCCTTTCCTGTTGGGTACTTGGACACAGTAATGACAAAGTGATACGGTAGTTTGCTGTCTTCCTCTCAGAACTGTTGTTGAATTTAGTGATATGAAAAGGAATTTCATCTGTAGTAAACATGCATTGGAAATTATATCTTGTAGCTTTATAGACTATTTGGCATTCTCTAAAAAGCACTTTCTATATTACCTATGACAATACAATTGTAAATCAAAACAAAATGAAGAAAAACTTACTGTAATCGTATTACCTCAAAACAACAACAAAAACCCACTCTATCTTATCATTTTTCTTCTATATTTATAAAATAGTTTTATATAATAAAAATCCCAAAGGAGATTGAATTTTGTAATTTCATGCCTCCTTTGAGACTCTAACTCAGAAATGTCTGTTTTCTGTTTCCCTTTTTAATTTTCCACAAGCAGAGAAGTGATCACATTTCTAGTCTCCCTTGTTTTTGAAACTTGGATTGTATTACCTGCCACCTTTCTCTACAATCCTTACACTAGCAGTTTCTTCTTGCATTTGGGAGATTGTGAAAGTCATGTTTTTAAAATGCATGAACTAACTCCTTTTTTAACAAAAGCTCCTGGGTTTTGGTCATTTTTCCCAAATCCTTTTTCTCAAAAACAGCTGATCTTTGACTTGATTAGAATAGCAGTCATCTCAAAGGCACACACATCCATGGTTGATAATGAGTCTACAAAACCAAAGTTCTTTGTTACCATTTGGGTAGGAATTGCTTGTAGGAAAGACAGGAGTGAGTCCTGGAGACAAATGGAAGTTGGAACACTCAGTAATGTGACAGTTGTTCATATCCAAGAGACACTGAGTTGCATGTACTGTTGAACCGTATGAGAGTTAATCACAGTTATTAACTTGATTGGATCTGGGATCAACTTCTTAGTTATCTACTCTGTTGCTACTTCTGCTGTTGCTATCCTTCTCTGAAGCTGGAACCCAGCTTGTTCAGCCTTTGGTGATCTTACCAGCAGCTCTCCAGGAATCCTCCTGGCCTTCGGCATCAGATTGGGACTGTTAGGTTGTCCAACCATGTGGACTGAGCAAGCACCAGGCTCTCAACCTCACTAGCATGTAGACAGCCATTTTTTCTGTGCCGGGGTTGTGTGTGTGTGTGTGTGTGTGTGTGTGTGTGTGTGTGTGTGTGTATGTGTATATATATATATATATATATATATATATATATATATATATACATATACATATATTCAGTCAGTTCTCTTTCCTTCAAGAATGCTGGCTAACACCAAGTGCTGAGCGCTTGAAGTGACAACATAGTTGAAGGAAGAGATGCGTTATAAAAGACTGTGAAAAGTAGACAAGTATAAGCCTGCATGTTTACACTCCATACAAACAATGGAAATTGGTTGTTTACAGTACAACATGCTAGCGACTGGGGCTATAACAGTGACCTAAAATAAATATACAAACAGAGGTCTGGGTACGACTCAATGTCCACTAAATTTATAGTAGGAAATAGTAATGAATTAAATAAGTGCAAATAAACATGTAAATTTATAACCAAAATTCTCATTAGGGAGAAAAGACCAAAGTAGCATAAAATCCCAAGATATCTAGAATTCCTCTGAATCTAGGAATCAAAGAATGTCTAAGAGAGAAGCTTTTGAAGTTGGGCAAATTAACTCATATCTGTAATCATAGCTCTTGGACATGGAAGCAGAAAAATCAAGGTAGCCTGGGCTTCCTGAGACACTGTCTCGAGCTTTTAAATATTTTTAAGAGGAGCATTTGAACTGAGATATAAAAGCAGACTTAAATTACACAATTATATGTGAGTTGGGAGTTGAAGAAACTGGGTATAGCAAGTATTACAGACAGAGAACAGCACATTCCAGGCTCTGAGTTAGGAGTAACAAAATCTACTGGTAGAAATTGTATAAAACCCATACAATGTTGAACAAAATATAACATGCCACTTGGGACATGTATACTCAGACCAGGAAAAGATTTCTAGCTCATCGGGATTAAATGATGTAGATGAGCTAACTCTAGTAAATCAAGCAGCACAGTGCCCAGCACAGAAGAGTCACTTGTAAGTACTGCTCTCATCTGTTACTGTACCTTCTCCCCCTTACAGTAGCTATTTTCCTTTTTTCTAGTACTATACAGAACCGAGTCAAGTCACTGATGTTCTTCACATGGATCACTGTGATTGCTTCCTTCAAATCTGTTCTGCACACTGAATAATTTTCTTCTCACATGAAAGCATGCAATGATGTCACCTCCAGTTGGTTGTGTGATGTGATTTTGGATATGTTTTATCGTGTTATACTATTAAAGGCCAGATGTTAATCTTTTTCATCAAATATATAGGAAATATATCATTAAGATAGTGGTAGGGCGGCTAGAAATATGTAAAAGCACATATTGCATCACAGAGACCCTGGTTTTGATTCCCACCACTCCCATATATGGTGGTTCACAGCCATTTGCAACTCCAGGTCCAAGGAATCTGATGCCTTTGCCTTCTTCTGACCTTCATGGGCACCAACCACTCACGATGCATATATATGTCTGCAGGCAAAATACTCAGACACACAAAATAAATAAATCTTAAGAAGACAGTGGTAGGGATGGGTTATACAAATACAAAATGTAAGGAAGAGTTTAGGATTTAACATAGAATTAAAAACCACCCAGGGTAATCAGCTAATTATTCTCCAATCCACCAAGAGTGGCATGGACAGGAGAAAACAAGACCACACCTGCCATGTTGAAGATCATTGAGATGCTAGCTGGAACCATGGGCCATTTCAAAGTAAGCAGCCCTCAGTAAAGCCTCGCTAAAGTGAAGTGGCACAAAAGTCAGGCTCTCCACTTCCTCTGGGTGTGGAACTCCAAACTAATTGACTCTTTTCTTCCCATTTCCAAGACCTCAACCTGTTCCTCAACAGTGTGTGAGGGGAGAAGAAAGAAGCAGGCAATAGAAAAAATTCTACCTAATAACTCTCAGATGTCTTCCTTGTTTGGTTCTCAACTTACACCTGGATGTTCTGCAGAAGAAGAAAAAATAAGTGTCTAATACAAGGGACTCTAAATGCAGGAGTCTTCAAACTCAAGAGGAGAACATGCATGATGGAGTAACCACCTTACTCTACAGTCCCCCTAATTCCTCATTGCCTCAGAAGGAAACAGAAACTATTTGGCACTTTATGTAGGGTCTTTCATAGTGCAGACCTTCCCTAACTCTAGCAAATTCATCTCTCACTGAACCGTCTATTCAATCAGCACTCCGAACAGTGAAAGTTCATGAAGTTCGGCTTACCTGTGAGCCCTCCACCAATGCCCTTTCCCACAGTCTCTTTTCTTCTCATTGCCCACTCAATTTAGAATCGCCTTCCCAAAGTGCCCTGTCCTGAATGCTATAGCCTGGGGGCTGTGTCCCTGCAAACTAGTCTCTCAGCACCTGACATCAGTGTTTGTCACGTTGGGCCATTGTCTGCTTCGTTTTTTACCTTCCGAGGTGGATTATGACCTTCCTGAAGGAGAAGACAAAGAGGGAAGTCTTCACAGGTTTGTTTTTGACTCATTCGCCACACTAAGTGTTTTCCTTGTGAGAACAAGAAAAAGTGAAGCCCTGTCCTCATGAAGCTTCTGTAGTTTGTTTACCTTGCATTTTTAGCAGGTGGCAGAGGATCTATCAATACATGAGCAATTAAATAGTAGCTGTTATTATCCTTCATTGACTGGGAAACCACTGCATATAACTGTACTCAGGACATGAAAGTTTAAAACCTATTTTAATCATAATATTTATTTGTTTACTTATTTATTTGTTGTCTGATCAGTGAAAAGAATACTCAGAATAGAAAATTCAAAAATATTAAAAACAATGAAATGAGTATTTAGTCAAGAGTACTTGCTCACATATATAATCTTATCTTATCACTCAAAAAACTAGGCTGGGAAGATTGCTGTGTGTTTGAGGACAGCCTGGGCTACACAGTGAGGATGAGGACAGCCTGGGCTATAGAGTGTGGATGAGGACAGCCTGGGCTATAGAGTGTGGATGAGGACAGCCTGAGGTAGAGAGAGAGACTGTCTCAAAAGAGCAGGAAAAAAATGTGAATAGCAGGCCATTTATAACATAAAAATTTTTATTCATGTCTTAATACATATTCTTACAGTAAGTTACTATGCACGTGTACATGCAAAGATATACATACTTTCCATGGGCTCTAAGATAGAATTCGTGTACCATAAAATTCACTCATTTAACGTGTGTAATACGTCTATTGGTGAGCCCACAGGGTGGCTCAACCATCATTGCGTTCTGATTCAGAACAGCTTCAGTGTTACAGGAGGACTCTCCTCAGCATTCCCTTTGATTACTAAGACCTCCCCACTCCACACCAGCCCATCTACTAATCTACTTTCCATCTCTATGGACTTGCAAGTCTGGGCATTTTATACAAATGGAATCAGATATTATTCAGTTTTCTTCACCTATATGCCGACTTGCTTTGTTCGCCTAGGGTAATGTTTCCATGTATCAGTTCATCAATATTTCATTGTATACATCTATCAGGTTTTATTGAGCCACTTATCATGTGATGAAATTCAAGTTATTAACAATATTTGGCTGTTTGAAGTAATGCTGCTATTGCCAGGTATGGTAGGTAGCACATGCCTTTAATCCATGAACTTGGAAGGCAGAAGCAGAAGTATCTCTGTGAGTTCAAGGCCAGCCTTGTCTACAGTGAGTTCCCAGGACACCCAGGGCTACACAGAAAGAACGTGTTTCAAAAGAGAGAAAGAAAGAAAGAAAGAAAGAAAGAAAGAAAGAAAGAAAGAAAGAAAGAAAGAAAGAAAGGAAGGAAGGAAGGAAGGAGGAAAGGAAGAAAAGGAAGGAAGGAAGAAAGAAAGAAAAGATAACAAAAGAAATAATGCTTCTAGGAACATTCATGTACAAGTGTGTATGCATTTCTATATCGCAAGTAAATTCAAAAAATAGAAACGCTAGGTCTTTGTCAACTCTGTGCTTAAGATTTTGAGCATGGGCCAGATAGTTAAGCAATTGTGTTTTATTCATACTTGTATCAGCAATGTATGAAAGTTCTGGTTTCTTCACTACCTTTTAAATTAAGTTCTCATTACACATAGTTTTTTGTCTTGCTTTGTAAACTATACAAATGCTTTCTCTTTAGAAGACTCATTTCAGTAGCTGTCTTGGTCTGTTCAAGCTGCCGCAACAAAATACTGCCTAGTACGTGGTCTAAACAACAGAACTATGCTTTCTCAGAGCTCTGAAAGCTAGGGGCTCTAAAATCAAGGTTCCAGCAGGCTTTCTGGTATGGTCTTTCTCTCTGGTATGGTCTTTCTTTCTGGCCTGCAGATGTACGCTTTGTCCTTAAATGGCCTTTCCCGTGACCATCTGCTGAGAGAGGGAAAGCTCTGGTCTCTCCTCCTCTCAAAGAGTCTCCAGTCTCTTCTAATTTCATCCCATCTCCATAGGTGCATATAATGTTTATACCAACTTACTGACTTTGTGTCCAAATAGAGTCGCATATGGGTTAGGGCGTCAGTAGATGAGTCTAGGGAGTGTGGGATACAATTCAGTCCACAGTGGCAGATAAATGGTGCTCTATTGCAAAATCCTGCATGAAAATAATGCTCCGAAAGCAAGATTATAAAGTTAAGAAACTTTTTTCCTTAAAATACATTATTTGCAAATTTCCTTTAAAATTCATTTTGTTGTGTTAGCTACATACCCTTCACGTCCAAGTGTGGATAAAAGTGTCTTTCTGAAATTTCTCACCTGCATCTACTTGCAATCTGGAAGAACAGACTTCACACTCTTTCAAAAGATATTTAAATTTTCTGTGTAGCTCAAATGTTGTTGTCTCTAACTCCACTTCTCTGCTAGAGAAAATGATGCCTTTTACACCACCGAGAGCTGTGTAATCTTGAAAGTTTTCATTTGAACTGATGAAGAAAAAGAGGCCATCCTAGAGTTAGCTTTATTGGACGCTTCTACTAAGAAAAAAAAAAACCTTTAGATTTCCAAAGAAAACTAATTGGAACCCTGAAGCAGATGGGAAAAGCAGAGATTTTGGAACACCTCGGTGACCTCATTACAAGTATAATGAAGAAGGCAACGATGGAGTGAATTAGAAGAGAGGCAAGAAGAAAGATTAAATGAGAGTACAAAAACAACAAATGTAACTCCGAGAAAGAGAAGCATTCAGCAAGAAATAGAATATGCTGATCCCTGCAGAACTATTCAGAATGGAGGGAGATGGGAGCTGGAATCAAACAAAAGGAATCCAAGCCAGGTGGCCACTGGATGATAAGTCTGTAGAAAACAGAAAGAGCAGGCACCTGGGAGGGAATTACTAGATATCCACGTCAAGCAGAAACTGTACAACTGGTAGGCAGAGGAATTTAGCTTCTGATGTATGGGGAGCTGCTCTCTGGAAGGTGACAAAAATTAAGCACCTCTGTATGTGACAGATAAAACTCAAGAATGTAACGGACACAAGAACCGTCCAAATTTGTCCTTTGCCATTGAAGACTACCTTAAGCGGTTCACATCTTATATTTGTTTTTTTTTGTTTTGTTTTGTTTTGTTTTGTTTTTCTGTTTCTGTGAGACCAACTCTCACTCTGTAGCCCTAGCTAGGCTGATACTCACCGTGTAGCCCAGGCTGGCATCAAATCCATGGCAATTCTTCTGTGTAAGCTTCCAGGTGCTGACGATTACCAGCATGGGACACTCTGCCTGGCTAACTGTTTACATCTTGACCACTTTCTTCCACTTAGAGACCAAAAGCTATTTCATAGGATCATTATTTTCATCAGCAGCATCTGCTCTTCTGTCATGAGCTATAGATTTTAAAACCAGTTCGTAAAAATACATTTCAACCTGCACTTTGCCCATTTATCTGCAACTCAGGTTCATATTGAGAACAGGAAGACATTTCCATAACCCAAAAAATTCTGGTAAAAGTTTATAACCAAGAGGATTATTTTGTTTTTCAAATACAGTGATGCCCACTGAATAGAATGATGGTTTTAAAATGTGTGCAATCATTAGAAAAAGGATTAAGATGTTATTTAGTGGACACACACCAACTTTTAGGAAGCCCATTCCCAAATATTATTTCTGAGTTACATAGCTTGACTAGTTACAGTGAGCTCATGAACTAGAAACTTCTCATATATTTTCTTTGTCTGTATTTGAAATAATGCATGTCTGCATGCAGCAGTTGAATTGAGCATGAAACCATAAAATATGATTGGATAGGGCTCATCTTAGCAGCCCGACATGATCACTCTAAGCCTCATATTCTCACTCACACATCCTTAGGGATGTAATGCAGCAAGCATCAAGTTGTACTGACTGGTCATTTTTGCTATAGTCAAACAGAGATCTGTATCAAGACTATAAAAGTTCTCCAATCCCATGATTATCTCATGAAAAATGCAGAAAGTATACTTCTCACACATACCATATCTTTAAATCTCTCACAGAACCACAGTACATTATAAGGGTAAACGAAATGTTAATGCTACCCAATGTCTTTATGACTTAAAAAGAAAAAAATAAAACTGAAATGTAAGTGGATAGAAGGGTCAAATTACTTTGAATATCATTGTTGGAGGGTGGATTCTAAGCATAAAGAAAGCAAAGCCACATCAGTACTTATTTAAGAGTTTATATTATTTGGGTTGTGGATGTAGTTCGATTAGTAAAGTGTTTGTTATGCAAGCGGAAGGACCTACTGAATGTAGGTTTCTGAATGTTCCCAGAACCCAAGTGAAAAGGCCTGGCGAGGTGGTGCATACCTGTAGTCCCAGTCCTGAGGAGGCAGAGGCAGGTGGATGGATCCCACACAGACAGGACTCTTTTGCCAGTATGTAACTGAAATGCCTAGCTCTGTTTCCAGTGAGAGACTGTGTTTCAAATGTTAAGATAGAGAGCTATTGAGGAAGACATCAGACCATGGCCTCACCTCTGGCTGGCATCTGCACACACATGTACACATGGGATACATATACACAAACATATACAAATTAAACATAGGTTAAAAAATGATGCTTTAATAACCTACATCATTTACCTCCCTTATGATGATTATTCCCTAGCAATTAGTCTCTGCTGCTAAATCAGAACCTCATTTCTTCAGCCATTCTCTTTCTAGTTCACTAATTTCTTTAATCACTCCAACTCAGCCACTCCAATTATCTGCCAAGCCAGCCCTCGAATCTAAGCCTGCTAATTGTTTACTTTCCTCTGCTTCTTCTGCCCTGAGACTGTTCAAGATTTCTGAACAGAAGTAAGATAACCACGCTGATTCGCCTCTACAAATCACTACCATATGTCTTTCCCCAATTGCTTGTAACTTCCAAGACTGTAGTCAATGAATAAACACCAACAGCTGCCCACTTGTCAATCTGGAGTCTCTCCTGCCCCATCCCTTGATAACTGTTCCTCTCCTCTTTCTCCATTGTGATTTTTGTTCTTTGGTAACCTTGGTCGTCATGCAGATACTTCCTCTTCCTGGACTGCCTGGACTTGAGCTGTGGGCTGAATTGTTGTTATCTGTGCTTGGCATCTTTGATGAAATTCGTGTTTTACCCTGTAAAGCTAGATCTCGGTCACTTTTGGTGCTCCATACTCAATGTGCTCGGAGGTAATCACTCAAAGGTATTTTGCACTTTCACCAACTAGTAAGTTACTTCTTGATCAGGTGTGCTTTCTTCGTGGCTGTCTTCAGATTTCAAAGATGATTCAGTCTAAGGCTTCAAAACTCATTTGAAAACTTCTACCAACCTGTTAGGATTTTACTAAGGTTCATCTGTTTTCTCTCCCAAATAAATTCTTCTTTGGTCATCTTCCAAAGACTCTCTCACCTCTCCTTTGCAGTAGATGACCTAATTTATCAATCAGTCTAAAGTCAGTTCACAGTGGTAAGGCTTTCACCTTCTTAAGAACTCATAGGCACACACCCTTCTCTATAGTTGCGTTAGGACCAGCATTGTGCCAGACCCATGCCTTGTCCTGGCACTTGAAACCATCACAAGGTCCTTGGAATTATGGCAGAAACAGAAATTGGTTCCAAACCTCAGCCATTTATCAGGTGATTTTAAAAATCAGATGGAAAACCTTAGTGAAGGAAAGCATACGAAAGATTGAAGACATGAGGAAGGTAGATGAAGGGTCCCAAGTTGCGCTCATAAGAATTCTCAAAAACTTTTAAAATACCAGTCAAGGTGTGAAAGCCACAATCAGTCACTCTGGAAAGACCGGAGCACACAGCACCAGTGAGCAGAGCACAAATCGCGAGGAGGATGACAAAGCAGTCGGAGGGTGGGAGTGAAGGCATTCCTCTCCTTGTATGGGCTGCACTTGCAGGCAGAGCAGATCTTGTGATGACAGGGTAGAATGGATGGCACCGACTGAGCCAGGAAGCCGGAGCCAAGGCCTTTGCTCTCAACCACAGAAGAAGGAAATGCCACCACATTGTTAGCAGAGTGGTCTTTTTTAAAAAGCAAGTCTAGGATTCCGTTGTCACACACACACTCTCTTATGCAATTCTCACTGTGTTACCTCAGCGTTGCATGCATGCAGCAGCATGCATTGATATTATCTAGGAAAGTTCCCCCACGATAGGTACATTTGGTAACATGCGGGGCAGGTATGGGTAATAGTACAATAATAAAACTACTATTGTATCTATCATTTCATCATAATGTTTATTGACAAAATGAGTGTTTAATTGTATAATGAGAAAAATTGGTAATACACAGTGTTTTATTATTACGTAGCATAATAATGAAAACTGTAAAATGCATTGTAACCTAATGTGATAGTCAATACTATAGAATAACATTTTTCCTGAGCCGGTCGGTAAATTCCTTGCGTTCTCTTCACTCTTAATTCGTGACTAAGGTTCTACATTGCTGGCTTCCCTCCTTGTGGCTAACGAAATTGTACCTAACCTACTTTCTTTCAGAACACTTTCCCCTCTGCCTTTGGCAATCTTGTATCCTTTCAAATTTTCCGATCTCAACAATTACAAAGTGGCCACATAAACAGAGACTAAGGATCCTAATCTTTTCATTCGGCTTCCTCAGAGCCACCCACTAAAGAAAGGTATGCTGCCTCGTCAGCAGCGCAGTGGTCCAATAGGTTCAGGATACTAAGATGACCAAGAAAGACCAAAGCAGAGCCTACCAGACCAGTCTTCAGGTTAAAACCTTGGGGAAGCAACACAGTTACAACAACAGGGGTGTTGGCATAAAAAGGAAATGGGCAAAAGAGGAAGGGAGAGTCCGACCGTGTTTACTTTGAAAACACGTACCACCTGTAAATAAGTGATCTTTACAAGGGAAGATTTTTGAAAGAAGGATTCTTACATAGTTACTTCCCAAGCTACTTCTTCATTCTCATAGTCTTCATTTTTAACTGAGCTACGAAGATCTAAGTTGTCAACTAAAAGCATGAGCTCACCCAGATGCCATGGAAGGGCTGAGTCATGGAAAAGTACTATGTTCTATATTGGAGGATTTATCAAGGCAACTCCACATAGTTAAAAGGGAGGTTTATTTTGGGGGGTAACTTACAGCCAGTAAAGGGGTTGGTTACAGAATCCAGGAGAGGTGAGGTGCAGTCCAGCTGGGTTCTCTGGAGAACTCCGCTGGGTCTACCATCCAGCATCCAGGATCATCAGGAACCAAGAGCTGGCAATATGGATCTTGGATCTTAAGGGCTCCCCTCTCGGCCCCACAGTTACCGGAAGCCTCACTGGGGGTAGAACTTTCAGGTCAAATGGAACAGCTTCCCATTCTGGTCTACTTCTCAAGGCTCTGGGTTTATTCAAGCAATAGGTATCTAACACCAAAAAAGTATCTGATGACTGCTCTAATACTACAGAACTATTGATCTTTTAGCATATAATATACCATAACTGTGACTTGATTAATGGTTCTATACCGTTCAGAATATGATCTACCCTGTAAAATGTTTCATATGTATATAAATGTATCTATGAAAATATAAGCAAATACATGATCTGTCTTCAGAAATATTATTGCTTAGTATTTTGAATTTCCTAATAGTTGGCATGGATTATATATCAATAGGACAGTTCTTTTGCTTTAATAAATTTTTGTTTCTGTCTTTACCACCTGTGGTGGCTTGAATGAGCTTATATGTTTGAATTCTTGGTCCCTAGTTAGTAGAACTATTTGGGAAGGATTAGGAGGCACAGCCTTGTTGGAGGAAGTGCGGTCTTGTTGGATGAAGTATGTCACCGGTGGTGAGATTTGAGGATTAAAAGCTCACACCAGGCCTTGTCTGTCTGCCTGCAACTTGCAGATATAACATGAGCTCTCAGCAACTGCTCCCACACCAAGCTTGCCTGCCATCAAGTTCTCTGTCATAATGGTCATAGACTAATACTCTGAAAATGTAAGCAAGCCCACAATCAAGTGCTTCCTTTTATAAGTTCCCTTTGGCATTATGATTCATTACATGGTAGGAAAGTAACTAAGACACGACCTTACTATCACAAGATGTGCACAATTAAAACTGGAATAGCACTAATTAAGGAAGAATCATACACTTTGAGAATAGTTAGCATAAAGCTATGACATCAGTATCTCAGAAACTGCTAATATGTTCCAGAAATATCAATGCAGAAACCATGGAAAGCAGTATAGAAATGGGTTCAATACAATATTGACTTATGGGATTGCTGAGTTCAGAGTGAGTTCCCCTCTTGGTCTATAGATCCAGTCTCCATGTTCCTGGAACAGATACACATAGTTTAAGCAGAGTTCACTGAAGATCTAACATTACAACTTTTAACCTTAATAACTACAAGATGCTTTACATGTAGGTCACCAACAACGGCAAGACTGAACTCATGGGTGTCTGTAGACCACCCTACATCTCCTTCACCATGAAGCAACTGGACCTGCTCTAACAGCCAGGTAACTAGATGCCTGTAATAACAGCAGGTCAAAACTGAGATTGCCTGACAACACCTTTCACTAAGACAGCAGCAGAAGCTGTTTCACAAAAGCAAGTCTCAGTTTTGAGTTCGTTCCGGTCTGCCTCTTCCCACCATCAAAGCAATCCCTCCTGCAATGCTGCCCCTGTGGAGGGCTGCCACCTCGAATTCTCTGAGCAACGCCTGGGTCCGCTTGAGCTTGAATTTAAGATTTTCTAGAGGCCTGTGTGTCTTCCCGAAGAACTTATCTGTAAACAGACAGTAAGTTAAATCGAGGCAAACCTGTATCTCTCAGGAGGTTTTTGTCTTAAACAGTTTCCACATGTTTTGTTCTTGATAAAACTGCTTTGTCAGATACAAGCAGTAAAATTTTTAAATAACAATTGCAGACGACTGTAAATAAACAAGAAACAATAGAAACAAGTTCTTCCTCCAAATTAATAAATACACTTCGTGTTCCATTCCATCAGTTTAGTCACAGCTAAAAGATGCAGTGTCCAAGTAGCCATGAAAACAATAAGCATTCAATCTAAATGTGAAGCTTTTTATTGGCTACTTAGGGCTTTTTATTTCTTCTGGCTAATAAAGTGAAATTCAAATATTACGTTTGAAGCTAAATCATAAATCCATCAGAGAACTTATTTCCCAAAATTCTAGCTTCCAAAATATATGGAAAATTGCCTAAAGGTAGACAAAGTTGTTGCTTTTATCACACTGAGCGTCTGAACCCCCAAGATGATTGATTTAACGAGGTTTGCACATTAGAAGCCTTTTCCTCTGTTACAATAAGAGGAAATCACAGGGAAGATTAATGCACTCCACATGGTGCCACTGTATTAAAATGTCTTTGAAATGTCTTCACTCCAGGAGCACTTCTTACCCATGCCAGTCCTCAGTGAAGTTGGTCTCAGGGTAAAGAATTTATTAGCTATGGCCGATGAGGCTGTGGTGTAGGAAACGTATACCTGCGATTCACCGACTTCCCAGAAGACATACAAGCCAATCAGTTTCCAAACAAAACTTGATTTCATGACTTGTCACAAGGAGAGCTAGCCTTTGAGATCCTTGCAAGTGAGGACACCCACCGGCCTACCACAATGTCTAGGATCCTGTCATAAACCACACTGTTAGCAACTGGGAAGCAAAGTCCTACATCCTAGAGTCGAAAGTCCTACGTCGTGAGGATCCTCTCACACTTGAATCCTCAGGGGCTCTGTCTCTGCTGTCAGTTTTCAGGCCTTGAATTCCCTGTTCTTCACAGGCAGAGAAAAAAATCATCTCAACACCTTATTTTAATAGCTGGGATGGTAACATATGCTGATTATATACCTCATTATCTATACCTCATTATGCCTGGACCTGTTCTTTCCCATAGCAGTCTGATTATATAAAAGAAGCAACTCAGAATATTTTATTAGCATACATTAGTTGTAACAAAATAATGGGCTTCACTTTGACGTCTTCATGCATGCGTTTCACATGCTCTGATCACATTCACCCCATCATTATTTTCTTTTATCCTTCCTATCTCTGGCCCTCTTACTCTTCCCAAATAACCATCTTCTACTCTCATTCTTTTTTTTTTTCCCGTAGATTTTCCCCATGAGAGAGAACACATGGTATTTGCCTCTCTGGCCTTGCTGATTTGCCTAACATGCTGATCTCCAATCGTTTCCCTACGAATAACATGATTTTGCTCCTTAAGCCTAAATATGCTTTCTCTCTCTCTCTCTCTCTCTCTCTCTCTCTCTCTCTCTCTCTCTCTCTCTCTCTCTCTCTCTCTCTCTCGTGTGTGTGTGTGTGTGTGTGTGTGTGTGTGTGTGTGTGTGTTGAGCTGTTTAGTTTGTGTCAACTTGACACAAGCCAGAGTCATCTGGGAAAAGGCAAGCTCAAATGAAAATATGCCCATGTCAGATTGAGCTGTGAAGTCAAATCGTGGAGGCACGTTCTCAAGAAATGGTTATTGTGGAAGGACCTAGCCCATTGTGGACAATGACATCCCTGGACAGTTTTTTTAAAAGTCCTGGGCGTTTTTTAAAAAGCAATGTGGGTAAGCCATGGAGAGCAAGTCAGTAAACAGCAGTGTTCCACTGAGCGGGTGAGTTTGTTGCTGCGGTGGTGGTGGCTGCTGTGGTGGCTGCTGTGGTGGTTGCTGTGGTGGTTGTTGCTGTTGTGGTTGTTGTTGTTGCTGTTAACTTGAACACAAGCTGGATAATCTGAGAAGGAACCTCAGTTGAGAAAATGCTCCCATCAGATTAGCCTTAGCAAACCTGCAGAGCATATTCTTGATTGGCAGTTGACATAGAAGAACCCACCCACTATAGACAGTGCCATGCCTGGGCAGCTGGCCCTGGGTTGCATAACAAAGCAAACTGAAAGACAGGAAAAGCAAGCCAGGAAGCAGCATTCCTTCATGGCCTCTGCTTCACTTCCTGCTTTCATACTCCTGCCTCAACTCCCTACCCTGACTTCCCTTAAAAATAGACTATGACCTGAGATCCGTAATAGGAAATGAACCCTTTCTTTTTTCCTTTGGTCATAGTGTGTTTATCACAATAACAGAAAGCAAGATAGAACATATATATATATATATATATATATATATATATATATATATGTGTGTGTGTGTGTGTGTGTGTGTGTGTGTGTGTGTGTTAGAACACATACATTTATGTGATATATATGTATATGTATATATAATTTTATTTACACACATCCATATAGGTCACATTTTTATGCACTCCTCCATGGAGGGGCATCTAGGCTGATTGTATAAATTAGCTATAGTGAAAAATACCACAATAAACAAGGATATTCAAGCATCTTTAGTATGTGATAATGCTCATTTCTTTGTTTATATACCTAGAAGTATTGTATCTGGATCATATTATAGTTCCATTTTTAGTTTTTGAGGAGCCTTCATACTAATTTCTGTGGTAGCTTCTCTAATTCCATTGCCACCAGCAATGTGGAAAGTGTGGAAAATTCTGTTGCATCCTCCACTCTCCTACTTCCTACTCCCAACCACCACACCACTATATCTCCCCCATGCCACCCCCATGCCCATCCCATGCCACAGCCTCATAAGTAGTTGTCATTGTTTGTTTTCCTAAATATAGCTACTCTAACCTGGGACAGATGGAATTGCAATGTAGATTTGATTTTCTGGTGCCTAAAGATGCTAAACATTTTTTCATGCATTTATTTCCTATTGCGTGTCTTTTGAAAATTGTCTTAATTTATTTGACAATCTAAAAAAAAAAACCTTAACAACATGCATGAGAAATATTATTTTGAGTTGTTGGTCAGAGTTCTCCAAGAGACTCCCCAAACATTACAGTCTGTTGCTATAGCCCTGGGTTGCCCCCTGAGACACAGAAGGTTAAGTCGCTATTGCTGAAGACACCATGAACTTCAGACACAGGAACCAGGGGCCTTTGAGCAGAATTATTTTTTAAATCTATAAGGAAACACAACAGAAAAGTATGGTGATTAACCCATAAACAAACACAATGAAAACAAGAAGTTAGAGAGATTGCTCAGTGGCTAAGTGCTCACGTGTGTGTAAGCACATGTATGTGTAACGCAAGGGATCTGTGTACATACATATGGAGGCCTGAGGCTGCCATAAGGAGTCTTAGTCACTCTCTACCTTACTTACTAAGGCAGGGCCTCTCAACTAAACACTGAGTTCATTGATAAGGCTAGCTAGCTAGCTGGCCAGTTGGCTCCAGACATCTCCCCCTCCACCTTCTAGGCACTGAAATGACAAGCAGGCTGCCACGCCCACCAGACCTTTACTTGGGTGCAGGGAATCCCAACTCTGGTCCTCATACATGCATAAGCAGCAAGCACTTTTACCATGAACCCATATCCCCAGCCCCATATGCAATTTTTTAACTACTTTCAAGGAAAAATCGCTACATCACAGACAAAACTAGTGTGTTAGCAGAGAAAGGCCATGGGAGCTATGTAGATCCTGAAATCACCACATCTCCTTTTCCTTCATACGGCATCCCATCCTTCCCCTTTATACAGTTATTTCTTCAAACATTATTACTACTTTACTAAGGTGTCCTTGCTGCCTAAGGTCTATCTCCAGGTACCATTTTCATGTACCCATCTGTGCTCATTGCCCCTGAGAAAACAGAAAGCAAAAATGCAAATAAAAAAGTTTTGTCTTCTGTGTATAATAAAATGGACCATACGAAACTGACATGTTAGTGTGGGAAATACAGATATTTATTTATATTTAGATGCAGTGTGTATCACATTTATGATTCATAGTGTATTTCTGTTTATCTTAGACTATTATAAATACATTTTAACTTTCTATTATTTTGAACTTTGGGGCTTCCTTTTGGCACCATACAAAAGCCGTGTTCAAGGAAAGTGAATG
Organism: Peromyscus eremicus; assembly: GCF_949786415.1. NCBI lineage: Eukaryota > Metazoa > Chordata > Mammalia > Rodentia > Cricetidae > Peromyscus > Peromyscus eremicus. The sequence goes on from NC_081427.1 coordinate 69,296,974, forward strand.
GATGTGTGGATGGATATGCAGTTAGAGCGCGTCAGCAGAAATCATGGATGACAGCACCTTAAGCATAAGAGATAATTTTCTGGAACCGGGGAGATGGTTCAGCGTTCAAGTGCTTACTTACTGCACAAACGCATGAAGCAGAGTTCCAACCCCCAACACCCGTGTCTGAGACCCCAGAACTTGGTGGCTGGGTGGAGAGAACACCCATACTCACAAAAAGAAGTAATTTATCTAAAGATTATTATACAGCATTTAAAAAAAATCAGAACAATTAGATCAATTAGATCTTAGAAAAAGCATTAAGACAACTTCAAGATCTCATGAGCAAAACTGGCATCCTTAGAGGCCCCCCAAAGCATAGTAAACCCTGCATTCCCCTTTGAGATTTGAAGTTAAGATAATCTGCCTAGCCTAGTGTAGCTCCAGGTTCCGTGAAACTCCATGCTCTTCAACTCTTCAAAGGTCTAAAGGCTACACACCTAGTTGATCTATGACTGAGCCAACGTGAATGATGCCCTTGAGTTGAAAACTGTGATCTGATATTAGAGCTTGATGCCTGTTCCAGTAGAAAGAGGGGATGAGATGAGGGTTCCCTCCTAAAGCTGGAGGCAGAAACAAAAGAGCATCCCAGAGCATGCATTCGTGTCTAGTGTTTAGGTGATCATGAGGTGATTTTTATGAGTAAAAATAACCAGGGAGACACCTATGTTCTTCACACTTACATTTTTTTCTCTTTGTGAACCCCACAAGAGAACATGCTTATAAGGTCACTTCAGAGACGACTCTTACAATTTTTGTTCGAAGTATGGTGTGAATACTAGTAGTCAGATCACAGGGATATTGACTATTTGTGGAGAAAATTATTCTCAGTGTTAAAAGGCAGCTTGCATGCTTGTGTAGAAAAGCACTGGTCATATCCCCCACCGTACCACATCCATTCATCAGTTACCAAGCTTCTCCCAGTCATGTATGTAAAACATGTACCCTATAGTCCTAACACTACTGCAGAAACCCTACATTTCAGGTAGATGGTGCCTGACAGGGTAAAGTAGCTTTTATGAAGCTCCCACGCCTCCATGTCCACAAGCTTCATCCAACCACTTGACAATGATAGGGGACCTGGTTTCCTGAACTTTCAGATCTGCTAATCCTTACCCCACAGTTTGTGAACACAACTAAAATAACCTAAATGGCTTAGGTTTGGACTATGACTTTTGCCTCTGCCATTGGATTACTATTTTTATGACCCTAAATATGTCATGTTTTCCTTTTTATATTGAAATCCTCTTGTATGAATAAGTGATGGGAATAATGGTCCTGTCTCTCAGATTTACATAATTAAATAAGTTAACATATACATACAATAGTAAAAATCAACTAGATAGTCTCCCAGATTCCCTGATATACATCAATGATGTATTTTACAATTACAGCTTTCACCTTTATCACATGTATACATATGCATGTGTATGTAATATGGATATATGTATATAAGTTTCTCAGAACTTGGATTTTTGTCTTTCCCCAGAAATTGCATGTTTTACTGTCTTTTCCCACATAACACATTCCCTTTGTTTAGATCCAACTTTTTTCTTCCTCACATACTTGCTTCACAGTCACTGTGATCTTTCATAAGCCAATCTTTTATAAGCATAAATATGTGAACAAACCAATGAAGAATCTGGCCTTAGGCTCTCAAGACATAACTCTTACATTGTGGCAAAAGGAACATCAAAGCATTAGGAGCATATTAAGTTGGTACTAAACTCACCCATCCTTTGAAGCTGTATGAAACTAACTTGGGATTTAAAAAAATCCCTTATTCTGGAAAAATGATTTATCTATGCTAAAATTACATTTTATGTATTCTTCTATGCTTACATCATATTATACAATTACCACAAAGAAATGTAAGTCACAGAAAAGATGACTTTGGTGTCAAGAGCTCTTCAACACATTCAGATGGGTCCTAAGGACAGTGCCATGAAAGCCATTGAAGCAGGAGAAGGCAGTGACATGTTGAGGTCATATATAAGTCATAGTGTTGAGGTCACATACAAAGAATAACAGACTTGTGTGAAATGTAAAAATACAGACTTAAAGAAACTAAAAAGTGATCAGAGTGCCAGTAAAGCTTAAAGTTTATGTGAATAAAGTCAAATAACTGATCATAAATTAATGAGATAACGTGACATGAAGGTGGACAGTCATACATTTTGATTGTCTACTTGCTAGAGATGCTCCTGCTTCTTCAGTACAAAGAACATTTGAATTCATTAAAAAAAAACTAGTTTCTTCAACAATATAAATGAGAAGATATTGTCATAGGTAAAAAGATATTTCAACAAATGTAACAAACAAAAATAGTGCATTAACTGTGTCTTAGTTACTATCCTATTGCTGTGAAGAGAAATCATGACTAAAGGAATTTGTGAAAAGATGCATTTAAGTGGGGGCTTGCTTACAATTTCAGAGGGTAAGTCTATGATCATCTTGGCAGGCAGCAGCAGACAGGTATGGCACTGGAGCAGTAGCTGAGAGACTCCATCCTGATTCACAGCAAGAGACCGAGAAAGAATTGTATGATATTTTGTTTGTGTTCTAACAAATAGAGCTTGCTTGGAGTCAGAGGGCAGACTAGCCACTAGTTAGCCATGGAGATTTGGAGAACTGTAGAGAGAAGAACAGGAAGTGTTAAGACAAGGCTGAGATAGGATCTTGGCCCTTTTTGACAGAGGAACAACTGGAAGGAACCTAGGAAGCAATTGGCAGCTTTTTCCGTTTCTCAGATTTTTTAGGCTTTTGCCCCAATATTTGACTCCTCCTTAATTTTTTATTAATAAAGATTAATTAGATTAACGCTTCATCTGGCACCCAATGTGGATTGCCATATGTAGACAGACACTTCCTGTCTTGACTGCCCGGTCCTAAACAACCAACTCAGAGGCTGAATATGAATTATAAATGCTCTGCCAATAGAATAGCTCAAGCTTGCTTCTAGCTAACTCTTACATTTTGAGTTAACCCATATTCCTTATTTACTCTCTGCCATATGGTGGTACCTTTATTAGCATGGCACATTTATCTCCTGCTCCTTCTGCATCTGGCTGGTGACTCCTGACTCCACCCTCCCCAGAATTTTTCTAGTCTGGCTCTCGAGTTCAATCTCTTCCTGCCCAGCTATCAGCCAATCAGCTTTTTATTAGCAAATAAGATTAATCCATATTCACAGCATACAGAAGGACTATCCCGTAGCAGAGACTGGGCCTGGCATGGGCATTAGAACCTCAAAGCCCACCCCCAGTGACACATCTACTCCAACAAGGCCACACCTCCTAATCTTCCCAAACAGTTCCACTAACTGGAGACCAAGCATTCAAACAGATGAACTCATGGGGATCATTCTCATTCAAACCACCACAGACTGAAATTTTTTTCCTTTAGCTAGTTCAAGAAAATTAGGCACATATTACTTCATAAGTAAGTCTAAGAAGCTGTATTTGACATGTGACAATAGGATTGTAGCTTTCCTTAGATGATAAAATAGCAGCTTAAATATTATAAAATATAATGCCTGATTTAAGATCCTCACGCAAAATAAAATTATAAAATAACTGTTGAAGCTGGATGGCGAGTACATGTTCAAAATTTTCTAAAACTGGAGGATTTTAGAGAAATGAAGAACACCTGAGATGAGAAGTAATGTTTTCTCTTCTCATTTTGCCTCACAAGCACTGCTAAAGGTGTGAGGCACAGCAGAGAATGGAAAAGTACAACTGAGTGATCCCATCCGGGCACCGCGTCCAGAAGTGTGAAGTACCCTACCTGGATTTTATTGTGTCAAGTAACAAGTGTCTCATCAGTTCATCTCATTTTAACATAGGCATTCTATCACAGCCAGTTACCACTGATACGACGTTATAGAAATTATTTTATTGCCCTTAAATTATTGATTTTTAATTTAAAAAAGTAATTACAAGCCCTTTGAAACAAAATATTGTGTGTTCACTATAAACCAAAGAGTGGAGGGGAACATAGGACCCAGCTTATACTTTTCTTTCATGTCCCCATTTCCTCTTCTTCTCAAAGGCTACCAGTATTAACATACATTTTTAATTATTTGGGCTTAAGTGTTTCTTGAACAGTTCTGTTTTATATGGTGTTATTTGGAAGGACTTCATGGTGAGTTTGTGTGGTGATGCATTTATTTGTACTCTCGTGTGGGACCTAATCCTTTTGGAACAAGGAATTTTTTTTTATTTTAACCTCTATTTCACCAGACACTCCATAGGCACTTATTTGTAGGTGACACTGATATTGATAAGAACAGCTGGACTCACAGAAACCTTTCCTAATTGCTCGCAAACTAAACTCCAGGTCTGCAAAATGTAGTATTTTACCTTCCCCACCCCCACAGAAAATAACAATGGAGCACAAGCAACGACACCAGCAGGTGTGCAGCATGCAAATGGCAAGCATGGGAGCTGAAGTGACTGACATTCTGAAGACATTTTCCAGCAAGATAAATTGTCAAAGCTGAGAACGTTGGAACAGCAGGGCACAGCAAAGAGGCATTACATCTTCACATTTCGAGTCATTTGGCTGTGCTCGGCAGAGTTCCTTATAAAACTTAGTAAAGAGAAATCTACATTAACCGTTGAGCCATCCATAGGGCTGCGTTTGGGAAGGAGAGAGGGCATATGTGCCCATCTGTTCCGGATCTAGCTACCTTCCCAACCTTGCCTCTCTTGTCATTTTTAGAATGTAAACATTTTGAATGTGGGGAGGAACCGGGTTCTGTGGTGTGTTCTGAACGGTTTCCAGCACTTTGAGCACTTAGAACATTTTTAAGGAATAACAACATTTTGCATTGGACTGGAGGGAATAGAACTTCCCCTTCATTTTCTAAAATGAGAATATCTTTTATTCACCAAAAGCTGTTCTTTGGCTGACCAATTTAGCAAAAGAATAAAGAACTCCCCCTCTCATGCTTAGAAGGGACCTGTTCTTAAACAATGAAATGGTAATTCAAGGAGACATGCAGTAGCAGTGAGCCAGTTTGTAAAAGGACTTTTCTGGACAAGAAAGACGGTTTCAGAATGTAGGGGCTCAATTGGAAGCAGCCCTGATGCACATTCAGTGGGAAAAGTGCGCAGTTGGGCCAGGCATAGATAAAAGGAACAGAAATTTTTCTGGTTCCATATGCCTAAGTTTAAAAGTGGGCAGAGGTGTTGGTACTGTCTCCTGCAGTCTTCAAAGAAAGAGTTATAGTCTGCTTCATTAAAAGAAAGTCAAGGTTTGGTAAGTCTCACTTGGCATTTACCCTATAGTTCTTGTCATTGAGATGTAAAGCAAAGGCAAGAAATAAAGTGAGCTGTGCATGGTTACAGCCAAAGACTGGAAACAATTCAAGTGGTGCCCAAGAGGGGACCAACAGAAGACTCACCTCATCCGTAGAGTAGGATGCAGTGGCAAAAGAGGGGGAGTTCTCTTCATAATCCTGGGACAGTGCGAGTAGTGTGTTGCTAAGCTTACAAAATGGTAAGTGTAGTGGGAGGCTGGTTTCACAGCAAAGAAATATAAATATATTTCCACACATTAAATCTCTTCTGTAGCTACATGTTCAGGGACTGATCTTTAGGATGCAGTTAGTCATAGCTTCTCATTCTGGATTATGTTACCGGTAAAGTGTTTTTAATTAAGTCCCTTGTAAGCATTTATTAAAACTTGAGATTCATTAAGCAGGCCAAATTTCACCTTTAGAATGACTTTTTTAATGTCCTCTTCCAAGTCTTAGGAAAAGAAGGCAGTGCTGTCTAAGCTGACTGCCTCTAAATAAACAAAATAAAGCAGGTTAAAAATGTATATGTGCAATACACTACTTTTCCTTAAACAGCCAATAACCTGAATATATAAATATTTGAAATGGTGAGTTGCTAATGTAAAATGAAAGCTGTAACCTCAGGACTAGGGCTGAATCCACAAGGGAATGACTACAATTTGGAGGAATACAGTCCAACTAATGGGCAAAAAAAAAAAATGCATCTCCGATTGTGCCCACAGAGACTGTAAACAAGAAGTCAAGTTGAATGACAAACATTATAAGCCCTCCACAGTGAAGGCTGCTTTATATGCTGCACTCCATTTGTGTCAGTAGCAGTCTTGTGCACAGAACATGGGGATGCTTCACCCAGCAGCCCATTTCCACAGAAAATAAAAGTGTGGGAAGAAGGGCAGACATGCCAACTGCCGCTGGTTAAAATAAAACTGTTGGGAATTACCATCCAGTCAAAGAACCAGTACTACAGGCCTCCGGGGGGAGTTTAACCTAATCGCTAAAACCATTTGTTGTCTGTCCTGTTTTCTGTTACTTCTCAATTATTCTGAAAGTCTGTGACTGCAGGAGCTGAGGAAATCATGATGTGTGAAGACAAAAGCCGAATGGAACATAAAATCTTCACAAACTTTCTTGTTTTCTTTTTACCCTATTGTTTTAAAAAGCTAAGGAGAGGACACTGCCTTTTATGATTTAAATGAAAACAATACAATATTGTCCAAAAGAGTAATGGACAAATGATAAACACACTGGCATTATCGTACTGGTTATTTAATTTGTAGATGTTCGTCATGAATGTAAATCAGTGTAATATAGGCACTGTATTGTATAACAATGCATAATTCCATATTGTGGCCCACATAAAGCCCTTTCAGTCAGAAATAGCCTCTTTTAAAATTCAGGCAAAAATACCACTGGGAAGGTTGGAGTCTCTCCAAATGACTCACAGAAACATAAACACGCGATAATAATCTAAGTGTCACTTCAGCTCAGTGTCTGTGAGGTGGGAAACGCTAGAGTAAAAACAAGCAGAAAATGTGCTTTAACAAATTATTGTAAAATATCTTATTTTCTACGCACAACTTTTGGGCTTGTCTTCAATCAATGATCTTTTATAGCATCCAGGCTGAAGCTCAGCACAGATGAGAACATTTCATTTGTGACATCATTATGTTTCGTATCAAAGTGCCCATCAGTAGTTACAACTCACAAAAAAGTAAAAGCATCGAGGTCTGGAGAGATGGGTCGGCTGTTAAAAGCACTGGCTGCCCTTTCAGGGGACCCCAGCTCAATTCCCAGCACCTACATGGCAGCTCAGAGCCGTGTGTAACTGTAGTCCCAGGGGATCCAACACCCTCTTCTGGACCACTTGCACACTGCACACGCATGGTCCACAGACATACATGCAGGCAAAACACCTATATACATAAAATGATATAAAAAAAATAAAGAGAATATTTTTCAGTCACCAAAGACATTTTTGTGACAATTTTGGTTATACTACTATAAGTGACAAAAAATCCAACAAAAATCCAATAAAAAAAAGTCAAAGAACAATAGCACATCTTAATAGTTTGTTAGGACAACACAAAGTCCAGAACAGTAATTCTGGAAGGGACTTCTCCTTCAACACTTGCCGAAATCAACCTGGAACAGGAAAGCTCTGTCAATGTAGGGGCATTAACAGCCCCTCTATGTTGAGTGGCCCTAATTACTATTACTAATTACTATTGCAATGGGTTTCTGCTTTCTACAGTAAGCCCCAAGCTACTAACCAGTGTTCCAAGGGAGTGGAGGATCAACTTTTCCAATCTGACAGCCTTCAAAATATCCAAAACATTGTTACCATGGGCCAGGGCTTAGGGGCTCCAAATCAAATATCTCACATCTTCGTAGTGTTTTCTTACAGCGTGCTTTTCAGACTCCACACCCTCTCAAGTGCTTTTTAATTCTGTGTCCCAGTTAAGTTGGGACATTCAGGCCTCAATACAATACGAGTGTGGTCTAAGTGTGGGTAATGCCCTGCTTCCGTTGAAAGCCTGAATTTATATACCTTGAAGTCACATGACTTTTCCCCGTGTTTAATTTATGATTAGACATAATGTGATTCTTTTTGTTTTTACTACTACTTAACTCTCATAGGACTTTTTACATTAACACCTGAAAATTTTAATTGATTGTTTTTAATCTTTTTTCAATCAGCATTTATTCTATTTTTAATATAATCAGAAAATCATAAAGATATAGTACATATACTTAAGATGTGTGATCCTGTTTCCACAATAATAAAAATAATGTGTCACAGAGTAAATGGAGTATTATAAACATTCACTAGCATTCTGAAAATTGACATTTTTCTCTGTCTTAAGTTTCACAGTAGTGTATAATTACAATTGTTTATCACCAATTCTATGTTTTATCTTTTTTATTTGTTTGCTTTTTGAGACACAGTCTAATTTAGTAGTCCCGAGCTGGCCTAAAACTTACTATGTAAGTCAGGCTGGTCTGAGACTCACAGTAACCTTCATGGCTCCCCCTTCTGAATATTAGGATTTACAGGAATGAGCCACCACACACAATTTATCATGTTTTTTTTTTTTTTTTTAACAAATGGAGGTTGTGTAATAATCACTCGCTCTCCACTGAGCAATTATTCTCTCCCCCACCCCATGCAGCAATCCATGAAGAAACAGAGATACGTTTAGTTGGGAAGGGCCTTCTGCTGTTAAAGACACGTCAGTCCCTGGAACCTGCATTCTGGCTTTCCATGTCGTACCGTGGACCACTTTGTCTCTGCTCAAAGAAAAAAATCTCCTTCTCCGTACATGTAAACTCAGAATCTGGAATCCAACTGTCTTAAAAACAAAGGCCAGCCTGGGCTACCAAGTGAGTTCCAGGAAAGGCGCAAAGCTACACAGAGAAACCCTGTCTCGAAAAAACCAAAAAAAAAAAAAACAAAAAAAAAACAAGTTTTTAAAATGTTAACACTGTTAAAGTTACTAAGGGTGGCCGTGAGCTACACAGAAACCTAGTGTAGTTTTTCAGCCCCAGGGAGTATCTTCAGAAGTCGTTTGTTCTGTGATCTTTCTCGTGTGCCTTCTTTTCTTAGATCTTCCCCCCTGACTTTTAGAAAGTCACTGGACCTTTTTTTTTTTTCCACTGTCACCTGTATGGCAGTATTTACAGTTCCTGCCTCCTCTTACTGAGTACCGTGAGCATCACAGAATTGCATTGCTGTTCCTGTTTTTGAATCACTTCCAGAACAACATGCAGGACCGTCAACAGAGAGTTGTTTGTATTTCTTGTCCTAGCTCTCCTGTTCTGTTCATCAAATGTGACATTCTTAGTCCACCCAGGGCCAGGATGAGAGGTGTGGGGGCATCTCGAGCTACGGTGGCTCTTGAGGTCTCAGGATCTTTAAGGATTCCACTTCAATACCTTAAGTACCTCAATGATGCCCAAGATATCAAAGTCATACGTCGCTTCTTCATTTGTCCCTGGGAAAACAACAAAAGGAGTATATTTGTTACGAAAATCTTAAGGAGTAGTGCTTTAGAAACTGAATCTCCAGAAACCTACAATGTTCCCTGGGATCCCGTGGCAGAGTGCGGTGTCTACAGATTTCTTCCCTTAAAAGGAAGGTTCTTTTTTCAGCTCTACATTTCTACTGTAACATACCTGCTTTCCATGTGGATGAGGGTGTGTGATAAGTCTAATTATTGCTCATAGAAGAGCCAGAAGATAGAACTACTAAAAATACTTTTATTGTACCGGCTTCAAACATGTGAACGTGAACTGGACTTATGTCTGGGGATGCAGCCTGCAAAAAAACAAAAATATTTTTAGAAAGTCCTGTGCATGCTTCTAAGCACACCAGATTTGGAAAGGCTTTTACTACAGTGTTACAATTAACACACTGATGATATAATTTAACGGTAAATACTGCTTTGAAAATAATCTGGATGTTCTGTTATGATCATTTGTAGTAAATTCTCCAAGAATATTCTAAGACTATCATTTCCTTAAAAATAAATAGGAAGAGGGTGATACGGGGACCGGAGAAGCTGAATGAGGCAACACTTATGCTCCTGGATGGAGCAAGCTTCTCTGCTCACTTTGGGTCTTAAAGTTCAGACTACAGGACCTTGGGCATCAAGACATACCCAGAGGGTGATCCTGGCTGTAGAGGGGGCTGAAGTATATCAACACACCTGGAGCCAGACTATTGTGCATACGGGATGGCCTGGGCCACACAGAGAGGGGCAGGGCACTGGGCTGCACCTCCTCTCAGCAAATGGGTTACACATCATGCAGTGTGCACTGAACTGTCAGGCTTCCTTCTCGGTGCACAAGCACGGGTGTGTGTGTGTGTGTGTGTGTGTGTGTGTGTGTGTGTGTGTGTTACAGTTTGGCGAATTTGGCCTGAACTGCAGTGCAATGATCACTCCATTTAAGATCCTGCATATCATCATTTGCCTCTGGTACAAGCAAATGGAGCAGAGAGGGTATAGCCAGCATCTCTTAAGTTTCATGTTTCTCCATTAGCTGCTCACGATGGAGCCTAACTGCCTGCACGTGGCCCCAGCCTTGAGAGAAGGGAATGTACTGAAACAACCACTGCTGTTTCTGTGTGCAAGGAAAGACGTACCAGATTCACAAGATTTAATCATCTTTCTGACGTATGATGACAAATCTCTGAGTTTCCTAACTCACTGGACTCCCCTATAAGCTACAAAAACACATTCTAATGATTTGTAAACATTTATCTTTCTACCACTATTGTGAAAAGGATCTAGTCTTCATATCCACCTTCTATTTAGTTGGCTTAAGTGATTTATTTGTGCATATTAATTTCATATTCTAATTCTGAGATTTCTAATTATTTTTCAATAGATTATTTTGGAATTTTCCAGTTTCCAGTGAGTGTGTGTCTGTGTGTGTGTTTCTGTGTATGAAGATGTGTGTGCATTTCTCTGTGTGTAGATGTGTGTGTATACATACCTGTGGCGATCAGAAAACAATCTTGGGTGTTATTCCTCAGGACCTACCTTCTTCCTTCCTTCCTCCCTCCCTCCCTTCCTTCCTTCCTTCCTTCCTTCCTTCCTTCCTTCCTTCCTTCCTCCCTTTCTTTTTTCTGTCTTTCCTTTTCTTTGTGGGGAGAGAGGCTGAGAAGTGGGACAAGGTTTCTCACTGGCCTAGAATGGAAGTCACCAAGTAAATTAAACTGGTTAGCCATCAAACCACGCTTCCTCCTACCTCCTGCTTCCCTAGTCCCCACCCTCACTTGCTTGTGACCACGCCCTCCGGGCTTTTCAGAATGAGTTAAGGAAATCTAACTCAGGTCCTTATGCTAGAAGGGCGAGCATTTTACTTACCGAGCCGTCTCCCTCGCCAAGAACTTTCTAGTGTAGATGTAACCAACCGTCTTATTAAATAAGAAACACAGAGCCAATTCAGAGAAGAAAGCCAAGAGGTCAGAGCTAAGAGCCTTACCCTTCCTGCTTCAACCAAGAGAGCTCTCCAAAAAGGACCTACTTCCTGTGTGTTTGTCTTTATATAGTCTTTCTGTTCTGCCTTCTCATTGGTTGTAAACCCAAACACATGACCTCCTAGTCACTGCCTGTCTGTAGAGACTTCCAGGTCTTCTATGGTTGGTATTGAGATTAAAGGCATGTGTCTCCAATGCTGGCTGTATCCTTGAACACACAGAGATCTACCTAGCTCTGTCTACCAAGTGCTGGGATTAAAGGAGTGTGTCACCACCACCCAGCTTTCGCTATGGGTCTAATAGCTCTGGCCCCCGGGCAACTTTATTTATTAACATATGATTAAAATCACATTTCAGTACAAATAAAATACCACCATATTCTAGGTACTCAATCGTCGCTTGTCTTCTCTGTCTTACAATTTTAAATCGTTTAGTTTGTCTTATCTAGTGGTTCTAGCTAATGCTTCCAATGTTAAGTGACAGTGGTGAAAATGAGTATCATTATAATTTTGTTTGTGACGTTAGTGAGAAAATTTACTTATTTTGTAAAATTGTATTTGGGTGATTGTGACACACAAATGTATGCTTATCTGTGAATACATGTATAAATATCTGTCCATATACATCTCTACACACAAATGCAATGTATAGTTAATGCATAAATTCCCCACTTTCTGATCTATTAAAAATGGAGATTGGATTTTGTCAAATGCTCTTTCAGTGTCTATAGACATGATGTAAGATATCTCCTGAAATCTATATAAAATTTTACATGTCATCTTAAATTTATACTACGAATATTAGAACATCTTTGGGTAATAAAACATATTTGGTTATAGTGCTATTCTTTTACTAAGTAACAGGGCCCCAGACCTTAGCACAACTGACTCCATGATGGAAGGACTACTCAGGCCATAAGACACAACACGTAGACAGCACCACCAGCCGAAATAGAAAACAAAGACCTAATTCCTTCAAGGTCCGTAGTTCTGGGAAAGTCTCTAGATGTACTGACCTGTTTTTTTTACTTCCGTTGCTCTGTTTCTGGCTAACTGTTCTTCTCAACTGAAGAATATCAACCCAGAACATGGTTTTGTGCTCAAAAGCTCACCCTAAAAAAGGCTCAGTGCTACACTGGGATCCTGAACACCCAGTGTAGTCACTGGCTGGCTAATAAAGACTTTTTATTGACTTAAATCCATGTCTGAGCAGTCTTCTCTGGCAGATACCCCACAACCCTATACTGCTAAATATTCTTTGCTTCTATTTCATATAATATAACTGTATCAGTATTTAGTAGTGAAACTGGCCTGCACATTTTTTAGCTTTCATTGTTTTGATATTGATATTGTACCCAATTTGGACATATTCTTATGTTTTTTGTTACTGAGTTATAATAGTTTAAACAGCACCAAGTAGATTCTATACAAACGGACAGTTTTAAAACCAGGCCCTGGTGACAGTTTAAGGAATACCTCATTTTTGAGAATTTTTTTCTATTTCTTCTCAGCTCTTCTTGTTTCCTCCATTTTTCTCCACCATCCAATTTTAATCACTCGTTATTTTATAGTGCTTAGATTTAGAGTCATATAGAGGCTTATTTCTCCACTACCCCATTTGCCGCCTTAAATGTTACTATTTTATGTCAGGACTGCTTACAACACAACTGTCAAGCTTGTCTTCCCTTCTGCCGTCCCCCTCTCCTTCCAGCCCATGTTTCTCGGGTGTTCAGTAATAAGCATTTACAAGCCACACGTCATTACACACTGCTCCACTCTCGTCCTCTTACACCTTTTTCTTGTTGCTCTGTTTAATCTGTGCACGACTTATCTTCAGTCATTTACCACGTCTTTCACCGTCTTCTATGAGAAGTGCATCTTCAAGATCAGAGACTTTCTGCTTCTCACCTGAAACTTCTGCCCATGCAGGAGAGTTTGGCTCCTTGACTCTACTCTTAAGAGTACTAAGTTACACAGCACCCTGTAGGCATTGACTGTTACTATTTAAAAAGTAGGTCAAGGCTTTATTTTGTTTCCTGACCAATTACTTTGGTTTGCTTGGGGCTTTTGTTTGGTTTGGTTTTGCCAATTTAACCAGATGATCTCACTTTATTCTTTGAAGTTTGTTTTACTGGTTTCTTTCCTTATTTTTTTTTAATAATTTTTTATTGATTATTTGGGAATTTCCCGTTATGCACCCCAATCCCACTAATTCTCCATGTCTGCCCTTCACTCTTGTAGCATCCCCCACCACCAAAGTAAAATTGAAAAATAAATAAATAAATATAATATCTTAGATAGAACATATAAAGTATTAGATTCAGGTTCTTTAGGATAGGACACCTTTTAAAATGATCTTTGTAACATATCATTTACCTATGCTCTAGACTTCTCTGGATTTTAGTATGTGTTTCTTGCTTAGTATTGTTCACATTGATTGTAGTTCCATCTTATCTAGGTCATTATCCCTCATTATTCCTGGACAATATTTGATAACCATTCCTTTGTATATAGTCTTGTATTAAGTTAGAACCTTCTTATTTAGACAAAAGGGGGAGATGTAGTGGGTAGACATTCCAGCTTTGATCTGAAAGTTCCAACCCCTATTGAGGCTTCGGTAACTGTCACGCCTACAAGGCGGGGCCAAGAGAGGACCCTGAAGATCCAAGATCCAGATGTGCTGCCTTCTCTTGGTTCCTGGACCCTGGACGCTAGAGGTAGACCGAGCAGAGTTCTCCAGAGAACACTGCTGGACTGCGCTACGTCTTCCCCAGACCCTGCAACCTACCTATCCCTTCATTTGTAAGTTATGCCACTAAATAAACCTCCCTTTTAACTACGTGGAGTGGCCTTAATAATTTCACCAGTAGACTCTGTCTCAAAAAGCTAAAACAAAAGCTGATTCCTGAGAGAACTGAATTTTTTTCCTCTTTCCCGAATTCTAGGGAGAGACGAGTAGAGGGAGAAAAAACTTTCTACAAAACTTATCTGTTGTCATTTGCTTTTGCTCATTGGTTTGTGGCTTTGTTTCTGGTTTTCTTGTCGTGAGAACACATTCTCCAGGGGACTTTCATCCATCTGTTAACTCCTTCCTTACACCATCTTTGCTTGACTGAGCATCACTTGAACACAGTTAAGCGGGTCTCCTTCATTCGCGAGACTCACTTCCCACAAAGACAATCTGGAAAATGGGAGAGAAGATGAGTCAGTTCTTGGTCTGTTTGGGCTGCAGTGACAGGGTACCAGAGGCTGGCATTACAGATAAAATCTGTTCCTCACAGCTCTGCAGACTGGATCTGAGACTAAGATGCTGTCAAGCTTGGCTCTTCAGGCAAGACTGCTCCCACTTCCAAGGAAAGAGCACCACACCCTGTGGTGGGCAGAATCAGAGGGCAGAGGCAGACTCCCCATTGCAAACTTTTTTGTAAGGAAACAATCTCATTTTTGAGACTCACTCAGCCAGCTCCTGAAGGCCACACTCTAATTGTTACATTATAGACTGGGTTCAAGCATGAATTTGGGTAACTCCAGAGACACTCCAATGCAGCCATTCCTTTCCCGATGTCTTAGTTCAAAGGGCCCGCCTTCTGTTGTGACTGGGCCTGGTCTACTTTTTACTTACACGTCTGAACCAAATAGATGGAGCTTTTTCTCACACAAACTAAAATCCAACTTCTCAAGACACCAATGGGATGACCTATACAATTTAACTAATCTCTGACACAAACTACCAATTTCAACATAGATCTCAAATATGAAGGAGCCCAGTGTCACTAAGACTGCACACATTATAAAAATCCTACATTCCCATAACCCCATCTCAGTTTTATTAATTTGCTAGAATTGCTCACAGAACTCAGGAAAATCCTTTTGTTCACATTTACTGCTTCATTACAAAGGATATGACTTAAGAAGAGCGGAATGGAAAGGATGCGTGGAGCCAGGATGAAGGTCAGAGACCACACAACCCTTCTGTGGCCTTTCTGAGGAGCCCATCCACACAGCGCTTTAGTGTTTGCCAGCAGAAGCTCTATGGTGCTATCTACAAAGCTATGTAATAGTCTCATTAGTAGCCGAGAGCAGTCTAGTCCCTGTCCACTATCGATTAGCTCACCCTCCAGCTACTGTCCCCTCCCCAGAGATTGATTAGCAGTTGGAGCTAAAAGTTCCAAACCACTAATTATGCCTTGGTCATTCTGCTGGCTGCCTATAATCTCAGTGGCTACAAAAGACAGTCTTGCTAATCAAGAGAATCCAAATACTTTAGGAAAAATGTGACAGCAGTCAGGAAAAAATATGTATTTTTTTATGGTACCACACTGTGATTGGTTTTATTTCTATTCATCTCTAACACCACTAAGGAATGATGCTCTTCCCTGTGAGTGTCCATGGACACAATCACAAAACTTCTCTTGTGGCTCAGGCTGCTTCCTCTACAAGGTTAAATGTTTGCTGACTGTTCCTTGTGTCCTGCCTCTTCTAGCAAACCGCACCCTTACTTCATTCCTGTGCCTGCCACCCTGCAACACTGACACCCCATGCCATCCTTCTCTAGCTCGGATTTCACAGTGCGGGTAGATTGTGATCAGTCTCTTCTTTATTGAAGGCTATGGAAAGTTGAGATTTTGTAATTGCTTTTGTTGTTTCTATTGGAACCCAGAATTCCTTTAGTACTAATTTCAAGTTATTACCTTTGTTGTTCTTGGTTGATAGTGTCCACGAGCCTCCAGTATAGTTTCATAGAGTAAACAGATCTCTGGCAGTTATAAAAAGTTAAAGAGGCCTCTGTGACCACCCGTGGATCCTATACAAGGCTTGGAGGGTCCAAGGCTCCTCTGTGACCACCCATGGGTCCTACAGAAGGCATGGAGGGGCCCTGGGCTTCATGGGGCAGGTCAGCCACTTCAGAACTTGAGTGTAAAGAAGATAGTATCTGCTCTTAGAGCCAGATGGGTAAAAAGAAAACAGGATTTATTAACTATGAAACTATGGAAAAGAAGAAGGTAAGTTGCAGAGATGTAGGCATTCTTTGTATCTTGACGGTGCTTATTTACATGAACATAGTTGTCAGTTCTAATCTAACTAAACATAAAATCTGTGGTTTTTACACCTTAAGAAACAAGCCTCAGTGAAGAAAAGGGGGCTTGGGAGAAGACTCAGTTGGTAAAGTGCTTGCTGACCGAGCAGGAGGTCTTGAGTGCAGACCCCCAGCACCAAGGGGAAAAGGTGGATGTGATGATACCTGTCTGTGATCTAGCATCTCCTCTAAGTTGCTGCTTGAGACCTTTCCCTCAATGATGGACTGCAAGCTGTGAGGTGAAATAAAGCCTTTGCTCCCCACGTTGCTTTGGGTTACGGTTTTATCACAGCAAACCAGGACAAGTATCAACATAATCTGGGTTTTGACATAACTTTATGTGAAATCACCTGATAGGCCATGAACTGGACAGCCTAGCCACACTGAAGTGACTGTTCCTCCCAGAATCCATCAGCTTTAACATGAAGATGCCTTAAGGTGATGGCATCGTAGCAAACTACCAGCTCAAAAATAAGTTTGGCTCTCCCCTTAACAGAGAACTATAAAAACAAAAAACAAAAAAATGCAAAAAAAAACCCAAAAAACCAGGAACTTCACTAAGATCAGCAGTAATTGGTGGTCACTGTGAGTGGCTTGTGACTAAAAATATGCTAGAAACTCACTGCAGTTGTCTGGAGGGAAAGGAGAGGTTAATAGTATGATACTACCCCCTAGAGTTGTTACTCCATTTGCATTAAATATCCAGAAATTCATAGACGTGAAGCACAGTGTTTCCTTGGCATATCCCCACACACACAAAAAAAAAGTATGACAGATATTTGGCATAAAGTGAGGCCACAGGTCATCCTCTTGAGAGAGGGGTGAAGCGAAGTAACACAATAATGGCCAACAATCACATGAGACCTCACTGGATCCAAGCTGTCATAATCTTCCTGATACCAGCTGTGTTAGGTGTCATAGAGACCAAGGTACAAAGGAATAAGTCATTTGTCCAATGCTAACAGCTGGTAAATGACAGAGGTAGACCCTGATCACACAAGGTAGGTCCACAGCCTCTCTCAAACATCATATAATTTGGCATCTTTGTAGCTGGCCACTGAGTTTTCAAGACAGAATCTAGTTTGAAAATGGAAGGAGAGGAGCCTACGCAGCGAGTGACCTGTTTCTACACAAGTGTTTGATTAACACTCAGGAGATGCTGCAGGAACATGGCTCTTTAATGTACTGGTCAGTTTCTCTGCAGAACCACAACGCAGAACCTAGTAAAATCCACAGCATCTCGCAGAATCTAGTGAAATCCACAGCATCTCTACTCCTACTTGCCACACTCCATCAGGTGTGTGGACCTTAATCACTCACACTCACGAACAGGATTTGCAGGTCCTGGGGTTTTGTGTGACCGTTGATAACCATGCAGAGATTAATATTGGTGGGAGGAAGGAGAATTAAGGGTTCTGCCCTTTGCTTGGATGTCTTGTCCCCTAAGCCAACATGGACATTTGAGAGACAGCTGAAAGGCTTGCATACTGTTAGGAAATGCTGCCTGGCTCCCTAGGGTACATCTAGGATTGATGAAGTCCAACACCCAACAACGCAGACCAAGTATACAGCCCTAGTTTCTGATTTCTTCAGTAGAATGACTATATTGCCTTGGGTCTTGTGTATTTCCTTCTGCAATTCTGAAGTCATCCATCTATTCCTCTGGTCAGTAGCTGAGTATTAAGAGAAAAAACTACTGTTTGTTAATTAGACATACGCTTAAGTTTTCACGTTGGCAAATGAGACACTTACATAAGGATTAAAACTAATTGCATTTCCATTTATAAATATACCCCAGTAGATTAAAATTAGTTGACCTAAACCCACACAAATGGTCTACCAAGATGATATCCAAAGTGTACCCTATTAGTAGCCTATGTTTACAAAAACCTAATTTGAAAGTGAATTAAATAACTATGATCTTTAAATCTGAACAGAAACATTATGTAAATTGACTAAGAAAGTCATCACTTATTAGGAAACAATGCATTTCGTTTTGAGAGAATTATATTAGAACAAGACTTTATTAATATTTTATATTTTGTTCTTCATGAGATGTTTAATTTTTGAGCATTTCGTATGTGACTATTGTATTAATGTGATTTACACCCTCCTTCCCATACTTCCCACTTCTTAGATTCATGGCTGCTTACTCTTTAAATAATGTCACTATGCATATACAAATAAATTTATGAATTCAACTTGCTTGGTCCCTTTCATGTTGCCTGTATGAATGTGTATTTAGGTCTAACCACTTGTTTTGGTTAATCAAACCACCTGCTATAGCCTATATTGTTTTGGGAGTTGCTTGGACTCCACTGACCAGCCACTAGAAATGAGGTTTCCCATGCCTGGCACTGGGGGTTTTGTGAGATATTCTATAGGTTTTTTTTTTGGGGGGGGGCACTGTCACTCCAAGTGAAATAATCTATACTATATAGCTATAGACAGATACATATATGAATGCAAGTCTACTTATGTCCTTTAAGTAAACATAAAATATATGACTCCCTATGGCTTGTTCAAACATTCGTGTGTTATACATCCCTCCTCCCAGCCTCTCCCTCTATAGTTCCCCCGTGCTGCCTTCCTAGTTAAAGCACACCAAAGTGTTCCATTTCCCCTTTCGTAGTACCTCGGTCCTACTATCCATCTTTCGAGAGTTCTACCCCTCTCACTCCTCTCACAAATCCCTTCTAGTGTCTTGGAGTCAGTGATTACTCCAGGATATAGCTTAAAGATATAGATCCAGCCGGGCGGTGGTGGTAACACACGCCTTTAATCCCAGCACTCAGGAGGCAGAGCCAGGCGGATCTCTGTGAGTTCAAGGCCAGCCTGGGCTACAGAGTGAGTTCCAGGAAAGGCACAAAGCTACACAAAGAAACACTGTCTCAAACCCCCCCCCCCGGAAAAAAAAAAAGATACTGATCCAAAAATAAGAGAGAACACGTGGCATGTGTCTTTTTGAGGCTGGGTTACCTCGCTCAGTATAGTCTTTCTGGGAGCATTCATATACCTGCAAATTTCATTATTTTATTTTTCTTTAGATCTAAATAGTATTCCATAGTGTGTACATACCATATTTTCATTACCCATTCATCAGTTGAAGGACATTTATATTGTTTTCAGTTTCTAGCAGTGATGAGCAGAGCATCAATGAACATGACAGAGCAAGTACCTGTGGGGCAGGATGTTGAGAGCTTTGCGGAGATGACAAAAGGTGGTATAGTTGGGTCATGGGGTAGAATTTTATTTCATTTTTTAGCTTTCTGAGACTTCTCCACGCTGCTGTCCAGAGTGACTGCACTAGTTTACAATCCCACCAACCATGAATGAAGGCTCCCCTTTCCACTCGCCTTCACCAGCTTACAATCCCATCAACCATGAATGAAGGCTCCCCTTTCCACTCGCCTTCACCAGCTTACAATCCCATCAACCATGAATGAAGGCTCCCCTTTCCACTCACCTTCACCAGCTTACAATCCCATTGACCATGAATGAAGGCTCCCCTTTCCACTCGCCTTCACCAGCTTACAATCCCATCAACCATGAATGAAGGCTCCCCTTTCCACTCGCCTTCACCAGCTTACAATCCAATCCCATCAACCATGAATGAAGGCTCCCCTTTCCACTCACCTTCACCAGCTTACAATCCCATCAACCATGAATGAAGGCTCCCCTTTCCACTCACCTTCACCAGCTTACAATCCCATCAACCATGAATGAAGGCTCCCCTTTCCACTCGCCTTCACCAGCTTACAATCCAATCCCATCGACCATGAATGAAGGCTCCCCTTTCCACTCGCCTTCACCAGCTTATAATCCCATCAACCATGAATGAAGGCTCCCCTTTCCACTCGCCTTCACCAGCTTACAATCCCATCGACCATGAATGAAGGCTCCCCTTTCCACTCACCTTCACCAGCTTACAATCCCATCAACCATGAATGAAGGCTCCCCTTCCCACTCGTCTTTACCAGCATTTGTCCTCAGGTGTTTTCTTGACCTTAGTTATTCTGATGTGGTAAGATGAAATTTCAAAGTAATTTTAATTAGCATTTCCATGATAACTAAGGATAATGAATACTATGTGATAATTGGTTAGATGTTTTTATTTCTTCTTTTGAGAACTCTCTGTTCACATCAATTGTGCACTTTTTAATTGGGCCATTTGTTTTCTCGACTCCATTATTGGAGTTCTTCATACATCCGGATATTACTCCTCTACCGGTTGTATAACTAGACAGTGTTGCCTCCCATTCTGTGGGCTTCCTCTTCACTGAACTGATGGTTTCCCTCTGCTGTGCAGCAGCTTTTTACTTTCATGAGGTCCCCCTTGTCAGTTGTTGGCCTTAATTCCTGGGCTAACTATCGGAGACCACAGCCTCCGCTTACCGGAATGGCACGTTCTGATGTGGAAGCTACATGGGTTTTTTATGGTCATAGGACAAAAGAAAGTCATAGTTGAGTGTCTTTACCAAATACTCTGGAGGACAGCAGGTAGCTGGGTTATAGCAGGGTGGAGAAATCTCTACTACAGTTTTCTTATGCTGTCAGCTGACATGCTAAGCTTTGGAGATGGTGGAAGTTAGTGACCTGCTAAATGAATACAATTAAAAAGGTTCGAACCGAGAGTTGAGAGGACGCTGTGTCAGATGTAGAGGTGAGTAATAAAGGACTACAGCAGGGACTAAACAGAATCCAAGGTAAGTTTGGCACTTAATCTGTAGCATTCCAATGGGCCATAATTGTGACGTTCTAATCCACCTTGCAGAAGCTTCAATTTAGGTCTGGCTTTTTCTTTTTTCTTTTTTTTCTTTTCTTGAGAAAAGCTTCAGTTCATAATATCAAGCACCTGTATGACTAGACCTGCTGTGAGAAAGAAAGACAGGCAAGAAGGAAAGACACCATGGAAGAATAAAGCAGGGGAACCAGGGGAGGACCCCAGGATGTGCTCAATGATCTCAAGAGAGGCAAGAATATTGGCAATGATCCCAGCTTTTTCGCTGGAACCTGATGGTCCAGTCCTCCTGCCTGGAGTTTCCAGATAAACCACGAAGGAGAACAGGACAAAGAGTGGAGTCTTTGGTGAAACAGAGACAAAGGATGAGCCTCACCCTGAGAAAAGTTCCCTGTCCCAAGTGTTTCCCTTTGGGGTTTAGGGGTGACTGCTTTGAAGTCTCTGCCTGTTTTCCCCATCTCTCCCCTCTTCCCTGATCCTGCTCAGCCAGGCGCCTTCTGTTTGTTGACAGCCCGGGGTTTTAAAGTTAGTACTACCACCAGGCATTCCTGCTAATGGAAGAAGTCCAAACTCTGTTTGGCCACGAACACAATCATACCCACAGAAGTGTATTTTTGCTCGCAGCTTTTAGTCCTCATTTTGCCAGGTAGGTAATTTATACAGAGCTAGAAAAAGATTGTTTGGGGCAAGGATACAGTACACTGCCACTGCGAGACGCAGCCTCTGTGTCTGAGTTCAAGACAATGAGCAGCTCACAGAACTGTTCCACTTTCCATTTTCTTTGGAATCTAAATGAAACTGATTCTTCTTTGTCACCTACAGGGCAAGAAAGGTGTCATGAGGAAATTCTTAAAGTTCTCTCCAATATCCAAGTCAAAGATGGTTTGTGAGTACTATGTCAGGTTCTCCATGAATCCTCAACCTCATGAGACGTATTTGTGTGTGTTTCTTATTTTCAACAAACATAGCCTTGAAGTGCAGCCATGGTCAGCTCCCTCAGGAAACTTGCTAACTAGGTACCGTGCTCCCTCAGACGACTCACCCACATGGGCTGGTGTCCATCAAACAAACCGGAGACTCATCCTGTTTCCTTTATTTATTTATTTATTTCTGCTGCTTTAGTTGCAGACAAATTAAATTATCGCTCAGATGTTATCAGCAGCTGTCAAAAATTATCTTATATTCAGATTTCTATTTTGTATTCAGAAAACATAAAAGCATATCACACAGTCACTTCAACAACTTCAGTCGCTTTGTGTGTTCTTCACTTACAGGTAAACAGGCAGCTACATGTCCATCATCAGCTTTTCAGATTATATCTGAGGGTGTTCCAGGAGTAGGTAACCGTCGGGTGACACACAGGATTTCAAGGGCTCTCACCAATCCCCCTTTTCTCTAGCTGTATTTTCCTAAATGAATTCCCTGACAAATGATATGAAAGGGCCCACTGAGCAGCGTAAGCGCACCCTGGTGCTCCATGATGGAGAAGAGGCAACAGTGAGAACCCAAACCTTTCTGGAGAGGTGTGAGATTAGATTGGGGGAGGGGGAAACTCAGAGCATGAAACCAAAGGGAATTGACTCAGGGCGGGGGACAGACTAAAATGTGTGAGTTGCCATCTGATGAGGTAGCAAACGAAGAAAAACAGAAACAGTCCATTTCCAGGGGCCTCTACAGTGTTTGCCATTACCCTTCTTCTCGCGCCCAGCTGCCACCAGCAAGACCTTCTGACCCGGGGAATGTGCGTTCTTCAAAACCTGAGAATTCGTGTTTAGGGTAGCAAGCGGCTTTCCTAGTTTTTCTCTGTGTTTTCCTTTCTTTTCTTTTTCTTTCTCTTTTTCTTTTTTTTTCCTCTTTGAGAGAAGGGAAAAGGAGACAAATGTTTTATATTTTACTGGAAACCACACAAGGGAAAAGAAAAAAAGTTCGATTTTCCGAACCTGGTTTTCATTTAGCTTTATTCTGTCTTTATTTCCTAATCAGTGAAAAAGTTCTATTTCCGATCTCCGTTCAGAGCAGACTTACTCAACCGCATGAGGTAATGTACACAAAATACTCTGAAAAATACAATACTGTGCAAGCACTGAGTGAAAGTTAGTGTTTTCTATTTAGACTTTTGCTGTTATTCTCCCTGTGTCCGTGAGGGTTGCCTGAACAGACTTCCAAGACAAATCTTCTGCATGTGTTTATACAGTTGCCCACTACCACTTCCATAGGTGACTGTGTTCATCTTTGCCTGGCCTCTGGCAAGACATCACTCCATCCTGTGTGGCCAGAGGGGAAGAATAGTTCTGAATAAAAAATAAGGGTCAAGCATCCAATTGACATTCATCCCCCTGGTCCAGTCATCTGTCTGGCATAAGCCTCTGACTATACTTGGTAGGAAGCACAAAGAAAAATAAACAGTCAGGAGAAGAAAAACCTGAGCAATCATTGAACAGTTTTTTGGTTTTTGCTTTTTTTCTCTGTGAGGGAACGTTCCTCAGTCTGTTTCAAGAAGGTATTTTTGTTAAGGATTTTTTTTTTTGTAGCTTTCCCAATATATAACCTTTTGATGATGTAACCTGCATCTCTATAAATTATATAGCATGTGTCAGAATCAAATGTTCTTAAAATATTATCAACTGTTGCTAAATATACTTTGCACATTCCTTCCTAATTCTATGTTATATAGTAATTGATACACAGCCCACAAAACATCTAAAAATACTTTTTACAGCAAAATAAATGCCTTCAGTTCCTTTCTACTCTATGGTAAATGTAAGCCGCAGAAACCAATGCAGGAATTTGTAACTACAGTTCAGGAAGGGAAGAGAGGGAATTATGAAGCAATGGTTTCCACAGCTCGGCATTGACTTCGTCTCCCCCTAATTACCAATCCACACACAGTTCAAAGGGCTGGAACCCACTGAGACCACGCCCTTTCGGCCCAGCTGTTGAGGCATTCTTCCTCTGGGTCAAGATACCGCTTTCCACTTGAAATGAGCAAGCAGGAAGAAGCAGACAAGTTGGTTGGGCACACTGTTGTCTGCCTGTTCAATATCCACTCCCCTCCGCCTGTCCAAGTAGGTATCTACGCTGCCTTTTCAAGTTCACCACACTCTTTACCAGAACTTCTTCACTTAGCAAGAAACATTAAGTAGGTCTTGCCTTTGGTCCTGGGTAGGACGTGCCAAGTCCTAAGTTATGCTGACCAAGCTGAGGATGAACTGGTTTTGTGCTGTGATAGAGGTTCACACTCTCTCCTGATGACTATGAAAAGGAAATCCACATTATCTCACATATGTGTGGAATCTTGCAAAGTCAAATCAATGAAAGAGAGAACAGGTTGATATTGTCAGGGCCTGAGAGTGAAATGTACATAGAAAAAGGAGACATTGATAACAGAATGCAGTTTCTTTAGGACCCGAAGGCTTCTTGTTGCTGAAATGAATTCAGTCATCTTCTACAGTGCTGTGGTGTTCATGGACCCTCAGACTGGAGAATTCTCTTGAGTAGTTTGAATATAGGTAAATGTACTGACAATTTCATGCTCAAGACTCCCCTGCACAGAAATAGCAATTTCCATTATACATGGAACTTTCAATAATAATAATAATTGCCCTTTTAAAGTTACATTGAACTGGAATACAGACCATCCCAGAGGTTTATTACTATTTGAAACAGAACAAGGGACTACCAAAATAATATCATCACACCATGATTTTTTGTGTCAAATAATCCCCAAAATTCAATCATCATTTTAAAATGCTGCTCTAATATAGGACTTTTTAAAAATAGAATTTCTTGTGTGCCATTAGAAAATGTCAAAATTTTAATAGTATAAATTATAACAGAAGGATTTCATTTTGCCTCATTAAAGCCAAGAAGTTTTTGTTTTGTTTTTAAAGTAATATTTTTATTCATGAATACCAACACCCTAAAGAGGCAATAAAGGGTGTGAAGAGCAGACTTGATGAGATAAAGCAGAGCGCTTATACTGTGTCTCCAACATATGCATGTGTCCTTTTTCTTACTTGATGCTTATTTTCACTCATGTCTATCTACTTTTCTAGTGATAACAAGATTTTCCCAGTTTGCTTCTGCTGAGAGATAATTATTGCTGTCACAAATTGCAACATAACACTTACTGAAGTTTTTAAAGGCCACTCAAGGTGCCCCTAAATAAAGACTCTCCAAGTAGAATTTATTAAAATAACAGGCAGACAAACAAGACAGGTGAACTCAGCTTCTCTTACACACTACTATTCCAGTTTATTCAGAGCCTGTATAATCATCACTCTGCCCCTGAAGAAGACCAAAAAAGCAATACTTTGACTTTTATCTGGTATCCTAGTATCTGGGGTCTTAGCTTGTAACAACAGAAAGATTAAAAAAAAAAAAAAAAGTTCTAAGATGGAGAGATACAGTGTTAGTAGCTAAGGCTAACCTCGTATAAGCCAGGATTGTGGAGATGGTCACATAATTACTAGGAAGATTTGAGTCACATTTTTAAAGATTTATTTCTATCGTTTTTTAATGATAGGGGGATGTGCCTGAGTACAGATGCCTGGGGTTCATAAACAGGTTGGATCATCTGCAGTTGGAGTTATAGTCACTTGTGAGCCACACAGCCGAGGTACTGTGAGCCAAACTTGAGTCCTTTGAAAGAGCAGTACTTGCTCTTAACCACTGAGCCATTACTCCAGACTTGCTGTTGTTGTTACTGTTGTTGTTGTTGTTGTTGTTGTTGTGCATGCTTATGTTACACGGGAGGGAGTCACCTATAGAGGCTAGAAAGGGCATTAGACAGCTAATGTCGCTGGAGTTACAAAGGCTGTGAGCCATCCGTAGTGAGGGCTGAGAACCAAATCCGTCCTCTGGAAGAACAGCAACTACCACTGAGCCCCACACACCCCAGCCCCAGTATTAAGCGCACACACACACACACACACACACACACACACACACACACACTTAACCCTTCCTTAACTGGGGTAGCCTATGCTGTCCTTGGGTACTTCTCTTTGTAGATTGACTCACTGAACTTTCTGGTGGTGAACGCAGCAGCTTCCCTGTTTCCTATACGTTGTGATGCAGGCAGCTTGTTGCTCTAATACTCCCAAAACACACACTACGGCACGTGGGAGGGAGAGGCAGGATCTCTGAGTCTGAGGCCAGCCTAGCACACAGAGCGAGTCTCTGGACAGCAAGGATTGCACAGAGAGAGACTCTGTCTCAAAATAAAATGGAATAAAATAAATAAAATAAATATTGGCCCTAGATTTATAGTTCTCCAATTCATTTTTAAAGGGAGAACAGATAGAGGAGAAATGCAGAAGTAGCCACTGGATTATTCCAACATAACAGAATGAAAGGGAGCTTCAAGATCACCCAACTGACCAGCCTGAGAATGAGACCCAAGACAGGTGGCAGCTGAGGCCTGTCTATGAGACCAATTTCAGTGTGCGCCACATAACCCAGAAAGGCCATGCAGAGGAGGGAAATGGAAGTATTAGAAAGCTGACCTTTAAAAAGGAGAAAGGGAAATTGTGATTACACTGCAGAGGGTAAAGGGGAGGGACACACCCCTGGAATGAGTGGAGAGGAAGCTGAGATTAAGTGCTATAAAGCCCATCACTTCTGCAAAAGATGGATATTGTGGGAGCAGGTGGTAAGATGAAGCCAAAGAAGAACTGATTCAAAGATAAGCAATGCCATGACCAAGAACGGGAAGAACAGGAGAGGTAAAACTTAGGAGACGGAGGTATAAATGACAGCATTGGGTATATACAGGATGGAGTGCATAATACTCAGCTGTGCATGTGGATGGAGTGAGTTTTTTTAGAAACTGAGTGAGGAAGAAGAAGAAGAAAAAGAGCTTTACCTCAGGTCCTTTTCAGTGAGTAGAGGTGAGTCTTAGAATCAAGCCTCCCTACGCTTGCTAAGACATTAATGTCAAAACCTAATATTGATATTAAATAAATCACCAAATCTTTGCTAGAGTCTGTAATGTATAACTAGAAATAATTCTCTGAAAACGTGTAGATGAATGTGAATACTCATAACAGTGTGCTGTGAGCACTGCTATAAGCACTCCTCTTTTGATATTTCAGTATCCAGCAGTGTGTAATTACATAATGTCAACCTGTTATGTTTGGAAATAATACCCCCACAGGGGTTGGCTTATATCACAAGATCTTTGAATATGAATGTAGTTACAAGAATTTTCCTTTCGATTATACCTGTGTTGAGGTAGTATATTGCTATAGGTTATTGTAATAACATTTCAAATTCTATGGCCCTTTCATCCAGGGATTTGGGGACATGTTACTAAAAACAGGAGAACCAAAATCCAACAACTCAAAAAACACAAAACTGTGATTCTTTCTTTACTTATTGTGGAACATATTAAGGATAAAAACTTTTTGTTGTTGTTTTTCTTTCTCAAATTTTTTTTGGTAACACAGAGGATTATGTTAATATGAGTATAATGACAATTACTTGAAACATACAATTACATAATGAAGTAAAGTATATATAATAAGAAAAAAGCATATCTAGAACAAAGAAGGGCAGTAAGATTGCTTTGAATTGTAGTAAAAACACATTGCATTTTAAACATGACAAAGGTGTGCTTCTTTCTTGATTGCTTTCTCAGTATATAACTAGACTTATTTTTGGAGAAGAGTAAGCTATGTCTGAAGGCCAGGTGAACTCACCACGAGCAGATGATTCTACAACTAGTTTGTCAATATTCCCCCTCTGAGCAAAGACAGCACATTTTCAAGGCAAGGGACAGACAGAGAAAAGAGTTTTATAAATACATCAGAGAAAGAATATGATCTAGCCAGTCAGGGTACAAATTTACTGCATAGCTTGGATCAGTGTATTTATTGATTATAATGAAAATTATGACGCTAGAGTATTATTATTTTAAGGAAAAAATACAATGCTATTTAATATCAACATTGATGCATCATAACTTGAAACTAATTATGTAATTACTTGTCAATCTGAAACACTCTTGTAACCCTGTAGGCTAAGGGCTCACCTTTGCATAATGTTTTGTTTTAATAATACATTCAAATAGAAGAAAATTCAGAGTACTCCAGGAGCATAATTTCTTATCCATCCCATGAATTTTTGTCAAGACCTAGTGTGGCCCAGGTATCAGAATAAGGGCTGGAGTGCATACTGTGGATATAGGCAGGTAATCCTATGCTTCTCATCTGGACAATGTGGAAAACACGCTGGAAAAATCAAGTCCTGTACTCAGGAGCAGAAACACTGGACACATGAGCTCACAGAACAGGATGGATGGAGGGGGGTGCTGTGCAAAATAAACTCTGAAGGAGCAGTAGGAGGTGGGGTTAGCTAGGCAAAGGGGGCCTTCCCATGAGGACCACCGGCATAGTCGAGAATCCAGAGCTGGGAAGTAGAACACCAAATTCAATGTGTGTGCTGTTGGGGTGGGGTTCCTTTGCAGCAGTGAGCACATGAGCAAAGGAACTACACCGGTTTGGGGATCATTGTTCCTGGCACACAGTAGGTACCCAGGAATTAGTCACTGGATAAGTGTGAATGAAAGGCAGCTTGCGGGGCAAGTAGCGCAAAATGTTTCTACAGCAGTAAGCAAAGAGCAGAAGCTACAGGAAGCTGTGGACATGTTCAGACAGTTCCATTTTATTCTTGGAACAATGGGACAGTATTAAAGTTTTAATGTGTGGCAGCCACACATCCATCCAGAAAGATGATTTCCTGTTATCCCATTTCATATCTCATGTACTATAAAATGCACTGGCCTGTGCAACATTAAAAACAAATGCCTCTCAAACTGTATTGAAAAATGGATTGTAAGGTTGTGAGGGATGACTCAATGGAAAACATACTTATTGCACACACACACACACACACACACACACACACACACACACGAATCTAAGTTTGGGTCCGAAAACCCGGGTACGTTGTGGTACCACATTGGTAATCCCAATGGACCTAGAGAGAGCAACTCGGCCAGCAGATCCCCGGGGGGTTGAAGACAGCTAGCCTCTCATTCAGTGATGAACAACAGAAGAGCCTGTCTCAAAGATGGTAGCAAACAAAGACCAATACTGAGGTTGTTTTTTGACCTCCCCATACACATGTTGGTACACATGCCCACACTTACACACACACACACACACACACACACACACACACACACACACACACACGAGAGAGAGAGAGAGAGAGAGAGAGAGAGAGAGAGAGAGAGAGAGAGAGAGAGATTTTAATTAATTTTTTAAAGGACTGAGCTCTAGCTCATTGGTAGTGTGTCTGACCCAGCATGTCTGAGTCCTTCAATACAATCCTCAGAGGTGATGGCTTTTTTTTTAAAGGGAGGGGGGGTCGACTGTAGAAAATATAGTCTGATTTCAGAGATATTAAAATGCAAAAAAAAGGGTATAAAACTTTGAAAAATAGAGATGTCTGGAAAGAAAACAGATTAGAAGTGAAAGCCCGAGTAGGCAGAGAGTGCCTAGTTAGAGGGCAACTCTCAAGGCCGCCTTGGTGTTTCAGTCTATTGCAAAGTATGACACAGCCAGATCAGCGGCTGTTAGGATGAAAGTAACGACAGAAGTCAGACAGAAGTCTAGGAAGGGCGGGGTCAAGTGAGGAGGTCAGAGACCCTGGAAAGCTACCAGTGGTGTTTACTGAGCTGGAAACACTGTGGAAACTGTGAATCCCGCAGCAGACTGAAACTTGCAACTTACCAGCATTCAGGTGGTGAATGGGTTTGTGGGAGCAACGAGATTCCTTTCCCTGAGGGCCTCAGTTCTTCAGTCGAGGGTAAGGAGTCCAGCTGCACGGCTGAGGTTGAGCTGAAGAGAGAGGCCAGCGATGGGAAATGGAGGAGGAGGAGGGTCTGACACAGACATCCTCAGCAGTCGCAAAAAGAGAGTCAGACAGAGGAAATCCGAAAACCCAGGGCTCAACGATCCAGCCACAAATGGAGGCGCAATCACAGGGTCCGGAGAAGACCATGGTGCCACTAACTGCAATGGAGGGCAGAGGAGCAGCAGAAAGAAGTGATGGACACGGAAGGAAATGAGCTGGGTCCAGGCTTTTTCCGTGGACCGTGCATGGGCTGTGGGATGTGCACACAAACTTGTCTACTCATCAGGACACCGCTCTGAACCCGCCCTGCAGGAACCTAGCACCTCCGACACACAGGTGGGTTGGAGGGGCATCCTGACCTTTCAGGGGAAGAGGAGCAGCTCGCTGCCTGAAAACAGATCTACAGAAAGATCTGAATTTCAGTTTTTGCTCACTGGTTACTGACTGAAAGATCTTGGACAAACCAATGTATATATAATACCATTATATGACTGGCAATCAATATTAAGATATTTTTAAAAGATCATTTAATATCTCTGTATCTCGGTTTTCCTAATGGGTAAATTGAGAGAAAGATCTGGTTTCGAAAGGTGTTTTATGACTTGGAACGGTGACAAGGGCTGGCTATTTTTATTACCTGTCGGGGTGTACCCATCAACTCTGGAACAATTTCTTCCAGCACTCATAATTATATTTTTTTCCTTCTTCCATGGAGTATTTATTGGACCCTGCTATGTGGGAGGTGCTCGCAGCCATCTGCTTACACTGTATCTTTCCATTTCTTATTCTAAACATCTGAGCTACAAGTTGCTTGCTGTTTTCCTCAGCATTTCTGTTTCCTGGAGCATTCGTCTCCCTCTCCAGTGGGAGTTCAGCTCTAAGAAATCTTCGCGAGCTCGTCGGTCCACAGAGGGTCACTGTGGGCGTTTGAAGGAAAATGGCCTATTAGGAGGTGTGGCCTGTTGGAGGAACTGTGTCACTGTGGGGGCGGGCTTTGAGGTCTCTTTTGTTCAAGTTTCCCTCGGTGTAACAGTCAGTCGGCTTCCTGTTGCCTGCAAAATATAGGACTCTCAGCTCCAGCACCACATCTGCCTGCCTGTCATGATGATAATGGACTAAACCTCTGAACTGTAAACCAGCCCCAGTTAAATGTTTTCCTTTATAAGAGTTGCAGTGGTCATGGTGTCTCTTCACAGCAATAAAAACCCTAAGACAGTCACACAAACTTTTTCCTGTTAGACTAAATGAAGAAGCCTGAGGGAGACGCCTGTGAGGTAAGGAAGAGCAGACTCAAGTTTGAACTTGTGTTTCACAGAACTTGTGCATTTACAAAGAGGAAAGTTATGTGCGTATCAGGGACAGCAGGTCCTTCAACGTGACTGGCTCTCCTTTTTCTCCGGCACTTCAGGGGGCAATTACACCAGTAGCTTCCAGTTCTCTTTTTCTAGCATTTGCAGTTTTAATCCTTGCTGGACCCTGCTTTGGGGACAGGCAGATTTTAATCCTCTTTACCACTACTTTTATAATTGAAAGCAAAGTCATTTTGAAGCTCTTCTTTCCTATGTTTTTATTTACTCCCGCTATTTTTTAACAGCAATTTCTAAATTCTTAGCCAGAGCTGGCTGTTGGAAGTTGCCCTGACTGGAGAAGAGGTCGCTGCGATTTATAATAGATCTGCATGTGTATTCTTTCATGGTTTAAAGATTTCACTTTGCTTACTTGTTTTTAGAAAAGTCCTCGGTCTGTTCTTTCTGCTAATTACTCACTCGGCTGGTATGTCACTATTTTTTCTTTGAATCGGTTGCCTTTTTAAGAACTTTTGTCTTCTGGTGTTTACATGCCACTAGGATATTACAGAGACTATCCCAAATATCAACACCCTGCTTTGAGACAGCACAGCAAAGCCATCTGCTGCCTCAGGATCTGGACTGACCACCAGGCTCTCCTTCAGCCCTAATGCCTTCTTTAAAGAGCACACATTGAAAAATGAAAATATTAATGTGCATCTTCTGTTTTCAGAAAAACAACATTTATTTGGTGTATTTTTACATAAAGTCAGCATTTTAACTATAAGTACTAAAAGCAATCTGGAAGAAAGAGAGTGGAAAAGAACTATTCAGAGATCAAGAGAGAGAGACAGAGAGAGAGACAGAGAGAGACAGAGAGACAGGGAAACAGAAACAGAAAGAGAGAGAGAACAGAGTGTAAATGTGTAAGAAAAGTCAAGCAAAATGAATATACAAAGTATTCAGAGGCAACAGAGTGAGCGAATGCTTTGATTTGATGGGGTGAAAGAAAATTCCTGGGGATAGAAATTTGGAAAGTAAGTATGTATAGCAAAACTCTTGTATACTGCTAACAAAATAAAATTAATTTAACTATTTAAGCAAGCAATAATGTAGAGGCTAAAGAGAAATGAAAAAATGAAATACTAAAAACCAATTAAACAAGTGGGCTGGTGTATAACTCATTCTCGATTTAAACATTGATCTCTGATTATCAGGGTATTTTTCTTGTAATGTTAATCCCAAAGTTCAAGGAGAAAGACCGCTGACCCAAATCATTACAGTCAAATTAATTAAAACAAACAATTAACTAAAACAAGCCTTTTTATTTGTGTAAATGGGCTGTCTCTCCCTAAAGTGAGGTTTAAGAGATCAGCATTGGACAGGAGGAAGGCAAGCTTTTGATAGCTCATGGGTAGGGGTTTCCAAATGGGGGCTTTGGCAAGCAAAATAGACAGAGTTACAAGAGCAGAATATAAGCATAACAAAGTAGTCATAACCGCCTTCTGAAACAAAGACATGATTGCAAGGTGGTTACAATCAAGTAGTCATAACAACCCTTTGAAACAAAGGTCGGATTGCAAGATGGTTTTAAAACAAAGACGTGTTTGCCATTTCTTGGAACAGTACAGAATCCATGTAGTTAAAGTTACAGGTGGGGCGTAGCTCAGTCCTTGGGAAACAGAGGTTTAATCATAAACAGGAATGAACATAGTTTGTCTTTATTATAAGATGGCTTTTAAGCCTAAGATGGAGGCCGGGGCGTTCATTAGGAACTATTTAGCAGATACAAACTATCCTGCCCCTTGAAAATAGGAACAAAGTACAAACAGAAGCTCTTGCCTGAAAGTAGATGATAGCTAGAAGGATCAGCATGTTCCTTTTTAGTCTCATAGAATGAAAAGAAATGTTTGAAATGACTGTAAATAACCATGAATCCCCTTCCCTGCGTCTTCTAGGTAGGGATCCTTTTCCCTTTCTTTCCCATACAAGATGGACATTCTTGTACAGAGATTTTTTACAGAAACTCCCCCGTCTTTAAATACCCTGTTTGCGGCAGACGGTGTAAGCTGTCTCTTGCAGCAGCTCCTAACTGGCTTCACAGGATCTGACTTGTTCCCCATGATAAAGACTGACTCATTGTGTGTGGGGATGCTTTACCAAGGATGTCCAGAAACTGCCCTGATGGTCTGCCAACAGGAAGCAGAAAGTCCTTCTGGAGAACCCAAAAAGAAACATATTAAGAAACTTTCCCACATCTTCAGATTCTAGCAACAAGTAACTCAAGGTTAAACAAGAAACTTCATTCTCTATAAAGCAAAAGAGCTGCAATATTTTAGGAAGTAGAATCTTGACTTAGAGAAAAGTTTCAATTATAACAAATTTTCTTCAGGCTAAGCTTAGTAATTTCAAATACAAAACAAAAAGCTGTAAAATTAAAATAGGCTTTTAAAAATTATAGTTTCCTTTTGTAGGACAAGCACATAAGAATTAACGGCTAAACCGAGAGAGTGAATGAATGTATATTGTGAATTTTTTTAATTTCAAGAATTACTTGGCTTTGAAAAAAGTGAATTCTTCATACTTGGGGGACAAAACTTAGATATTTAAAGTAAAAAGAAAAAAAGGTGTTTTCCAAAATGAAGGCCTTTGTGCCAGATAGAATGAATTTTAATTCTAACTCTGTCATTTCCTGTTTCTTCCACATTTCCCTCATCTATATTAATACCTGCTGTGGAAGTTTCTCTTGATGTACATAAAGCACCTGAAAATTCCAGTGAGGTATGGTGAACTGAACACACCTGCTTTATGTTTCTTCCCCTAAAATTCTAGGTTTTTTTTTTAAAAAGAACAAAAGTAAGAAATAACAAACCCACAAAGACAACAAAAATGGGAAAGAAAAACTCTGAGACAAGAGCTGAAGACATGGTTTAGAAACATGAGAAGCAAGTACACAGACTGTCTTGACAACTTGGAGAAACTCCCCAAGTGTACGGGGTCGAGCCTTGCTGAAGGATGGTCTGGAGTGGGCGACATCAGGCTGTCTTCCTCTCTAGTCCTGCTGCTTCCTGGAGATGGGATTCAGGACGCTCTGTAGTGAGGACGGAAGGAATGGCTAAACCGTGGACACACACCAAGGTGAAGACAGGGCTATTGCCGAGAAACTGCAGTTTGAACAGCCCTCACCTCCGACACACACACACACACACACACACACACACACACACACACGTACACACACACACATACACACACACATACACAGACATACACACACACACACACACACACACACACACACGCCTTTCCTCACTTGACTGTCAGAGAATCAGTAGCTACACTATGGCCTCAGGACAAAAGAGTGGAAGGTTCTTCTCTGAATAAAATGAACCAGCTGGCCCAGGGGGAAAGGAAGACACAGGCGTGGAAATGAGAGAGGACAATGTCAAAAGTCAGGGGATCCATTCAGGAGGTCCAATATCAAAATATCAAGAGCTACAGATAAGAAAAAATGCAAGAAAACTCCCTAAACCCTGAAACTTAGGAGCTTCTGAACTATGTCATGAATGAGAAATCTTTACAAAGTTTGCCTCTATGAAAACTTAGCATACGCGACCATCAAGACAAGGAGAAGATACCACTAGCTTCCAAAGAAAAGAAAGTCCACATAAAGTGACTGTCAGTGTCCACTACTGTGGACACATCTTTCCTCACAAGCATCCCACCTGAAACATCTGGAAGCTGGATTACAGCAGCTGTTTCACATCACTGGACACAGTCAAGGCGGCCAGGGCTGGTGGACCACAGCAGAAGGGGAGATGCTTGAAGACAAGCTACACCTTCATCAAACTGTACGCCCAGAGCATCTGCCGCTTTGCATTGTGGGGCACCGAAGCTATCTGAAAGGGTGGTCCATAGATTGTGTTCAACTTTCCGGTTTAGGAAAGTCAAAACAGGATTGGAGAACAGCCCTGTATTTTCAGCAAGAACCACCTAAGGGTAAGAAAAGCATGAAAATGGATCATTACCAAATGGACAAGATAAGGAATCTCTTCCTAAATGCCTACTGCAGGGTGGAGGGGATCTCTCTGGAAAAACATAAAATCGCTCAGAACCTCAATTATTTTTAATTTACCAAGTCCAGCATTCAGCAATACATTATCAGACAAGCCATGAATTGAACTGACCAAAAGCAGAGAAATGCAAACAGAAAATAGAAACACACTCATATTAGAGTTGTCAAAATAGTTTTTAAATAACTATAATTACATATTCAGGGAAAAGGATGGCAAGATGAAGAGTTTCATCTAAACTGGCATCTATATTTTCAAACACATCAAATGGAAATTCTAGAATTGACAAAATAACTGAGTTTAAGAAATCAGTAGATGAGTGTAATAAGAGATCAGATAAGTGTGAGAAACGATTAATGACTAGGAAAACGGCTCACTAGAGAAAATAATCAAAACTGAAACATGAGGCTGGAGACATGGTTCGGCAGTGATGAGTACTAGCTACTCCTGCAAAGTACCCAGGTTCGGTTCCCAGCACCTACAGGGCAGCTCACAGTAAGTAACTCTGATTCCGGAGAGTCTGAAACCCCCTCCTGCCCTCAACAGACACTGCACAGAGGTGCGTGCTTACTTGCCAGCAAAAACACACACGAAATAAAAATGAGTCCTTGGATATAAGGAAGATAAAACTATCAGAGAAGTAGAAAAACCTCAAGCACCAATGGGACACAGTAGAGAGGTGTGTGTGACAGATGAGTGACTGTGCCAGGAGAAAGCCGTGTGGCTGCCTGACGAGCAGCCTGGAGGGAGGGGAAGAGCACAGGCCTTGCTACCACCGAGGACGTTATCACAGGTCTTCGGTGTCAGAGCAGAGGCTCTCTTAGAGGGTTGCAGTGACTTAATAATGTACATGTGAAAAAGTAAGAACCAATAAAAAAGAAAATTTTTTTCAGTATTGGGGATTGAACCCCAGAGATTATGCCCCCAAGGAATTTTTTTTGTTTTTTTTGTTGTTGTTGTTTTCGAGACAGAGTTTCTCTGTGTAGTTTTGGTGCCTGTCCTGGAGCTCACTCTGTAGACCAGGGTGGCCTTGAACTTACAGAGATCCACCTGGCTCTGCCTCCCAAGTGCTGGGATTAAGGGCGTGCGCCACCACTACCCTGTCCCCCAAGGAATTTTTTATTTCAGAGAAAACAGTTATATTAGAAAGTAAATGAAACATAAGATAAAATGTGGTTTCATTTATCTATGCTAAATAGGTATATGTTCATAAAAATGTGAACAAACTGATTTAAAACGATTATATGATTTCATTAGAATGATGAGAAAGGGTAATTTCCTTTATTAAAAACAAGGAAAGGAGAGAACTATACTATCTTTTTTTTCCAATAGGAAGTAGGAATGAATAATGTTTAGAACTGACAAATCAAGAAATAGTACTAGAAGTTGTTACTTAGATAAAAACAATTATTAGAGTAAATAGCTAAAAATAGAGTGGTTGTCTCCAGAGAGAAGGACTTAGAAGAGAAATAAAGCAGATCCAGCTACTGTCTAATGAGTGTTGAAGACTTGTTTGATTTCTTAAGCATATGCAAGTAAGGCTTTAATAAGAAAATTTTATGCTGAAATTTAAATGTAAAAATACTCCCCAGCAGCGACTGGCACATGACATGTTTAGTGGAGAGACTGTGGGACCTCAGGGTATGTGGTGAAAGAGAGAGCAGCTCCATTGTGGAACAGGGTCATTCAGGACGAACGAAGCTTGGCTGAAATTGTGCTCTTGTATTTTTTTTTTCATTTCATCCAAGCTCATAAATAGTCCAGCTCCTAGCCTATTGGTGAAGTCCCTTGGTTTTCTTTAGTTGATTATTAAATCCTCCAGAAGCTTCAAGCCTTAGGGTTTCATTATGCTGAGTGGTCCAGGTTGTGATCACAGTCAAGGAAGGCTCTGGAGAGAAGCTGAGAAAGTTTATCAGAAAGGACCAAAACAACCACAGTGCTCACAGCTCTCCTCAGAGTCACAACTGAGGCTGCTTCAGTGATTATATATCTGAAAATATATATTCATAGTATGGCAATGTACAGTGTCAAATGCATGCCAAGCCTGATAAGTACACTTAAAAACAAAGCCAGCACTCAGAAGAGACTTTGTAATTCACTGCTAGGATGGATGGGCTGATGGATGGGGGAGTGGGCGGCTAGACGGGTGGATATACAAGGATGTATATTTATTCAGGGGACAGAAATTATCATACAAAGAACAACTTAAGCATAGACATGCAGACTCTCAGATCATGACCGTGACAGGATACCTCGTGGACGCCTTCCTCCCCTTTCTGAGTATAACTGGATCCAAACAGAGTTACCTTAGGTAGTCCCTGATCTTAGAAACAGCAGTTGGAGATGATTCAACTGTCATTAATTGATAAGAACATAAAAGTGTTAAGACAGACAGGGAGAATCTGGGGAGATGGTGATAACAGATGTGAGTTGTGAAATCCCCAACCCCAACTCCACCCTCAAGTTCCAACACAAAAACAGTGAAAAAAGAAAACAAACCCCCAAACCCACAGACAAGATTTAAAACACAGGAGGTGATGAGTTAAATGACAGAAGTCCCCATTTAAACACCTGGGACAAAGGTTCATCAGCGCCGAGGCTGTGTGGAATCAGCACTTGCGTATACAAAGGGTAGAGGTTGCCAGTTAAACCGGAGGAAAGGGTTCCAGGCTAGAAGAAGGCTCCCTAATGAAAATGAAGTGCTGCTTTGACGATCTTGGTAGAATTACTCAACACCACAAAAGATGGGTGAAATGCTTATGAACCCTGGGTCACAGAACACTGTATAGAGGTAAGTCAAAAGTTATAACACTCCATTAAGTTGGCAGTATTTTAAAATTTAGTTATAAAAATAAAAGAATATGATTGTATATGTGTAACCTTGTCTACATCAACATTCTCAAATAATCTTTCATTTAAGCAATTACTTTCATACTCTTTGTCACAAAATACAGTGATTCCAGAAAATCACTATATTGTAACTTTAAAATTGGCACAATGCAGCTGACCTTTCAAAATACAAATGTTTCAGCTAAATTCTCAAGTGCCCTTGTAGCATCAAGAATATTTCTCTCATCTTGGGAATATCAAAACTGCTATTTTTCCCCCTCAAAATGCATTAGAAGACCGTCTGGTGTACATTGATATGGTGCCCTGAGGATGTCTCTATTTATAATAGGAGACATCGCATGCACAATTCTGGTTCCAGGCAGTTGTGCTCAAGGCAGAACAGAGTGCTTTGTCCCCAGTGAGTTCCTCAGGTGGCTCCTACAATGCAAATTACACTGCCCTCGAGGTATCCTATAAATTAATTATAAAAATCTAAAATAAATAACACAACACAACAAAAAAAAAAGTTTGTCTTACTAAACTCAAGTCTATTCCCCTCACTCAACGTTACTTTTAAATAGAGCCGAGGAACAGTTGCCAGAAGAAACAATGAGAAGGTTCACCTGGTCAAGGCACTTGCCACCAAGCCTGATGCCAGGAGTTTCATCCCTGGAACCCACATGCCAGAAGAGAGAACTGCTTCTGTAAGTTGTCCTCTGACTTCCACAAGCATGAAGCTGCCCATGTGCATGTACACATGTGCACGAGCGTGCACACACACACAGAGCATGCATGCGCAAATGTTTTCTTTAATATGGAAAAGGTGGACTCTAGCACCCTGTAAAGCACTTTCTTGTGTACATCTCTGAATTCTACATTAACATGTTAGCAGAGCAACGGAATGGTGTAAGGATGGGTTTATCTGGTGTATCCCTGTTATCAGGGGACACATGACTATAGTTACGGAGAATCTCAACATACCTTTTCAATTCCATTTCTTTGAGACTTTGCTTCTGACTTTCACATTACTAATGAAAACATACTGTGAATGATTGTTTTTGTATATTCCACAGCACAAAAGTGTGATCCTTAGGAGAAGAAACATGGCCTCCACCATTTGCCCAGCTTACTATCCACAGCTCCTACTAGGCTGCAGTTGGGATATATCACCAGCAGCCAGAGAGGAAAGGATCTGGTAATATGAGAATTAAGACGTCTCCGGGCAGGCACTACCTCAGTGCTTACCTACATGCTACCCTGCCCAGCAATATTCAAGAGTAGGCTCCAGAGACTGTGATCCCTAAGCTGGGACAAGATGCAATGTTACTCAAAGAAACACAAGTCTAGAATCCAAACACAGCTACAATATCAAGTATCCACTCTTCAACTGTAGTCACAGAAGGATGCAGAGGATAGAGGTGAGGGAATTAGAGAAGTGAATAAGAGGAAGAGAGAAACAGGAGTGTTTTTAGAATTGAACTTTGCTGAAATAAAAAAAAATAGCACCTAAAATCTACTGGATGGACCTAAAAGCAGAGTAGACACCACATACAAAAATTAATAAAGGAAAGTGTGTGATAGTGTCCACACAAGTGAAGAATGCCCGGAACCAACTGGGAAAAGTCCCAACTACCTTTGAGATACCGTCAGCTTGTCCAGTCAGTGGTCTAGACCTGAAATCCAAGGACGAGAAAAGATACTGAGGAAATGCTGGCTTGAACATCTCCAAATCTGACTATTGTTCTCATTGTTTGTTTGTTTGTTTGTGTGTATGTAATATCTACAAAAGCATTTCACTCCTGTATTGGGGGAACCTAATCCTTGTGGGCAGACTGAAAGCCAAAAACTCAAAGGCGACACTGGAAAATTCACATGACATCTGAATATTTTACCCAAAAGAGAGAAAGAAAAAGAACAGAAATAACAATTTTTAACTCACAGAAGTGAATTAAGGCTGAAATGCCATGTGGTATTTTAACCTCATTCTGAATTTCCTTGTTCTAATCAATCTAAATCAGACCTTAATGATATTTAAATGTAGCTACTTGTAATTCCCATAATAGGCAAACAAAAGAGAGGTTAAAATAATTCTATTATTTCACAATGATGAAACAGACTGA
This sequence comes from Peromyscus eremicus, assembly GCF_949786415.1. Taxonomy (NCBI): domain Eukaryota; kingdom Metazoa; phylum Chordata; class Mammalia; order Rodentia; family Cricetidae; genus Peromyscus; species Peromyscus eremicus. The sequence goes on from NC_081427.1 coordinate 69,337,285, forward strand.
ATATTTCAATTATTCTACTTATTATAGTACACATAGAACAACACTCTGTAATCTGCTTCCATATATATAGGCTCTTTAACCACACCACAGTGGGACTAATACAGTCACTTTGCTTGAGCTGCGCTAGCTGATTCAGTGTTGGAAAAAAGTACTTCACAGATTAGCTTAGTCTGCAGCGCTTAAAGGTCAGGATTTATTGTAATGTAAATCACAAAGCAATTTTATCTTGACAGAGATTACATACTGTTACAATATTTCTCGCTGAATCTAGTGATGCGTTTGCTTTTTCTTTGCAACTGCTGTGCAAATTGGACCGTAGCCCAGAAAAGAAAAAGAGATGGCAGGCTGGTTTGGCTTTTTAGAAACAACTTAATTCTCTCCATTTTTCAAAGTTCCACAAGGAAAGAAAAAAAAACGCTCTGAAAATACACATAAAATCCTACACAAATACTTGTAAACCTTTACAGAGCCCGAGCTCTAGTGCACACAGGTACCCGGTAGTGGTCATCTCTCAAATGTTTTGGTGCGTTTTAAGAAAGGAAGTAATTGCTAATAACTGATTTCTGATTACACAGACCAAGTATCTTGCTAAACTATGTAAATCATCTCCATTTTCAGCAAATAAACAAAAACAATAGGAAGAGCTCTGCTTTCCATTGAAGAGATGGCAAACAAAGAGAAATCGAGTCTAAACAAAAGAAGGTGAGGATTCGGGAGGGCGGGGCTGCCTCCAAGACCAGTGGCGGGAGATAGACGTTGGCGGGACCCTCCCTGTACTTCCCTGCTGAGGATTTGCCCTTAGCGTGAAAGAGGCTGGACCAGATATCCGCAAGAAATTTGATTTCCAGGGATCTAGAACAACTCAGACAGCGTGAGGACTTAGTCCCCAGATTCTCAGGAGCATGTCACTGTGTGGATTGAGCTGGTCGATCCAGACATCCACTAGAACAAGTCGCTCACTGCCTGCTCATTCTTGGGACCCACTTCTGCTAGACAGGAGCTGGCTGACTTCTTTACCCTTTCTTATGATCAAGTTCCTTTCTAAAAGCTCACCATTCCACCATCCATAAACTCAGTTTTCAAATTCATAGGCCAAAGGGGCCAGAAGGCAGTGGCCCAGGGTGCCTCGGTGGCTGTTGAGTGTCCAAGACCCAAGCTCCACAAGTCATGCTCATATGAAGAGGATTCGCCTCTGTCACACATTCCAGGGAGTCCTTTGTCCCTATCACAAACAGGCGCTGACGGGCTCACTTGTGAGGTGCCTTTGTGTGGGCTGAGCATGTTTGATTTACCTAGAAAAGCTCTAGCTCTATCCTCCAGTAATTATCAATTACTCCTTTTCTCTCCCTCAAAAGTATCCCCATTTGGATGCTACTCAAAAGGATATATCGGCCGGGCGGTGGTGGCGCACGCCTTTAATCCCAGCACTCGGGAGGCAGAGCCAGGCGGATCTCTGTGAGTTCGAGGCCAGCCTGGACTACCAAGTGAGTTCCAGGAAAGGCGCAAAGCTACACAGAGAAACCCTGTCTCGAAAAACCAAAAAAAAAAAAAAAAAAAAAAAAAAAAGGATATATCAAGTCATTCTCTGGGAAACTGGACAGTGAACACGTTTCCGACTAGCCTTATTCTTGTCCGCTAGAGAGCTCTTCAGCAGAGAAAAATAATGTATTTGACCTGAATGGCACTTTAGACTTTATAACGTGCTGTCTTATTTAATCTTCTAAACAACTGTGGCTCTAAACTCAGAACTCTAAATTAGAAATGAGGAAATACAGTGAGTCAGGGAGACTCACGTGGGGCTCTTACAGCTACTCACTGCCAAATAAGTTAGAGCTCCCATCTGAGTCTCTGAGTCTCTGCTCCATACCACCTTTTCATGGAAAATCGGGGGAAGTGGGGGTCTTCAAAGGAAAAGAATGGGTTAGAGAGGGAGACGTAGTCTGTTTTGTGTTTTGTTCTGTTTTGAGAGAGGGTCTATGATGCTCACACTGTCCTTAAACACTGGGTCCTCTGTCTCAGCACCCAAGGTGCTAGAACTACCTGCCAAGAAACCTTCTAAGAGCCCATTCCCTTTCAATGAAGTTACTGAGAAACTGGGACAAGAAATGGACGTGTATGAAATGTTACTGTTGCCAGAAACTTTGGGAAGCCCCACACTGGATGTCATATGCTACCAGGGAAATTATGGATTTTCCCTTTAGGTTTTTAGTCTCATAAGTGGATTCAGTGGGAAGCTCCAGGACATTTTTATCAGCGTTTGAGAGAAAACAATTGGGCAAGCAAGCTGCGTGTCATGGGAGCTGCTGGGAGGAGGTACATGTCAGTGAGAAAGACAGTCATGTCTTTGGCTTAGACGGGCATGCTCAGGGATGGAGGTCAGCAAGCCACCACATGGCAACAAGATGCAGAAAGGGGGCAGCTTCAGAGAAGGAGTGAGAAAGCCCCAAGTGCCAAAGAAAATATGTTTCGATTTTGGCCAGCATCTGAAGAAAGAAATAGAAAAGGGAAAGTTATGCTTTTCTGAGTTAGGATGCAGATAGACAGGCAGAGTGAAAAGAATGCATGAAATCTCTGTGAGCAACTGAACCAAAGGCAGCATTTCCAAGAAGGGAAGTGCATTGTCCCATTAAGGGAGAACTATTCCTCCTGTCTCTTTAGTGCAGCTTTACGTGATCAGCCTGCTTGCGGGGTCATCTCTTGAGCAAGTGATTGACAGGCCCAGCTCGATTAACTGTTAAGGGAGGAGACAATGATACGTAATGTTCCAGTCTTTAGAGCATATCAGAACGCCATGTCTCCACCTAGGGCCAGAGATATTCAATTAGGGAGTGCCCATCCTCCACGGCCTCTAAAGATTCGGCCACAAACCCCATCAAGAGTGGGGATCCTGAAATAATTTAGGAGAAGGGCTGAAATTTGGGGATAGTTGTGGCTGATTTACACCATCAAAGCCCAGAGGTCCAGTTCCAAAGCTCTTCACCAGCAGGAACTAATCCTGGACTGGTGTGTCCATCATAGTCTCTGAAATAACTTCTAACCAGAGATGCTCCTGCAGGAGAAATATCAGACAAGGAACCAGAAAACAGGATCCTTTCCTGGCATCCCTGGCCTCCAGCAAGGCCATTTCTGGAACTGCTGCTTTTGAGGTCCCTGTCCAAAGTTAACGATTTTCTACTCTGTCTTCATTGTCACTCCCCTCCCAGGTCATGAAAAAGACACATCTTCCAACTAACCCTGTTATAAATACCACTTTAATTACCAGAATTAGTCAACAGGTCTGTGAGTTAAATCAGCTTTTTGTTTAGCCCTGAAAATATAAACAAATTCTTCATTAAAAATTACATTTCTATCCCAGCCTCCTCTGCAGATGGAAAGGAAAGCATGGGGAGGTGCAGGCTGCACCCCTGTGTCGTCTGGGAGACGGGAAGAGAAGGGAGGAGGACAGAGAACTAGCCTGCCTCTCAGCACGCCCCTCCCCACTCCTGCGCCACCGCCACCACCGCCACCGCCACCGCCACCGTGAACATTATGCCAAACACGTCTATCCTCCCTGCTCACATGGGGGAGGGCCAAAAGCTTTACATTACACCACTGGTTTACACCCTGAGAAACGTCTTGTGAGCTGCAAAATACACTTTGAAGCAACTTTCTAAAAGGCAAATCTATATTTACCAATGTGTTCCACATGATTAAACTGTGAAATTTGTCTCCAGTTTGGCAATACCTTAGAGAGATGTTGTGAGGTTTAGAAAGAAAATGCCTGTGAAGTGCCTTAAATTCCACGGAAGGGAAGCACGGTAGACTTCCAAGGTGCTGTTACACTCCCCGAGGCTCCGTTGGAGCAACAGCAAGCAAAAGCTCGTAAGTTATGATGTCACAATGTTGTCGTGCAGCATCATCCACAGTGAGACCGGGAAAAAGCTGTTCTGTAAGAGCCTCTGGCCCCTCCTCAGCTTGCTAAAGCATATGGTCTTCAAAACTAGTTCACAGTGAACTTCATCTCTGCCACTGCTGTAAATGAAGTTTCTTCTCAGGCAGATGTCAGTGCTAAAAGTTTGGTGCTCATAAATACCAAATTTACATAAAATCTATATAGCTTTTCGCAAAAGTCTTTTTGGTGGGCGTAGGCTGGTCGGCTGGGAAGCGTAGTTCACTTGCTTCTTCCTGTAGTCGTCATACATCTCACTAATTGGAAAAGCAATAACTGACTGATCCGGAGATGCCATTCCTAAAGCCCTCTCTGGCTTTAATGCCATCTGTCACACTGAAGGAAAGAAATGACAAGGAGCACCGATAAAGATTCTTGGACTGTTAACTTAGGCCTGTGGCTTCAAACTATGGGTCACTATTTATGAAAACCGCATTACAGAATTCAGTGAAAATTGACCACATACGTATTTTACTCCCATGAAAACAACTTCTTGATTAAGTAAACCAGAGTTAGCTGCTTGCAAAAGCAGGAGCCACCACCGACTTAACTAGAATTGCTATCTCAGAAAAGAAAAGGAAGCGCAAACTATTTACAAATTGAGAATCTGGCTGAAGCTATAAATTGGGTGGGGCTTATAGAAAAGAATTTCAAACCAATTTTTAAAGAATAAACAGTTATTTGGTGTTGCCTTAATTGGCATAGTGTGGCCCCAGGCATGGTGGTATAAACCTATAATCTCAGAACTCTGGAGGTATTGGAAGGAGGATCATGAGTTCAAGCCCAGCCTGGACTTCATAGCTGGAAAAATTATGGTGTAGTCTAATATTTATAGAAGTTGGTTTTCAGAAACAGTCTGAAATGAACAATAAAATTACTGACAACTCCTAACTTCCCAGGTAATCATTTTCAGAATTAATAAAACAAAGTTGATGAAGAGGGTGGCGTGACAAAATGACATTAGTGAAATAATGAAGTGACTCTGTGGATGGATGGGATGGCTGCTGGCTGCAGCACATGGCCATGAGTACTCCTCACGTTTGGAAAAGCGAGGCGCATCTGGAGCCTCAGGAAAGGATCCTTCTCTGTTCACAGTCCTCAGGGTCTCCCTCTGTGGCACCACCCTCCTTTACACCTTATTGATTTTGCTGACTACCTGTAGATCACAGTCAACTCCTTGCCTGGTGAGGGTTCCTCTTTTTACTTATGGAGCACATCTTTCTATGTACAACATAGTCTAACACCCTTTTAGGAAAACCTCAAGTTGTTTGGAAACTTTCCAGGGTCATTCCCACCACAAAATGGGGTCAGAACACCACTCTGCTGAAATCTTAGGAATGCCTCTTTTGATGTCTGGATAAAGTTTAAACTGCCGAATGTCCGTCCTCAACAGTATTTCCAAATCCCACTCTAATGAGAGCACACATGGAGGCCATAAACTCTGCAGATCCAGGTACTCGGCTTTCTCTTCCCTCAAGGTCTTGCAAGGCAGTGCTGTGTCTATTTGGACGTTTTTGTCTATTGTCTTTCTTTCCTTCTTCACTAACTGAGAAGTTTAGAAGCTAAGAAGTCACTTCCCCTAGGAGATACCTTCCTATATTGGGAAACGAACTCTTTTGTCTCTATTTAAATAATTAACCAAGAAGATGTATTTGCTCTAAGCAGTAGCTCATGACTTGAAGTGAATAAGAAGGCGGTGTACACACCAATGCCATGTAAGTGAGAAGTTCTTGGCGATAATCTTCGAAGCAGTTTCCAATGTCCCCTCCCAAACCTTGCCACAACCCCTAAAGTGCCAGGGGGAATCTAGGAAGAATAGCTCCTTTGAAAAATCTCCTGTTCATTTTATGAGATTGTTTCTCTCTTATTTCTCTTCTTCTTTTGTTTTTATTTTTATCTTATTAAATACAATTGAATGAAACATGCATTTAACAAGAGTTTTACACACACATACACTATACATATGTATGTGTGTGGTATATATATATACATCACACATACATATATATTAACCAAGTGTGGTGACATACTCCTTTAATTCCTGCAATCAGAGCCAGGCTGATCTCTGTAAGTTATGGGCCAGCCTGGTCTACATAGAGAGTTCACAGAGATAGCCAGGGCTTCATAACAAGACCTCATCTTTAAAACATAAAATCATGTCTCTCTCCTGTCATTCCCTTATGAATCACACCCCCTTGTGGTAATAAATGTTTATAACTTAACCCTTCATATTTCTCTGTCAGAGTTTCTACAACCACAGTATAGAAATCACATAAAAACCTAAGTAAAATAAAGAAGGTGGAAAACCCAAAATTTTAAAAATGTGCTTGTGGCAAGAAAGAGCAAGAAGAAATAAAATCTGACAAATTCAAACCAATGTACATTTAAAAAGTCATTTTTTTTGCTTATGGTCAGATGATATTTTGAGAAATGCCTCACTAGGTGAGGTCTCCCATTGTGTGGACAGCTCAGCGCATACTCATACAACCGTACCTGCTCCAACAAACCAACAAATGGCACACCAGACTGACACGGAATGTTCACGGCATAGCCTCATGCTTCTGAGATGGCAAAGAGAAAAACAACAAGCTAAAGAACAAGAAAGACCTATGCATCAAGAAACGAAGGAAGCATGGATGTACAGAGCAGTGGCGTGTGTGATACAGCATATCCACAATAAAAAGGTTATCAAGTAGGGGCACACTCCAGAACAAGGATAAAAATACATTAGGGACACAGTAACTCACCAAGTATTGTTGCAGGGTATTTGATCACACTGTGCGAAGACATGTCTCTGTCCTTCCTCACTTGCCTAAGGCACCTTCTGATTAGTTTAATAAAAAGCTGAATGGTCAATAGCTAGGCAGGAGAGGATAGGCAGGACTTCTGGGCAGAGATAGGAACTCTGGGAAGGAATCTGATTCCTCCAGGAGATGCAGAGGAAATCGGACATACAGTAATGAGGAGAGGTAGTGAACCACATGGAAGAAGATAGATTAACATAATTTAAGTTTTAAGTGTTAGTTGGGAACAAGCCTAAGCTAAGGCCAAACTTTCATACTTAATAAGAAGTCTCTGTGTCATTATTTTGGAGATGGCAGTCCAAAGAAAGTCTGACTAGAAAATATATACTGGTAATACATAGTTGTGGACAGTGTACTTTTATAGGACTAGTAGGCTTTGTTTTTAGACCAGTCACCACCTATAAGGAATGCATTGTGCTGTGTTCTTACGGTGGTGAGAAGACTTTTCAGCTGTTATAATCTTATGAGATCATTGTCATATATGTGGCCTGCCATTGATCAATATATCTTCATGCCTTTTATGACTGAAAGTTAACTTAATTTGGAATTTTCTTTTAAGCACTCTGTTACTGAACTACTCACATCACCAATTTTGTTAGGTATTCTATTTTATTGTCCCTGATAAAACACATCCAACAATCTATGAATGACAATTAGAACCAAAGCAGAAATGATTATTTTATAACATGTAACCTAATATCATGTGGTAAAAACGAAATATGATTTCTAATGATATTCTGCTATACTCATAGATCAATGCATTGTCAAGTTGTCATCAGAGAGACTTCCTCCAGCAGCAGAAGGGAGTGAGTGCAGAGACCCACAGCCAAAAACTATGCAGAGAGAGAGTCCAAATTAGAGTTCTCCATCAGGTCCCTCCCTTCAGAGATTTAGGAACCCTGTGAAAGAGGTGGGGGGAAGACTGTATGAGTCAATAGGTATGGAGGACTCCAGGAGAACATGGCACACAGATTCAACCAAGCAAGGCTCACATGGGCTCACAGAGACTGAAGCAGCAAGCACAGGGCCTGCATGGGTCTGTACTAGGTCCTCTGCATGTATGTTATAGCTGTTAGCTTGGTGTCTTTGTGAGAATCCTAATAGTGGGAACAGGTGTATCTCTGACTCTTTTGCCTGCTCTTGAGACTCTTTTCCTCCTATTCAGTAGCCTTGTTCAGCCTCAATATGAGGGCTTTCATCTTGGCTTATTTCATCTTGTTTTACCCTCTTTGGCATTGTCTCTTGGAGACCTGTTCCTCTTTTCATCTTGTTTTACCCTCTTTGGCATTGTCTCTTGGAGACCTGTTCCTCTTTTCTGGAAGGGGAGTGGATCTGGAGCAGAAGGGAGGTGGGGGAGAGCTTGGAGGAGTAGAGGAAGGGAAGAATCTATTTTCAATTAAAAAAGGAAACAATTTCATAATTTTTAAAGATTTATTTTATTTTATGTGTATGAGTGTTTGCCTACATGTATGTGAGTGCCCACAGAGTCCAGAAGAAGATGATGGATCCCCTAGAACTCAAGTTACAAATGTATTATGTGCCACCATGTGGGTGCTGGGAACCAAACTCAAGTCCTCTGCAAAAGCAGCAAGTGCTTATAACCACCTAGCCACCTCTTCAGTCAATTACATAATTTTAATCAACCTTCTGTTTGCCTATTATAAAGATTACAAATAAATACTAAGTATTATATCCTCCAAATTTATTAACAGGAACAATGTCCAATACTAGAAAGGAAAGTCCCTGTGTTACTTTTTCCATTGCTGTTATGAAAATCAATAGAACAACTTAATTAAGGAAGCATGGTCTCACAACTCCCTGCCTTTGGGAAGAACGCCATATGGTGGGAACATGAGCTGGAGTGCTTTCTTAACTTCTTGGTCAACAGGAAGTAGACATTAGAGCATACAGGAAGAGCCCAAAGCAAGATATGGTCGAAGAGTATGCCCCACCCCCAGTGACTGACTTCGAGGCCCAAGTTCTACTCCTCAGCCTTCCAATAATGTCACCATATTATGAAGCCTTAAATGATTAATCCATTGATTTGGTCAGAGCTCTGATGATCTCACTGTCTCTTGTATATTCAAGACACACCCTACTATGCCTTATTCATCTTCTGGGACTGTCTTAGCGTAGTGGAGTTGACCAGATTGGCCCTCACTGTCCACTTGATATCCTATGACTTGGTAGTAGAGATTGGTAAATATCTAGGGGAAAATGAGCATTCTTTCACCCATGGCCTTGGACACAGGAGCAGGTCATGCTACCTCTCTGTGATCCTGATGCAAACCTTTATTTCATCTAAAGCTGACCGTTTTCCAAGGAGGTGCATTAGCACACATTCCTGGCCTGACAATCTCGGGGTATACTTGCAGCAACTCTTCTAAAGTTGCTTTGAACACTCCTAAATCTTATGATTTTCTTTGCCTTTCCAGTTGACGGTGTCTTCCCACTGAGTAATCTAAGATACCCGAGGGTAAAGACATGTCTGCTGTATCCTGGGACGAGACTGAAGCGTTTGTTTGAAGTACATCAGGAGTATAATGACTTGAGCAAGATTGTGTCTTAGTTTGCTACTTTGATGCATGTGTCCTTACTTAGAGAGATAGATTAGTACTGTCTACTATGAATAGAAAGAAGAACAAACTAAGCAGAAAAACACCTTTACTCATCGTTAAACTATCTCTCAGAAAAATGTAAACACAAATGGGAGTTGGAACATGACAAATGTCTTAGTCAAGTTAAATCCATCTCAAGCAAACGTTAGTACAAATCGTAAAAGAAAAGAGTGGAAATAGGACTCGAAGCCTCTGTGTTGTATCCTAATGAAAACCTTGTAGTTCAGGCATCATCTCCATTAAACAGATGAGGAACTTGAGACTCACACAGTTTTCTGAATTTGCTGTCGTGATGCACCTATTGTGGCAGAAATGGAATGTACATTCAGGTTGATTTCAAAGCTAGTGTTTTTTCTACTGTGCCACAACAAGAAAAACACCGAATAAAATTTGAAAGTACCAAAGTCAAAAAAGTTAGATGGAGTTTTAATTAGAACTAAAAGCAGAGCATAAAGACAAAACCCTTCAAAGGCCACACCAACACTCACAAGTACCAGCACTGGAAAAGGAGACCTGAGCCTTAGAACGCATTGTATTCCTTCATTCCTAATCTTGAATTCTTTTGACTAAATTTGCCTCTGAAAAATTTCCCAATTCTGTTTCAATAAGTATAGATAACTTTATTGTATACAAAAATCACTTTGGGGAACTTGCTATAGTGTAGATTCTTGGGCTCTGCCCCAAGATATTCCATGCTAATTTAGTAAGTATGTCCAATTGTAGATTTCCAAGACTACTCTGACTAAAAACATCCTAAAACAAGAGTAAAAGAACCCATATCACCATGCTTTAATTATTACCTTAGCATACACACCTTGGAGTATTGGCCTTCTTCTCTGAGGAAAAGCATTCCATCCACTGAAAGATGGGTCAAGGAGGTGGATCAATATACAGTGACCTGGTGCCATATCTGAAAATTAATCAAGTAATGATTAGATGAATAGATGGTAGATGAAAGGTTTTCTAATAAGATTTTCTTTCTAGGAAGGTATATTTAGGTTAAGTAATTAATTTATTTCTAATGATGGTAAAAACAGAGGTTATTGGCAAAATGCTGGTAGGTATGACAGTGGGAGTCTATGGAGGTCTCCTTTAAATTTTTGATAAAGTAGTCGTAGAAGTTATTAGCTACAAGGAATGGACAATATTGTATTATATAGGGGAGTAGTTATTAGCTGATAAAAGGAATGCAAAGTATTCAAAGTATTATATGCAAAGGAAAGTGCAGAGATAACATTCCATTTGCTCTCTCACCTCCTAGATTAGATACAACTATATATATTCATATGTATCATGAGGTCCTACAAGAGATTTGTGGTCTGGGAACCCAAAGGAAACTAGTCAGTTACGTTGTGTGTCTTCTACTAGCCACATTCAGCTTCACAGTTGCAGGTCTGGAAGCTTGGATTTAAACAGGTCTATGGTTTTGACTCAGTAAGAACCATGAATCAAACAGAAAAAGGAAATCCTATGAAAGGATTTTCTAGGATGGATTATTGTTGTGGAATATTATTTTAAGATGTGTTAAATTTGTTTATGCTGTAGAACATTTATTTTAATGATGCAAAGATGTGTTCCATTCTTTTATGTTGCATTTGTTTAACTCTGTGAATCTGTGTTACTTTGCCTTTTTAAAACACCTGATTGGTCAAATAAAGAACTGCATGGCCAATAGCAAGGCAGGAAAAAGGATAGAAGGGGCTGGTAGGCAGAGAGAATAAACAGAAGGAGAAAAAGAGGGATCAGGAAGCAAGAGAGATCAAGGAACAAGAAAAGAAGGGGCCAGCCACACAGCCACACAGCCAACCATGGAGTAAGAGTGAAAATAAGATACACAGAAGAAAAGAAAGCCCAGAGGTAAAAGGTAGATGGAATAATTTAAGTTAAGAAAAGCTGCCGGGCGGTGGTGGCGCACGCCTTTAATCCCAGCACTCGGGAGGCAGAGGCAGGCGGATCTCTGTGAGTTCGAGGCCAGCCTGGTCTCCAAAGCGAGTTCCAGGAAAGGCGCAAAGCTACACAGAGAAACCCTGTCTCGAAAAACCCAAAAAAAAAAAAAAAAAAAAAAAAAAAAAAAAAGCTGACTAGAAATAAGCCAAGCTAAGGCCAGGCATTCATAAGAAAGAATAAGCCTCCATATATATTTATTTGGGAACTGGGCAGTGAGCCCCCCAAAGAGCGTAAGAGTATAAAAACAATCAACAACAGATTATGGGGAATCTAAGTAAATTAACTGAGGGAAGAAGAGTAGCTGCCAAAATGATGTGACTTGACTTGATGGGAGAGTCAATGTCTTAGTGATATTAAAGGACTATTACAGTTATAAAGAGAAAAACAAAATGGAAAAAGGATGGTGTGTAGTTGAAAGTTATCCTGTGTCCCAGCTAGGCGGAAGTTGGCATAAATCTCTCCCACTCATGTCCCCCAAGTAAATACACAAAGGCTTATATTAATTATAACTGTTTGGCCATTAGGTCAGGCTTATTACTGACTAGCTCTTTCACTTAAATTAACTCATAATTCTTATTTATGTTTAGCCACATGGCTTGGTACCTTTTCTCAGTTCTGCCTTGTCATCTTGCTTCCTCTGGGTCTGGCTGGCGACTCCTAACTCAGCCCTTCCTCTTCCCATAATTCTCTTGTCTGCTTATCCTGCCTATACTTCCTGCCTGGCTACTGACCAATCAGCATTTTATTAAACCAGTGTACAAAAGCATTATCCCACAGCAGTGGTGAGTGATGGACAGAGAATGAAATTCATGAAACTGGTTTGCCATTATTAGTCAAGATCTAAGCTTAACTGTGGGAATTTTCTGGCCTTTGTCTTCAGTTCCTAGAGGGTGGTCCTGAAAATCTCCTAAGTAGCAGGAATAACCTTGCTATTTGTCCATGTGTCCTTATGGCTTATACTAACTAGGTGTGGTGGTTTGAATAAAATTTGCCCCCATAGGTCCATAAGGAGTGGCACTATTAGGAGATGTGGCCCTTTTGGAGTAGGTGTGGCCTTGTTGGAGGAAGTGTGTCACTTCGGTTAGGCTTTGAGGTCTCAGATGCTCAAGCCATGCCCAGTGTGCTACTCTCTTCCTGCTGCCTGAAGATCTGGATGAAGAACTCTCAGTACCTTCTCCAGCACCATGTCTTCCACAAGCTGCTGTTATGTGCCATGAGGAAGGAGAGAAACAACACTTATGGGTGCCAAAGGTTTTAATAATTCACCAGGTCAATGATTGATCAGGGCTGCTGGACAAGGACTCGGGAGCCTTGTTTCTCCTGACAGCCGCAAGCAGGGGCAGAAGTGGGGTTTATAAGCATACACTTCACAAACATTTTTTTGCCAGGTTACAGTTACAATTTTCACCAATCAGGATTTAGAGATTGGGGGCTTCCTTGAACGTTCCATCATTGTCAACCAATATATAATGCAATCCTTCAGTCCAACCAGTCAGATTCACTTGTTCCTTGTTCACTTGTTCCTTCTGTGGTTGGGAACAGCCACGATGTCTTAGAGAACTAAAGATGCATAACAACTATTTCTATGGTTTAGGGAGGAGATTGATCAGCCATTGGAAGGTTCGCAACTCCCCTAGGGCTTGGGAACCTGAATTTTATTTCACCCTGAGGGGAATTTGAGTCTAAAGTCAACATGGCAGTCCTCGGGCCAAGGTGTGTTTGCCTGCTCCTTTCATTGCCATGACCCACCACGGTGATAATGGACTAACTTTCTGGAACTGTAAGCCAGCCCCAAATAAACGTTTCCCTTTATAAGAGTTACTGTGGTCATGGTGTCTCTTCACAGCAATAGAAACCCTAACTAAGACAGGAGGTGACTGATAATCTGTACCAATGAAATGATACAGAATTGGGCCTGGCTACTCCTCAAAAATCAATCCTATAACTAGAGAGTTGGGGTTTTGAGACATGTGACATCAGCCTGATGGAAACAGACCTGGAGATGGAATTCAACCAGTGGTCAGTGACTCAATCACCCTGGCCTACATGATAAAACCCTAGTAAAGCCTTTGAACACAAAGTCTTGGGTGATCTTCCTCGGTAGGCATTTTTCTGCCTATGTCACTGAACATCATTGTGCCAAGGTGGTGGTTGTGTTTTGATTCCATGGGGTGAAGACACTAGAAACTCCCCACATGGAGGCCTCCCTACTGTGGAACAGTACCCTCCTATGCATCTACTCTTAGATGACTCTGTCTTTTTTTACTGCAATTAAACTGTAACCATAAGAAAATCAAAACAAAACAGACCATAAAAATTCTAAAACTTTAAGATAACCCTTTGCATGAAAAAGAAAAAAAATGAAACCAGAGAAAGTAATAAAACAAACACACCAAAAAAGCATGTGCAACCATAGAATGTCACCCCACAATTACCTTCTCTTTGTAGATCATCTATCACATTTGCTGATTTTGTGGTGTGTGTGTGTGTGTGTGTGTGTGTGTGTGTGTGTGTGTGTACACCACAGTAAGCATGTTGAGGAAGGGGAACACCTTGAAGGACTTGGTTCTTTCCTTCTGTTATGAGTACAGGGATCAAACTGAGATTATCAGGTTTGGTGCCAAGTGCCTTTACCCACTGAGCCATCTTGCCCTCATAAATATATCTTGCCTAAGAGTTAGGAGTGCGACGTGTCTTTGTATATAGATGCCTTAGAGGTAAATAAAGCAAAGTATCTTCAGTTGGTCACAACTTACCTGAAATATAAGGATGTTATAATTTGGTGAGTAAACTGAGATCCGTAGAATCACACTTAGAAACTGCTAGTTTAACATTTATTATTTAAGTAAATAAATAAAGACACTAAGCAGTCTCTATTCTCTTGGCCAAGGTTTGGAAGATTCTCCACATGACTTTTTTTTTCTAAACTACAAAAGAGCCCAGCAGGTGCTCTTCACCTAGACATGGGCAGCTTCATTTATAGGCTTTGCTGTCACAATTCTGACTGCAAGGATAACGCATGTAGCTGATAAGGGCCACAGAGAAAACTATGCTTAGAACTTAAAGATGCTTCCTGCCCCAAGAAAGGTAGTTACCAAAATGATAATCTGTTTGATTTGGAGATTTTAAAGATCAATTACTCTTTCTGACTCATTATTATATAATAAGCAGTTGGGTTTTTTTAAGTTATTATTAAACTTACTTTAAAGAATATTTTGTTTAGTAATGCCTTGTGAATAAAAAGGTGTGTTTTTATAAATATCAAGAATCATAATTATAGCCTTAATTTTTGCATTGGAGTATATGAAAATAAAGCACTTACAAAGTACAGCAGTACAGAGCTGGAGTGGCGATGTACATCTGTAGACCCAGCACTTAGGAGGCAGAGGCAGGAGAATTGCTGGAAGTTCAAGATCAATCTGGTCTACACAGTGAGCTCCAGGCAGGACTGCACAGTGAGAACCTGGATCAAAACAAACAATGACTATAGGAAATAGCAGATTGTTTTTGAGATAGAGATAAAGACAGGAAGTTGGGTGGATAGGGAGCTGGGAGGATTTGGGAAGAGTTGGGAGAAGGAAAAGAATATGATCAAAATATACTATATGAAAAATAATAAAAAATAAATTGCAACATAATGCAACAGATTTAATTACTCCTGTGATAATTAATATGTAAGTTAATTGTAAAACCCTAAGATTGCCTTCTTTTTTTCCTTGAGATGAGGTTTTACTTTACATATGTTAGACTAGCCTAGAACTTGCTTTGTAACCCCATCTAGTCTGTAACATGTGATCCGATAGTCTCTGCTTTCTAAGTGCTGGGATTACAGGTGTGTGTCACCATACCTAGGCTGGGATTTCAATCTTAAATTACAAAGACATCCAAGCTTAAATGGGGAAGATGTAGTCTAACAAATGAAACTTGATAAGTGACCCACAAGCTCTTGAGACTCAGTCTCACCTCGGGTTGACATATTGCTCTTTTCAGATGACATTAGTTAGAAAGTAAAGGGACTTCTGTCCTGCTACGTGACTGGAATCAGAGCAGAGGATGACTTGTAAATACACTATGGCATAGCTTGCATTTGCACACCTTGTAAATACACTACAGCTTACATTTGAGCACCTCATTTTTTTTATACAAGGTCTTACTATGTAGCCCTGGCTAGCCTGGAACTAACTCACTATGCAGATCAGGCAGGCCTTGAACTCAGAACAATTTTCCAGGCTCTGCCTCTGAAGTCCTGGGATTAAAGGCATGATCCATGATACCTAGCCTCATATTTCATAATAAGAAACAGGAAAGCATTTCTTCCTTCCAAGTTGTAGCTCAAATGTGGCTCAAATACACAGCACTATCTAACCCACATCTCAGTTAACTCAAATCAGAGACACAAAACAATCTACTGAGGTACTGAGGTACAAAGGCAGACAATCTTTGAGAAGTCAGGCAGTCAGGGCGTAAGGAAGGAGACAGGCTTGCTTTTCATAAGTTCCCACCATATTCCATCAGTTTTACGTGTTTACGTCAAAAAGCATGTGTGCTCAGGAATTTCAGAAGGGGACTGAAAGTTTCAAGACAACTGAAAGTATTCCAGACTCTTCTCCTAGAGGTGCTTATTCACAGAAAAGTCGAGATAAATGTGGTAGGCTGGAGATGAAGTTTGGCTACAGAACATGTGCCTCCTATGTACAATACTTGGGGTAAATTTCCATCACTATACACATGTGCACACACAAATATATTTAGCACATAATATTTCCCACTGATGTGCGTTTCAGGAGATTGTAGTTTAGAAGCATTGCAAATAATTGCAGAGGCTGGAGCGAGGGCTCAGTAGTTAAGAGTACCTACTGATCTTTCAGAAGACTTAGGTTTTGTTCCCAACATCCACACGGCAGCTCACAACAGTCCATAACTCTAGTTTCAGGGTAACTGACACCCACTGTCCTGACTTCTGTGGGCACCAGGAATATATGTGGTATACATATAGACATGTAGGCCACACAGCATACACATAAAAGTCTTTTTATTAAAAAAAAAAAAAAAAGATTCACCGGGCGGCAGTGGCACACACCTTTAATCCCAGCACTCGGGAGGCAGAGCCAGGTGGATCTCTGTGAGTTCAAAGCCAGTCTGGGCTATAGAACAAGATCCAGGACAGGTACCAAAACTACACAGAGAAACCCTGTCTCAAAAAAACCAATAAAAAATAATAAAAATTTAAAAAGATTCAATGAAGACATGCATAGATCAAATTTGTGTAAATATTTAAGGATTTAGAATAGTAATTTAGCTTAAAAACTTAATAATTACCTCAAAAATTACTGACATTTTTAGCATTCCTATTTTTTTTTTAAAGATTTGTTTTAAACTACGGATACATGTGTGGGGTGTGCAAATCTATGAGTATGCACCTGCAGAGGGCAGAAAGGGTGTCAGATCCCCTGGAATTGAAGGTGCAAGCATCCAACTTGGTGATGGGAAGCAAAGCCAGGTCTTCTGCAAGAACAGCATGCCCTTTTAACCCTGAGCCATCTCTCCAGTCTCCATCTTCCGAACTCTTTAACACAAGTTGCTCACTTGTGACATACTCTAGGTCAGGAACTTTATCTCATTTGTCTGTGCATAACAGCATCAAAATTGTGACCGCACATAGGATGAGCTAGCTGAACGAATGGGTACATAGCCTAAGCCCTTTTCAAAATAAAAGTTTTTTCAAATGCAATTATTTCTATAGGAAGCTAAATCTAGTACATATTGCCATGTTGGTATGATTCAATGCTTAGCTGATTTGTTTCTTAGCAATACTAAAGGACTAGGTAAGCTTAATAGAAGCCCCTTCCTGGGAAGCAGAACATGGGAAGACACAAATTTGCTTTTCATTCCAATTCCCCCAGAAGCTTTATTCTGGGACATTTGGATTCCATGTTTTATTTGAGGATGTTGAAGCAAGGAGAAGAAATCCACTCAACAGGCAGCACAATTATGTTTTCTTAAATCCTGGATAGGACGCAGATGCTTGTAAAGGACTGCAAGTGATACAAATACTGTATGTGCACATATGCATGTGTGCCCTATTAGCCACAATGGCATGTCACATTTTGTCTCAGATTAACAATTTCTCATATTCTTTAAATTTCCTCATCCAAAATGCACACTATTTCCCATTTCTATGCAGAATCCCAAATGGCCTTTGACAAATCCTTTGGTTTTTCTGGCTCCCTTTTCTCTAACAGCCCAAACACAGTATATATGTAGTAGTTTGATATAAAGCTTCTATGTCCCAGTTCCTAAATTAAGGCCTTTTACAGAGCTTTTAATAATATGGTCCATGCTCCTGGAATTATAGGCAAAGTTAAAAATCATCTCCCTTTGCCTTTCAACAAATTTCAGTTCTCGCCTCTAAACGGGTGCATGTAAATTCTATTAATGTTAATGGAGGCAAAGCTACTGCATTTGGAGTGGAGTGTGTCTCTAAATCACACTTTAATCTTTAGCTACATAACTCTGGCGTCTGTTCAAATGATACATGTGCCTCAGAAACATACTATATGTCTGTTTTTTTTCTATCTGTATATTAAAATTTATTCATGTACTTTTAGTAGCTATTACAACATTTTGGCCAACAAATTTTCTTAATATTGTTATACATTCATTGATTTTAACTGAGTACTACATGGGACCATAAATATCCTTGATTTATTGTAATACAATTAGAAAATAAATCTCATCACTGAGCAGGTTATATTTGTTTTAAATGATAGAAAATTTCTGTTGTTTTCAACCTGGTTGAAAATATATATAGTAAGGAAAAAACATAATACAAACAAAATAAATAACAGTGACTTGGTAGATTGTTTCTGTGTGAATCATGGTTATATAATAAATTTTATATAATGAAAATGCATTGTAATGCATGCATCATAAAAACCCAGCTAAATGAGCTCATACTTGCCTTTTAGTATTCTAAAAATATATTCACTAAACATTTAACTTGTTAGGAGAAAATTGACTAGCTAAATAACTTTATTTTATTTTTACACAATCCTAAATGATGCTCTCTGAGAGCATGTATATCTAGTTTTTTTTGAAGGTTCCTCAGCCCTCCATCTTCACATTTCTTTCTTTTTCCTCTTGCCCAGTTACCCCCCAACAGGTTAAAAAGACAGTAAAATGCATAAAATATGGATGATTCAAATATTTTGTAGTAAGGAAAAGATAGTCAACTCACTATGTTAGTGACCTCTGATTCTAAAGCCCATGCCTGTAGAACAAACTCATTGGTTAATGAACTCCACTTCCTTGTGTTTAAGCTCTGCATACTCAATCAAGGCCAAGTTCAAAGCCTTTGCTTTTCACTTACTTCCCCCATTTCCCTTTCTTGAGAGAACAGAGTAGAGGAATTTTGACGTTTTCAAGCTGTACAAGTAAAAGGACCCCATTGTGGTTCCATGTGTTCTGTCAATTTTGCAGCCTCTGCCTGTCTCCACACAATCTGTGTTCTACAGGAACTTCAGTTACCTTGGATCCACCCACCTGGCTCCATCCCTTCAGGAACTCCAGGTACCCCAGACCCACACACCTGCCTAGACCCCTCAGCCATCCTATCTCCTCCATGACACAGCCAGATGTGTTTGGCTTTGGTCCAGTTCCCACACTGCTTGGTGTGCAATGCCTTCTTGGAACTCAGTGTTCCTGTCAGCCCATCTGGCCCATAACACTCCTCTCAGGCTTGAAACCAGAGAACTGAGAAACTCATTTCCGGCCCTTCCCTTTTTCTCTCTCCTCCTTACAGTGAAGGGATTGTTTTATTTCCCTCCTACCTGACCAGAACTGTCTCTATGATATATGTCTCCTTCCCTTTACCATGCCCTGTGGTCTTCTCCTGGCTTCCTCTCTGACATGGTCATATTTTGTCCTCTCTAGGGAAGCAAGGTTGTTCAGAGGGACTTGAGTCCCTATCTAATTTCAAAGAGTGAGATATAATTTGGATTAGACAGACAGAGCAATTGTATCACTCCGGTCAGCTGCTGGAAGAATGACCATAATGAGTGCTATAGCTTCAGGCACATCGTTCCATTCTGTTTAATTTGTATGTGCTAACTGTATAAAGTACTGCATTTCACTGTGATAGCTTCAACAAACAAACAAACAAAACAAGGTCTCGCTGTGTAGCTCTGGCTGGCCTAGAATTCACTATGTAGAACAGGCTAGCCTTAGTGATGTACCTGCCCCGGCATTAAAGGCATGCACCATCCACCTGGCCTATGATACTTTTATACACGTTTGTAATGGGTATAAGTTTTTATTTTTATCAAATTTTCTCCCTGCCTGCTCCATCCCATCAGTCCCCTTCCACTTCCCAAACACTTCTCTACTTTCCTGTCGTTCTTGACTCCACAGTGCCCATGACAAAAGACACGTGATGCTCGTCTTCCTGGGTCTGGCTTATTTCACTGGACATGATGAATGCCAATTCCAAAAATTTTCCTGAAAGTAACATGATTTTGTGCTTTATGGTTGAATAGTTCTCACATACATTTTATTAATTAATATATACATCTTCACATCGGTTCACTATTAGTAAGCACTGAGGATGTCTTGGCTGCTGTGGAGAGTCCTGCAGAACACATGTGTGCAGGTACCTCGATTGTATGCTGACTTAGTTTCCATCACGGACATGCAGACGGTGTGCTCCTCCCTGCTCAGTGTCATAAGGGAAAAGACATGATAGCACAAATGAAAAGCCTCAGTAGATTGATTAGAAGGGAATGTCGAGATCTCAGGAAGTAGAGAGCTAAAACAGAGAAGAGAATCATGTCCCATTCTTTCCTTGTAAGTTCTCACTATGAAGTATGGCCAGTCACTGTAGCTAGAGTTTTCCTGCCTGGCCCACAGTCAGGACAAATCTCTCTCACCTGCCAGTCCCACAACCGCTCAGACCCAACCAAGTAAACACAGAGACTTATATTGCTTACAAACTGTATGGCCGTGGCAGGCTTCTTGCTAACTCCTCTTACAGCTTAAATTAATCCATTTCTATAAATCTATACCTTGCCACGTGGCTCGTGGCTTACCGGCATCTTCACAAGCTGTTTCTCATCGTGGCAGCTGGCAGTGTCTCTCTGACTCAGCCTTCTGCTTCCCAGCTTTATTCTCCTCCTTGTCCTGCCTATACTTCCTGCCTGGCCACTGGCCAATCAGTGATTTATTTATTGACCAATCAGAGCAACACATTTGCCACACGGAACATCCCACAGCAAGTCACCCTTTCAACTCTAACACACACACACACACACACACACACACACACACACACACACACACACACACTGTATCTTCCTGTACTGTTTCATAAAATTTACTTAAATCAATATTGTGTGCATTTTGTCCTGTTTATTACATGTCAAACAATACAAAACATTATTTCTCACGAGTTTTCATTCCCCGTAGTTAATTACAGTCGTGTTTTTATTCTTGCAAAGTATTTTTGCATAACTGTTATTGATTTAACCTTAAACCCTCTGAAAATTATGAAATCTCCACTTGATCCTGCCAAAAGGCTAAAAAGCAATTGGAAATTTAATTCCCTCCCATATTTCCTCACATCATACATTCCAGTAACTTTGTTTTATTGAAGTAATTTTTGTCAGAGTCTTCAGAGCATCTCCAGTTTGGACAAGTTTTTCTCTAAGCCTGAAACACAGGCATTGTCTGGTATCTTGCTTAACTATTGTGGAAATGTTGGCTTGGCCTGGCTTGGCTTTGAGTTATGGTCTTTCAGATCAGGCACAGTACTGCATACCTATAATCCCACTACTGAGGAGTCTGAAGCAGGTAGACCATGAGTTCAAGGCTAGCCTGGGATACAAAACAAGACTCCTTTCAAAAAAACTTTCACAAACACTCTAACATTTTGGTGTGTATGTGTCAGCGTGTGTGTGTGTGTGTGTGTGTGTGTGTGTGTGTGTGTGTGTGAAGCAAACCTAGGTCATTCAGCCTAGCTTGACCTTGAAGTCACTCTCCTTGCCCCTGATTTCCAATTCAGCACATGCAACTTATCTAATCCCTGGATAACTGCAGGTTTTTATTGTGACTACTAGTATTCTAAACTTTTGCTTTGAGGTATCATATCATGACCCATCATTGGGTCAAGCACTCAGTTTGGAAACTTACATCCTCAAGTTCTGGAAATGTTATTTAGTTTGCTAAAAATTGCTTTCCTGCTCACATCCCTCATGACAGCCATTTCTCCGTTCATTTTGAATCTCCTTTATACAGATGCCAAATATTTACATCCTAAATGTTTCTTTTGCCCATCTTATCCCCCTATTTCCTAAGATTTCCTCAACTTTATCATCTCCTAATTTATTTGCTGAGGTCTGTCATCCTACAGTCATTTCTTTTCATTTCTGGAAAGTTTTATGTTATTTGAATGCTGATTTCTTGTTATTCTTTGCTTTTCTATTATGGATGCAATATAGTCTCTTATCTAGGGTCATTAATCTCTTTTCATCCTACACATTCTCTTTCTTGGGACTGAATTCTATTGTAGGTAGTTGCTGTGTCCAAATTTTCAGGCAGATTAATTGAGGAGTGTCCTTGAGAAAAATACCATTTTGTCATTGCAAAACTTTTATTAAATCTGTTCCTAGATAACTTCACACATATACACTGTGCATACTGACCATCATTAACTTCCACCTCCCTAGCCCACCATTCACCATCTCTCCTCTCCATAAATTTCTCTTACATTCCTGTCTAAGGAATATTATTAAGGAAATGAGGGAGTGTGCCAGAAACAAATGAAAACGTAAACTGTGATGCAGCTACCATAGCTGCGAGCGGGGGTGTTCTTGAACCTGACTTTCCCAATGCTCCCTAAGTAAGGCAAACCAGGGCCCTGTGTTCCCGTCTCTGCCCTGCACCTCATTCAGGCAGCTCCTGAGGAAGGAAGCCACTTTCAGTGAGGTAGCACCATTCACCTGTGAGCCCTCAGCTGCCAGCCTCAGCCAACAGCTGAAGGAAATACCTGGTCCTGGAAGAGCAAATCTTCACGATGCAGCATGTCCTCTATGGTCAGTCTTCTGTGTCAGATCAGATCTTTTTGTCAATTGCTTAGTGATTTTTGGTATTTCATATTTAAGTCAGGTATCCTAAAGTGGTTTTGGAAGCATTCAATACAAGCTACTGAGATCTCTACTGTGGAGTGAGTAGAGATCATTTCATTGGTTCTCAGATATCTTTTCTCTAGAAGCCTCTTCTGCCTGGACTGGATCACCACCACTCTGGTAGTGAAGTGGATGGATATGAGGCAGGGTCTGAACACTCGGTACACAAACACACAATCCATCGCATTGTTTTCAACTCAATTTCAAGTGACTGCCCTTCTTCCCTGCCACTGTGTGTGTGTGTGTGTGTGTGTGTGTGCGCGCGCGCGTTTCTCTTTTTTTTTATTTAAGGCACAGCCAGATGGACTTCCCTAGAGTCTCCGCTCTTCTTAATGTGATTGATGTTTTGTCTGTCTGTATGTATGTCTGTGTAAGAGTGTTGGATCGTGGAGTTACAGACAGTTGTGAGTTGCCACATGGGTACTGGGAATTGAACCCAGGTCCTCTGGAAGAGCAGTCAGTGCTCTTAGTGCTGAGCCATCCCTCCAACCCTTCGTGTGTTTCTCAATTCAGAGAGTTTTTGCTTTTTTACATTTTATCTACTCTGGAACTTAACCCTCTGATATTCGATCAGGTTATAGAAGGAAAGTTGTCTGTCTATGCAACTGAGAATTTATTTAAATATTTCATATGGTTTTCACCAATTATCCTAATTTTAGTTCTATCTTCAAACCCATTTCCACACATACCTGGAAATGCCAATTCCTGAACCACATGGATATTTTGCAGTGTGAGAACATCTCAGATTTTCCCACTGTCAGCAAAGAATTTTGCTTCCTAGGCCTGCTGAGGTCAGTACCATTCATTCAAGTGCTTTCCAGCTTCCAAATTTTGCTTCTTTTCAACTCCTTTTGTCCTGTGGGTGTATGCTTTTTTGAAAAATCTAATATTATTTTAGGGAGCAAACATATAATCTTCTACTTTAGAATTAGTAAAACAATGATTTGCATATTCTCCCCTCAACTCTCATATTCACATTTTAAATAAGTAGAATGCTCTCATTGTTCTAAAGAAAACATTGTCTCTCACACCTCTCAGTTGCCTCTTTTGTCCCTAATCACAAACAGGGCCAGTATTTCTTAATCCTTTGTCCTTCAAGAAATTAAATACATATCCTATTTTTTGTATGAAAGGCAGCTTACAGTAAGACTGTTCAGCACGTTACCGTTTTCATCTAACATTGCTTGACACTCTACATGTCACCACAGAACACATGCTTATTCTTTTTAGTTCCTATATGGTGTATTGTTTAGGCAATTTTCTATGGCAGGGTATCTGATTTATTTCCAATCTTTGCTCTAATGCACTTTCAATAAATAATCTTGGACAAGACTTATTTGACATGTATACAAGGGCTGTTTCGATAAACAAGTCAGGTCAAGTGGTCTGTTGATCGATCGATCGATGTTGCCAATCCCTGCATGAAGGTTGCACTGATTCTTATACCTAAGAGGAAAACTGTTTGTGGGTAGGTTTGTTTAATTTTATCGCCTTCCTAGCACTGAACAGAGTATCTCACAAAAATAAATAGGAAAAAGTGGTTTCTAAAACATTTTCATATTCCCTTATGAAATTTTTTGTCTTAAGATATATTTCATTTTGCTTTGCTTCAGTTAACCATTAAGGAAGGTGTATATTATGTATGTTGTGTATGAGTATAAGCATTAGTTCAAATGTATCATTCCAACATTGTTCATTCAAATATAGAATTACAGTATGTAAAAAAAAAAAACTCCACTACATCTAAAATACATGTTTATATTTAGTAAGGACAATGAAAATAATCAGAAATAAAGCAGTTACCAGAGCAAGGCATTTCTCATACACAGCGTGTCTGCAACAGCATACGCACTCACATTCTAATTACAAGTTCACTAGTTAGCTTGGTTAAGAAAGCATGCTTGGATCAATAGTTTATATCTGGAATATGTTATTAATCAACTGTATACTTTAGAAAAATGCTGGCCTTAAAACCACAAGGAAGAAAATGTCACATTAGTCAAATAATGTGGTCATTCTCTGGCCCATTTCCTTATCTGAAAAGTAGGAAAAGGAACATTTTGCTGTGCTTGCAAATTGTTCACCACTGAAACCACAACATAAATTTCTAATCAATAAAATCAGGATGGAAATAGCCACATGAGTCAGGTAAAAACACCTGTAATATAAAAGTTATAGTTTTCTCAAGAACAATATTTGAACAAAAAAAATGACTGTTAAGAAAAATGAGTATAAACTAACAGAGTACTTGATGTTGAGAAACATGTGTAATCTGAAATCACAAAATAAAATGTCCTCATAACCAAGTGGGGGGGGGAGGGGAGGAGAGATGGGTTTACTCTTTTTGTGGTTACAGAACTTTCCCATTTTAGTCAGTATAAATGTAATAGTATAAAAATGTTTCAGAAAAATCATCTTTGCATGCCAGACAAAAGGAAGAATAAAACATAGTGAATTAGGAATTTAGAAACAAATGTTTTATGAAAGATATTTTTTCTTGCTTTCTACATGTAATTATGTAATATTTTAAACATAAATTATCCTCAAAAGCTTACTATACCTCAATTATTCTACTTAAAAAGATTAATATTAACAAATAACAAAAGCCTCAGATTATTCGTATATCTAATTATATATTTTGTAGGGTAAAATAACATGAAATACCATTATGTGGAATATAAAGGTTTTTTTTTTTCAAATAGGTGCACACATTTTTAAAAACTAACATCTGTAGTGCTGGGGTATAGCTCAGGGTTTGAGCACTTGCCTAGCACACACAAAGTTCTTATTTCAATCCTCAACAACACAAAACACAAACAAAATAAAAACTATAATAGCATAAAACTGTCTTGCAAAATGCCAAGTTTTTTCCTCTGATTTTTTTTTTAAGTTGCAGCAATAGGTCCCCCTGGTGGACATTAAAATATATGTGGCCTTTTTCTGCAGTTCCAAATAACTCTAGTGTGAGCATTTTGATTAAGTGCTGTTCTTCTTTAACAACTGTATAGTGAAAGTTGTCAGAAAAAGGTGCCTCATGAAAGGGCAGTGGGCAGGATACATGTAGATACTTAGCGTCTCTACATGTGAATTTGTACTTAAAACCATAATTGCAGAAATCAAACCCCCTTTGCCCTAAAAACTTCCCAAAACATAAAGCTGCAATTGAGAGTTAACACAATCTGCAATATACAATGATGCCTTTTAAAAACTAGATTACAGTTTATGAAAATCTAGCAAAGATTCATTGTACTTGGTCTAACTCTTATACATATAAGATAAATGATTCCTAAGGTGAGAAAGAACTATCATTGTTCACCGAGAGCTCCCATGATAATCACCAAGAGATTGTGCGTGTTCTTAGGTTCCACTAGGTTGTCCTAAGAATCAGAGATGCATGTGCCGACATCTATGGATGAGGGGGGAAAGTTCTGGAAGTGAAATCAGAAGCACATGTTCCTATTCAGTTTCATCAGTGGATGCCCACCCAGAAGTTCGATTGCTTCAAAGCACCATGTAACTCAGGCTTCATTCTGCACACTTCTGCAAATCAACATGTGTGGCCAGCTCAGAGAAACAACAGACATTCTCAGGGCAGAATGAACTGCTTCTTGTATCCTAAAAGGTCCTGGAGAACCCAAACAGCCTTTATCTGTGTAAGGAAGTGCAAATCACTTGAACTCAGACCAGTAAACACTTGGCAGTCCTTTCTCGGCCACTGTCCTATTGTTGCTCATTACTTGCCAGTGGCTGCTACTACATCAACCCTAAACCTTCCCTTAGTCAGAGAAGCAGCCCTGGGAAGCTAATGATATAGTCAATCTGGAGCTTAACCCACCAGAAGGCCCGAGTCACACTTAAAGACAGGAGGCCAAATAATACATAATCTTAACCTATTTGGAGAGGAAAGGATTGAACTGCAGTCAACCCTGTAGCTCAAGTTGGCCTGAAATTCACTATGAAGCCCAGGCAGATCTTGAACTCAGCACTCCTGCCTTGGTCTGAGTACTGGTATCACCGGCATGAGCCACCATGTCTGGCTTATGCTCCAGTTGGTTTATGAGGTATATCATTGAGCCATGAGTATGTGAATTGCACCCTACATGCATACTGTAGGTCATATTCTAAACTAAGCTCTATTATCTCTAAGCTCTCACCTTTTCCCTAAATTTGGAGTACTGGAACAAGCTTATGGGAACACTACGCCGCCGCAGAAGGGAAGAGGAGCCCTCTGAAACTCTACAGTTTGATTCTAGAGATCTGAAACAGATTTCTCTAACCTGAGGTTAGATGGAAGATTCCTTTACCTGACCTCAAATAACTAGTCTGTACTTGTTCTTCTCCTTCTAATGGGCATTTTTTAAATTCAATAATCCTAATACATTTGTGAAATTTGTCACTAACCTATTTTTGAAAAAATAAATGTATAAATTATAAAATAGAAAATAAGTTAAAATTTTTCTTCATCTTTTTCATCTCAACCTTTTAAAAGTGGAAACCCTGATAGATGGTAGGAAGCAATAGGAGCTTGACAATTAAAAAGAAAACCTTTGGGCCTTAGTAACTACAAGTAGCTAGATATACAGATCCTAATTTTTATTTCAACCGGCTGTTAACAGCATACAATTTATATGGTTCCTCAGACTGTACTTCCTCCAAATGAATGGAGCACTTGTATGAATACTCAAAGAGATTCATCTAAACTTAAAATTCTTACCTCAAGTGCATCAGGGACCTCTGACACCAAGGTCAGATGCAAACCACTTGAGTCCACAGGCCTGTAATGACTTGGCAGCCCTTTTTCTGCTATCAGAGTCCCCCCAGGCCTCCACGTTTCCCTGTGACCTCTACCAGTTCCCACTGTACCAACCCTCATCGACAGCACAGTGGTACAGCGCCTACCTAGCGTGCACCAGGTGCTGGGTCTGGTCCCTAGTATTAAAAGAAAATAATGATAATAATAATTTACCTCTAAATAATATCCCAGCTATTCTGGGTCTGTATATTTAAAAGGTTCTGAGAGGCCCTGAAGATCCAAGACTTTCCAAGACAATTACAGAAATATAATTACAGAATTATAGGCAGTTGGGCTCATGAGCCAATAATTTAAACTACAGAGTAAATTAAATTATAAGTTTATATTTGCATTTGTCTTTTCAATTCACAAAACATCTTTGACAATACAATTCTTATTCCAAATGAGATCTAGTTATTTTCTAGTTTAAAAACCTCTCGCTCTCTTTTTTATATTAATCTTTGGCACAGTGGTGGAGTCAACTAGATCTGAAATCTTAAAATACAATCTTTCACCTTTTTCCCCACTAACTTTAAAAGAGTTACTTTGCTTTTATCGCCAATGTTGAAAAGGATCCCACTAC
The DNA here is from genome assembly GCF_949786415.1 of Peromyscus eremicus. Taxonomy (NCBI): domain Eukaryota; kingdom Metazoa; phylum Chordata; class Mammalia; order Rodentia; family Cricetidae; genus Peromyscus; species Peromyscus eremicus. The sequence goes on from NC_081427.1 coordinate 69,365,134, forward strand.
CCCTTGGGACTTAGGTTCCCAACAATTATCACCCAGCAAGATTGCTGCAGAAGAAATCTCCCATAAAGTGTAGTCTGAGCCAGTTACTCAGATTTAATTGAACACTTAATCTTCATAGAAAATGAAAAAGGAAATGTAGATCTTGCTTAAAATATGGTTGCATCTACCTGTTTGGCAGAGACTTTAAATGCATGAACTTTGAGAATAATCAAAATGCACATTTTATAATGAAAGATTACTCCTCAGCAGGCCAACCCTAAACCTTTACCCTGCTGTTAAATTTGAGGTGCTTTCAACAGTAGAAAATCTGATTTGGAAGTATTTTTATCACTCGGCGTTTAGTTGATGTACACTGCTTGGTTTTTATTCTCAAGTGCCACCTATCAGAAGCAGGCTTTCATCAGTAAGTCACAGGAACTCAGTTCTACAGCACACGTGTTTCCTTGCTGTCATGGTTGCATGGAGCTTTTGGAAGACCCTGGGGACAAGTAGTCTATGGTAATACCATACAGAGAAAATGATCGCTTTTTTTAGAGTACACAGTGGTGTGTTGGACAAATGTTACAAGCATATTAAAATAAAAAATGTCGACCTCCATGGGTTCTATTAAGTATCCCTGATTTCTTTTATTATGGAATAAAGAAAATCTATTCTAAAATATTGTTAATTAAGTATACAATGAAGGTAACCTGCTGATCTTTGATTCTATAAAATGTCATCTTCCGAAAAATCACTGCATACTGAGAAATGGTTATGTAGTCTCAGTATAAAATTTGTAATTTCTGAAGTTCTAATAAAAAGGTAACTTAGATTTTAGATGCAATTACATAATACTAATTACACTTAATATTTTGAGTGTTCCTCATTGGGGCAATTTTCACACATGCCTCAAAGAAAATAAAGCCCTGGCTTTACTTGTTTGAACTACTCTAGCAGGCTCAAAGTATTTCAACTATCTCAAATTGTAATGATTTTCTTTTTTGTTTAATTTAAAGAAAAGTTGCTGAAATTAACTACTCAATTTTCTTCTTAGGAGAGCTCATATAATCAGAACTGGATCACTGAAGATGTGCTAGGGTACCATTTTTCTGTTACCTTCCTCCCATAATCCTTTGTTTATTCCTAACTTCAATAATGCAGAATGACTCATTAATACCTGGAGAGTCTATCTCCACTGTTTCTTGAAACATCATGGGAAAACAAAGCCCACAGTATTTTCTAGGGCTTGCCACTTTCTCTTTTCCTCATTATCTTACCACATCAAAATCCAAAATTTAAATCTTTCATTTTGCCAAGAAGTTAAATGATTACAACTGTATTCAACTAGTTTAGTGAGAAAATATTCAAGCTCAACTTGTCATTACAAAATCAGATTTCTAAAACACAGTACAAAGGAAAGATGGGCCTATATGCACAGTCCATAATCCCTCCAAACCGAAGGACAGCACTCTTAGGAAGGAATAGGAAGGAATCTGACCTAAATTATCCTGTATTAAAATGTAAAATGTCAAGCTTGATGAACCCTTAGGTGATGGCCAAATGTTCTATGCTATTGTTATTTATATTTTCTGATTTATTTTCAAATACAAGTGAAAGTGTAAAGACAAAAGGTTTAAAATATCTTCTACCAAGTGTTAACAGATATCAGAAATCTAAAATAGAAAATTTACCAAACTTAAGATACTAATAAGTATGGTAAATGAAGACCACATGAGAATAGGAAGAAACAAAGTGGTAGAGAGGCCCACAGAAATCCACAAAGATACCCCCACAACAGACTGCTGGCAATGGTCGAGAGGTAGTCCGAACTGACCTCCTCTGGTGATGGGATGGCCAAACACCCTAATTGTCGTGCTAGAAACCTCATCCAACTACTGAGGGATCTGGATGCAGAGATCCATGACTAGGCCCCGGGTGGATCTCTGGGAGTCCAATTAGCGAGAATGAGGAGGGTTTATATGAGCGAGAATTGTTGAGACCAAGGTTGGATAAAGCACAGAGACAGATAGCCAAACGAACGGAAACACATGAAATATGAACCAATGGCTGAGGGGTCACCAACTGGATCAGGCCCTCTGAGTGGGTGAGACAGTTGATTGGCCTGATCTGTTTGGGAGGCATCCAGGCAGTGGGACCGGGTCCTGTGCTCATTGCATGAGTCGGCTGTTTGAAACCTGGGGCCTATGCAGGGTCCCTTGGCTCGGCCTGAGAGGAGGGGACTGGACCTACCTGGATTGAGTCCACCAGGTTGATCTCAGTCTGTAGGGAAGGCTTTGCCCTGGAGGAGATTGGAATGGGGGGCGGGCTGGGGGGAAGGTGAGGGGGGCGGGAGGGGGGAGAACAAGGGAATCTGTGGCTGATATGTAGAACTGAATTGTATTGCAAAATAAAAATTAAAAAAAAAAAAGATACTAATAAGTACTTTATTAATGAATGTCTAAAAAACATGTGCACCAAAATAAAAGCAAATAGCTAATGCTAAATTTAGAAGCTACCAAATAATATATACCACGTGATTTGAAATCTTTAAGCTTTATATAAACCTGTATTAAAAACATAAAGATAAAACTATTAATGCTAACAAGATTGCTCATACAAAGAAACTTAACAGCAGTGAAATACAAATACAAAGGATGCTTAGTTTTGGTCCTTTTGGAGAAAGGACTAAGTTGGAAGTTTTTATTTGAAACAGGACTTCAGTCACAAAAAGGAAATATAGATGGTAACTGCAACATTTTGGTGTTGATTCTCATAATCCTTTATATGTCACCAGTCATAATAGCAATGAATTCCTCTTGATTTACTGTGACAAGAAAGACAATGTAATGGTCAGAAACACAGAAACTTTCTTTCCCCAAATATATAATCATTTTATAATATATTAAACTTTACAACACATGAAAATCTTACAAGTCAAAACATAACTTCTAAAATAAAAATATATGGATAAGCATTATAAATAAATAATATCTTATCACCTTAAGCAGGGACAACATATGATATATGACATATCATTTGTGCAAAAACAGTTTAAAAAGTGACAGTTCTAATGTAAGTAGTTTAACAACCCATCTTTATAATCTTTCCTTTACTAATACATTTAGTAAGGCTTCCTTCATAAGTAAGTCTACCTATTCCATGCATGTGAACTAACAAAATTCTAAAGAATGAAAATACTTTGAAACTAGAAAAAAATGGCAAATTGTTGATTTTAAAGCTTATTTTGAAGATAGTAATAACTAAAACCAGTTCATGTAACCTCAAAAGGATCAATAGAAATAGTAAATTGATAAAATATAAATTATTATATGGTCACTATAAAACAAGAAAAAATACAGGAAATAGTCACTTATAATTATTTGACACATTACTAAAATTATAAGTAAAATTTAGTAAGAAACTTTAATGTATAAAGTATATTTAAGACAACAATCTGTAATAAACAGGACTGGACAATTCTAACTATGATTTTTAAGAACTATACATCCCCTAACATATAGGAATGTTCAGAAAAGAAAGTTTTCTATATAAAGGTGAGTATATGCACATCAAGACTTATCAAGTCCTTTAAGGCACAAGCTATGGATGGCAATTTTTATGACAGCAAAAAAATACCACATTGAAAATAAAAACCTGGCTTCTAGTCACAGCTCTATACAAACCAGTTCTGCATCTCGTCTTCTTCATCTGAAAACTAAACTGTAAGAGGACGTTTTTAGACTGTTTCTCTTTAAATCCTATAGTGATTTACTGAATCAAACACTTTCAGGTTTCTAATGAATGCCACCACCACACAAGGTACCGTATAATGCGTCAAAACATATACACGGTTCCTATCTTATACCTTTGAATCAAACAGAAGAAGTGAATAGGTGTCACTATAAGATTATTGCTAATTGAAAGAAACAATGGTATCGTAAATCTGAAACACCTTCTTAGTCATTGCTAAAATATTAGAGAGTAATGTTCTTAATATGTGGACAAAGTAAAGTTACTTTCAAGTGGCTTAGAAAGAGTAATCCCAGAGTTAGCTCAATAATTATGTTAGGTCTGAAACAAAGAACAAATGCTTGAAATATAAGATAATCTATTATAAAATATGGATCAAACAGTATTAGAAAATACTATTATAGAAGAAATTATTAATGAGAAAATTATAGATATAAGCAAATCATGAATTGGATGGTAAAATACAGTATTTAGATAGAAAGAAATTGGAAAGAAAGCCAAGGTGGAGAAATGCCATCACAAGCACAGAAAGCACACATACCTAGAAAAATAAAGTGTGAGTTAGGATGAATGGGATGTTCGGAAGCAGGCAGACGCCCATGAACTCCTGTTCAGTCCTAAACACTTACAAGGCACTCGGAGACACAGAGAAACAGGACACAATCCTACACTACTCTTAAACTAAGTCAAGGACCTGAGAAATTGGGAGTTGTGACCTCTGTGGCTAAATAACAAATCTGAAGAGCTTATGAGAAGAGGAACCACTCTTCCCCCAACTAAGAATTCAAATAGACAAGAATCCAGAAAGTATTGTCTTCTTAAGAAAGCAATAAAAGGAGCCTCAAAATGATTTGATTATAAATCATTGTAAAAGAATTATGATTAAAAGACTCAAATTCTAAGAAGTACTTGTTTTATCCAAGATTTTTACTTTTCTTAAAATATAAAATCTCAATAATCAAATTTCAAATTGAGCTTCAAATAGTTCTGAAATCACAAAGTTTTTTTTTATATTATTTACATATACTTTAAAGTATAAAAGCATTTAAAAATATTTTAACCTATTTCATGATTTAATGTCTAAAAACATAACACTTAAGTTCAAAGAGTAAAAAACAGAAGGTAACTAAGGGAATCCAACTAGCTACTTGACTACCAGAGAGGCTTCAGATGGTAAGCCAGTTCTTCTAAAGCCATCTTTCTGATAATTGAGCATAACACCGAGCTCAAAAATAACACCTAAGTGGCCAAGAAGATGGCTCAGCAAGTAAGAGTCACACAAGCCTGATGACCAGAGTTCAATCCCAGAACCCAGGTAAAAAGCTGGATGGGATGGTGCACATCTGTAGTCTGAGCATGCCTACAGAGACTGGAGCCTCCTCACAGGCCAGCTGGTCGGAGTACGTAGTCCAGGAGCAGAAACAGGACAGTCATTACTCAACAAGGAAGGTGAGAAATCACAGAGAGAGAGAGAGAGAGAGAGAGAGAGAGAGACAGAGACAGAGACAGAGACAGAGACAGACAGAGAAGTTGGAGAGGCCATCTGGCTTCAGGAGGAAAAAACAAAGTTTATCATCAGAAGCGCCAGTCAATACATTAATACACTGTTTCCCATAACAGGAGGTCTAGTTAACATTTTACTTTCTATCTCAAACAAAACAGTATGTTCCCTGTCATTTAGAAAACTGAGTTTGAATTCTCGTACCACCATGAATTAGCTCTGTGATAAAATTGGGCCTCATATCTTCATCTACCATATATGCACCATCGTATGTGTGTACAGCTGTAAATCTATATCCATTTTACGAAAGCTATTATGAAACTTGAGTAACATAGTTTACAAGCTAAAAACTACTTATGTTTGCTTCTATATAGTAACTGCTAAATAAATACTGACCGGGCTGGCTAGTTTTATGTCAACTTGACACAGGCTAAAGTCATTTGAGAGGAGAAAACCTTGACTGAGAAGATACCTCCGTAAGATCGGGCTATAGGCAGAACTGTAGGGCATTTTATTAATTATTGATTGATGTGGAAGGGCCTAACCCATGGTGGGTGGTGCCACCCCTGGGCTGGTCATCATGGATTCTATAAGAAAGCAGGCTGAGCAAGTCATATGGAACAAACCAGTAAGCAGCAATCTTCCCTGGCCTCTGCATCAGCTCCTGCCTCCAGGTTCCTGCCCTTTTTGAGTTCCTGCTTGGCTTCCCTTGAGAGACTGTGACTCAAGATATGTAAGTTAAATTCCTCCCCAACCTGCTCAGGTCATGCTATTTCACACAGCAAGAGTAACCCTAAGACGGAAAGTGCTACCAGGATAGAGGTGTATTACTGTGAGAGCCCTGACCACAGTTGTTTTGGGAAGGACTGTGGAAGGACTTTGGAACTTTGGGCTAGAAAAGTCATTGAGTGTTCAAAGCTTGCTAAGCTATTCTGTGGTTGAATGAAGATAAGCAGAGGATAGAGGCCTGGCTTATGAACTTCCAGAGGGAAGTTTGAGAATCACCTGAAGACTCTAATGCGGTTGTTGAATATTTTGAATTAAGAATATGTGGTTCTGGTTAGTTGGGGCTGGAGAATCAGCCCTGATCAACAAGATACCGAAACCACCAAAGTGAAATCACTAGACCATGTTAGTGAAACCTTTGCTCTGCTGGGAAAATAATGCTGGCCATCTTAGTGGGGATTAAGAAGAGACCAGCATCCTAAAGTAAAGACTTCTAAAAAGTGTTTCCTCAGAGTTAGCACACAGAAGCTGTGGTCCAGAGGTGGCCACGGTTGTACCTTATGCTGGCAGGCAGGCAAACTTGGACCGATGTAAGATCATCCAGGTGGTACAGGTTTTGAAGGCATGAAGGGGATTGGCACTGTGTGGCAGAGCTGGAGTCCCTAAAGACAGCTCAGAAGAGGCAACTGGTGAAATGTTGCCCAATTGCAGCAAAAGACCCCAGAAGTCTGAAGATGCCAGTATCATGGGATGAACACCAAGAGCAGCCTTGGAGTGGAGCTGGCTTAAGCTTAGGAGACAATCTGTGTGGCTGAAGATGATAGAGCAAGAGAAGTAACTCAGGCCCTTTGGAGGAACCCAGAAGATTCTAAGTGGATGGATCCTAGACATGAGACACTGAGTTATTGTACATAGCTGGGATTTTGGTTTGCTTTGTTCAGATTTTGACTATGCCCTCCTAGTTCTTCCCCCTGGAAAGCAATCGAGCATGCCCTCTGTATCAGCTCCTGCCTTTAGGGTCCTTCCTGGTTTGAGTTCCTGCCCTGGCTTCCCTCAATGGACTGTGACTCAGGATATGTAGGTCAAATAAACCCTTTCCTCCTCAAGTTGCTTTTGGTCATGGTGTTTCATCATCGTCATAGGAACCCTAAGACACCAACCACCATTACCATCATTATTTAAAAAGTGGTCTACTATGGCTTCTTAAATGTTGCATTCATCTTCATAAAAGCACATACTACATTGTTTTATATTATTTATACTTATATTGAGAGACTGGGGTGCTATTACTTCTATACTATCACATATGCCTATACATTTATGCCTACATTGTAGTATATGTTATTTATCTTCAAATCCACATATACTGTCTTTATTACTTTAAGCCCATAAAGTTGAAAAAATAGTTATTCTTAAAAACTGGATAGCATTAAACTTTTATAAGAACAAATGAGTTACTAAAGGTCACAAAAAGGCAGCCAAGTATTTTTATCCTCAGCAGTTTAAAATGCAAAAAATACAAAACTTGGTTTGCAGCCAAGAGGATCCATATTAAATATATTAAAGTATCAAAGCAGCTTGCTCCTCTAAATGCTGGAAGGCGTGGTGGAACCCTCCCCAACCACAGGCACCGTTGTAGAGGCTTTGAGAAAACGATGGTGCTTCAAATGCACCTGGTTGGGAAGTGGGTGACACTTCAACAGACAAATGGACAATCACCCTAAGACGAAGGAGCAGCAGGAGGAAACGCGAACACAAACTGTCTTCAGGACACAGTGTTCTGTATGTGAGAGTTAACGTAGCAAAGAAGGACACAACAGAAATAAACGAGTACTAAGTATAGGACTGGCGTGGGGCGGCTTGGTACTTTACTCTGCAGGTAGTAAAGACTCTCTGTTCAGTGTCTAAACACAGAATGACAACATTATAGCCCACAGTTTAGGAAAAAAATGTTATGAATAGAATGAAGAAAGAGATTTGAGATTTCTAAGTCCAGAGGGCAATGAGAAGGCTGTAAGAGACACCAATATATCTGTGCGGGACAGGTGCACACAGAACACAGGCAGCCAGGGACAGAGTACTGTAATACTTTAAATAGAAATCAGGGCCTGAATCAGAGCAGCAGAGGACAATTAAAAAAGTGGTTGAAAGAAAATCAGCTAATTTAGTAATAGTTCAGAAGTGCAAGCTGGTTGAGAGAGAAAGCATTAAAATCTAAACTTTTAGTAAGTAGCTAACTTTTGGTGTTACTTCATCTTCAGAGAAGTGTGTAGATTTCATATTATAACTTATATAGTTGTTTTAAAGACCTGCTTAGGTATAAAAGAAGCTCACAGAGTCTGACACCCAATTGGACTCCCATCTATTCAGGAGGCTGAGGCAAAAAAAATTGTAAGTTCAAGATCAAATTTGAAATAAGTTCAAGAAAATATGAAGTTCATCTTCAAAACAAAAGAGAATGAAATGGAGGGGAGAGAAAATTTGCTTGGAGTCTTGAAAATCAACATCAGATTTTAGAACAAAGTAAGGCACAACTTACTTTCTCCATCACCATCCTTATCAAACTCTTCTATCATAGCCCGGAGTTCTTCGTCACTCATGTTTTCACCCAGTTCTCTGGCAACACGTCGCAAATTCCTCAAGCTTATTTTACCTGAATCATCGTCATCAAATAGTTTAAATGCTTTCAGGATTTCTTCATGTGGATCTCTTTCCAATATCCAGTCTGTCACTAGAGTTAAAAGAAACTTTTTAACAAAGCCTGTATAGTCAGAGAACATTCATTTGTAAAAATCAGCTCTTAAATGAGGTAACAACTGTGAGTCTGACAACATTCCATCTAAGAATTAAATGTCAAGGTAGATCACTAAAACTCCAGAGATAAAACATGAATTCTAAATCCAGACTTTAAATGGTAATCTTTTAGTGTCTATAAATATCATAAATGTAGGCAAAACTATACTGTACAAAGGCCAAAAAACAGACTACACACACACACACACACACACACACACACACACACACACACACACACACACACAATTTATTTAAAGCCCACTATTACTAAGAATTAAGCTAGGGACAGAGATATGGGTCAGCAGTTAGAACCACTTGTTCTTGCAGAGGATATGAGTTCAACTCCCAGCAACCACATGGCAAATCACAACAGTCTATAACTCCAGTTCCAGGGGATCCAATGCCCTCTTCTGACATAGGTTCCATGTACACATGTGGTACAAAGACACATGTGAGCAAAACATAATAGTAAATATAACACATAATTAATTTCATAAAAACAATTTTTGAAAAAGTGACCAGTCCACCTCTATCAGGCCACTGAGTTGAAGTGAACAATGAGCACTAACCAGATGAGAGCTCTTAGCCAGTGTGACATCCTGATTCTTCCTCAAATTTCACCCAACTCAGCCATAGGGATTAATCAAAGATACTGCCATCACCAAAAAAGCTAACACAAGTTAGCACATGCAAACACTTACAGCATCTTTGTGATTAAGAGAGCCAGTTGACTTTCAGCAACACTGGAGATGGGTTAAAACAACTAAACCTCATCACAGTAAATCACAATCAACAGCTCTGGAAGGGGTCTAAATCATGTCTTCTTCTTCTTCTTCTTCTTTTTTTTTTTTAAGCAAATTAATAATTCTCAAACTAGTTCAATAGAAATGAGTCATTTCAGACTTAAAATATTAAATAAAGCCACATATCAATAAAGTAAGTATATATACTTCAACAGCATAGGCCTTTAATCAGTAGTCAGTACAAATTGATGTCTATAAAGTTTTATGTTGCTTGATAGACTTCTCAAAATATCTAGGTAAACAGTTCTGAAGCAACTCCACATGCTGTTCTGCTACAAGTAAAGGCATTTATTATTTTCATTACACTATCAAAAGTAATTTGGTCCTATTGGGATCTATAGATTCATTTGAAAATTTCAAACGCCTGTAGCCAGAAAGTACTGGAATGTTTAATGAGCCCAAAGTGAAAAAATACAATCTAAGTCTTCTACAAGTTGTTGTCTATTGCTATTTCATCTGTATTTGGCTGAATAAGCACCTAGTCAAGCTAATGGTCCATCAACTACACATATATCCAAAATTATCTTTTAGCCATTAATTTTATCCAAAAAAAAAGGTTTCCAAGAAACTAATTGAACTATATTACTATAAGTATGCAAATCAAAGCTCATAAATATTCAATAAAAAGAATTGGCATACCTACAGCCATAACACCAAAATAAAATACCACACTTAACTCTATGGCACACACTCAACTTATTTTGAATTCAGTCCCAACAAGAAAGCAGGACAAGAAAAAAGTGTTATGAAATATCTTCATCGATTAAGTAACATACATGACAGGTAAACCAGAAAGGCAGACTGCCGAAAATACTAATGCACTTAAAGAAACAACAGATGGGACGCCAAGATGTACCAACACTTATCCCACTGACACTCCATTAGTACTTCAGATAGATAAGTCTAGATCACCTACCAACACTCTCCCATAGAATGCAGCTTTCTTAGGACTTGTAACTGCCAGCTAAAGCATTACCCATATAAAGTATTTTACAATGACATTCCTCCACAACTTCACCTCCATTTCTGTTCTACAAGTACTATTTCTTCACAGAAAATCTTCTCTCAATGGAAACAAACCAGGCATGGTGGCTCACACCTACAACCCAGTAGGACTTGAAGCAACTAACACACACGCAGTCAAGGTACCACCTGTTCAACAACACTCCACATTCCTGTCCATTCAATCAGTGTTTTGATTTTTATATTATAGTATTGCACTTTATTGACATAAATACACAAAAACCAACTACAAAGATACATCATTTAATTACACTGTTAGAAACGTCCTTCCATCAAAATTTTTAGACCTTATAAAAATCATGTAAGGAAACAGCTAATGCATTCAAAGTAAATCAAAAACCATGAGAGACAATGTTAGAAAGTTCCTAGGCAAACATCCAATACTTACTTCAAACTCACAAATACTGAACCTTCACGTCCTTCGCTAGCTAGCTCCCTTCGGCTTTGCAGCCTCCTTGACCTCCACTGACTGGGGGGTAACTGCATCCTTTCCTCACTCGGAAACAGTGGGAACGTTTCCAATCCTGTGAGTGTCACTCAGTATTGGATACTCCAGTTCTGAGGATACCATCCGTTTCACTCTCAAACAGAACCCTCTTTGTTCTCATCCGAGCAATCCTGACCATAAAGTCTACAACTTTCTGTCTTCTCTAGACTCTTCAGCTCATCTTCAATCTTCTCATCAGCTACTTTTTTAAAAAAATTCTGCTAACTAAAGCAAATTTTAGTATGTTACTTCAGACTATCAGTCTGACCCAATTCTACCTTCTCTGTGCTCTAACCTTCTGTAGCAGAGGGGACTACACGACATCAAACTTCTCAAACATGCTATACATCGAGTACCACTCTGCCTGGCTGCTTTCTCTGCCTGGACTGCATCTCCTCTACTGCAATCTTAGCAATCTTAGATTCCTAAAGGTTTAAACTAAAAATCCCCTTTGCAAGCACTTGGTTTCTCTGGATGAAAACCTGAGAGATACTTCCAGGAAAGGGCCAGCTAGAGACCATTTTAGGTTTTCAGAAGACTAAACCCAGTCTCAGCTACTCCCTCAATCACGGTAGCGGAAGGCAGCATGAATAAATGGGTGGTAGAGAGCATGTGCAGTCAAACTCAGTCCCAGGGCTACAGTTTGACAATTTCAGCCCTCGTTAACAGTCTTCCCTCCATCCCACAGAACCGGTTTATTGTCACCTATACCTAAGTCCTGAGGACTTGAAAACAATTCCTTGGTCATTTTCACTAACTCTCATTCTTCCCACCAAATGCAAAAATTCCAGTGTCAGATAAATAATCAAAATGAAAACAATATAATATTTTATTTTAGATAGAATTTAAAATGTAAGTAGTACAAGCCAGGAACAGATGAGTATAAAAACATCTCACTTCTAATCTTCCCTTAAAGGCAGCAGTTCCTGACATACCTGCTGCTCACTAGCCAGACGCCAACTCTGCTTGCACTGAATGTACTTTAATGCTTTTTTCTTACAACAGGGAAAGCTCAGCAAGTGCCAGGCTCATCTGGAACTATCTGGAGGACAGTGTCTTGGGCAACAACAAATAAAGCTAAGGTCTAAGTAGTATAGAACTCTGTTCTTAAGTACTAAAATATAAAAATTACAATTCTTAAAATTATGTTTATGTAAAAGTTGTTTTACAAAACTATGAATAATGTTTAAAGTAGCCTTTAACAATAAAAAATAGAAAATAAGACAATACAAATATATTTCCAACTTGTGAATTCAGCAACAAACAAAACAAAGGACTCATTCTCCACCCTCTCTCTATGCAGACCAGGTTAACCTCAAACTCACAGAGCATGGGCCACATCTGCCTCCTGAGTGCTGGGGATTATTCTTAATCATAATAACAGCATTTAGTAGCTCTTCTGACATACTACAGCATGTAACATTTCCCATGTTACTCAACTGATATATTACACTATCCCCACTTTATAGGAGAACATGGGACACAGACAGGTAAACTAACCACGTTTCACAGACATGTAAGAGTCAGAACCAAGTTGGGAAGCCAGGGAGGGAATCTGGTTCCAAAGTAGTCTGTGCTCTATATGTGCCTCCATCATAGCTCTGTCGTAGACGCATCATTTCCACTATGTCCTGACACCTGGCTTCTATAAATGTCCCATGTTAATACCTGGTACTGTGGTCAACCTCAGGAGACTACCTAGACTGTGAGGGAAAACAACTCTGCAGATTACAGGGGTAAAATAAATCCACTTCTAAAGTGAACAATCTGCTTCTCTAAACAGTCGGACACTGGTTCCTAAGCTGAGGATCTTCTGTGTTGTGGGAAATGTTTCCTCCTCCTAGATTTGTCACTTTACTTCTGCCTCCTGTGCTTTGGGCATGAGCTCTTTAATGAGAGAGAAAGAGAGAGAGTATGAATCTATCTTCTCTGTCTTCTCATCACCTGTTATTTCTCCTTTAAGATTTAACTACTAATGGTTTTGTGTGTATGTATAATTGCATTAGTTTTCAAGTTTTTTTAATATATAAAAATAACTGTGTGGCATGCTTAGATTACAATCCCTAAAGTAGTATCATTGGTTTAGAACAGTAGCTTAACAAAACTGAACCTAAATATTTATATAATCTATGTATAACATTGTAGGCAATATATTTAATTTACAGTAGCCAATTCCCAGACTCGCAGAATCCTCTAGTGAAAAAGCCTTTTCTGTATATGAGTAACTCATTAAAATCAAATATCCAAAATTTCAGCCACATTAAGCTCATACCATCTCAAGTTCTCATGCTTCCAAACTGCCAAAGATCTCCCTTACAACGGCCTGTCCATCACTTCAACTTTACAACAGATGGCGTGCATCACAAAGATTGAGGTGTTAAAAGAGCAGAGCCTCATAAACTGTCCACTTAGAAGATGTATTCATCTCCCCATCTCCCACCAAGACACAAAGTCCTACTACTTCTGTCTTCTCCCACTTTACCAACAAAGTCACACAGCGCAAAAAAGTCTTCAGAAATATTTCCTCAACATTAGGATACTGAATTTTTTGCTTTACTGACAAGAAGTATTTTTTGGTCACCCTTTAGTGACATATTAATAAACCAGAAAAAGTAGCACAATAATTCCTTGTTAAAATCATCACAACAAAAGTCAAAACTAATTATGGCAGCATAACTCAAAGTATTTTTTCTTAGAAAACAAACAAAAACCTTGTAATTTCCCAGTAACTATGGGTTACAAAGACTACTTAAGTACACACCAACTTCATTAAAATCTTCAAAGGTGATTTTGCCTGTGGCTTCTCTGTCATAATCTTTAAGAATCTTCAGTACATCGGCTTTTTTCACATCAAAACCCAAGGCTCTCATTGCCACCTTTTGGATTAAAAGGGAAAAACAAATTATAAAGCACTCCTTACAAAAGAAGCAATCACTGATTTCTAAGAAAGCTTTACATCTTAAAAGATGACAATGAATTACTAAAGCACAATTATTTTGCATTTTATATCTCTAAAATAACAAAACGATATTATATTGGTTTTTCATTTTGAAATTATATAGAAATTTTTTTAATTAACATTTTGCTGTTTTATATGACCAACTAATTAAAGAAGAGTTTACACAAAATAGATAACACAGTGCACTACATACACAGATGACAATTCATTTGTTACCAAGGTATTAAAGACGTCATAAGTATTAAAAGGCCAACCAAGAGAACAAAAGCAATCTGCCACAGCGGCGCACGCCTTTAATCCCAGCACTCAGGCAGAGGCAGGCAGAGCTCTCGGAGCTGGAGGCCAGCCTGGTCTACAAAGTGAGTTCCAGGACATCCAGAGAAACTACACAGAGAAACCCTATCCCAAAAATTAAATATAAATAAATAAATGCAGTCAAAGCATAAAATTGCATGAACTTTATAATCTTACCACTCAGGAGACTGAGACAGAAAGATTGTCATAAGCTGAAACTAGTATGGGATACAAAAAGAAAAAGATCCTTTCTCAAAAAACCAACAAACAGCATTCCCATCGGAGCAACCATGATTAGCTGGAGCAACCATGATTAGCTATCAAGAAATTAGTTTGGGAGTAATTTAAACAGAAGCCATTTTGCTGTTAGTAAAGGAAAGGAAAGCTGTGTCACTAGTTAGTGAGGTCTTATGGAATCCAATAGTTTCTTAATCAGCAGGTAAATTGGTGGTAAGAATGTGGGATTACAATGAATGCCCAAACAAAGACTGGGACAGAGGAACAGAACTGAGCTGGTTCCTTCTCTAGGTGGGAAGAGTCTGGGTAGAAGTCATTAGCAAGTGAGAAAAGCAGAGGGAAAAAATCAGGATTCCAAAGAACAGGCAGGCAGTGGGAGCTCCACTCAGTGTGCATGAAGCAGCCAGTCAAGGTTCATGAGCAATGAACATGCTCAAAGAATTAAAGACGCAAACTTAATGGGAGTTTGAAAGGCAAACCAGAAGTGAAGAAGCTCCAGCTGTGAACCATGGGAGTCAATGACAACGAATGGCTATGACACTGTACAGGAATAACTCATGCTACGTGGGGGAGGCTGGCAGCGGCAGCAACAACAGAACATTGCTATGGGGAATGAGCTAAAGAAGGACCTCAAGAGGGCCAGGCCTACCACTACCTTTAGACAGTCTAGCCTCTCACTACATCGTTCCTGCCCCTACTTGGATTGCTTCAAAATCTCCTACGATGCTGCTAAATTTAAAACTACTAAACAAACATTTAAGGCTACTTAAAGACCTCACAATGTTATCTTTCTTACTAAGCTGAACATAAGAATGTAAGACCGTCACCCATTTCCCCTTCCATCCTTATTAGTGATTTCAAGTCTTAAATTTGATATGGTCCCTCAGCATGTATCAGCATTAGGCATCAGACAATTTACATCCTTTGTGGCAAAGAAATGCAAACTAAGAATGTGTTAGTATTATCCTAAAAATTAAAAGTTTGAGCCAGGGCGGTGGTGACACACGCCTTTAATCCCAGCACTGAGGAGGCAGGGGCAAACAAATCTCTGTGAATCTGAGGCCAGCCTGGTCTACAAAATGAGTTCCAGGTCAACCAGGTCTATTACACAAAGAAACCTGTTTCAGAAAAATAGAAATAAATGAAAAATAAAAGCTTAAAAGACAACAGTTTCAATCTCACAAATGTCTGAGCAAAGGCAACATTCTCTGAATCTCAAAATTGTCTATGCTGCACTTAAGATAGCTCAGTGGGTACGAGGGCTAGTCCTGCAGTCATGAGGACCCGAGTTGGAAGCCCACCACCCACATAGAGACAGGCATGGCTGCAGGGGCCGGAACCCCAGCCCTGAGGGGTGGACACAGGTGTGATCCCCATGTTCACTCTCCAGCCAACCTAGGCCAAGTGATGAGCTTCCACTGTAGTGAGGTGATGAAAGACACCCAACCCGCTCTGCCCTCCACACGAAGCTCCACACAATGTGGTGTGTGTGCCTGCACAAGCACATGTACACGCCACATACACGGAGTTTTAAAAATCTGAACTACACTGTCCTCCAAAAGAAACCAAAAATGGGAAGAATATGCTAACTGTTTGTTCTTAACTAGGTGAATGAAAAAACCATACTTTCCACCAAGATGTGCTTTTACATTTAAATTCAAGTTTCTAAAAGCCATATTAGGGGTTTTTATTCAGTTTTATTGCAGCACCTGTAGGTGGGTGCTGAAAACAGCCTCCTGGTTCTAAAACACGCTTTTAAAATACTTTAAATCAACAGTCAAAAATGCATTCATTGAAACAAAAGGGATGTGTCATGAAGTACACTGTTACCTTTAATTCATGATAATCTATCGCGTGGTCTTTGTCGGTATCAAAGAGCTCAAACGCATCTTTGATTTCTTGCTTCTGTTCTTCAGAGAGCTCTCTTCGCTTTTTCCTCTTTGTTTTGTCTACTACAAGCTCACTTCTATGACACAGAAAAATGGGTTTAGTCCACTTCAACCCAACTCACTTAGGACAAAGAATGAGCTTCTACACTCCAAACAAAGCATAGTAGAGTAGTCTGGAGAATAAAGAAACTGTCCCTAAGTCAATGTCCCGTAGCCCAAATGTACTTTTATGTACCAAAGGCCAAAGCACCATAGTTATTATTCATGTCACCTACCAAGAGCGTGGGGGGTGGGGGGGAACCTTATGAAAGTAAACTTCATAAATGACAACCGCGATGTATTTGGTTTGCCTTGGACAGCCTATAACTAAATTCTCACAACTACTACAAAAATTTTAAAAGGTAAGTTCCTTTAGCACTGTAAGTTCAGAATGCTTTTAGCGTATACATTTCTAACAGTGCTTTTGTGTTTTTATTCCACGGATATTAACCAGGCAAGAATATAAAGGCACCTAAACATACAACTACTAAACGCCCCCAAGTAACAGCATCTGATGTTGGTGCTTATGTCTATGCGGTGTTTAAAACGTGTTGCAACGCTCCCTTCACAGATAAACGACGGGTTAAAAGTCTTCATTGAAAAACTCTGGAGAAGCCTAAGAGAGCATCTAAAAAAGGGGCCTCTGGAGCCCAAAACGTCTGCCTGAAAGGCTGCCCGCGTGCAGGCGGTCCACACGCTAGACGAGGGCGCAGCACGTGCCTCCTCCGCACGTTTGGAAAGACGGGAGCTCCGGGGCAGAGGGCGGGCTCGGGGCTGAGCAGGCCGGGACGGGGGCCGACCCCAGCCCCGCCACACCCCGCCACACCCCGCCCGACGGACGGACGGGGAGCCAGGGGGCGAGGGCCGTGGCCGGAGGAAGCCGCGGACGGCGGTCCGCCCGGGTCGGCACACGCACAGCGCGCCCCCGGCCCCGGGAGGGAGCTGTTCCGGGACCGTCCTAAGGACGGGGGCGGCCGGGCAGGGCCGCACAGGCAGAGGGAAACCTCGCGAGACTTCACTCCCGGCGCGGCGGCGCAGTGCGCGGCCCGGGGCCGGAGGGCGGGGACGGCCGTGATGCTCGGGCGCCGCTCCCGGCCCGGCCTCCCCTCCACGCCCGCCCTGCCCCTCCGCGGGACGGGGACGCGGCCTCCGCGTTACCGACCTCAAGGCTAAACTCATGTTCTCTCCCGACAAAGACGCTCCGCTCGACAGCCGCCAACCTCCACGGCCTCGGGGACCGCCCACCCAACGGGAGGTTCCGGCCGCGATTGGCTGAAGACGGCCAAGGGTCGGCCCACTGGGGCGGAAGCCTCGCTGGCCCTCGGCTTTCATTGGTCACCGTTCCTGTCAATCAAGTCCACCCTTCGGGCCCCGCCGCCTCTCCGGCCCCTCGGATTGGCCAGACGCTGTCCGGAATCCTTGGCCGGTGTCCTAGTCCCCACGCTGGCGGTCGAGGCCACGCTCCACGCGTGACACGGTGTGCTAGGCACGCGCGGACAGCCTCGAGGGAGGGAAGGGGGAAGGCGTGGCACAGGCAGCCGGCTCTAAAAGAGGGAGCAGTCACTGGGGATCCAGGTCCGCGAAACGATCAGCAGTTTTGGGGTGGCCCGTGCAACTCAGAAACGTCAATCTGAAAGCTTTGTTCTCCAGTCTTACTTCAGTAACTACCAAGCTCCTAAGCGTGTCCCCCCCCCCCACACACCCCTTACAACTTTTCCGAGTGACTCCAAGAATTCACTCTGTAGAACAGGCTGGCCTCAAACTCACAGAGATCCACCTGCCTCTGCCTCCCAAGTGCTGGGATGAAAGGCGTGCGCCATCAAGGCTAGGTTTTCCAAGGCAAACTGGACTAGGCTTATAATTATGTTGGTCTGTTGGTTATTTGCAATGAAACTACCTAAACCACCGTTTTCTTCTTTTGTGCGATTTGAGATGGATTTGCTTGCTTCTGCTCTGTATTTTCTGGTGCTGTGCACTGTTTTTTGTGTATGTTATCTTCATTACCCACCAAGCCTCTTGACACTCACTTGAATCATTCAGCTACTTAGCTGAATGTCTTCAAGGTCAAGATTCTACTTTCCATTTAGCCAACTATTTGTACCAAATAAAATATCTGGTATTATTAAATATTAAATTATTAGATAAAACTGATAATAAACCATTTATATGAAGATGTTTGAAACAAAGGACAAAATAAACTAAATGAGAAGGAATAAATTACTGAAACATAATATGAGATAATTTTTAAAGGAACTTAATAGAATTAATAAATTGGTGAAAGTATTCTCATTTAATATTAAGCTGATTCTTGCAACACATAAATTTCACAGACTTCTAGGAAGTAAAATAGGAAAGAAACAATTATTACTTAAAGTTAGTACTTCAAAGGGGAGGTTCAAATAGGCCAGCAAGATAGTGCATTGGTTAAAGGCGTTGCCCATACAAGCCTGGTGACCACAGTGGGATCTCCACCCCCTGCAACCCTGCTAGAAACTCATAGTGAATGAGAGAGCCAACCCCACGAAGTTGTCTTTGAGCACTTCACAGCTGCCATGGCTGTGGCAGACATGCGAACACACACACACACACAAATTATAAACTTGATGCTTCTAATACATAGAATCAAAATGAAATCACTTCAAGGAAAACAACAGTAACTGAAAGTTGGAAAACTGAATTTGGTCAACATAGACAAAACTGAAAAACAAATTTCTGTGTCAACAACTAAAAATTATTTAATCCACTTGGATTTTTATACAACACATTTTAAAATTATTGAGCTAATTCCTGTGCTTTAAATTCAATGTGTGGTGATTATGGAATTTTTATTTTGTAGCCAAGGTATCTAGCAAAAGCCTTCAGCATTAAAAAAAAAAAAAAAAAAAAAAGTTTGCAGTCACTCAAATTCAGTGGTGTTTACAAGCAGCATGGTGTTTTAGCTGCTTCTCTCTTCTTCTCTGGGAAGCTACCAAGACTTAGAACTCACCTACCATGTTGTCTTTCTTTTAAAC
The DNA here is from genome assembly GCF_949786415.1 of Peromyscus eremicus. Taxonomy (NCBI): domain Eukaryota; kingdom Metazoa; phylum Chordata; class Mammalia; order Rodentia; family Cricetidae; genus Peromyscus; species Peromyscus eremicus. The sequence goes on from NC_081427.1 coordinate 69,384,628, forward strand.
TAACAAAATTGCCTTCAAAAAAGCAGGGAAACCTCCATCCTAGAAAGGCAAGGAGCTGATTCGGATTAACATTCTGAACAAGCAAATTCATCTTCAAAGCCTCCAGAAAGGAGTCTAGCCTTGCACATACCTTTGTAGGAATTGCAAGATCCTAAGCAAGCAACTTACTTCAACCTACTAAGAAAGCTAATCCACAGAAATGTGGCGTCACCAGTAAGATTGTTTTAAGCCACCAGGCTTGTAGAAACTTGTTCTGGCAGCAATATTAAGTGAAAATATTTCACAAGTCAACAGAGGCAAAGGAGGATACAAGAAGCCTAAAAAGCTGTTGACCTGACACAATTTACCTGGAGGAAAACTCTCAAGAGGAAAAACTGAATGGATTCCAAGCAATAGAGATGGAGAAACAGAAGGTGAATGCCTTCAGTGGCATGGTGAAGACAATATTTATTTTTCTGCCATAAAGGAAACCAACGATAATTTAAAAGTCTTAAAAATACAATTTAATAAGAATGCCATTTCTTCAAAAAGACATAATCCAAAATGATGCTATATCAGGGCTACAGTAATGCAGTGGAGTACCACTCATATTCCCTTTTTAGAATCAAAAAACTTATTCCTCCAGATTCCGAGAGTCCTGGCTATTGAAAACTCACAGTCAATTCCTCTTGGGAAATTGTTCTCCACAAAGTAGATGCCTTGAGCAAGAGCATACAACTTCCATGCAGGCAAAATGCATCCAAAGATTTTGAAGGGGAGGAAGGCAATTTTTTTTCCTCATACAAGGAAACCAAGAGACTTCTCCAACTTTATGGTTCACTATGCAACCCTCTGACGCATCTGACTTAATTATCTCATGGTTCAACTTCTCCTTCTGCCCAATCTGCTCTGCCAGTCCCTCACAGAACTTGTTTCTAAGAATCTTTGTAGTCAACCTCATTTGCATAAATCACTTTCATACTGTCATCCTTAGACAATCTATCTAAGCTACAGAAATCTGATAGAATATTTTTAAAACAGAATAAAAGAAATACATTGTTCAAGTAGAGCAAAGTAGTTCAAGCTTAGTCATTTATATGTAAAAGTGAAATGGTTAACTTACTGTGATGCTTAATTTTAATTGTCAGTTTGATGGGATTTAAAGTCACCATGGAAACAAACCTCTGTGTGTGTCTGGGAAGGAGTTTCTAGATTGGGTTAATTGAGGTGGGAAGAGCAGCTGTGGTGGTGTGAAGAAAAATGGCCCTCAAAGGGAGGGACACTATTAGGAGGGGAGGCCTTGTTGGAGGAAGTGTGTCATGCTGGGGGCAGGCTTTGAGGTCTCTTTCTTAAGTTTCCCTCAGTGTGACAGTCAGTCGACTTCCTGTTACCTGCAAGATGTAGGACACTGAGCTCCAGCACCACATCTGCCTGCACCCTGCCATGCTCCCCATCATGATCATAATGAACTGAACCTCTGAAACGGTATGTGAGCCATCCTCAATTAAGTATTTTCTTTATAAGAGTTGCCGTGGCCATGGTGTCTCTTCACAGCAATAAAAACCCTAACTAAGACAGCAACCATAAATGTAAATGGCACCATTCCTTGGGTTTAAGTCGTGGACTGGAAAAGAAAACCAGGAGCTGAGCATCGTTATCGTCTGTCTCTGCCTCCTCACTGTAGATGCAGTGTAACATTTGTCTCCTGTCATGCTCTCCCTGCAAGGTGGACTGTTCCCTCAAACTGTGAGCCAAAAGGAGTCATCCCTTCCTCTCCTAGTCACTGTTCTGTTGCCGTGAAGAGATACTGTGACCATGGCAACTCCCATGAAAGCCACCACACGTCCCTAAGATGCTTTCCTCTGGCATCTTGTCCCAAAGACAAGAAAAAGGAACTAAGATACATTAAAGAAAGTGTATTACATGGCTGGAGAGATGACTCAGTGATTGAGCATGTCCTGCTCAAAACTACCATGAAGTACCATTCAGAAATGAAGTATTCAAAGAGTTTAAATGTGTTACCAGATGCTGTGAAGGTTGGTGGGTGGGACAAATAGACTGGTCAATAGGCACAAAGTCACAATTACCAGGGAGGAGAGATTTCCGGTAATTTATGCCTTCCAAAGTGGCTATAACTAGTCATAATTATTGCACATTTCAAAGTAGATAGAAAGGGGGGATTTCAGTATGATACAGACAGAAATGATAAATGTTTGGAATGATGGAGATGCTAAGTACCCTGAGTTGGTCAAAATACTGCACATATGAACAAAAACATCAACTTGTACCCCCTTTTATTTGTAAAATAATCATGTCAACTAAAAACAAAATGACTCTGAAACAGACAAATTAACAACTGTTGATATGGATGTGGACTGCAGGAAAGTTAAAGGATATAGTTCAACTGTTGATATGGATGTGGACTGCAGGAAAGGTAAAGGATATAGTTAGACAAGGAAAGAGAAAGTGGCCCTAGTCCCTGAGATGCTGGCTTTTTGGTCACAGAAGACATTATGAGGAGAGACAGTAGAAAGGCAGAGGGGCAGCTATCTGAACAGGCCCAACAGGGGGAAAGGAGAGGGCCCGTGGGCCTGTGAAACACCCAAGCCAGCACCCGTTTATTACACTCCCAGCTTTGGGCTTGTACCAACCTGAAGGGCTAAAGCTCTGATTTTCTCATAGATCGTCTTCTGTCTTTCCCAGATGGTCAGTTCTCTGTCCATGCCAGGGAACAAACTGAGTGATCCCCTTAGACAGGCACCAGCCCCCTGTCAAAGGATTGCAGGTGGGAATATAAAATATTACTGGGAAAAACCATGGTGATTCTTAAAATAAATAAAAAATAAATCTACTTGACATGCCTCAAGGCTGCCCAAAAGAAATGAGAGCAGAAATTCAAACAGGTGACTGTACATCCATAGTCATAGTAGTAGTATTCATATTAGTCAAAATGTGGACAAATGAGTAAATAAATAAAATAGAGTACATATATATAATAAAATATCATTTAGCCTTAAGAAGTGAATCAATATATGTCCAGAACATGGTTGATACTTAAAATCTTTGTGTTAAGTGAAATAAGCCAGGCACACAAAAAAGATATGTTTTATAATATTCTGCTTATGGGAAATACCTAGAAGAAGTAGTTCATAGAGACAGCAGATGGGAGGAGTTAGTTATTGTTTTACTGGCACAGATCTTCAGTTTGAAATTAATGATAGAGTGTGGTGGTTTGAAAGAAAATCCCCCCTCCCCCGTAGGCTCACAGGGAGTGGCACTATTAGGAGGTGGAGGCCTTGCTGGAGTAGGTGTGACTTTGTTGGAGGAAGTTTATCGAAGGCTTTGAGGTCTCAGGCACTCAAGCCAGGCCAGTGGCTTATTGTCTCTGCAAGATGTTCTTGCAAGACATTCTGCAAGATGTAGGACTCTCAGCTCCTTCCCCAACACCTGTCTGCCTACATGCCACCATGCTTCCCACCATGTTGATAACAGACTAAACCCCTGAATTGTAAGTCCCCCCAATTAAATGTTTTCCTTCATAAGAGTTGCCGTGGTCTTAGAGTCTATGCACAGCAATAGAAACCGTAACTAAGACATAGAGGCACTGTTCTTTTCAAGGCACTGTGAGGAAACAATGAGACAAATCAAGAAAGTTAAGCATCCTTTAGGACATCTGTCATTGCCCCTCACCAAAGCAGAGTAGGAAAAGGGATTGAGTTTGATTTTAAAAGAGTTAGGGACTATTACAACTCGAAAAAATGCCTTGTCCTGGCTTAGATGCGAATTTTGACAAAGCAGCTGTAAAAGGCATTATGGAGATAATTGAGGAAATTTGTATATGAATGGGGAATTCAATTATACAAAGAAATTATTAATTCTGTCAGGCATTCTAATAATATTTTTGTCCACTTACGAAAATGTTCTTTTTAGAGACACAAACTGAGGTTTTTCAAGGTAAAAATGTTTAAAATGTCTGTGAATCACTTTAAAATAGCATGCAAAAACGTAGTTTAAGAATTAAAAGATACAATACAAGAAAACGGAATGGGAGAAGAGATGGAGATGGCCAGGGCCTGAGTGGGATAGATCTGTGAGTGTCTGGCAAAGTGGTACCTGAGGTGAAAGACTGAATGATCGCCACAGTGTCACACTCAGCCCCCACCCCAGGGGCATAAAAGAGACCAAGAAATACTTGTGAAGGGGTAAGATAGAGCAAACAAAAGGCTACTTAACCTTCAGACACAGTGCTGTTCTAAGACATGTGACAAAGGAAAGCAGGAAGCAATATTGAATCAGAACTTGGATGAGTAACAGGGTTATAAGGAAGTCTCAGTCCACAGCCAAACATTAGGTGGAGAGCGAGCCCAGATTAGAGGTCTCCGTCAGGTCCCTCCCCTCAGAACTCGGGGAACCCCATGGAAGAGGGGGGAGGAAAAAGTGTAGGAGCCAGCAGGACAGAGGACAGCAGGACAACACAGCCCACAGAAGGAACTAAGCAGGGCTCACTGGGCTCAGAGAATGAAGTGGCAATCAGGGAGCCTGCACGGGTCCGCTCTGGGACCTCTGCACATGTTATGATTGTTAGCTGAGTGTTTTTCTGGGACTCCTAATAGTGGAGTCGGAGTGTCTCTGACCCCCCCCCCCTTTTTTTTTTCAAGACAGGGTTTCTCTGTGTAGTTTTGGTGCCTATCTTGGATCTTGCTCTGTAGACCAGGCTGGCCTCGAACTCACAGAGTGAGTGGCTCTGCCTCCCGAGTGCTGGAATCAAAGGCATGCGCCACCTGGCCATGTCTTTGACTCTTTAGTCCACTCTAGGGACCCCTTTCCTCCTGAGTTGCCTTGCCCAGCCCTGATATAAGGGTATGTGCCTGGTATTATTATATCTCGTTGTGCCCTGTTCAGTTGATATCCCTGGGAGGTCTGCTCTTTCTGAAGGGAAATAGAGGAGGAGTGGATCTGGGGAAGAAGAGCTGAGATCTGGGAGGAAAGGAGGGAGAGGAAACTTCAGTCAGGATGTATTGTATGAGAGGAATAAAAAAACATATAATGGGCAAAGTTTTAAAGTCTTACAACATATGTTTTGGTATGGTAAAAACATATTCTGATTCTTTGACTTCAATTAATAATATTATATTGTTATAAATTAATGACAGTTTATTCTATAGTATTACTATAGTATTTATTTATTAAATAAAACTTGGGAGTCAGATATCAGGGTAAAAACCTAATTATCAGAAAAGTGGCAGTGAGATGACCAGTGACTTCCTGTCTATCTGTCTGTCTCTTTATCTATCTATCTATCTATCTATCTATCTATCTATACCTCCTTCTCCGATCCAAAAGGGCCACAAATTTTCTAAACCCCGCCCTACTACTTCCTGTGTCTCTCTATATGTATCCTGGGTCCTCCAAAACCTCTATGGCTAATTCTGGTCAGCTAGTTGCTAACTCCGCCCCCTGATTCAAGGTTAAATTTCTTTGTCGGTCTCTGAGTGTCAGTGGGAACAAATATCCTGCAACAGCCCATACACAGTGAGTCATCTATCACTGCCAGTGCAGGGTTGAATGTGGGGTGTTTGTGACCCTATGGATGCTAGAAGGCATTTCCTCTGCTCCTCACAGTGGAGTCTCCTGAGGAAAGATCTGAGCAACGTGTCTTCATTGTGCTCCCATTGACCTCTGGAAGGAGGCTATATCAAAAGGCAAAGACAAAGCCCTGAGACAGGAAAAGGAAGAAAAGTGTAAATAAAACATGATGAGCATAGTAAATGACACAGGAAATCAAACTGATAACTCAGTTCTGTTCATCTGGATCCTAATAGACCATGATGATGGAGGGAACGTTATTCTAAGTGTAACCAAAACACATTAGCCGATTTCAACCTGTTGTTATGTTTTAAATGTAGGTTTTAAACCTAAATTTCCTTAAATGGCCATCTGTATCTCCAACACTCTCATTTCCTCCCAACTCATGGCCAATCTAGCCTTTCCTTTTATCTGGAAAGTTGTGCTAGGGTATTGTGTACTTGTTAGTTGCTAATCAATTGCTCCTTTTCAGTTTGCATCCCTGGGTTACACCAATGGGCTCCTTTGTCATTGTTGTTGTTTTATTCTTTTGGGAGACCTGCCACCCAGCCCCCAAATAAACACATGGAGAGTTATTCTTAATTATAAATGTCCGGCCTTAGCTTGGCTTGTTTCTTGCCAGCTCTTCCTAACTTTAATTATCCTGTCTACCTTTTGCCTTTGGGCTTTTACCTTTTTCTATTTTGTACATCTTTCTTTCTTGCTTTATTGCTGGTTGTGTAGCTGGGTGAGTGACCTCTTGCGTCCTCCTCCTTGATCCCTCTTGTTCTTGTTCTTTCTTCTCCCAGATTTCCCCTCTCATTTATTCTCTCTGCCTGCCAGCCCCTCCCATCCTTTCTCCTGCCTTGCTATTGGCTGTTCAGTTCTTTATTAGATCAATCAGGTGATTTAGACAGGCATAGTAACACAGCTTCACAGAGTTAAACAAATGCAACATAAAAGAATGCAGCACATCTTTGCATCATTAAGCAAGTGTTCTATAGCATAAACAAATGTAACATATCTTGAAATAATATTCTACAACACTCCTTGCAACTGTTTTCCCAGATGCTTCTCATAGCTTTCCCTAGTTTCTTTTAATGTTGATTTTCCCATATCAGTCCCCCAAATGTTAACTCTTTTTCTTAAGTATCACCTATATGCTAATGATGACAATTTTTAGATATTTTTTTATAACCCTCTAGTTAGTTCACTCTTGAAACTTAGATTTCTATCTGTGGATCATATATTTGTACCTCAATAGAACCTAATATACCAAAACAAAACCTGTCATGTTCTAAAATTCTTTATAATGTATTCTCTCTTCTTTTTCCCTCTGTCATGAATAACAGCGACACCAGTCACCCAGTTCATGTAACCCCTTTGAATGAGGTTAAGTTCTCATAATTGTCAAAATATAATTTTCAAAATTTAAAGATATGTCAGTCATACAAATATAGAATGAATGTTTCCAAGATCTATTTAACTATTTTAGAGGGAGACCAGAAAGCCAGAGCAGCTGATTCGCAGAAAAGGTAGTGGAGTCACAGCCAGTTACTGAAGGTCTGGAGTAATTTTAAGCTTTAATGTCCTGTATCTTAACACTGTTCAGTAAAATGAACAAATACTTAGAGCTATAGTTTTTTTTACTAGACAAAAATTCTTTGCAGCTCCTGGTCTACAGAGTGAGTTCCAGGACAGCCAGGACTACACAGAGAAACCCTGTCTTGAAAAACATCTATAAGCTACCATTTCACCAGCCTGAACTCTAACAAACAATAAATAACAAACCAAACCAAGGTGTGTTAACAAATCAAATAATGACATATTTCCTATAGAATTAAATAATAATTGGGTAAATATGTTAGGCTATGCTTCATCCTTTGGCCTTATTTTCAAGTTTTAAGTAGGTTTTCTTCACTCCTTCACTTGCATCTGTAGTGAGAATGACTTTATGAAAATATTTTGCACATTCAAAGAGATTGCAATTTTTGCTGGATCTCACTGTCAACTTAGTATTATACTTTGAGGCCTTTTAAGACTTGACCTGGTATCCTGCTGTGGACTCATCCTGCTTGTTTAACACCCCTTTAAGAGAACAATGCAATAAGGCAGGGCATGATGGCGCACGCCTTTAATCCCAGCACTAGGGAGGCAGAGGCAGGCGATCTTTGAGATGGAGGCCAACCTGGTCTCCAGAGTGAGTTTCAGAATAGCCAGGGCTACACAGAAAAACTGTCTTGAAAACCCAAAACCAAAACCAAATAAAGTAAAACAAAGGAGAACAATGTAATAGCCCACCTTACCTGCTTTGGATTTTCCATGTAATCAGCTTTTACAACCTAAGCTATACATACCTTTGGTTTTAAGTTATGTATTCTTTCATGCCTCTGTCTCAGAACAATGTGTGTGTGTGTGTATGTGTGTGTGTGTGTGTGTGTGTGTGTGTGTGTCTGTGTGTGTGTGTGTCTGTGTGTCTGTGTGTCTGTGTGTCCATTATGGTAATCATTTTCTTAAAACAGCCAACAGGTAGAGAGCAACCTTATGCAGCAAATATCCACCATAAATGTTGAATACATCATATGGACACAGTGGATAACAGTTTATTTGTAATACTAAAACTTTGGGGTCAGTTAGACTCAATAACTTTATCCTTTGTAAAACTCTGTTAAATATCTCTGTAAAATATCCCTCATTCCTTCCCCGTATCAAGCTTTCTCTGCTTCTCAATAAATACAGAGCAAACCCCCTGAGTAAGCACACAGGTTACAGGGACAGATCATATTTAGAGACAGACTACAGACAAAGCCAGTTACCAAAACTTGCACACAGATGGAAATACAGGGAGAAAGGAGAGAATTCCCTTGGTCAAACTAACCCAAGGGGAAGTGCTGAGCTTTCTTTTGTCTAGTGTAAAAATCAATGCATTCTGGTGCCTCTGAGATTATCTTTAATGCATTTAACCTATGCTGATTCCATGTCAGTATTTATGATGAGGAGTCTGCCCACTGCACTGCCCACGATGTTCTCCACAATGTGTGTGAGGGGTTGACAAGTTCACGTAACCCACAAAAAAATGACTAGAATTATGAACCACGAAGATGATAGTTAAGAGAGTATGGCACTGGAGAAAGTGAATGAAACCATATCCATCATGCAGATGTGCTTAAACAACTACCTCACTGCAAACTCACCAATAGAATTCAATAAGGAAAAAAATGTAGGCATCAAGTACTTGTGATCTTTAGTGCTAATGGTCAACTTAACACAATGTAAGATCGCTTGGGAGAAAATCCTCTGTGCATACCTGTGGAGGGTTATCTTGTTTTCATTAACTGAGGCGGGAAGACCCACCCACTGTGGGTAGCTCATTCCCAGGGCTAGGACCCCTAACTGTATAAAACATAAAAAAAAAAAAAAAAAAAAAAAATGAGCTGACTGCTTGCAAGCTTTCCTTCATCCTTCCGTTTCTGGATCGTGTGTGTGTGTGTGTGTGTGTGTGTGTGTGTGTGTGTGTGTGTGTGTGTGTTGTGACACTACTTCCACAGAGGCAAGAACAAACAGCTGTTCAACCCAGATAGGGAATCCTTGACAGATCAGATGCCAAGTTCAACTTGATGAACCAATGAGTTTTGTTGGGGTTACTTACAGAAGGATGGGTGAGAGATTGCTTAGAGTATCAGGAATGACTCAGGGAGACCTATATCACCAAAGCCCCCCTCACCATGGTTGATGAGAAGCTGAAATGACTCTAGACAGCTGTATCACCAAAGCCCCCCTCACAATGGTTGATGACTGGAGTACCTCTCAGTAGTCCTTACTGCTTCTCTAAGCATAGGGAAGGAGGAGCCAGTGAGTCTGTCTCAGAGACTTCCTGAGTTGTTTGCTCCATCAGTCTAAGGTGCTTCCCTGTGGAATGGAGTGTTTCTCTCCTCCTCCTCCTCCTCCTCCTCCTCCTCCTCCTCCTCCTCCTCTTCCTCCTCCTCCTCCTCTTCCTCCTCCTCTTCCTCCTTTCTCTCTCTCTCTCTCTCTCTCTCTCTCTCTCTCTCTCTCTCTCACACACACACACACACACACACACGCACACGCACACGCACACGCACACACACACACGCACACACACACACACCCTACTTAGAACAATGATTCTCCACCTGTGCATCACAACCCCTTTGGAGGTTGAATGGCCCTTTCACAGGGATCACGTACCCTGCACATCAGAGATTTACGTTACAACAAACTGTTTCTTCATTAAGTTGCTTTTGTTAGAGTATTTAATCAGGAGGAAAGGAAATTACAATAGCTGAGAACACCAGTGATGTGAAGAGAGCCCGACCAACATTACCTCCTCCTCCCTCTGCCTATCAATCATACTGTACATGAGCCTCCCGTACATGCGTTTGGATCTTCCATTCTGTAAATCCAAGCCCCATTTCACTCTTGGTCACCCTTGGTTGTTGGAGTGCACACCCTATGGCACAGTCCTTGACATGTGGACATCTGAGAGATGACTCAGAGCCATATGGGCAGAGATTCTAGGTTCAAGAGTTCAAAGACAAAAGGGATGAATTCAGATTTCAGGTCCCCTCCGTCTTATGAGAGGGTATGGGGCAGAGCACTCAGGGGCAGACCCCAAAAGAGACCACCGAAGCTGGGCCACTTGAGATCAGACTGAGAATAATTTAGCTAGTCACATTTAGGTTTATGATTGTCAACACTTCTGGTTTCCAACAGTAAATGCAAGTAAACTCTAGTAACACTTAGACTAAAAAGAACACACACTTCAGGACCAGAATATGCTGCAAAATAGAGCATAAATTAGAATATCTAAATCCTTATCAAGGGGTGTTTTTAATTTTTAAAGAAGCATTTAACTGTTTGGGTTTTTAATTTATTAGCTTTGTATGTATAAATTGTGTACCACTTAAATGGGGTTAAATTCATCTATCTCCTTGGCTATTTGTTTTTCTTTGTAGTGAGAACATTCAAAATATTTCCCTCTGTCTTTTGAAATATAGAGACTATTCATGTCATTCTTAGTGCCCCTACTGTGTAAGAAGTATTGCCTAAAACAGAAATGGCATATTAATCTCAGCTTTATTCTTCAAATCAGACCACTCTGTAGCTAACCTAGGCCTGAAACTAGCATTTGTGAGGCTTGGATAAATAAAAAGAAATTCCATATCCTCTGCCTTTGTCTACTTTATATTTCTTACAATCAAGCAAGTTGTATTTAGATATTCATGTTTGTAGATTCACAAGATGTCTTTGAACTCAAATTGTGCTCTTATTACAACCATCAGAAACAAAGAATTCTACATTATTTTTTGATGAATTCTCATTAGTAACGAGGCACTAAACATGCTAGTGAATACAACGCAGAGGAGAATATTAACAGGGTTATTTTTAGCTGCCACCTACACACAACATCAAGACAACATCTAGAGCAGGAACAAAATAATGGTTCTTTTAGTTTAATAAACCATAATGTTCCTGAAAAATCCTTCTCTTTGCTCCCCAAATTGGGGCATCTAATTATACAAAGTGATTGCTGTGGCAACAGCTTAGATGAGTCCAAAGGGTGAGGGGTAGAAAAAAGAGAGGAGGGAGGAAGAGAAGAAGACAGACAGGGAGAGAAAACAGGAGTACAGAAAAAGAAGAGAGACTTCAGCTACCCAACAGAATATCAAACTTCAAAAATATTTTTCTGTAAAGTATGAAAACTTATTAAAGAGAAGAGAAACTCCAAAAATCTAGGGAAAAAATTGTTTAAGGGTTTAAACCATCCATATTTGAGTATCAGAGTTAAAGTTGAACGTACAAAAATGAAGCCATGAATCACAGGAGGAACTTTCAAGGCTTATGATGAGAAAATACATAAATGCACTTGGAAAATTATGTGATAAACTCTACAAGAAAGATTCAATAAAATGCAAGGTATATTATTTTATGAAATAAGAGGATATAAAGATTAGCCACCCTACATAATGTACACATCCATATCATGTACTGCGGTAATACCAGTTTACAAATAACGGAACCTAGACTAACAGTACAGACCACTTAGAGATCTGCGACTAGCTTTACTCACTGAACCCTAAAAATAAGACAGATGCTCAAAATAAAACTACAAGATGCCAGTTTTTACCTACTGGGTTTGCAAAGATATAACTTTGCTAATTAAAATGAACTGTGGTGGGGTAGTAGAATGAGGCTTCCTTCAGCCCTGTGCCAGCTGGACAACAGAGAAAGTTTTTTGGGAAGCCACGTAGGCTGGTAAACATCAAAATTGAAGTGCACACACCTTTTGAACTAGCTTTTAAAAAAATATTTAAAAATTGTGTGTGTGAGTGTGTGTGTGTGTGTGTGTGTGTGTGTGTGTGTGTGTGTGTGTCTGCCGCCTGGATGGAGGTGTCTCTAGAGGTGAGAAGAGTGTGTTAGGTCCCTGGCACTGCAGTTACAGTTATTGTGAGCCAGGCGTGGATGTTGGGGATGAAACTTCTGGAAAAACAACAAGCACTCTTAACCTCTGTGTCATCTCTTCAGCCCCTGACACAGTTTCATACTTCTCAGAAACCATCTTTCAGAACATAAGTAAGAAGTTCTATATGAACTAACGTGCAATATGTCTTGAAAAGATCATTAAGTGATCCACAGGCCCTCCTGATGCCATGCGGCTCAGATGGGTGGAAGACACCCATGGGGCAGCCTGGGTCCTCAAGTTTCAACCTGCTTGAAGCATCCACAGGCCCACCCAGCTCCTTGCAACACTGGGCAGGTGGGTGCCATTATGATGAGCAAGTGCACGATGGAGAAATTGGAGAAAAGGGAGGCGGAATGGTTTGCGTGCCGTGGGAAGAGGCAGTCCTGAAGAATCAAGGGCTGTGAGGAATGCTGATGTTGGCAGCTGCTTCCCACCCTGGACCAGGGTGATATCCGGGCCTGGGCTGCTGCTGAGGGCCATGTCTGGGTCCATGGTCCTGTTGCAGCAGGGGTCTGTGTTAACTTTCATGACCCAGGTTGTCACCAAGGCCACAGGGATACCTGGGGTCTGGGCTGCCACCTGTGGCCATTTTGGTGTCTGAGGGCTGTGAAACTACTGGGGCTATGCTGATCTCAGTGGCCTGTGCTTCAGCTCAGAGCCATGGTGACATCTGAGCCCAGGCTGCAGCGTAGGGCCATATCTGGGTCCATGTCCCTACTGTAGCCAGGGTCTGGGTTGATGTCTGTGGTTCCTGATACCACTAAAGGCTGTGCAAATACCCGAGGCCTGTGCTGCCACCTGAGGTCATGTTGGTGTCTGAGGGTCATGCTGCAGCCAGGATCATACAGATCTGAGTGGCCTGCATACTACAAGGTGCCATAGTGACGTCTGGGCCCGGGCTGCTGCTGTGGGCCATGTCTGAGTCTGTGGCCCAGTAGCAGCCAGGGTCTGGATTGATGTCTATGGTTCCTGTTGCCATCGAGGACTGAGTAGATGCTCCGGGTCTGGACAGCCACCTGAGACCATGTTGGTGTTCTAGGACCTAGCTGCCACCAGGGCCATACTGATCTGGGTGCCCTGTGCTGCCGGTGGGGCCATGGTGACATGCAGGCCTGGACTGCTGCTGAGGGCCATGTCTAGGTCCATGTTCCTGCTGCAGCTGGGGTCTGTGATGACATCCATGGCCTGTGTCACCACAGGGGTTCATAGTAACCATGCCTGTTGAAATCTGAGGGTTGTGCTGGGCTGGCCCTGCCCCTCACTGGCCTTGGGATATCTTGCCCTACTCCTAGGTGGACACTGCAGCAGGAGAGCTTGCCCCCCACACACCCCCATGGAATAGTTGGTCCCCCCACTCAAGAGAGCTGGCTCTGCCCCTCACCTGAGGGGGGCTGTCCCAGTGGCCCAGATTGACCAGCTCAGCTGCCACCCAGACCTACATCCTGGGCCTTGGGTTGGCCTACCCTAACATCTATTCCATCTATGACCTGCTGGAGTGCGTAAAGGGACTGGTCCTGTGGAATGATAACCACAGGACTGTAGATGTAACCAACCGTCTTATTAAATAAGAAACACAGAGCCGATTCAGAGAAGAAAGCCAAGAGGTCAGAACTAAGAGCCTTACCCTTCCTGCTTCAGCCAAGAGAGCTCTCCGAAAAAGGGGCCTACTTCCTGTCTGTTCGTCTTTATATAGACTGTCTGTTCTGCCTTCTTATTGGTTGTAAACCCAAACACGTGACTGCTTCGTCACTGCCTGTATGTACAGCCCTCCAGGTCCTCTATGGTATTGAGATTAAAGGCGTGTGTCTCCAATGTTGGCTGTATCCTTGAACACACAGAGATCTACCTAGCTCTGTCTACCAAGTGCTGGGATTAAAGGCATGCGCCACCACTGCCACGCTCTTGCTATGGCTCTAATAGCTCTGACCCCCAGGCAACTTTATTTATTAACATACAATTAAAATCACATTTCAGTACAAGTAAAATACCACCACACAGGATCTCCATGATTAAGGGCAACAGCAGGATCCTAGAGCAGTTTCGATGAGGGCCCAGTAATGATGGTGTGTCAGAGGCCTTGAACCAGACCAGTGACTCACTGCAATAAACATCTTTTGGGTGGGCTGATTGGACAAAAGGGTATACTGTATGAAACACCACAGCTCCCATGCCACTAGGATGAATGAAGAGGTGTTGGAAAGACGGAGGATTTTTGTTTGTTTGGGTTTTTTTATTTTTAATTAATTTGGGGGTGGGATGCTGCAGTGGTAATGGGTGGATATGGAGGGACTGGGAGGCAAGCAGTTGGGGAGTATGATGTGAAATTCCCAAAGAATCAATGAGAAATTGTTTTTTAAATCATTACGCAAATAAGAGAAAGTAAAACAAGTAGAATGTACTAATCAAATTGAGTAAAAATTAATAGTGATACAAGTTCATCCTGTCAAGGTTCCTTAGCCCAAATCCACCAGAATTACTTACAGATGAAGATGTTGAGTATGTATTTTGTTTGTGTTTGTAGGGCAAGGCTGCAGACATACCATGGAGTAACCACACAGTGGTTGTCTGTAGGAGTACGTGGCAAAAGAATTACCAAGGAATTGGCTTTGTTTGGGTGAGGGGAGAAATGGGCACAAAATACGATTACGTATGTAATAAATTTTATCTAAAGGAAGGCAGTCTATGAGGGGATAAGCTGGGGATTCAAGTATCTCCATCAGTCCCTCTGGCCCGGGTGAGGACAAGGCCACAACTGCTTTGTAACAGTCAAGTGGTCGTTTCCTGGAGTATCTTGTTAGATTGATCTCTCTCAGTCCTTGGTTCGAGGAAGCAGGCTTTTTAAAAAATGCATTTTATGTTTTTGTTATTTTGGGTTTTGTTGTTATTGCTGAGCTCTGCCTGCGGGTGGCCAGCTTCTCCATCACACATTCAGAATCTTTGGAACAAAAAGAAATACGCAGGGAGCTCAACACCAAGTCCTTCCAATCCGTGAGCCCTTCACACTCCCGCTGCCTTTGCACAAGCTTGTGTTATAGATGATAGATGCCCAAGTTGTGTCTAGTCCAGCCCTCAGGATACGGAAGTGCTAAGGGGGTATACCGTGTGTGTGTGCACGCACATGAGTGCATGTCTGTGTGTGTGTTTACAAAGCACAAGTCATTCATTCCAATAAGGGACACCATGCTAATGTTCTATAGAGAGGATAACTGAAAGTAACAGAATAGACAAACAAATAACAAAACACAAAAGTCCTCTTCTGCGTGGAACCCCAGTGGAAGCTGGACTTGATTAACTGGAACTGGTTCACAGCATTTCCCATGCATTAAATGCATCTTGAATTTTTTTTTTTTCTAATAATGAGAACCATAGACTAGGATACATTTAAAACCCATAGATTAACCTGGAAATGTGAGGAATAATTTCTTCTTCTAACCTACGTCTACTCTTATAATTCTATCCCTTCCTGCTTTCCTGTTTCCCTTTTATTAACAATAGTAGAGTTGCTGGGCCAGGGGAGTATCTCAGTGCTGCAGCAAGTGGCTAACGTATGAGAGGCCTTGGGCTCAATCCCCAGCATACACGCCCCAAAAGAAGAGCCTCACCTTGGTCTAATATTTTATTCAAGCTTCGCAGTTTGTCGGGCACAGGAGCTCTAATATGGTAAAGCCCGGGAAGAAAATATTCTCGTCTTCCCGGGATATATGCAACCAGGCTGTCCCTGTTGAGGGTGGTTGAGCACACAGGGGTTGAGAACACGATCTGCAGGTGGTCGGAAGTTTCCAGACGGGATGGCTTTAAGACTGTAGTAGAAAAGGGAGGCTGGTATTTACCATGAAGAACTTATAACTTGAGAAGGTACATTTCCCAAGAAGCCCAACCCTGAGAGGTGAGGGGGAAGCCCTGAGCATAAGCAGGGAGGGCACACCAAGATGCGGCACAATGGCTCAGAAAGTCAGACTGCCGCCTGCTGGGACCTCCAGGGAATACAGCTAACCCTTTTTGTTTCATGGTGTTTTCCCCGTCCCGTGTTGCATATACACCATTTAATATAATTTATTTATCTCGTGAGGTTTCTATCATAAGGGAAAGGAGACGGGAGTAGGGAGGAAGGAAGAGAGAGAGGGAGAGGGAACATGAGAAATTGATGGACACGTGACCCAATCCAGTTCGTTTTCTTGGTCACAAAGCTGGTTTAGGGCACCTTTGGGGTGAATTAGACACTTTTGGGAAAGCCACCCTACGTTGGACTGAAGAAGAGATTATCATAGTCTAAGAGGCCACCCACTGCCAAAGAAGACCTTAAAAGGGTATTTTAAAATACTTGGCTTTGTTGCTAACATTATAAAATCAGGAACAAAGAACAAAGACTCAGTTTTTGGCTTTTCTTAAAGAACCAAGATCGGCCGCACAGGCGCTGCGCCCTCACAGCCGAGGTGCTGCTGCCCCCTGCAGGTGGGAATTATGGTTTTCTTTTTGCGAGTCCCTTCTCCTGCTGCAAAGGTACTGTTTCATTTTGTGCATTACCGAGTATATGGGTATTTGAATTCATTTATATACTAATTATCCTCAGCCTGCAGTGTATGGCGTGCTAGCATGGGTCTGGTCAGGAAGAAAGGAGCACAATCTTAGGTTAGCGAGTCTCAACGTGATTTTTCCACCACATGTGGAGAACTGCACTCCAAACCATTTCTCCAGCAATTAATACCATAGTCTATGCCTACTGTAAAGTCTCTTGCAGGGTTTTCTTGTGCTATAAGTGCTAATGCCATATGCATCAGTGGTGAGATAATAAATACTTAGGGATTCAGAGGAGGGCCCAATTGTTTCTGTAGTCATTAAGAATTTTAAAAACTGGTTTGAACTTTTCCTGGGCGGCAGGCAAGGCAAAGGCAAATGTGTGAACTTAGGAAGCTCACACAGTTCCCACAGAGTGCAAAGTGGGATACCGGAGGCCACGCTGATTCTCCTTCAGTCACGATGCTGGCTATCTCAGGAGTGAGAGACCCACAGAAATATTGAAACAGGAAAAAAAAAAACTGCATGTGAAACTCTCCCCCCCCCCCAGGGGACAACAAAGACCCCAAGGAGTGAGGTAATTTGCTCGATTTCACACAGCCACTTAGTGAATCAGCTGAGATCAGATTTGCCTTCCAGTGTTTGCCTGCCCACGTGGAGGCATGGGAGTCCTGGTCATGGACAAGGAGAGGGGATGCTGAGCTGCCAATGAGTTTTAGATGTAATTTTTCTTCTTTTCCACTTCTTTTCATCACTCACTTTCATTTCATATTATTACTCAAAAATCAAACAAACAAACACAAAAACAAGAAACTGTTATGGGAGGTGTGTGTGTGTGTGTGTGTGTGTGTGTGTGTGTGTGTGTGTGTCCAGTAGAGGCACAGATTAAGAATACTTGGTGAGTCGAAGCACTTTCCAAATGTGATTGAAGTTGACTGCCTGCAAAAAGTGATCCACTCGGCTTCTAAGTTCTCTGTGACTGCCCTTCTCAGCAAAAAGGAGAAACCACAAGATGAATTTTCAGCTGACTGAAGTGGGCAGGAGGAAAGGCATACGGAGCTAGCAGACACGCCTCTGGTGCAGCATTTATAAAAATGAGGGTCAGAATTTGAAAATAATAGTCAGTTTTGTGCTACCTTAAAACAAACAGACAGACAGACTGCCTCTGGCTTTCACACCATATCCACAAGGTCTACTTTACATCTTGGGATTTGGGCCTGGCTGTGTAGCTCAGTATTAAGATCACTTGATTTGGATTTGAATCCGGGCTTGGCATTTACCAGTTAAATGATCCAGACAACTGAATTAATCTTCCCATGTATCCATCTGCACATGTATAAAATGATGAGAAGTTGCTTTTTACTGCTTTCTTTGGGTTGTTAAGAGATTTGCTGCCTTTATTTGAGGTTGCCCCAAATCAGATTCCAAGACAAGATTTGAGTACAAGTAGGTTGTTTGGCATAGGACCCCAGGAAACAGCAAGGCCATGTTGACATGTGGCAGGGAAGTTCCATTAACAATAACAATTTCAAAAAGCTAATAACAATAATGGCTGTGTTCACGGAGGCATCATTGCTTCATTCGAAGGGCTAGGAATCAACGAATGGTCCACATCTCCAAATGGCACTCGTTGGTTGACAGGAGTTCTGCAAGTCATGAACACCTGAACACTTCTGCCCTGCCCCGCACTGCGCTGGCCACAGGTTTGGGACATGTTAGAGTGCAGAGAAACCCTCCTACACAAAGACCCAGGCTCAAGGTTGGAAGCTTTGAGTTTCCATGGCAAGTGCCGCGTAAGGCTGCCAAGGACTCCTGAAAGGGTACAGGTGGGACAGTGGTAGCCTCTGTTCTAGTGAGATGACGTATTTCTTATAGCAGGGCCTAGAACACTGCAGCACCCAACAGAGGATATCGCTCCTTAAAATTCCTTGGCGTGAAGATGGCGGAAGGAGAGTTCTCCACAGATGGAGGAAACGCTGTTTCTCACATGAGTGGATCTGGCAGCCACACTTTCCTCTACCATCTTCCTTTCCCTCCCAACCTCCCTTTTCCTCTAGAGCCTTTTACCTCTACCTTCACACCTCTCCCTTCCTTCTTGTCTTCTGTGTTCTTGTCCTCCTCCTACCTTCCCCTTGACTCCTGAATCCCAAACCTAGAAGAGTGCTTGATGTGTTCCACACTTTCTCATCATTCAGAGCCCTCGTCCAATTCTTTCCTATCTTTCCTCAATAATAGTTTTTAATTCAGAAATTCAAGGTACTATCAACATCTATGAGAAGGGATCCCAGGTGTCTTTTTTTTCTTGTGGTCTGACCGGTGGTCAAGTAGCGTCTCTGTAGATGTCTTCACATTTACCACTTACATCAAGCATGGTGGCACATGTCTGCAATGACAGCACTTGGAAGCAGAAAATCATTGCGAGTTCTAGGCCAGCCTGGGCTACATAGTAAGATGCTGTCTCAAAACAACAGCAGCAGCAACATAAACCTTACCACCTGCAATATAAATATGCATTTATATTGTCTTGCTAATTACATCATTATTCTTTTTAATTAGAAGTTGAACATTTGCATTCTTTTTCCCACACTTAACATTTATTAAAAATTGACAAACAAAACCTGTACAAAAACTATCCCCCAATTCCTTATCACTTTGAAACAGTAATCTCGAAAGACATTATCGCCTAGGACCCCCTCTTCCTCTGCTGCGACCACATCCTCTTCCTCTACCTTGGCCTCAACCTCTTCCTACAACAGCTTCCCTTTTCTTAGACTTCACCTTAGGTTCCACATCCACAAGTAATGTGTCCAGAGGTAAGCTGTCTGGTAGAATAAAGTATCAAATGTTATTTCCTCGAATGCTCAAGGTTTCCAACTGTACAGGTTCTCTGTTCTTCAGGGTCATTTTCACAGCTTTAAGATGTGTATTCACGCTGACATCTACACCTGTGATTGTTCCATGGACTTGTGTTCCACTCTTCAATTCAATGATTACAGTTTCATGACTCAATTTCATCAAAAATCTCACGAGCTTCATCCTAGCGGCTTAGCCTCCTTCTGGTCCGACTGGACACGGAATTCAGGATCCCAAGACTCACAGAGAAGGCATATGAATGGCCGGAAGAGCACGCAGAGGCCTGCGGATCGAACATTTTTAGCTATAAACCCTCTGTTTGCAAATGTTCTTGAGAAGTTCACAGAGGGTTTGTAGCTATGCTGACCTCTAACAGTCATTATGCAAACAGGTTATGCAACATGTTTCCTATAGCAGAGAAACCTTTTTTTTTTGGAATTCTGGTACCGGTCATCAATCCTACCATGCACTTGGTGCTCTATGGGTAATGTTTTAGGTAATAAAAACTGTGTTTAGAATATTTCCGCTATTACACAGTGCTTTTTACCAAGTTGCCACCTGTAGCAATAAAACACATTAAAAATTCATTTCCCATACAGATGGGATTGTAAGTGTTGAATCTTGTTGGTGATCTGCCAGTTCTGTACCTAAGTGGCCATTAAATTGGACCAGTTGTTCTATTTTTTCACCCTGGGTTGCCTTAAAACCTCTTCCAAAAAGGTCTTTAGTCTTATTATTTGTAGCCTGGAAGATTTACTTCTCAAAATCAGATGTTAGAGTGGCCAGGGAGAGCTTTTCACAAACAAAGAGGCAGAGTGCTAATCCTCATTGTTTGAGGAAGGTCAAAGGTGGGAGGTGCTTTTGTTTTGCTTCTTTATTTTCGTGGCATTGTGGGCTGAACTGGACACCTTGTACAATGATGACAGTATTCTCCACTGAGCCTCATCCCCAGACTAAAGTTTAGTATTTAAAATAAGATCTTCAAGAAAAAAATTCATAACGAAAATATCTACATAGCATATAAACAACCTGGAGAAAGGCATTCTCCAAATGGATGCCACCCCTTATGTGCATTTCTACTTGACAAGAAAGTGACCTGTTTGAAGAAGTTATCAGGACACTTCACAAACAATTCTTAAGGTTTAGCAGTGCTTTCATATTTTAGTTTATCAACTTTCTAGTAATTTAGTACATGTAAATAAAATCTGTTGTCTAATCTTCCTCCTCCTCCTCCTCCTCCTCCTAGTCTTCTACTACTAGTAGTACTGCTACTATTACTACTACCATGTTGATAGGAAAGTAGATTGCATACATGTGCTGTCAGCCACTACAGGGCATGTGTGCCCATGTGGCGCCCATTCTTATCTTCTGCAACAATCTTAGCAGAATCTGTGAGGACAACTGAGAGGCCTACGGGATGAAGACTAGAACACATCTTTCTAGTCCATGGAAGCTATCCAGGAGTGTCAGGGCCTCTGCCCCAGAACTGTCTTCAGAACAGAAGGTTTTGTGCAGGGTCCATAAACTGAGCTCTCTTATTCTGTTTAGCTCTTTATCTCCACTCTAGACTCTCAAGCCTGTCCTAGAAACTGTCATTAAAAAACTAGAATGTGTCCATCCCAGGCTGAAGTGGTACTATGGCAGTACTCTATGACTACAGTACTCTATGACTATGGCAGTACTCTATGACTACAGTACTCTATGACTATGGCAGTGCTCTATGACTATGGCAGTACTCTATGACTACAGCAGTACTCTATGACTAGAGCAGTACTCTATGACTATGACAGTACTCTATGACTACAGCAGTACTCTGACTACAGCAGTACTCTATGACTAGAGCAGTACTCTATGACTGTGACAGTACTCTATGACTAGAGCAGTATTCTATGACTATGACAGTACTCTATGACTACAGCAGTAGTCTATGACTATGGCAGTACTCTGACTACAGCAGTACTCTATGACTACAGCAGTACTCTATGACTAGAGCAGTACTCTATGACTATGACAGTACTCTATGACTATGGCAGTACTCTATGACTATGACAGTACTCTATGACTATGACAGTACTCTATGACTACAGCAGTACTCTATGACTATGACAGTACTCTATGACTACAGCAGTAGTCTATGACTACAGCAGTACTCTATGACTACAGCAGTACTCTATGACTGTGACAGTACTCTATGACTGTGACAGTACTCTATGACTACAGCAGTACTCTATGACTGTGACAGTACTCTATGACTACAGCAGTAGTCTATGACTACAGCAGTAGTCTATGACTATGGCAGTACTCTATGACTGTGACAGTACTCTATGACTATGGCCGTACGCTATGAACATGGTAATACTCTATGACTATAGTAGTACTCTATGACTGACTGACTATGGCTGAGAAAGAAGCTCTATCCTGACTAATCCTAGGTAAGCTAGTATGCTTCCCAAACTAAAACTTGCTTGAAAAGTAGAGCCAAGGGTCTGGAGAGATGCTCAGTGGTTTAGAGCACTTGTTACTCTTGCAGAGGACCCTGGTTCAATTTCCGATGCCCACATGGTGACTCACAACCACCCATAACTTCGCTTCCAGGGAATCAAATGCCCTCTTCTGCTGTGGAATAATCATGCTGTACACTGTGTAAATATATGACTGGTTTAATAAACAAGCTGACTGTCCAATAGCTGAACAGGATAAAGTTAGGCAGGAAAGTCAAACTGAGAATGATGGGAGGAAGAAGGGCAGACTCAGAAGAGTTGCCAGCCAGACACACAGGGAGCAGGAGATGAATGTGCCATGTTAATAAAGGTACCACCATGTGGCAGAGCATAAATAAGGAATATGAGTTAACTTAAAATGTAAGCCTGAGCCATTGGCCAAGCATTTGTAATTAATATAAGCCTCCGTGTGTTTACTTGAAAGTGGCTGCAGGACAGGAAATTCTACCTACAAATGGCACCCAAACGTTTGGCAAGAATTTCCACATAAAACCTGAGAAAGATTTTTAAAAGGTTCTAAAACAGAACATTGAGCAGCTTCCTATTCTCCTGGCTGCTGCCTGAGGGCTTGAACCTCCAGCACACTTCATGGAAGGTTCCCACAGTCTCTCATGCCAGCCACAGTGCAGAGAAAACATCTCCCAGACCCTGCCTGTGGGTTTGAGCTGCCGCCAGAGCAAGCCCACCAGCGTGCCATGAACTAGGCCTCATTGTGGGTTTAGTTTTGCTCATGCAGACAGAAGTGGTTACAAATGCACAGTAAAGACAGATTGAGACAAAAAGAGCCTCTGAAAAGACCACAGTGTGTTTGAAAACGTGCATCGGCTTGGGAGAGAGAAAAGAAAAAGTACATACAATCTTAGATTTAAAAATATAGTTTTAGGCCGGGCAGTGGTGGCACACGCCTTTAATCCCAGCACTTGGGAGGCAGAGGCAGGCGGATCTTTGTGAGTTCGAGGCCAGCCTGGGCTACCAAGTGAGTTCCAGGAAAGGAGCAAAGCTACACAGAGAAACTCTGTCTCGAAAAACAAAATAAATAAATAAATAAATAAATAAATAAATAAATAAATAAATAAATAAATAAATAAAAATATAGTTTTAAAATAAAGTCCTTAAAAAAGGAATAGAGTAATAAAAAATATAAGAAGCCATGAAAAGATGGAAAGTACACAGAGAGTTTGGATACTGTATGTTATTGTGTTGTCTTTAGATTTTCTGATTGCTGAGGAAGGAACAGCAGCTGCTAAGATGCATTGGATTATAACAACTGTTAGATTAAACCAAGCAATATATATTTTAAAAATATCTTGACTTCAAAATTTAAGTCAAAAGATGTGTTGCTTTGGGTGAGAAGTTATACTTTTATTTCCACAGGAAATGAGAAGCTGTGGATTCATTCTGGGTTAAGGAAAATCATATTTGATCAAGGAAGACCCCCTGAAATGCTGGCTACAGACATTAAAAAAAAAGAAACCTAAAATATCTACAAGACATGTAATATATATTTTACCTGCTCAAACATAAAACAAAAAAATTATCTTTAACTGACTTGTACACACCACATATTTCATACTTGTAATGTATGTTACCTTTAAAAGTTTATTTTCAGAACAAGGGGACCAAACACCAATGAAAATGGATGGCCCTCGTGATCCAGCATCTCAAAGTGCCTCTCTGTTACAGTCTCCTCAGAATTCTGCATTCAGAACAGCTTCAAGGATGCTTGCTGAGATGATCCAGCCTCACAGAATACTGCAGTCAGTACTTGACCATAATCTTAAATTTTCTTAGGGTCCCCCAAAGATTACCAGGGGGACTACTTCAACAGGAAGCAGTCTAGAGAACTATACCCAACATTCTTCAAAACTGGGTTATGGACATTTATTATCATTTAAGCGGGGTTGGTTACAAGTTATTATTGGTAATGATCAGGGAAAAAAAAAGCTGAACAAAGGAGATTAGGTTCAGGGATCTCGTCCTAAAAAAGAAAAGGGGAATATAGAAATTATAGGATAAAAGGGTAGATTATTGAATCTACTTTAATCCAAAAATAACTATTAATCTTAAATATTTTACATTGGTATGGATTTTGGTTTATTGATACAAATTTAAAGTTAATTTTGTTATTCTGTATGTATGTTTCTACTCTTGTTTAAGGTATTGTGTTTATGTAGCTCATTTAAAAATATTATATATAATTAAGAAATACAGATTAATAGTCATCTATAATAGTCAAACTTATAGTCATGTTAGGTACATTTTTCAATATACTATTGAGAGCATGATGGTTTTCTCCACCAGAACCTTTGGTTCTGATAGGTTGACCTTCTGAACACTAGTTGTCACCTGCTGTATACTCCCATGGCCTTTTGCTACCAGCAGTTCTCAATAATATACTTAGATGGTCTTCAAACACATAAAAAACCTACAGAATATGGCATTTAATATGTTTAATATTAAAAAGCTTTTCATGACAGTGAGACAAGTCTGCTCCTGGCAGCACCAATCTACTTCAGAGAAGATGATGGGCATCAAAGAAACTCCATATGCTGTTTGTTTTCTTTATGGCAAAAGCTAGCCATTTGGGGAAAAAAAACTGCCCTTGCCTCACTTGCTGACAGTTACTGTCGAAACTGACCAGCAGGACACGAGAAAGACAACTGCCAAGCTTTGCCAAGACAAGGTAGGACAGTCCTTCAGAATTCCCTGCTTCACAGGAAAGTCTGTCAGACATGCTAGGCCTGTAGGTCAGAGCTGGATACCCCAATGTCACAGAAAAACTTTGGGTGACTGTCCAGGCAACCTGATATCCCTGTCACTAAGTAACATTTCATCCTTCTGGGGTTTTTGATAGAGTTAAAGATGAAATAGTTAAACTTATAGTTTTCCTTAGTTGTGATAGAAAGCAAATTAGGTATAAAACTTTAGACTCACCAAGATAAGATAAATAATAGAGTATTCTCTGTAATTTTGCCAAATACAAATAGACTGGATATTGTAACTGTAATTCTTACTTGATCACTGTTTTGTTGTACATAATTTTACTATGTTAAAGTTAAAACTTTCCTTTTTAATTAGACAAAGAAGAGGAAATGCTATGAAATGATCCTTCTGTACACTGTGTGAATATATGTCACTATGATTGGTTCAATAAACAAGCTGATTGGTCAATAGCTGAACAGGATAAAGTTAGGCAGGGAAGTCAAACTGAGAATGGTGGGATGAGTAAGGGTGGAGAAGGGTGGGAAGAGTTGCCAGCCAAATGCAGAGGGAGCAGGAGATGAACGTGCCATGCTAATAAAGGTGTCACCATGTGGCAGATTGTAAATAAGGAATGTCGGTTAACTTAAAATGTAAGAGCTAGTTAGTAATAAGCCTGAGCTATTGGCCAGCATTTGTAATTAATATAAGTGTTTATTTGAGAGTGGCTGCCGGACAGGAAAACTCTGCCTACACTCTTCTGACCTTCTCAGGCACAGACATACACATGGTACACATAATACATGTATGCAAAATAGTCATACACATAAAATAAATCTTCAAACTTCTTTTAAAAAGAGAAAGAAAAGTAGAGTCAAAATGCTCAGGAAGTGAGGGAAAGATCTTCTACTGAGTTAATGATAATTTTTGGCTTTCAAGGGGAGTCTGAGAACATCTCCTTCATGTATTATGTCTCTGTGCCTCCATCTGTAGGAAATTTTGTCCTTATCTCCACTCTCCATTAGAAATGAACTAGATCTATAGTAGAATACAATGATTCTCTTTAATAGAGGGAAAATGCTTATATCCATAAGAAAGTAAATAATATTATCGGTGATTTAGCTAGACTTACATATTAGAATTTTATGGATATATTCTATATATACATATATATAGTTTGTTTGTTTGTTTGTTTGTTTGTTTGTTTTTTCGAGACAGGGTTTCTCTGTGTAACAGTCCTGGCTGTCCTGGAACTCACTGAGGTCCACCTGCCTCTGCCTGTCAAGTACTGGGATTAAAGGCATGCGCCACCACTGCCCAGCTATATGCATTATTTTTAAAGGCTTGCATGTCAAGCTTCTTAGTTACAGAGTACCTCAGAAGTATTTTATAATACAAGTCAATAATAATATAATATTCAATGGAATAGCATTTTATATTCACTCTTTTTTTTTTTTTTGACAGGGTTTCTCTGTGTAGTTTTGGAGCCTGTCCTGGATCTCACTCTGTAAAACAGCCTGCCTCTCGAGTGCTGGGATTAAAGGTGTGTACCACCACCACCTGGCTTTATATTCACTCTTGTTGCAATGAAGAATTTTAAAAATGTTTGTGTATTTCTGTGTATATGAGTGCATGTGTACATGCATACATTCATGCCGTGGCACTTACATGGAGGACAAGATGTGGGGATCTGTAATTTCCTACTATTATGTAGGTCCTGGGGATTGAACTCAGGGCATCAAGTTTTGCAGCAAAGTGCCCTTACTACCTGAGCCATATTGCCAGCCCTAAGGAAGGTATTTAATAAAAATCAAAGTACCTTAACTGTGCAATTTCAGGATATATATATATATATATATATATATATATATATATATATATGTTTGTATATCATATTTTTATGTAATTGTTTTAAAATTCTGTAACTATCCATTTGACCAGTTTAATTTTTGTTTAATTTCCATCTTAGAATTTCTTCGGTTAAACATTATATTTTGTTAATATTTTCAATTGTGAAGACTTTGTATGTTCTGAATCATATCCTACTGAATTTAATAGGGAGTAAGGCCTGGAAATGAAATGAATGGTGGTCGTGTCTGAAGTACTGATTTAAGAGCTGTATTGATACTTGCTTCTACAAACATATGCTTTCACATTTAAGTCCACATTGAGGAA
Organism: Peromyscus eremicus; assembly: GCF_949786415.1. Classification (NCBI taxonomy): domain Eukaryota; kingdom Metazoa; phylum Chordata; class Mammalia; order Rodentia; family Cricetidae; genus Peromyscus; species Peromyscus eremicus. The sequence continues at coordinate 69,411,400 of NC_081427.1, forward strand.
AATAAACCAAATTTGTGGGTGAAATAAAAATTGATTAACTGAATTTCTTCACTTAAGCCACTAGGTGGCGATATCCTCGTTTCTTTTGTAAATGCACTCGCTAAATGGCTCCTAAGGAAAAGCTGTCAAATGACTTTGGTTCGAGCTAAGAAAGAAAGCTACAGTAGAGGAATTTCAAGTACTACGAAGAGAATTTTATTGTGTTCAGGCTGTGGCACATTAACATCCTTTCTGATTGACAGAGAAGTCACTGGGGTCACTGTGATGTAAAGAAAGCCTTCTATCTCCCCAGAGCAGTGAAGCATCTGATGCCCAAGGCCTGCCAGAGACTCTCCCAAAAAGACACGGATGATCATTGCTCCCGGGTCTGTCATTTCTTTACTGCCAAATCTCACCATCTCGAAAACCTCAATCAGGACTTGGCATGGTGGGGAACGCCTGTAATTTCAGCCCTCAAGAAGATGGGCAGGGAGTTCAAAGGCAGACTGGGTGACTTGGGAAGTCCCGGTCTCACAGAAGCAAAGTTAACACACTGTAATGGAGATTTTCTCACCTTAGAAGATTTTACACGCTACGCATTTCAAAATTGCACACAAAAGCTATGAGTGCTCCTTCTATCCCAGGTCATGCCACTCATTTTTGTCTAATCTAAACTTAAACATTTGATAGCCTATTTGACTTGCTTTTGAAATGAAAAGAATTTAAATATGAAAATAAAAGTATCAAACATTGTATTGTTGAACTACAATTTTTTAATGTGTATGAGATTTTACCTGCATGTAGTCTACGCACCATGTTCGCATCTATGGCCCTCAGAGCCCAGAAAACGGCATCAGATCCCTTTGGACTAGAGTTCCAGACGATTGTGAGCTGTCGTATGGGTCCTGGTGATCGAACCCAGGTGCTCTGGGAGAGCAGCTAGTCTCTCTAGCCCTAAATTGCAATATTGTAAAAGTGAAAACAGTATGTAATCTTTATTTTCATGTGAATATAAAATGAACACAGGTGAAAGATTTTATTCACCTCATTCATTAATTAGAATCTGCTTAAAGGCACCCACCCCACCTTGCACAGGGCAGATGGCGTGGGCCACTACAAATCAATGAATGAGTGATGGAGAGAGGGAAAGACGGAAGAGGGGAATGCACCGTGGAAAGAGGCAGAACTGGAGACAAGGCAGTGATGGGTGTGGGAGAGGGCTGAGGTCGACGGTGGAACGCCTTGTTGCCCGTTGGGATACACGGGGTGGTGTGCAACAGCCTGGAGCTCATGCAGATGCAGACCAGGCCTGACCCCCCAGACACACTGCCTGGCTCTGGGCAACGACCGAGGCCCCAAGATGAGGAACGGTTCCCTTTCTGGATTGGACCTCCTCAAGGGACCACCATGGTCCTCGGTGCCACTGAGGATACGTTAGCGTCTGTGGTCCATGCCGCTGCTCCGGCTGTGATGAAGCCTGAGATCCAAAGTGGATGGTCATGGTCTGTGCCACTGACATGTGTCCTCGGATTTTTGCAGCCTTGGGAGGCCATCCTGATGTGAGTGTCCTGTGTAGCCACCTGAGGCCACATGGAGGCCTGTGATCAGTGCTGCTGCTGAGGACCATAAGTGGTCTCCGGTTTTGATACGATGGGTGCATGTTGATGTCTGGGGCCCGTTTGGGTGCATGTTGATGTCTGTGGCCCGTTTGGGTGCATGTTGATATCTGGGGCTCTTGTTACCATGCGGACATGTGTGGTCTGTACTGTAACCTGAAGCCATGTTAATATCTGTGGGCCATGTTGCCGCCAAGGGGCCATACTGATCTGGGTGGCCTGCCCTGCCACCTGAATCCATGGTGATGTCTGGACCCGTACTGCCACCGAGGGCCATGTCTGTGGTCTGTGCAGTCGCCAGAAACCATGTGGAAGCTCGTGATTCGTGCTCCCACTGATTGTAAAGAGCAAGGAAGCTACTTTTGCTGTGATATCGATGACTGAGATGCACAGCCGAGAAAAAGGGACGTGGAAGTCTTCTGTGACAACCCCACACACACACACAAAAAAAGGTGGGAGCCTAAACAGGAAGCCATTTAAGAGAACTCTTAAAACGTGTGATAAGGCTGCTGAAGTGTGGCTCTCTGCGTTTGATGGCTTCTGGCAGGGGATGTGGGAGGGGAAGGACCCGGTTCTGTTTAAGGGGCAGGACATTGAAACTTTGACCTCACTCCAGTGAGTATATAGATAACGCAAACTGGGCTTGTTCATTTTTTTTTTATTTTGTTGAGGGGGAGGTCACAAGGGGGGAAACTTCAAAAACATATACATGTAAACACAACTAAAGATGCTGAAACAACTTTACTGATGAATGCCAAACTGTTTACTATCCTACAAAGCAATCTGAGTGGAATGTGTGGCAACCTCTTCTCAAGTGTATCTCTCGTAGATAAAATTAACTGATTTGTAACACGATGTATAAATTTTGGGCAAATTAATTCCTACCCATATTGAACAGCAAAGTAGCCGTTTCTTCAAGTCCATGAGGTCAGAACTAAACAATAATCTTCTTCAGTCAGACAATCTCCAGAAAGTCTACTAAACTCGATCGCCTCTCTCTTCCCAATTTCCAAATGGAAGACAAGGTTCCTTAAAATGTTTTTTGTTGGTTTTTGTTGTTGTTGTTGTTGTTGTTTTGTTTTTTTAAATAATAGCCACCTTGCTGGGAGGAACGGCATCCCTGGAAAGAGCCTCCTTCTATTTGCTGCCAAGCTAGGTCACACCACAGGGAGGCACTGTTTGTGATCGATTTTCACCATGTGCGTGAGTAGGCTCTGTCATTAAATCGAGGATGTTGTCCTAAAGTTTGGTCACAAAACATGCTAACAGTAGATTTCCTTAACTCTGGCAGTAGCTGTCACAGAAAATACACAAGGAAATTCAAAGAAAACTAAAAATGGCTCCCTTCTGACTTGGCTTGCAATTTAAGCACAATATGGCATCACTCAATAGTCTCAAACCAGGGTGGGGGGAGTGTGGGGGTGCTCAATGTGACAATATTTGCCTAGCATATATAAGACTCGGGGGTTTTATCCCCATTTTTAGGTCAGGTCATTGAATTCAGGGGTCACAAAGAAACTTGCAGCACTACAAGGTTTCTGAGCACACAACAACAACAACAAAAAAGAAGTTCAAGATCAAATGCATAATGAACCCAAGGTGTTTCTGACAGCATAGCCTTGCACATCCATGTAGCACTGCACGCACCATCAAGCCATGCAAGCAGTGTGCCTGAAACTCCTCAGCTCAGGTTCAGGACTATTGTGATGATGAGACCAGGAGATGGAAACGGCCAGGCAGCTGAAGGTGAGGAAGACCTGAGAGCAACTGTTTTCAAAGTGTTCTGGCTGGAGACCAGGAATGCCAGAAGGGAGCTCTGGTTTCTTTCTTTTACAAATCGATTTTCAAATGTATCTATTTTTTTTTTGGTTTTTCGAGACAGGGTTTCTCTGTGTAGCTTTGCGCCTTTCCTGGAACTCACTTGGTAGTCCAGGCTGGCCTCGAACTCACAGAGATCCACCTGGCTCTGCCTCCCGAGTGCTGGGATTAAAGGCGTGAGCCACCACCGCCCGGCTATTTTTTAATTTTTAGAGACTATAATATATCATTCCTCTTTCCTCCCTCCCACCCATTCTTTCAATGACGTTGGTCTCAATCACCACTAATTTCTCTGCTCCAGCTAACCACCATCAATTGTCCCGGCAAAGCCAAGGTTTCACTTCAACGGTGCAGGCCTCTTGTTAATCTTCAGCCCCTGACCCAAACCACAGAATCTTGATTAAAAATAGCAAATACGCAATGGCCCCCAGAGTGGATAAGTAATTCTGAAATTTCCCTCTGGAACTTCACAAGTTAAACTTCAATCATCAACATTTCTCTCAACACTCCTTTCTTCCAAGCTCCCACAGAACAGCTCATCAAGCTTTGAACACTCAATAGCTTTTCTCGATCAAAGTTCCAAAGTCCTTCCACAATCCTCCCCAAACCACACAGTGAGGTCTATCACAGAAGTACCCCACTAACATGGTACTAGTTCCCTACTGTTGTGATAAACACCATGACCAAAGCAATTCGAGAGGAAAAGGTTTATTTGGTTTACACTTCCACATAGTAGTCTGTCTTAGGGTTTCTATTGCTGTGGTGATGAAACACCATGACCATGAAGGAAGTTGGGGAAGGAAGGGTTTATTTGGCCTACACTTCTACATCACTCTTCATCATTGGAGGAAGTCAGGACAGGAACTCAAACAGGGCAGGATCCTGGAAGCAGAAGCTGATGCAGAGGCAATGGAGGGATTCTGCTTATTGGCTTGTTCCTCACGGCTTGTTCAGCCTGCTTTCTTATAGAACCCAGGACCACAAACCCAGGGGTGGTACCACCCACAATGAGTTAAACCCTCCCACATCACTTACTAATTAAGAAAATTCTCTACAGGCTTGCCTATGGCCCGATCTTATGGAGACATTTTCTCAATTATGGTTCCTTCCTCTCAGATGACTATGACTTGTGTCAAGTTGACATAAAACTGTCCAGAAAATCTACCAATGAAGATAACTTGAGTTCTTCTTTTTCTATTTATATTCCTTTCATGTCCTTCTGTTGTCTTCTTCCTCTAGCTAAGACTTCCAAGTACTATATTGAATAGGCATGGGAAGAGTGGACATTCTTTCTTGTTCCTGATTTTGTAGAATTGCTTTGAGTTTCTTTCATTTAGGTTGATGTTGACTGTGCGCTTGCAGTAAATCACCTTTATTCATTTGAAGTATGTCCCTTATATCCCTAATCTCTCCACGACTTTTACCATGAAAGGATGTTGGATTTTGTCAAAGGCCATTTCTGAATCTAATGAGGTGATCATATGGGTTTTGCCTTTCAGTCTGTTTATGTGGCAAATTACATTGATTAATTTGTGTATGTTGAATCATCCATGCCTCTCTGGGATGAAGCCAACCTGATCAGAGTGAATAGTATTTTTGATGTTGTCTTAGGGTTTCCATTGCTGTGAAGAGAAACCATGACCACAGCAGCTCTTATAAAGGAAAACATTTAATTGGGGCTAGCTTACAGCTTCAGAGATTTAGTCCATTATGAACATAGTGGGAAACATGATAGCATGCAGGCAGACATAGTGGTGGAGCAGGAGCTGAGTGTTCCTCATATTGATCTCTAGGCAACAGGAAGTAAACTGTGTTCCACACTGACTGTAGCTTGAGTAAAGGAGACCTCACAGCCCACCCCCACAGTGACACACTTCCTCCAACAAGGCCACACCTACTCCAATAAGGCCAGTTTCTCTAATAGTGCCACCTCCTTTGGGGGCCAGTTTCTTTCAAACTACCACAGATACGGTCTTGAATTTAGTTTTCTAGTATTTTATTGAGAATTTTCATTTATGTTATATAAGGGATATTGATTTATAATTTTTGGTGGGCTTTTGTGTGGTTTTAATATCAGGGTAATAGTGTCTTTATTAAAAAATAAATAGGAAATGCTCTTCCAGTTTCTAGTTTGTGGAATAATTTGAGGACTATTGGCATTAATCTGTTTTTTTTTTTAAAGTAGAAGAATTCTGTGCTAAAGCCATCTGGCCCTGGGTTTGAATTATTATTATTATTATTATTATTATTATTATTATTATTAATCAGCTACAGCAGCATTCCTCTTCTTTTGGCTTGGAGATTTTTAAGTACTGCTTCTGTTTCATTAGGGATTGTGGGTCTATTTAAATTGCTTATCTGGTCTTAATTTAACTTTGGTAAGTGGTATGTATCAGGAAATTCATCCGTTCACTTTAGATTTTCCAGTTTAGTGGAGTATAGACTTTTGAAGTATGTTGTTATTCTGGATTTCCTTGTTATTTGTTCTAATGTTCCCCCTTCTCACCTCTAATTTTACTAGTTTGAATCTTCTCTCTCAGTGGTTTGGTTAATTTTGCTACGGCTTTGTCAATCTTGTTGATTTTCTCAAAGAACCAACCCTGAGTTTGATTATTTCTTCCCATCTACTCTTTTTGGGAATTATTTTGTTTGTTTATTTTCTAGAGTTTTCAGGTGTATAATTAAGCTGCTAATACAAGATCTCTCCATTTTTTTTTTTTAATGTAGGTACTTAAGTGATGTGAACTTGCCTCTGAGAACTGCTTTCAATATGTCCTATAGGTTTTGGGTATGTTGTGTGTCTAAAGAGGTTTTAATTTCCTTGTTGTTTTCTCTCTTGACTAATTTTTCATTCAGCAGTGAATTATTCAGTTTCCATGAGGCTATAGGATTTCTGTTGTTTCTATTGTTGATATCTAGCTTTAAGCCATGGTGGGTCAATAGGATGTGGATGCTATTTCAGTTTTCTTATCTGTTGGGAATTGCTTTGTGTCCTAAAATGTGCTTAATTTTGGAGAAAGTTCCATAAGCTACTGTGAAGAAAGTATCCTCTAGTGTTTGGGTACAATGCTCTGTAGATAGTAGAGGTCCATTTGATTCATGATTAGTCTTTGTCTGGATGTCATGTCTCTTGGTGAGAGTAGGGTACTGAAGTCGCCCACGATGACTGTGTGAGAGTAAATATGTGGTTTTAGCTGTAGTAGTGTTTCTTTTTATAAACCTGAGTGACCTTGTGTTTGTTGCACAAATGTTTAGAATTTGAATGTCCTCTTGGTGGATTTTTCTTTTGACAAGTTTGTGGTGTCCTTTCTTACTTCCTCTGATTAGCTTTGGTTTGAAGTCTATTTTCTCAGATATTAAAATAGCTACACCTGAGAAGCCCAGGAAGACTGCCTACAGACTTTCCCCACTCTATTACCCCAGACCCAATTCTCAGGGTCGCCCCTAGAACTGCGACAGAATACCAGCTGCATCTTCCCCTACCCCCTGTGCACGAATCCTATGGATCCACAGATCATCTTCCACTGCCCTTCCTTCCCACCTCATCACTATGTCCCAGCACCCAACCTGGGTGGACACCCCTTGCTCAACCATAGACCACACAGGCTCCAGAGGACCTCCTGGGGGTCACCCCTAGTATTGCAACAGAACACTAGGGGGAGTTTCCCCTCCCTGATGCCCATGCCAAGTGTGAATCTCTCAGACCATCTTCCCCTGACCTACCCTTCCCTCAGTCTTCAACACCAGCAGGTATTCCCCTGTGAACACACCAGCTGAGAAGACCAGTAAAACAGGCAACACTCAGCCAACACATCTCTAAAAATCCAGAGAGGAAACAGAACACTCACCCAACCAAGATGAATAAATACATAGACCTATAATCCCCCAAAACCTAGATGCCTAGATGCCAGCATAAGAACACAACCAACAGCCAGGGCAGTATGTCACCACCAGAGTCCAGCTATCCTGCCACAGCAGGTCCTGAATATTCCAACACAATTGAAACACAAGAAAAAGACCTTAAAACCAACTATATGAAGATGATAGAGGTCCTCAAAGAAGAAATGAACAAATTTCTTAAAGAAACCCAGGAAAGCCTTAAAGCTTACCAGCAATCTCAGACTGTACTCCCTCCCTGGGGCTCCAAACAGTTCTGATGCCAGAGTGGTCCTAGGTACCCCAGAGAAGACACTGTCCACTATTAGGGTCTTTGAGAAGTTCCACAAAAGACCACCAGACAGGTATGCAATCAACAAGAGCATTTAATTCTTGAGAATACAAAGTACCAGCATGCTGGGGCTGTACATCTGACACAAAGGCAAAATGGTGACCCCAAGAGAAGCTTGCAGGCTCCTTTCATACACAGCTAAAGGAATTCTAGAAGCATTTAGGTCATCCTGTCTATGATTAGCTTAAGCAAGTGGCAACCACGTTAGTAGACTTCTAATTGACTAGTGCTAGCAGGGGCTGGCTAGGGCTTCAGTTTTACCATCTTTGGGCAAGTTTAGTCAACTTCCTGGAGGTAGAGGGTAGATGATTTGTCCCAATTTGGTCATTGCCTTGAGATACTGTAGGAGATGGTCCAGGCTTGGTGCGTGCTATCTCCCTTATCCCTGGTGTTGGGGGCATTGAAGATTGATTGTCCATTGTTTGTGGTTCTTTCAGAAACTGTTTGCTTAAGTCTCAGGAAACTGAAACTGAGACCTGATCTCTGAAAGAAGACTGAGCAGCCTGTTATAGCATCTGCTCAGCTCTCTCACCCACTGCCTGCTAAAACCCTTTAAAGCCTGTCCAACCACCTCAGACTGCACATCCCCTGCATCACCCCCACCCCACCTCCATCCAGCAAAACTGTCACACATAGAACACACATAGAACCCCACACAATAATAGTGGGAGACTTTAACACCCCACTCTCACCAATGGACAGATCATCCAGACAGAAACTAAACAGAGAAATAATGGAACTAACAGAAGATATGACTCAAATAGACCTAACAAATATCTATAGAACATTTCACTCAAACAAAAGATGAACTTTCTTCTCAGCACTACATGAAACTGTCTCCAAAACTGACCCATATATTCTGCCACAAAGGAAGTCTCAACAGATAAAAAAAAAAAAAAAAAAAAAAAAAAAAAAAACTGAAATAACCCCCTGTGTCTTATCAGACCACCATGGATTAAAGCTGGATTTCAACAACAACAGAAAGTCTATAAACTCATGGAAACTGAAAAACTCTCTACTGAATTACGACTGGGTCAAGGAAGAAATAGAAATAAGTTAAAGACTTGCTAGAATTCAATGAAAATGAATGTACAACATGCCCAAACTTATGGGACACAATGAAAGCAGGGCTAAGAGGAAAGTTCATAGCTGTAGTGATATATTGTATACCCCCAATAAAGGTTGCCTGAGGATCAGAGGACAGAGCCAGCCACTAAATTAGACATAGAGGCCAGACAGGGGTGGCACACACCCATAATCCTATCACTCTGGATCAGAAATTCATCTGGATCTCTGTGAGTTCAAGGCCACACTGGAAACAGAGCCAGGCAGTGGTGTTATACACCTTTAATAGCAGTACTGGAAAGCACACATGCCTTTAATCCCAGGAAGTGACAGCAGGTGGAGAAAGGTATATAAGGCATGAGGGAACAGGAACTAAAGCAGTTCAGCTGAGAACCTTTTGGGTGAGGACTCAGAGGCTTTCAGTCTGAGGATCCATGAAAACAGGATAGGCTGAGGAGTTGGCGAGGTGAGGTTGGCTGTGGCTTGTTCTGCTTCTGTGATCTTTCAGCATTCACCCCAATATCTGGCCCCGAGTTTTTTATTATAAGAACATTTAACATTTGAACAACACAGAGCACTAAGTGCCTTCATGCAGTATTTGGAGAGACCCCCAGACAAGTGACTTAACAGCACACCTGAGAGCTCTAGAACAAACAGAAGCAAACACACCTAAGAGGAGTAGACAGCAGGAAATAATCAAACTGAGGCTGAAAACAATAAAACAGAAACAGAGAACAATACAAAGAATCAGTGATGCAAAGAGTTGGTTCTTCGAGAAAATCAACAAAATATATAAACCCTCATTCAAATTAAAAGACAGAGAGAGAATATCCAAATCAACAAAATCAGAAATGGAAAGGGGGACATAACTGTTGTTGTTTGTTTGGTACTCTTTTGGGGGGCCTGCCACCCAGGTCCCAAATAAATCACACACAGAGACTTATTTTTAATTATGAATGACCAGCCTTAGCTTGGCTTATTTCTTGCTAGCTTCCCTTAAATTAAATTATCCCATCTACCTTTTGCCTCTGGGATTTTCCTGTTCTCTTCTGTAAATTTTACTCTTATTCCGTGGCTTGCTGTGTAGCTGGGTGGCTGGCCCCTGGTGTTTTCCTTCTCTGGCTACTTCATTTGATCTTCCTCCTCTCAAATGTTTCCTGCTATATATTCTCTCTTCCTGCCAGCCCCACCAATTCTTTCTCCTCCCTTGTTATTGACTGTTCAGTTCTTTATTAGACCATCAGGTATTTTAGACAGGCATAGTAACACAGCTTCACAGAGTTAAACAAATGCAACATAAACAAAAGTAACATACCTTAAAATAATATTCTACAACACATAACAACAGAATCTGAGGAAATACAGAGACTCATTAGGTCATACTTCAAAAACCAGTACTCCATAAAATTAGGAAATCTAAAAGAAATGCACAAATTTCTTGACAGATACCACTTATCAAAGTTAAATCAAGATCAGTTAAACAATTTAAATAGACTGACAATCTCCAAGGAAATAAAGGCAGTCATTAAAAGTCTCCCGACCAAAAAAAAAAAGTTCAGGGCCAGCTGATTTTAACACAGAATTCTACCAGACTTTCAAAGAAGAGCTAATACCAACACTCTCCAAATTATTCCACAAAGCAGAAACAGAAGGAAAGTTGCCAAATTCTTTCTATGAGGCCACAGTCAACCTGATACCCGAACCACACAAAGGCTCAACAAAGAAAGAGAATTACAAACCAACTTCACTCATGAAAACTGATGAAAAATTGCCGGGCGGTGGTGGCGCACGCCTTTAATCCCAGCACTCGGGAGGCAGAGCCAGGCGGATCTCTGTGAGTTCAAGGCCAGCCTGGGCTACCAAGTGAGTTCCAGGAAAGGCGCAAAGCTACACAGAGAAACCCTGTCTCGAAAAACCAAAAAAAAAAAAAAAAAAAAACTGATGAAAAATAATCTATAAAATACTCAAAAACTGAATCCAACAACACATCAAAAAGATCATCCACCATGACTAAGTAGGTTTTATCCCAGAGATTCAGGGATGGTTCAAAATATGAAAATCTGTCAATGTAATCCACCCTATAAACAAACCGTAAGGGAAAAAAAATCCCATGATCATCTCATTAGATGCAGAAAAAAAGCCTTTGATAAAATCCAACACCCCTTCCTGATAAAAGTCCTAGAGAGATTAGGGATACAAGGAACATACCTAAACATAATAAAGGCAATTTACAGCAAGCCTATAGCCAACATCAAATATAATGGAGAGAAACTCAAAGTAATTCTGCTAAAGTCAGGATCAAGACAGGGTTGTCCACTCTCCCCATATTTATTCAATTTTACTACTTGAATTTTTAGCTATAGCACTAAGACAACTGAAGGAGACTGAGGGGATACAAATTGGAAAGGAAGAAATCAAAGTATCTTTATTTGCAAATGATATGATAGTATTCATAAGTGACCCTGACCCTTAAAATTCCACCAGGGAACTCCTACAGCTGATAAATACTTCCAGACCAGTTAATGTTGCTGGACACAAGATTAACTAAAAAAAAAAAAAAAAGAAAAGAAAAGAAAAATCAGTAGCCCTCCAATATACAAATAACAAATGGACTGAGAAAGAAATCAGGAAACAAAACCTTTCACAATTCAAATAATCCAAAATACCTTGGAGTAACTCTAACCAACCAAGCAAAAGATTTATATGATAAAAAACTTTAAGTCTTTGAAGAAATAAACTGAAGATATCAGAAGATGGCAAGAACTCCCATGCTTATACATCAGTAGGATTAATTTAGTAAAAATGGCCATCTTATCAAAAGCAATCTAAAGATTCAACTCAATCCCCATCAAACTTCCAACACAATTCTTTACAAACCTTGAAAGGACAATTCTCAACTTCAAATGGAAAAACAAAAAACCCAGGATAGCTAAAACAATCTTAAGTAACAAAAGAACTGTTGGAGGTATCACCAGCCTTAATTTCAAGTTATCCAACAGTCCTAAAGTAACAACCATTGCATAGTATTGGCATAAAAACAGACATGCTAATCAATGGAATTGAACTGAAGACCCAGACACAAATTCACACACCTATGGTCATCTGATTTTTGGATTTTTAAAAAAGCCAGAAACACACTCTGGAAAAAAGAAAGCATCTTCAATAAGTGATATTGGTCAAACTGGATGGCTGCATGTAGAAGAATGCAAATAGATCCATATCTGTCACCCTGCACAAAACTCAAGTCCAAGTGGTCAAAGACCTCAACATAAAACCAAACACACTAAACCCGATAGAAGAGAAAGTAGGAAATAGCTTTAACACTCTGTTGTAGATGTAACCAACCATCTTATTAAATAAGAAACACAGAGCCGATTCAGAGAAGAAAGCCAAGAGGTCAGAACTAAGAGCCTTATCCTTCCTGCTTCAGCCAAGAGAGCTCTCTGAAAAGGGGCCTACTTCCTGTCTGTTCATCTGTTCTGCCTTCTTATTGGTTGTAAACCCAAACACATGACTGCTTCGTCACTGCCTGTATGTACAGCCCTCCAGGTCCTCTATGGTATTGAGATTAAAGGCGTATGTCTCCAATGTTGGCTGTATCCTTGAACACACAGCGATCTACCTAGGTCTGTCTACCAAGTGCTGGGATTAAAGGCATGCGCCACCACCGCCACGTTCTTGCTATGGCTCTAATAGCTCTGACCCCCGGGCAACTTTATTTGTTAACATACAATTAAAATCACATTTCAGTACAAGTAAAATACCACCACAGGAGACAACTTTCTGAAAAGAGCATTGGTAGCACAGCCACTAGGATCAACAGTTAATAAATGGGTCCTCATGAAACTGAAAAGCTTCTGTAAGGCAAAAGACACCGTGAACTGGACAAAGAGGCAGCCTACAGAGTGGGAAAAAACTTTTACCAACTCCACATCTGATAGAGGTCTACTATCAAAAATACATAAAGAACTCAAGAAACTAGATTTAAAAACCAAATAATCCACTTATAAAGTGGGGACCAGATTAAACAGAATTGTTAACAGAGGAACCTCAAATGGCTGACAAACACTTGAAGAAATGTTCAATATACTTAGCCATCAGGGAAAGGGCTAAGGAAATAAAAACGACTCTGAGATTCCATCTTACACTTGCCAGGATGACTAAGATCAATAACACAAGTGATAGCTCATGCTGGCGAGGATGTTGAGCAAAGGCAACACTCCTCCATTGCTGGTGGGAATATAAACCTGTACAGCTACTATTGAAAGCAATATAGCAGTTCCTCACAAAATTAGGAACTGATCTACCTCAAGACCTAGCTACACCACTCTTGAGCATATACCCAAAGGGTGCTCCATCCCACTACAAGGACACTTGCTCAACTCTGTTTGTTAAGGCTTTATTCATAATATCCAGAAACTAGAAAAAAACCTAGATGGCCCTAAACTGAAGAATGGATAAAGGAAATGTGGTATATTTACACATGAGTATTACTCAGCTGTTTAAAAAAAAATGAGATCATAAAATTTGCAGACAAATGGATAGAATTAGAAAAAAATTATCCTGAGTGAGGTAACCCAGACCTAGAAAGACAAATATGATATGTATTCATTTATAAGTGAATATTAACTGTTAAGTAAAGGATAACCATACTATATATAGTACACAGACCCAGAGAACCTAGGTAAAGAAGAGGGATGTGGGACAGAGGCATGGATCTCATTGGGAAGGGGGAATAGAATAGATTCTGTGGGTGGATTGCCAGTGGATAAAAATGGGAGCAAGAGGGATGAGATTGTAGGGGGGATGGAGGGAGAGAGTGTAGGGAAAGACAGCTGGAATTGAGGGCATTTAGGGGATGGTGTGGAAACCTAGTGCTGTGGAAATTCCCAGGACTCTGTGAGGGTGACCCTAGTGAGGACTCCTAGTAATGGGGGATAAAGTGTGAACTGGCCATCTTCTGTAGCCAGGCAAAGCTTCCAATGGTGTGACTGGGTTACATTCAATTGAGTTGTTGGCCAAGGAGGTCCTGTGGAGTTCCTTAAACAACCCAGACTAATGCTAGGACAGAAATTCACCCTCTGAAAACTGATAGTGGGCCCTATTGCAAAGGACAATGTCCTCTCAGCTCATTGAAAGTAAAGAGGTCAAGTTGGTGGGGGCATGGAGCTTTCACCCTTACGTTCTAGTTTCTTTAACATGAGAAGGTATTTTGCAGGCTATAGAAAGTGAAACCTGACTATAAACCCAGCCACAAAATCCTCCACCTACAATCTATCCTGAATGATGTGCTAGGACAATGGTGGCACAGAATATATAGGAGTGGCCAAACATTGTTTGGTTTAACTTGAGGCCCATACCATCCGTGTCCTATACTGACTGGGTGGTCAGAAACTGGAGAATGGATACTCCAGAGACCTAGAATAGAACCAAACACAGCTGGCTAGAAAGGAGAGAGAGAGAGAGAGAGAGAGAGAGAGAGAGAGAGAGAGAGAGAGAGAATAAAATTAATGAAATGACTCCTAATGATATTCTGCTATACACATAGATCAGTGCCCTGTCCAGTCATCATCAGAGAGGCTTCCTCTGGCAGCATACGGGAGCTGGTGCAGAGACCCACAGCCAGACATTATATAGAGAGCCTAAATTGGAGGTTTCTCTCAGGTCCCTCCCCTCAGAGATCAGGGAACCCTGCAGAATAGGGGATGGAAGTCTTTGGGAATCAGAGAGGATGGAGAACACCAGGAGAACGTGGCCCACTGAATCAACTAGGCAGGGCTCACATGAGCTCACAGAGACAGAACTGGCAAGCAAGGGGCCTGTGTGGGTCTGCACCAGTTCCTCTGTGTTGTGTTATGGCTGTTAACTTGGAGTTCTTGTGGGACTCCTAAGAGTGGGAATGGGTGTAACTTTGACTCTTTTGCTTGCTCTTGAGACTCTTTTCCTCCTAACGGGTTGCCTTGTCCAGCCTCAATATGAAGGCTTTTGCCTTGTCTTATTTATCTTGTTTTGTCTTGTTTGGCTGTCGTCTCTTGGGACCCTGCTCTTTTCTGCAGAAGAAATGGAAGGGAAGTGGATCTGGGGGAGAATGGAGATGGGGGGAGGCTAGAAGGAGTGGAGGGAGGGCAAACAGTGTTTGGGATATATTATATAAGAGAAGAATCTACTTCTCTTTTCAGGATCTGGTCCCAGTTTTTAAAATAATTTATTTTGCTTTGTGTATGTACACGTGTGTATGTACATATGGTTCCCACAGAGGTCTGAAGAGGGCATTGGGTCCTCTGGGACTGCAGTTACAAGAGCCACCACCTAACGTGAGTGCTGAAACCCAAACTCAGGTCCTCCAGAGAGCAGCAAGCTCTCTTAATCCCTGAGCCCTCCTTCTCTCCAGGTCTGGTCCCTCCCCATCTTAATTATACTTCTTTTTTTCCCCTTTTTTCTTCTTTTTCTTTTTTCATTTTTTTCTTAAGAAAATTTTCTATTCACCCTACATACCACCCACAGATCCCACCTCCTTCCTCCTCCCACCCTCTAGCCCTCCCTCCCAAGCCACCCCACATCCCCACATCCCCACATCCTCCAAATCAAGGTCTCCCATTGGGAGTCAGAAGAGCCCAGCACACCAAGCCAAGGCAGGTCCAAGCCCCTCCCCGCTGCACCAAGGCTGTACAAGGTGCCACACCGCAGGCACCAGGCTTCCAAAAGCCTAACATGCACCAGGGATGGATCCCGATCCCCCCGCCCAGGTGTCCCCAAACAGTTTGGGCTAAACAACTGTCTCCCATATCCAGAGGACCCAGTCCAGTCCCATGGGGGCTCCACAGTCATTAGTCCACAGTTCATGGGTCTCCACTAGTGTGGCCTGTCATCTCTGCACGTCTTCCCATCATGATCTTGACATCCTCCACCTGCAGAATCCCTCTTCTCTCCCATCAACTGGGTTCCCAGAGCTTAGCCTAGTACCCAGCTACAGATCCTTGCATCTGCCTCCATCAGTCACTGGATAAAGGCTCTATGATGACAGTTAGGGTATTCACTAGACTGGTCACCAGAGTAGATCAGTCCAGGCACCCCCTCGATCAATGCTAGCAGTCCAAGGTGGGGTCATCCCTGTGGATTCCTGAGAGCTTCTCCAGCACCCTGCCTCTTCCCACTCCCATGATGTCTTCATCTGTCACAGTATCTCCTTCCCTGCTCTCCCACTCCGTCCCAGCTCCAGCTGGACCCTCCCATTTCCCTATGTTCTCACCCCCCATTCCTTGCCCTCTGCCACCCCCCTACCCCCAGCCCACTCATGCAGATCCCATTTACTTCTACTTCACTGGGCTATCCATATGTCCCTCCCAGGGTCCCTCCCTGTCAGCTAGCCTCTCCAGAGCCATGGGCTGCAGTCTGGCCATCCCTTGCCCTACATCTAGTATCCACTTATGAGTGAGTACATACTCAGTTTGTATTTCTGAGTCTGAGTTACCTCACTCAGGATATTTTCTAGTTCCACTCATTTGCCTGCAAATTTCATGATATCGTTGTTTTTTTACCGCTGAGTAGTACTCCATTGTGTACATGTGCCAAATTTTCTTTATCCATTCTTCAGTTAAGGGGCATCTAGGTTGTTTCCAGGTTCTGACTATTATGAATAATGCTCATATGAACATATTTGAGCATGTATCCTTGTGGTATGATTGAGCATTCCTTGGGTATATGCCCAAGGGTGGTATAGCTGGGTCTTGAGGAAGATTGATTCCCAATTTTCTGAGAAACCACCATACTGATTTCCAGAGTGGCTGTACAAGTTTGCATTCCCACCAACAGTGGAGGAGTGTTCCCCTTGCTCCACATCCTCTCCAACATAGGCTGTGAGAAGAATCTATTTTTAATTTAAAAAAATTAGCTATACCTGCTTGCTTCTTGGGTCCATTTGCTTGGAAATCTCTTTTCTATCCTTTTACCCTGAAGTAATGTCTATCCTTGATAGTGAGATATGTTTTTTAGATGCAGCAGAAAGTTAGACCCTGTTTTCTAGTACAATCTGTTACTCTGTCTTTTTATTGGGGGATTGAGAGAATTAATATGGTTATCAATTGACAGTTTTTATTGATTCCTGTTATTTTGTGGTTGTGCTGTATTTCCCCACCTCTTTTGATTTACTATTCTTGAATTATTTATTCCGCCGGGCGGTGGTGGCGCACGCCTTTAATCCCAGCACTCGGGAGGCAGAGCCAGGCGGATCTCTGTGAGTTCGAGGCCAGCCTGGGCTACAAAGCGAGTCCCAGAAAGGCGCAAAGCTACACAGAGAAACCCTGTCTCGAAAAACCAAAAATAAAATAAAATAAAATAGAATTATTTATTCCTTGTGTCCTTTTGGGTGTGGTTAACCTGCTCAGACTAAAGTTTTCCTTCTAGTGTTACCTGTAAAGCTGGATTGGCATAGAAATTGCTTAAATTTGGTATTAGAGTGGAATACTTTTTTTCTCCATTGATTGTGATGGGCTGTTTTGTTGAGTATGGTAGTCTGGGCTGGCATTTGTGGTCTCTCAGAGCCTGTATGACATCTGCCGAGGCCCTTCTGGCTTTCAGAGTATTCACTGAGAAGTCAGATGTTATTCTGACGGGCCTAGATTTATGTGTGACCTGGTTTTTCCCCCTCCCCCGCAATTTTTTTCATTTCCTTTATTTGTTCCATATATTTAGTGTTTTGATTGTTACTGTGGAAAATTTCTTTTCTAATCCTGTCTATTTGCTGTTCTGTATGCTTCTTGTACCTTCATGAGCATCATTTTTTTTTTTTTTAGAATGGAGAAATTTTCTTCAATGATTTTGTTAAAAAATATTTTCTGTGCCTTTATACCTACTATTCATAAGTTTTGTCTTTTCATACTGTCCCAGATTTTCTTGATATTTTATCCCTGGAGACTTTTTCTAGATTTAACACATTCTTTGCCTGAGGTATTGATTTGTATTACTTTGTCTTCAAAGCCTGAAATTCTCTCTTCCATGTGTTTGAGTCTGCTGGTGAGGCTCACTTCTGAAGTTTTTGTTTGCATCCTAAGTTTTTTATTTCAAGTTTTATTTCGGTTTGGATTCTTTTTTTTAGTAATTCTATTTATTTTTTAAATTCTATTTTCAGATCTTTTAAAGTTTTCATTACTTCTTTTTTTCCAAGCTTTATTTATTTGATTTTATGTGAATGGGTATTTTGCCTACATGCACAAATATGTGCACCACATGCATGCCTGGTCATATGGATCACCTGGAACTGAAGTTACAGACAATTGTAAGCTGCCATGTGAGTGCTGGAGATTGAATACTGGTCCGCTAAAGGAGCAGCCAGTACTCTCAATCACTGGGCCACTGCTCCAGCCCACTCTGGTTATTTTATTAAATTGTTTTATGTTTTCACAGTCTTCATTAAGGCATTCATTCATATCTGCTTTAAGGTCTGTCTTAGGGTGTCTATTGCTGTGGTAACTCTTATAAAGGAAAAGATTTAATTGAAGTGGCAGTTCACAGTTCCAGAGGTTTAGTCCATTATCATCATGGCAGGGAGCATGGCAGCAGGCAGGCAGATGTGGTGCTAGAGAAGGAGCTACTGCATCTTGATCTTGCAGGTAACAGGAAGTGATCCATTCCTGGGAGTAGCTTGAGCATATATTAAACCTCAAAGCCCGCCTCCACAGTGACACACTTCCTCCAACAAGGCCACACCTCCTAATTGTGCCACTCCTTATGAACTTATCGGGGCCAATTACATTCCAACTACCACAATATCCTTGAACACATTCACATTTGTTATTTTGAAGTCCTCTCATGCTTCAGCTAAATAGCTTTTCTCAGGACCTACTGTAATACAGGTGGTGGCTTCCGGAGGAAACATTGTCTTGACTGTTCATGTTTTTCTTTTTGCACTGGGATCTAGGCGTCTGGAGTTATGTTTGTATTGTTTCTTTGTGTACATATCTGGTCTTGTCTTTGTTGAGTGGGTGTTCTGTTCTTTTGCTGCTGTTGCCCACTCTGGATCCTAAGTAAGTGTGGTGGCTGTGGGGTTCCTGGCAGATAGTGTTTCTGCATGTCAGTAACACAAAGAATGGAGATAAGCTAGTATTAGGAAAGGCTCAGAGGGGCAGCAGGAAAGAGGAGGACCCTGAGTCTGCACCAAGAGGCAAAGTTCCCAAGGAAAGGAAGTATGTTAGGAGGAGAGGCTCCTACAGGCAGAGAGCATCTTTTTAGTTGCTAGTGTATTTTGTGTCTATCCCAATATTCTAGAGTAAATTAGCAGGTTCTCCTTTGAGAAGACACTTCCTATCTGCTTCTGGGCCAGGTCTGCATCTTCAGTCTTCATTTCCAACAGTGCAGAATGTCTGTTTTATAGATTGGCTGCCTTCAAGTCAGAATTGATTTGACAAACTCTGCTTCACTGACAAACACTATCGTTCATAATGGACTTTCATTAGTTTACTGAGTAGTGCCTGCCTCTCAATCTTAAAGAGCCCCACACAAACATCCTGCCCTGATACTTTCAAATAAATAGCATTTGTGTTCTCAGGCTCCACAGCTCCCATGTGTTTTCCCTCACCACAGGGAGTAGCGGTGGGTCCCTAGCTGCTGGTTTACCAAAGATGTACCTGTTCTGCTAGGAATGCTCACACAGGCAGGGCCAGGTGCCAAAGGAGGAGGTGGCAGCAGTGGACTAGACAGAGGCCACACACACAACTTGGAGCATCTCCTTCATTCTTTGATCAATGATTTACTTGTCCTTTCCCTTTCTTCAGTGTCTAATTTTTCTAAACAACTTTCTAGGATCTCACTATAATTATTAATACAAAGCACACTTCCAACTGTTCTTTATAAAAATTCATTACTTTATTTTATTTATTTATTTATTTATTTATTTATTTATTTATCTATTTATTTTGGTTTTTCAAGACAGGGTTTCTCTGTGTAGTTTTGGTGCCTGTCCTGGATCTTGCTCTATAGATCAGGCTGGCTTCGAACTCATGGAGATCCACCTGGCTCTGCCTCCTGAGTGTTTGGATTAAAGGCATGTGTCACCACCACCTGGCTCATTACTTTATTGTTTCATTCAATACTGGGTAGCTTGCAAGTTTTAAATCAATAGGAAATGAAATTATAGAAGATATATGTATAAATGTAAGACAATTTTTAAAAGTTTTTCTAGGAAAGTCTTATACTGGCAAGGAGTTATAATTACATCCAACTATGGCAATTGTGAACAGTTACATTATAGACAACTGAAATTTAGTATTGTTTTTCTATTAAATTATGAGTACAGCCATCAGAACAGCTTCAGTTTCTCCAACTGTAGTAAAAAAAATGTAGTAAAACTGTAGTAAAAACATTTCTTTGCGCATGAGCCTTTACTATGTATCGGTTTTTACTATATACACAAACACTGAAGTATACTGAGCTGCATAGTATCTATTGAAGCCTATTGTCACACTTACTTTTCTATTTGTTTGACCAAACACCATGGCCAAAGCAACTTGAGAAAGAAAACATTTAATTTGGGACTTGTAGTTCTAGAGAGTGAGTTCATGATCATCATGACAGAAATCAGGGCAACAGGCAGACAGGTAGTCTTGGTGCTGGGGCAGTAGCTGAGAGCTTACACCTTCATCTACAAGCAGAGGCAGAGCGAGCTAAGTGGGAAATGGTGTGGGCTTTTGAAACCTCAAAGCTGTAGCCCAGTGACACATCTCCTCTAGCAAGTCCACATCTCCTAATCCTTCTCAAACCAACTGGGGACCAAGTATTCAAACATATTAGCCTATGGGATCATTCCATTTCCTCATGCCCCATAGATCATAATTCAAAAATGCATTTAGTTCAACTTCATAAGCTCCCATTGTAAGGTTTTTATATATGTGTAGCTCCTTATTACGTCATCAGCTTGTGACTGCATCCCCAGCCTAAAAAGCAGACGTGCACTCCCACGCCTTCTCTCTCTGTACTCTCCCTCCACGCGGTCTCTCTGTCCCTGTCTCTGTCTCTCTCTGCATCTCTTTGGTGCTCTCTCTCTCTCTCCTTCTCCTAATAAAGCTCTAAAAAGTAACCATGGCTCGTGATTCCTCCACTCTCTTCCCCTGCCAGCCAAACCACGGCTGCCGCAGTATCTAGCCACAGCCAGCCACAAGCGCCGCCCTATCCCCTTTCAGTGGTGCCCTTCAGACTTGGGGGGATTCACCGAGGGTTTGCGACACTGCCCACCGCTGGTGCGATCGCCGCCCTCCAGCGACTGCAAGTGCAGTGTCCCCCACCCTGGAGCATCCACTGGACCTGCACACCACTTCTGCCGCTGCTGCTACCGCCATGTTTCTTCACCACAGTGAGTCCTCCCCTGTTCTCACGGCTGCAGTCTGACCTATATTCTTTGCAACCCCGGGGGTTGTCTTCTGTCTGTGCCGGCAACAACACATTTTTGCTCCTGACCGAGGGGGGTCAATGCTGTCTTGGTCCACCGAGTGGTCCACCTGCGGTGCACGCCTCAGCCCTTAGCTCTCCCTTGACGAAGCGGAGGGTTAACTTGAGCTGATTCATAGATCTTTCTCCTTGCCCTGGGAAAGCCTAGGATTGGAGTCTGATCCCAGTTTGTTATTTTAATTTTTTACTTTTTTCTCGGCTGCAGCCATGGTACAAAGGGGCAAATACCACTTAAATTGGTGGATACTGGTAAATCTGGCCGCATATCAGCTTAGCGGGAACTTCTGCCAGCAAATAAAAGAGTTACTTTATCCCCAAGCTTTCTGCTAAAGCTCTGAACCCTTTTCCCTCCCCATTTCTGATGTTTTCTTTTCCTTTGCCATGCGCAACCTTTTCTGTCTGACTTCCACTCTCTGGCAGTGGGTGGGCTCTGTACTGTTTTTTGGGCCGCTACTGCTGACTCTCACTTTAACGCTCCTCCCACTCACTTTCAAGCTTCCGTTGGAGAGGCACAGATGGGTCTGGAAGTGGCTAAGATCCATGCAAGTAAGTTTACAGTAGTCAGGATGGCTCTTAAGCCAGAAATCAGCTTATAGCTTCAGGCAAGTCTTCCAAAAGGATTGGTTTATTGTCTGCCCCCTGGCAGATCTTCCAAAAGCTTAAACCAACAATCATCATTTAAAAAAAAAAATTCAGGACATGGAGCAAAATCCATCTCTTGTTCTCCAGACCTCCCTGACTAAAACTTAAGCATCTGGAGAGCAAGGCTCCTGACCCTACAGGCAAAAGGGTCATCTATGGCATTTAAGGTGTGCCAGGGAAGAGATCAAAAGCCCAAAAACAAAACTGCCAAGTGCTGGCACTCGCTGACTCCCGAAAGCTGTTGGGTTCCTGTTTTAAGTGAGGAAAAAGGCCACGGGCTAGCAAATGCCCTGCCAGGCCATCAACAGCCTTGTTAAAAGTGCCGCCTAGAAAGACAAAGAGTCAGCTGACTGCCCCCAGGTGCCAAGATGCATGGAAACATCAAGCTAAGACCTCCAGCAGACCTAGGCTTGGCTACAGACTCTCAGGGAACCCAGAACGCAGCATGGGAGCAATCCATTTCTTTACTTCTGGACACCAGAGCCACTGACTCGGTCCTGGGAGTTGTGGGATGTCACCTCTCCTCATTTCCCTATTGTCGGGTAAGGAGGACAGCCTTACCCACCTCACCAGATTTAATTGCACTTTCAGAGTTACTTAACAGGAAAAGATTTACAGCTAAGATAGGAGCTCATTGTCTCACTCCAGATCCACGGCCTGTGGTTCTCATATGCACACAGACAGGGCCCTGATCTTTGCCTTGTCCCTAATTCCAAAAAATAAATTCTCATGAACCACAAGCTTTTCTCTTCCCAGTTCCCTGTTCTAACTCACTGTTCAGCTAATGGTACAGGACCACCATAGAAGCAGAGTCCAGAGATCATCAAGTAAGAAACTGTAATAGCTAAAAGGTATTTACACCCCCAGACCCAAAAGTGTCTGGGCTCTACAAAAACAGACTTTATTTTATTTTTATTTAATGCTGAATGCTGTTTATTGAAGGAGTGAAGAGGTCTTAAATACAGGTTTACAGCACAATGGGAGAACCCCAGAGTGCAGAAGTTCACTACTGATGTTTTACAATCTTGCATCTAAGCTGTTAACGCCCATTATGTAGGATACACAGACAAGGAACTTCCCTTAAGCATTTAGGAGGGTGGAACCTGGCAGGGAATTAGCATAGGGAGGATATCAAGGTCAAAGTCAGCAAGCAAGGTAACAGTTACCCAAAACAGGGCCAAGAACCTACAGATCCCCCTTTTACTAAAAAATGAGCTTCTGACTTAGGTTGCGTGGGACATCAGCAGGTCACCTTACCCGTCATGGAGACACCTGCCCAGGCCACACAGGCACTCTGTCTTAGGTTGGTGAGCGCCCCCCAGGTATTACCTGTCTCTGAATACTTATTATCATATAGGCTCAATCGTGTATGAGCTGCAGAGTTAACTGCTGCCAAAGATCTCAAAAGTGGCGCTGGGCTTGCAATCTGTGTGTTTGACACAGAAAACACCAACAGAGGCCCTAACCCACCCATAGCCAGTAGGCTAAAGGCAACTGAGCCATTCCCTTCCTTAATGAGCCTTATTGCAAATTGGAGTCTAATATAACCATCTATTACTGTTAAATGCTCTCAACAATTGGTCACCTGTCTCCTGGATGCCAAACTAGTAAAGGAAACAGGTGCCTTAAAATAATCTGTCTCCGATAAAGCTTAACATGTTCCAATCTCTCTGTCTCTCTCATTAACACTAACCAATATAAGCAGAGTACTAAACACCACATATGGTCACTAATCTCATGGCTGCTTCTTAACATATTTCAAAATTCTTCCCAAGTTCTAGAAACCAGCTTAAATTCATCTGGACAGGCCAGATCTACCTCAGATAAGTGCCAACTCCCCTGGTCTGGGAACACTCCAATAAAATAAAATAATAATGATTCTTTTCTCTCTAAGCCTTTTCTGTGTCACCAGCATCTAGTCAGAGAAAAGGTTCCCAGCCACGGCCAAGAGCGATGCACATCTCCAGAGCAATGGACGGCAGACAGCCCATCATCCCACAACACCTGTCTACCTCGGAAGATGCCCCCCCTTCCCTATTCCGCCCAAGAGCCAACTGACGTCCACCAGTCAGCTGGAAGCAGTTTTTGAGAGGAACGACACCCCTATTCCCATCTACCTGCTTTTTGTATAATAAGCAAAAGTCTGGGATGAAAGGATTCTGTATATGCACAGCTTGGCACCTTATTATGTCATCAGCTTGTGACTGCATCCCCAGCCTAAAAAGTGGCCGTGCACTCCCACGCCTTCTCTCTCTGTACTCTCCCTCCACGCGGTCTCTCTGTCCCTGTCTCTCTCTGCATCTCTTTGGTGCTCTCTCTCTCCTTCTCCTAATAAAGTTTTAAAAGGTAACCATGGCTCGTGATTCCTCCGCTCTCTTCCGCCGCCAGCCAAACCGCAGCTGCCGTGGTATCTAGCCGCAACCAGGCACGAGCGCCACTCTATACCCTTCACCCACAGTCTTTCACAGTCTCAACACTGTTTAAAAGTACCAAGTCTTTCCTGAGGCTCAAGGCAATCTCTTCATTTTAATCCCCTCTAAAATAAAAAAGCAAATTACATACTTCCTGCAGTGGGCCACAAGAATATATTATGGAGATTCAGCTGTATATTAAAGCTATACCTAGAAAACTCAGGGCAATTTTCTAGAGGAAGCTATTTAACAAGAAATATTTGGTGTTATTCAGTTTTTAATATGTCAGCTGTCTTCTGCAATGAAATTCTTGTGTGCCCATATACTACTAGGCATTATGACAAACAGTTTAGCTTCTCAGACCTGCTGCTCATCCACTAGGTAACACCCACGCACAGGCTGTGGCTGCATAGACTTGTTTCTTGTACAAATGAAGCTCAGTCCATTCCCTTCCTTCAGGCCTAGTAGCATTGCAGAGCTATTGACTCAGGACAATAGGGCTTTTTGCATAACCAGGTGTAGTAAAGACTGGAACAGGATTGCTGGAAGCAGAGCTGCCTGGCCAGGGAGAAAAGAAGGCAGAGTTTCTCAGAGATGGGGGGAGGGTTGTTGGTGTGGTGGTGTAAGGAACAAGCAAGGAAAGATGGAGGATGAAGGAACAGAGGATGAAGATGAGGTCGAAAGCATAGGAGCTTAGTTAGGTCTATGACAGGGCAGTAGGTACAGACAGGAGCCGTACATAAGAATGGAGCTGAAGCTGTATAGATAGAATTTTGTCTTAGAGAAATAAAGTAATGGATGACAGAGCATGGTGTACATAGATTCCTTTCCCTCAGATTACCCCCTGCCAGACACCGGGACCCTGGGAGGGATTTTCTCAGGGCAGGCCCTTGGGAAAATTCCGTTAACTTCCAGCATATAATGTCACAGAATACACATTCCTTTTCTAAGAGAGAGAAAAGGGGGTGTAGTGAAAAAAATGCTGGACCAAAGCAAGCCTGAAATCACATAAGGCAAACTCCAAATTGTGTAGTTCTATGTCTGACATCAAACAGCTTAGATGGCCCTGCTTTTCCAGCTTTACTGACAGCAACACACTGTTCTTTGGTTCTGTTCTGTCTGCAGCCCTCCTTGCAGACACCCCATAGCTCTGGTACCTCCAACATCTTGGGGTCTCTAATGCAGTCCAAGCATAGTGCTGAGGCAGTAGCTGAAACTTACATCCGCAAACAGAAGGCAGAGGAAGCTAACTGGGGATGGGATGGGCTGTCACAGCTGCATAAAAAGGCCTCTCAGGGACTCCCTTGCAACTCAACTGGCCTCAGTGGCTCTGCTTAACTGCAGAGAAAGACTCCACAATCCCCTCACTAGTATACCCTTTATAACTCGAAAGCCAGAACTGCTTGGCCAACGCTACCAGTTGGGAAGGAGTCTGGCCTCCTCCTTGAATTACATTTGCATAAACTTCGATCCATTGCTTTTTACAAACATTCCCCAGGTCCTTTACATTACAAGGTTAGCTGGCTGGGGTTTTGCCTGAGTGCACCACTCCATTTATTCCATTTGGCATCGGGCTTCTCCTTATAGCTTTCAGCACAAGCTTTGACTCCAACATTAGAGTCCATGGTGATCTCTTTTTCCTCAAACTGTATAGTTCGTATTTCTTTTTGCCTTGTTTGCCCTTTTTCATTGTAGAATGGCATAAAAGTAATTACTAATAACCATGCAAGAGAGTCAATATTAGGCTGTTAGTCCAAAACTTTTCAATTTAGCCACAGGCAAATTCTTAGGGCAAGGGGCAGAAAACAGACATATTCTTTGCCAAAGTATCACAAGAATGGTCTCTAACCCAGTTGCTAATAAGAGAAACCTCTTGAGCTGGGCCTCCATAGTCCACATTGTTCTCAGCACTATTGTCTTCCTACTTGGAAGTGTTCACTTACATTGTCCAACTATTTTCTTAGTCCAAAGTTCCAATATCTTCCACATTCCTCTAAAAGCAAAACAAAGCAAACAACCGTATGGTGAGGCCTGTGATAGCAACAGCCCACTTCCTGGTATTGACTTCTGTCTTAGATACTTTTCTATTGCTGTGACAAAGCACCATGGCCAAAGCAACTTATAAAAGAAAGCATTTAATTTAGAGCTCACGATTCAAGAGGGTCGAATTCCACAGTCCTTATGGGGGGTGGGGGTGGGGGCAGAGCATGGCAGCAAGCAAGTAGTCAGGCATAGTGCTGAGGCAGTAGCTGAAACTTACATCTTGATCCACAAACAGAAGGCAGAGGAAGCTAACTGGGGATGGAATGGGCTTTTAAAATCTCAAAACCCCCCTTTAAAGACTTACCTCCTTCGACATGACCACACCTCCTAATCCTTTCCAAACAGTTCCACCAACTGGGGACCAAGCATTCAAATATATGAGCCTTTGAGGGACATTGTCATCCAAAATACCACAACTATTGTTTTAAAGAAAGTATTCTAGTAATAGTGCTGCGATAGATGGATGGATGGATGGGCGGGCGGACGGAAGGACAGACGGACGGATGGACAGACAGACAGGCAGATAGATGATAGATAGATAGATAGATAGATAGATAGATAGATAGATAGATAGATAGATAGATGGGGTGAGTGGGTGGGTGGGTGGATGAATGGATGAGTGGATGGATGGATAGATGGATAGACAGATAAATGGCGAGCAAGCACTTTGGTAGTTGATATGCTAGAACCCAGGTGAGACAGACTGAAGTTAGAAAAATGAAGGCAGAAGATTGAGTCACATCATGAACATGTTAGCATTTTTAAAGGAAAGTCACAATATCTTGTGTATTTGACTCTGCATACCTGTGAGAGAATTGGGAAAATCAAGAGAGTTGTGCTGTAGACTAAATGTTTGTGTGTTCCTAAATTCATGTTGAAACATATCCCACAATATGGTGATATAGCCTTTTTTTTTTTTAGCTGATTATGAAGGTCAGGGACAACAGAGAGCCCTCTTATGTTTCTGATCCTTGAAGTCACAGCAAGAAGGCAGCAGTCTAGGAACTACAAAATGAGCCTTCCCCAGATTTGTTGGCATCTTGACTGTGGAATTTGCAGCAAAGAGTTTGACTGGAGATTTCAACCAAAAACTTTAAAAAGAATTAAACCAAAATTCAAAACTTGTCCACCAAAATTGGAGAGATGGAACGAGTAGATTTAACCAGAGCAATTTATGCCACAAAATAAAATAAAAGATGTCGAAATGTGAAGGAAAAAATAGTCCATTTGAAGACACATCATCTTATACTTATAAAGTGTATAAGGATTCACCAAGTCAGTTCCCCACAGTTTGACATCTTCGGCCCAATTCTCTTTCTCTTTGTCTTTACCATATTTTCACAATTCATCATTCTTAGTTCACTTTATAAGCCTGAAGCTTAGCTTTTTCTGTGGGACTTCATTTCTTTTCTTAATGTTTTAAGATTTACTCTATTTTAGAAGACTGGAAAGAAAGCTGGGTGGTTGGAATTACCTGTGCGTTTCTAGAGTACCTGCGTTCAGTTCTCAGCACCCACATAAGGCAGCTCACAAGTACGCCTAACTCCAGCTCCTGGGCCCTGATGACCTCTTCTGGCCTCCATGAATACCTGAGCACATGTGGTATATACATACACAGAAATAAGAAAATTTTAAAAATCATTATTTTTAATTATGCATAAATGTATGTGACTGTGTGGGTGAGTTGTCATTGTCTTAAAAGCCCTGAAGAGGGCAAGAGAGCCCTCACTCAAACTCAAGTTATAGCTGGTTATGAGCTCCCCAGCCTGGGTACTGGGAACTGAACACGGGATCTCTGGAAGAGCAGCTGGTGCTCTTAAATCACTAAGCCATCTCTCCAGCCCTCTGTTTCTTATACATGAAGGGCTTTGTATATGTAAAACTATTCACATGAAATAAAACTGTATATTAATAAGTTTTATTTAATCAGAATTTTGTTAGTTTAAATCTTGAACTCAGCTATAGAACCTAAAAACAGAATAGAAGAAAAGTTTTTCTTCCCTATGGCACCTTAACTATTTCTTATTGAATTGCAAGCACTCTTTATATGTTCTTGGGTTTTTTACTCTTTTGTGCTGTTAGAGGTTGTGAATTATTTCTTCCTCCTCCTTCTCCTTCCTCTTCTTTCCCCTCCATTATTATGACATATAATTTTAAACCACTGATGATTTTGTTGGGATTCCTTTTTCTAAATATAATGCAGCCCCTCCCTCTTCTACTGCACACATGTGTGGTTTTGGTTTACACATCTGCATTTCCAATCAACTTGGGATTCGTTTTTATGCTGGCATGAACCTTCTTCTCGCATGGGAGAACCTGTAATGGTATTGAGTCCTTTGACTGGATTCGTCATTTACGAATGAGGTGTTTGGCTTCTTCTAGGTTCTGGATTGCTTCCCCCAGACTTTACACCTTATTTGTTAGGAACTTTTGACACTTTCATTTAGTAAAACAAAATTTCACATGGTATATTCTTTCTAAGTTATTAAAAAGAAATTTGTTAATGTTATATAAAAGCACCACTTGTACACTGAAATAAATGGGCACTTTAATAGTTACCACACCAATGTTTACATACACTTATCAGAAAATTATAGGACAATTTGTGCATGTCACATTCATATTACTATCCATATAAGAACAAATACACATACCATTTATTCAACTACATCAGCATAGCACACAAGGTTTCGGCTTGTTTTAAGCTTTTCAGTTTAAAGGAGACGTTAATTAAATAAAGAAAGTGAAAGTCCACGAGCTCATTATTAACAATATAAACAAGAAAATTTTTTTGAAATGTCTAACATTTTGACAACTTTGAGTTACATTTACAATATTCTACTTCCAAAAATCATAACTCTAGGGTCACTGTCAGGGTGAAAATATATTACTGTATTTTCTAAATATGCTATTAGGATTTGATATTATTTGATTTATTCTTCACATGTGTGATGTATTGGAAAGTAAAAATATATGTGGCCAATTCTATGGATTGTGCAGGTTTAGAGAGGGCACAGTTTTCTAGCAGACATTGTTCCTAGTCCATGCTGTATGACACTGGTCAGTTACCACCAGTGCTGGAACCAGGGTACACATTTACAACCTACCATGAACACTAAATGAGCATGAATTTACTTTCATATTTTTCACATGGTAGCAATACTGAAATATCACAATCTTACATTGCAATATAATTGGAAAAACTGAAAGATTAGGGAAATCAACAAAAATATCAACCTATACTGAAAATTGCACTTTTAATAAATAGGGAGAAACATCTCATCAGGAATAAA
Organism: Peromyscus eremicus; assembly: GCF_949786415.1. Classification (NCBI taxonomy): domain Eukaryota; kingdom Metazoa; phylum Chordata; class Mammalia; order Rodentia; family Cricetidae; genus Peromyscus; species Peromyscus eremicus. The sequence continues at coordinate 69,440,933 of NC_081427.1, forward strand.
TTTTTCCTAATAAAGTTTAATGCCTACTCTATCCTGATTTTAAATAAATACTAAAATATGATAAAATAGTCAATGATTAAGGACTTTTGGCTTTATTTTGTGCTGCTGATACAAAAATAATGACTATATTTAAGGCTTATTGACTGCAGTTGCCCTGAACCAATCTCAATTCTCAGTACTGTGTCATCAGTTGAAACAGACTCACTGTCTTGAAGACCATGACAGACTTCATGATATTCCATATCTGAGCCAATCACGGCCTCCTTTCTGACTCTAAGCAAAGGTTTATGTGGTGGCATGTGACCACTCAGTTCATCTGCCTTTAAGAACATATGCATATGCAATCACATATACAATCACAAACCCATCTTATTCATGCTAAATACTTGGTACTAAGAATAAATGAGACTCCAGAAAATTAAATTTATACAGTCACAAGGAATAGGCTAATCCATCTAGCAATTCTTAAAACCTGAGGTTCATATCGTTCCCAGCTTCCCTCCAATTCTGACTCAAAAATCCCCTTTTCCAGGGCATTTCCCCGTACCCTACTTCACACCCTTTTCCTTATATCCTTTATATTTAAGCATAATTTATATTAACTTCAACTTGCCTAAATTATTTTTTGGGTTTTGTAGCCTTTAACATCCAGCTAAAATGTGTTTTTTCACTTTCAAACCTCCTGCATTGTTGAGCACAGTGCTGTGTATGTATGTGTGACTGTGTGTATGTATGTATGTGACTGTTGTGTATGTATGTGTGTGGCTGTGTGTGTATGTATGTGGTGTGTGGCTGTGTGTATGTATGTGTGTGATTGTGTGTGTATGTATGTATGTGTGTGACTGTGTGTATGTATGTGTGTGATTGTGTATATGTACGTATGTGATTATGTGTATGTATGTGTGTATATGTATGTGTGACTGTGTGTAGGTATGTGTGTGATTGTGTGTATGTATGTGTGTGGCTGTGTGTATGTACTTGTGTGGCTGTGTGTATGTATGTGTGTGGCTGTGTGTATGTACGTGTGTGGCTGTGTGCACTCACACTCGTGAATGTTTCCCTACTGAAAGAATAAAAAAAACCTGAAGAACCTGGGTGTTTGTAGGGTAAAATGTTACATAACTTAACAGAAATAAGAATTGCTGTTTTTTCCCAATATTAAAAGATCTGGTTTCCAAAAGTGGATCTGTTTGATCTAGGATATCAGTAATAAAATGTCAATAATAAAAATGTAGTGGGAAACTGTTTTAAAAACTTTTATGAAATATTCCAAAAGACTTTTTGATAAATTATTATTAAAAGCACCGAACCCAAACACTTTACCTAGTATCACTGAATAGTGGTTTAATGTTTCCTATGATGTCTGAGTACAGACTTGTTTTAATTCATGACAAAGGACGCTGAGCAGGGACAGGTGTTGTGAATCAGGATAAGAAGGCCATTTGCACTAGTCAGTAGATAATACATACATGGCAATTCATTTAAAAATTCTTCTGTGGTACGTATACATGTCATATCAATCAAAGGAATGGTTTACATTAAGATGTCATAGATATCCGGAATTGTTTTGGTACTGTAAAACATGACACAATACTGAAGTTGCTATTTAACCAGAAAAATTTTGTTTATATTAGCTATTAATACTAAAATAGGATATAATAAAAAATTATTCTCAATGTGTATATTTTCAAATTTGCCTGACAGTGTCCTTTTAAGAAATCTGACAATCTGAAGTTAGGTTACATACGTTTGAATTTCACTTTCATGACTGAAATATTACTTACACAATAACAAACAACAGACAGTAGTGTTTTACTGAAGCACTCCACAGTTTAGATTTAAAGCTTCGCAATAAGACAACAAAATTCATTGTACTGTTCGTAAGTTAAATTATATATCATGTTATGTCTTATACAAAGAATAAGAAAAAATAAAAAAGAGGCATAAAATCCAGGGTCACAAATATGGGATGTTTTAGCTGTCATCCTAATGCTAATTCATAGTGAGTTCTACTTTATTTTTAAACCCAAGAAACTTTATCTTTAAATAAGACATGGACACAGAATCGGGTGTGAAGGGCAAGCCCAGAACTCCATTTGGTTCCCCCTCGGCATCCCGGGAAGTGCACCAAGGAGGAGCATGGGCAGGTTTTGCGCTGCGGTGAGTGCATCCCTGCTGCCCAGATCACCCCCCAGCACTTCCAGAGCAAACGCTCTGGAATGAAAGCATTGCCCAGCTGGCTTCTTCCTTGGAAAAAAGAAAACCATACGACGCTAAGACAGCTACTTTTGTTCTGTTCTGTTTTAGGCTTCCTCCTTCTTAACCCTCTTTTTCTCTAATATACAATATGGTTCTATAAAAGCACTTTTTGAAATGCTCACTATTAAATAACACAAGGGAACCGAGTTAATTTACACAGTTAACACCAACAAAGGATCAGGACAGACACTAAGGGGAGGTCCTGGAGTTTGTCACACGGAGGGCCAAACTTGCCAGAGACCTCATGGCAAAAGTAGACACTTTGTGGCATATCCCAGCTTTTGAAATGTAGTTAGAAGCTAAACGAAAAAGCCTTTCAGCACCAAAGGTATTGAAGTGCCCGGGAAGCACCTTCTCCACGAGACCTGAGTCCACTAATTCTATGAGACGTTCACAAGTCCCAACATAGTCGCTTATCCTGCTGTACGGGAGCCAGTCAATCAGGGAGCCGTCATACACCACGTCGCCACTGAAGAGAACCTTCCGGTCTTTGTCATGTAAGCAAATACTGCCTCTTGAGTGACCTGGCATGTGCATAACAGTGAGCTGTCTGTCACCAAGGTTGATCACGTCCCCTACAAATAGAAACAGAAGATACCAATAAATATATCACAGTATACTTGACTTTCATCATTGGAAAAAAAAAAAAAACCAGAAGTGCATTAAATAGGTTTTGAGGAAATTGATGATGACATTAGTGCTGTGGGATGTTCTGTATGTTAAACGTGTTGCTCTGATTGGTTAATAAAACACTGATTGGCCAGTAGCCAGGCAGGAAGTATAGGCGGGACAAGGAGAGGAGAATTCTGGGAAGTGGAAGGCTGAGTCAGAGAGACACTGCCAGCTGCTGCCACGATGAGAAGCAGATGTTAAGATCCGGTATGCCACGAGCCACGTGGCAACTTATAGATTAATAGAAAGGGTTGATTTAAGATATAAGAACAGTTAACAAGAAGCCTGCTGCGGTCATACAGTTTGTAAGCAATACAAGTCTCTGTGTGTTTACTTGGTTGGGTCTAAGCAGCTGCAGGACTGGTGGGTCAGAGAGATTTGTCCTGACTGTGGGCCAGGCAGGACCAGGAAAACTCCAGCTACACATTAGCTTTACTTTCATTCCACAACGATTATGTTTCTCCATGCGGTGGGGGGCATGGGTGTGTACATGTTCATGCACGCATATGTATGTGGAGGTCAGAGGGAAATGTATCTTTATTGCTTTCACCCTTATTTTTTGAGACTGAACCTGGAGCTCATAATTAGGCAAGACTAGCTGGCCCGTGCACTCCAGGGACCCTGCTCTTTCTGCCTCCTCAGTGCCAGGGTTATAGGCACACATGATACTGGCTTATTTCACAGGTGTTGGGACCCAAACATAGGTCTCTGAGCTTCCATGGTAAGCCCTTCACTGAGTGGGCCGCTCACCAGCCCCCAGTACTTTGTTTCTTAATGCTAATTTAAGAACAGGTAGCCTTGGGGCTGGAGCAATAGCTCCATGGTTAAGAGCACTTGCTGCTTTTCCAGATGACTCAAGTTCAGTTCTCAGCACCCATGGCAGTCAGTACCAGCTACAATGAGATCCCACACCTGTGGCTTCCATGAACATCTGTACTGGCATATACCCACATGTAGACACACCTACACATAATTTTAAAAAAATAAAAATAAATCCTTAAAAAAAATGGGTGACCTCTATTTTATTTCTGTTGTTTTATAGACCAGTATTTACCAGATTAGCTTCTGCCCAAGTTACTATTATCAAATGCTACCTCTGTAGCTTATTAAAACAAAATTTAAAAAATAATTATTCTATGGTCAAATAATTTTGAGAATTCTTGCTTAAAAGAAAATTAATCATATTTCTTTTGTGTAAGCTTCATAGAGCTGTTGATATGCCAACAATATTGCAGATATACATAAACACAGCTGTATACTTTTCCAAACTCCCTGGACCATGAAGCTTCTGCTCTTCAGGAGTCAGTACCCTGGCGGCACAGGCTGGGAATGTGGTTTTAGTGAAGTGCATCACGCTTTGCCCCTTATGCTGGCCCGTGGGGTTGGGGCTTGAGGAAAAAGTGCACATGGAGATGCTCTTGGTAATGCTATTTCTGTGAACAATGAACCGTTTGATAGGTAAACGGTGCTGATGACGTAAGACGCAATACCCTGAGGAGTGAAGGCAGGATCCTAACCCCATTCCTTCTTGGTTCTCACCCAGGAACCTCACATCTTCTGTTGCTCCAATTGAACTTCTTCGGGCTTACCTGCTACCATCCCACTGCATACACTCTCAAATTCCTCACAACTATTGACTGTAAGGGGGAAATGGAGGTATACAGGAAAACGGATGTCTCACTGGGATTAAATCAAGTACTAACATATACACGCAAAAAGATTCTTACTGTAATCTCTAGTTCACATAAGCTGTAGGAAGAAAATTAATGAACTATAGCTAAAAGTTAAGAAAGGAATTAAATGGTATAAAAATCAAGACTTGACAAGCATAAAAGGAAAACAATAAAGAAATGGAAGAAGACTAAAGATAACTAGCAGGACCATGAAAAGAGCAGATCTAAAGCCAACTGTGTCTTTGCTTGTGAAGGAAAAACCCTCTCATCACGGCCAGAGGTGGATTAAAAAAGCGAGATGTACAAAGTTGCCAGGAGAGGATCTTATAAACTCAGGGACATAAACCATGAAAAAGTTATGTAAGACAAAACAGATTTTTGCCTAGGAAATAAGACCAAAGAGAAGTAGATTTTATGAGGATTAGGTCAATACACTTAAAAAAATTATATATGTATACTGACCTAAAACCAACCAGAAAAGTGCATGATGGGAAATCTGAAAATTCAGCCAGGAGAGATGTCTCCTACCTATAATCCCAGCACTTGAGAAAATGAGGCAGGAATCCTGCCGTAACTCAAGGTTACCTTGGGAAGCAGTGATTTCCAAGCTGTCCTGAGCTACAAAGTGACAGCCAGTCCAAAAAGACCAAACTAATCAATAAATAATTTTATCTGTAGAACTAAAAGTTCTTCTCTGAATAATTCATAAAACAAGAGAAAGTTAATCAGAGTACAGAAGACTAAGATAATACTTATTAATCAAGTTAATATAACTGATATATATATAAAACACTTTATATCTAGAGAGATAACATTCTTTTGACTATATATGGGATATTTATTTGTCTATAATGCTAAGACATAAATCATGCTTCAATAAATTTAAAAGGAATAAAATCATGCAATTGTATAAATAATAAAATAAAAATAATAATAAACATAAATAATCTGACAATATAATTAAAGCATTTTAGAAATAATTTATAGTACATCTTAAATAACTAAAAATAGTAATAAATTAAAAAATAGCAAAAATGAATATGGGAAATATCCACAGAAGTAACCACCATACTTTTACCCAGCTTATGAGGTAAAAAGGTAAAAATTAAGTATCCTGGGTTGAAGTAAGTTGAATGAAATCAAAACACACCAAAATTTGTGGAAACTGGTAAAGCAGTACTTGAAATTGCTTTAAATGCTTACTTTATAAAGTTTTAAGTACTGCGATCAATTTCAAAGATGCTATCCTAAGAAGGTAAGAGCAAATCGAACACTAACGTGTATTAAGAAAGAAGCAATAGCTGGCTGGGGGCTGAATTAGTCACAATGCCTGTCATAAAAGTGCGAGGACTGGAGGCCGGATCCTCAGCACCCATGCCACAAGCTGGGTATGGTTGCGTACACTGGGGACAGTGCATTGGATAAGTGGAGACAGGGAGGTTCCTGGAGTTTTCCATCCAGCCAGCCTATCAGCTGGTGAGCATCAGGTTCAGTGAGAGACCCTGTCTCAAAAGGTAAGGTGGAGATGAACTTAAGTGTTGACCTCTGGCCTCCACTCATACACATACACGTATATATCTAACACAAATACATGTAAAAACTTTTAAAAGAATGATAATGAGGAATGTAGGAAATGGGGCCAGAAGTGGTTAAACAATTAGGAGAACGCGCTGCCCTTGCAGAGGACCTGGATTAGTTTCCCAGCACGAACATGGTGGCTGTAACTTTGGTTCCAGGGGAGCTGATACCCTCTTCTGGCCTCCTCAGCATTAGGCACGTAGAGCACATCTATAAACGCAGGCAAACATTCATACACATAAAATGCAAATAAATCTTTTTTTTATAAAAGAGCATCAGAAAAATAAAATAGAAAAGAAATGTTATTACAGAAAAATCAGGAGAGACAAATTGGATTTTGAAAAATGCAACAAAATTAGTGTACCCTTAACTAGGAAAATCAAAACAAAATTGACGAGAAGACACATTGCCAAAATAAAGAATGAAAGAGGGGAAGGTCCTGAGTGTAAAGACAGTAAGAGGAAGCTGTCATCGTCGTACAACCGGATATGTGAACAGTCAGGATGAGAAAAAAAACCCTCTCTTCCAACAGGGAAAGAGGGGAAGTGCATCAGAATCACAGAAGGGGCGACGGGCAGCTGGGAAGCATGGTGAGCACAGTGGGAAGCGTGGTGAACACAGTGGGAAGTGTGGGGTGAACACAGTGGGAAGCGTGGTGAACACAGTGGGAAGTGTGTGGTGAACACAGTGGGAAGTGTGTGGTGAACACAGTGGGAAGCGTGGTGAACACAGTGGGAAGCGTGGTGAACACAGTGGGAAGTGTGTGGTGAACACAGTGGGAAGTGTGTGGTGAACACAGTGGGAAGCGTGGTGAACACAGTGGGAAGCGTGGTGAACACAGTGGGAAGTGTGTGGTGAACACAGTGGGAAGCGTGGGGTGAACACAGTGGGAAGCGTGGGGTGAACACAGTGGGAAGCGTGGTGAACACAGTGGGAAGTGTGGGGTGAACACAGTGGGAAGTGTGGGGTGAGCAGAGTGGGAAGTGTGGGGTGAACACAGTGGGAAGTGTGGGGTGAACACAGTGGGAAGCGTGGGGTGAACACAGTGGGAAGCGTGGGGTGAACACAGTGGGAAGCGTGGTGAACACAGTGGGAAGCGTGGTGAACACAGTGGGAAGTGTGGGGTGAACACAGTGGGAAGCGTGATGAACACAGTGGGAAGCGTGGTGAACACAGTGGGAAGTGTGCGGTGAACACAGTGGGAAGCGTGGTGAACACAGTGGGAAGCGTGATGAACACAGTGGGAAGCGTGGTGAACACAGTGGGAAGTGGGGTGAACACAGTGGGAAGTGTGGGGTGAACACAGTGGGAAGTGGGGTGAACACAGTGGGAAGTGGGGTGAACACAGTGGGAAGTGTGGGGTGAACACAGTGGGAAGTGGGGTGAACACAGTGGGAAGTGTGGGGTGAACACAGTGGGAAGTGGGGTGAACACAGTGGGAAGTGTGGGGTGAACACAGTGGGAAGCGTGGTGAACACAGTGGGAAGTGTGGGGTGAACACAGTGGGAAGCGTGGTGAACACAGTGGGAAGTGTGGGTGAACACAGTGGGAAGCGTGGGGTGAACACAGTGGGAAGCGTGGTGAACACAGTGGGAAGTGTGGGGTGAACACAGTGGGAAGTGTGGGGTGAACACAGTGGGAAGCATGGTGAACACAGTGGGAAGCATGGTGAACACAGTGGGAAGCGTGGGGTGAACACAGTGGGAAGTGTGGTGAACACAGTGGGAAGTGTGGGGTGAACACAGTGGGAAGTGTGTGGTGAACACAGTGGGAAGCGTGGTGAACACAGTGGGAAGTGTGGGGTGAACACAGTAGGAAGCGTGGGGTGAACACAGTGGGAAGCGTGGTGAACACAGTGGGAAGTGTGTGGTGAACACAGTGGGAAGTGTGGGGTGAGCACAGTGGGAAGCGTGGTGAGCACAGTGGGAAGTGTGGTGAACACAGTGGGAAGTGTGGGGTGAACACAGTGGGAAGTGTGGGGTGAACACAGTGGGAAGTGTGGTGAACACAGTGGGAAGCGTGGTGAACACAGTGGGAAGTGTGGTGAACACAGTGGGAAGTGTGGGGTGAACACAGTGGGAAGTGTGGTGAACACAGTGGGAAGCGTGGTGAACACAGTGGGAAGTGTGGGGTGAACACAGTGGGAAGCGTGGTGAACACAGTGGGAAGCGTGGTGAACACAGTGGGAAGTGTGGGGTGAACACAGTGGGAAGTGTGGTGAACACAGTGGGAAGCGTGGTGAGCACAGTGGGAAGCGTGGTGAACACAGTGGGAAGCGTGGTGAACACAGTGGGAAGTGTGGGGTGAACACAGTGGGAAGCGTGGTGAACACAGTGGGAAGTGTGGTGAACACAGTGGGAAGCGTGGTGAGCACAGTGGGAAGCGTGGGGTGAACACAGTGGGAAGTGTGGGGTGAACACAGTGGGAAGCGTGGTGAACACAGTGGGAAGCGTGGTGAGCACAGTGGGAAGCGTGGTGAACACAGTGGGAAGCGTGGTGAACACAGTGGGAAGCGTGGGGTGAACACAGTGGGAAGCGTGGGGTGAACACAGTGGGAAGCGTGGGGTGAACACAGTGGGAAGCGTGGTGAACACAGTGGGAAGTGTGTGGTGAACACAGTGGGAAGCGTGGGGTGAACACAGTGGGAAGTGTGGGGTGAACACAGTGGGAAGCGTGGGGTGAACACAGTGGGAAGCGTGGTGAACACAGTGGGAAGCGTGGGGTGAACACAGTGGGAAGTGTGTGGTGAACACAGTGGGAAGCGTGGGGTGAACACAGTGGGAAGCGTGGTGAACACAGTGGGAAGCGTGGTGAACACAGTGGGAAGCGTGGTGAACACAGTGGGAAGCGTGGTGAACACAGTGGGAAGCGTGGTGAACACAGTGGGAAGTGTGGTGAGCACAGTGGGAAGTGTGGTGAACACAGTGGGAAGCGTGGTGAACACAGTGGGAAGTGTGGTGAGCACAGTGGGAAGTGTGGGGTGAACACAGTGGGAAGTGTGGTGAACACAGTGGGAAGCGTGGTGAACACAGTGGGAAGTGTGGTGAACACAGTGGGAAGCGTGGTGAGCACAGTGGGAAGCGTGGTGAACACAGTGGGAAGCGTGGTGAACACAGTGGGAAGCGTGGGGTGAACACAGTGGGAAGCGTGGGGTGAACACAGTGGGAAGCGTGGGGTGAACACAGTGGGAAGCGTGGTGAACACAGTGGGAAGTGTGTGGTGAACACAGTGGGAAGCGTGGGGTGAACACAGTGGGAAGTGTGGGGTGAACACAGTGGGAAGCGTGGGGTGAACACAGTGGGAAGCGTGGTGAACACAGTGGGAAGCGTGGGGTGAACACAGTGGGAAGTGTGGGGTGAACACAGTGGGAAGCGTGGGGTGAACACAGTGGGAAGCGTGGTGAACACAGTGGGAAGCGTGGTGAACACAGTGGGAAGCGTGGTGAACACAGTGGGAAGCGTGGTGAACACAGTGGGAAGCGTGGTGAACACAGTGGGAAGTGTGGTGAGCACAGTGGGAAGTGTGGTGAACACAGTGGGAAGCGTGGTGAACACAGTGGGAAGTGTGGTGAGCACAGTGGGAAGTGTGGGGTGAACACAGTGGGAAGTGTGGTGAACACAGTGGGAAGTGTGGGGTGAACACAGTGGGAAGTGTGGGGTGAACACAGTGGGAAGTGTGGGTGAACACAGTGGGAAGCGTGGTGAACACAGTGGGAAGTGTGGGGTGAACACAGTGGGAAGCGTGGGGTGAACACAGTGGGAAGCGTGGTGAGCACAGTGGGAAGTGGGGTGAACACAGTGGGAAGCGTGGTGAACACAGTGGGAAGCGTGGTGAACACAGTGGGAAGCGTGGGGTGAACACAGTGGGAAGCATGGTGAACACAGTGGGAAGTGTGGGGTGAACACAGTGGGAAGCGTGGTGAACACAGTGGGAAGTGGGGTGAACACAGTGGGAAGCATGGTGAACACAGTGGGAAGTGTGGGGTGAACACAGTGGGAAGCGTGGTGAACACAGTGGGAAGTGTGGTGAACACAGTGGGAAGCGTGGTGAACACAGTGGGAAGTGTGGGGTGAACACAGTGGGAAGTGTGGGGTGAACACAGTGGGAAGCGTGGGGTGAACACAGTGGGAAGCGTGGGGTGAACACAGTGGGAAGCGTGGGGTGAACACAGTGGGAAGTGTGGGGTGAACACAGTGGGAAGTGTGGGTGAACACAGTGGGAAGTGTGGGGTGAACACAGTGGGAAGTGTGGGGTGAACACAGTGGGAAGCGTGGTGAACACAGTGGGAAGTGTGGTGAACACAGTGGGAAGCGTGGTGAACACAGTGGGAAGCGTGGGGTGAGCACAGTGGGAAGCGTGGGGTGAACACAGTGGGAAGTGTGGTGAACACAGTGGGAAGTGTGGGGTGAACACAGTGGGAAGCGTGGTGAACACAGTGGGAAGTGTGGTGAACACAGTGGGAAGCGTGGGGTGAACACAGTGGGAAGTGTGGGGTGAACACAGTGGGAAGCGTGGGGTGAACACAGTGGGAAGTGTGGGGTGAACACAGTGGGAAGTGTGGGGTGAACACAGTGGGAAGTGTGGTGAACACAGTGGGAAGCGTGGGGTGAACACAGTGGGAAGTGTGGGGTGAACACAGTGGGAAGTGTGGGGTGAACACAGTGGGAAGCATGGTGAACACAGTGGGAAGTGTGGGGTGAACACAGTGGGAAGTGTGGTGAACACAGTGGGAAGTGTGGTGAACACAGTGGGAAGCATGGTGAACACTGGGAAGTGTGTGGTGAACACAGTGGGAAGCGTGGGGTGAACACAGTGGGAAGCATGGTGAACACAGTGGGAAGTGTGGGGTGAACACAGTGGGAAGTGTGGTGAACACAGTGGGAAGCGTGGTGAACACAGTGGGAAGCGTGGTGAACACAGTGGGAAGTGTGGGGTGAACACAGTGGGAAGTGTGGGGTGAACACAGTGGGAAGCGTGGTGAACACAGTGGGAAGCGTGGGGTGAACACAGTGGGAAGTGTGGGGTGAACACAGTGGGAAGTGTGGGGTGAACACAGTGGGAAGCGTGGTGAACACAGTGGGAAGTGTGGTGAACACAGTGGGAAGTGTGGGGTGAACACAGTAGGAAGCGTGGGGTGAACACAGTGGGAAGCGTGGTGAACACAGTGGGAAGCGTGGGGTGAACACAGTGGGAAGTGTGGGGTGAACACAGTGGGAAGTGTGGGGTGAACACAGTGGGAAGCGTGGGGTGAACACAGTGGGAAGTGTGGTGAACACAGTGGGAAGTGTGGGGTGAACACAGTGGGAAGCGTGGGGTGAACACAGTGGGAAGTGTGGGGTGAACACAGTGGGAAGTGTGGTGAACACAGTGGGAAGCGTGGTGAACACAGTGGGAAGTGTGGGGTGAACACAGTGGGAAGTGTGGGTGAACACAGTGGGAAGTGTGGGGTGAACACAGTGGGAAGCGTGGTGAACACAGTGGGAAGCGTGGGGTGAACACAGTGGGAAGCGTGGGGTGAGCACAGTGGGAAGCGTGGGGTGAGCACAGTGGGAAGCGTGGGGTGAGCACAGTGGGAAGCGTGGTGAACACAGTGGGAAGCGTGGTGAACACAGTGGGAAGTGTGGGGTGAACACAGTGGGAAGTGTGGTGAACACAGTGGGAAGCGTGATGAACACAGTGGGAAGCGTGGGGTGAACACAGTGGGAAGCGTGGTGAACACAGTGGGAAGTGTGGGGTGAGCACAGTGGGAAGCGTGGTGAACACAGTGGGAAGTGTGGGGTGAACACAGTGGGAAGTGTGGGGTGAACACAGTGGGAAGCGTGGGGTGAACACAGTGGGAAGTGTGGTGAACACAGTGGGAAGCGTGGGGTGAACACAGTGGGAAGTGTGGTGAACACAGTGGGAAGTGTGGTGAACACAGTGGGAAGCGTGGTGAACACAGTGGGAAGCGTGGTGAACACAGTGGGAAGCGTGGTGAACACAGTGGGAAGCGTGGTGAGCACAGTGGGAAGCGTGGTGAACACAGTGGGAAGTGTGGGGTGAACACAGTGGGAAGTGTGGGGTGAACACAGTGGGAAGTGTGGTGAACACAGTGGGAAGCGTGGTGAGCACAGTGGGAAGCGTGGTGAACACAGTGGGAAGCGTGGTGAACACAGTGGGAAGTGTGGTGAACACAGTGGGAAGCGTGGTGAACACAGTGGGAAGTGTGGGGTGAACACAGTGGGAAGTGTGGGGTGAACACAGTGGGAAGCGTGGGGTGAACACAGTAGGAAGCGTGGGGTGAACACAGTGGGAAGTGTGGGGTGAACACAGTGGGAAGCGTGGTGAACACAGTGGGAAGTGTGGGGTGAACACAGTGGGAAGTGTGGGGTGAACACAGTGGGAAGTGTGGTGAACACAGTGGGAAGCGTGGGGTGAACACAGTGGGAAGTGTGGGGTGAACACAGTGGGAAGCGTGGTGAACACAGTGGGAAGTGTGGGGTGAACACAGTGGGAAGTGTGGGGTGAACACAGTGGGAAGTGTGGGGTGAACACAGTGGGAAGTGTGGGGTGAACACAGTGGGAAGCGTGGGGTGAACACAGTAGGAAGTGTGGGGTGAACACAGTGGGAAGTGTGGTGAACACAGTGGGAAGTGTGGTGAACACAGTGGGAAGCATGGTGAACACTGGGAAGTGTGTGGTGAACACAGTGGGAAGCGTGGGGTGAACACAGTGGGAAGCGTGGTGAACACAGTGGGAAGCGTGGTGAACACAGTGGGAAGCGTGGTGAACACAGTGGGAAGTGTGGGGTGAACACAGTGGGAAGTGTGGGGTGAACACAGTGGGAAGTGTGGGGTGAACACAGTGGGAAGCGTGGGGTGAACACAGTGGGAAGCGTGGTGAACACAGTGGGAAGCGTGGTGAACACAGTGGGAAGCGTGGTGAACACAGTGGGAAGCGTGGTGAACACAGTGGGAAGCGTGGTGAACACAGTGGGAAGCGTGGTGAACACAGTGGGAAGCGTGGGGTGAACACAGTGGGAAGTGTGGGGTGAACACAGTGGGAAGTGTGGTGAACACAGTGGGAAGTGTGGTGAACACAGTGGGAAGCGTGGGGTGAACACAGTGGGAAGCGTGGTGAACACAGTGGGAAGCGTGGGGTGAACACAGTGGGAAGCGTGGTGAACACAGTGGGAAGTGTGGGGTGAACACAGTGGGAAGTGTGGTGAACACAGTGGGAAGTGTGGTGAACACAGTGGGAAGCGTGGTGAACACAGTGGGAAGTGTGGGGTGAACACAGTGGGAAGCGTGGGGTGAACACAGTGGGAAGCGTGGTGAACACAGTGGGAAGTGTGGTGAACACAGTGGGAAGTGTGGGGTGAACACAGTGGGAAGCGTGGGGTGAACACAGTGGGAAGTGTGGTGAACACAGTGGGAAGTGTGGTGAACACAGTGGGAAGCATGGTGAACACAGTGGGAAGCGTGGGGTGAACACAGTGGGAAGCGTGGTGAACACAGTGGGAAGTGTGGGGTGAACACAGTGGGAAGCGTGGTGAGCACAGTGGGAAGCGTGGGGTGAACACAGTGGGAAGCGTGGTGAACACAGTGGGAAGCGTGGAGTGAACACAGTGGGAAGCGTGGGGTGAACACAGTGGGAAGCGTGGTGAACACAGTGGGAAGTGGGGTGAACACAGTGGGAAGTGTGGTGAACACAGTGGGAAGTGTGTGGTGAACACAGTGGGAAGTGTGGGGTGAACACAGTGGGAAGTGTGGGGTGAACACAGTGGGAAGTGTGGGGTGAACACAGTGGGAAGTGTGGGGTGAACACAGTGGGAAATGTGGTGAACACAGTGGGAAGTGTGGTGAACACAGTGGGAAGTGTGGGGTGAACACAGTGGGAAGCGTGGTGAACACAGTGGGAAGTGTGGGGTGAACACAGTGGGAAGCGTGGTGAACACAGTGGGAAGTGTGGGGTGAACACAGTGGGAAGTGTGGGGTGAACACAGTGGGAAGCGTGGTGAACACAGTGGGAAGCGTGGTGAACACAGTGGGAAGTGTGGGGTGAACACAGTGGGAAGTGTGGGGTGAACACAGTGGGAAGTGTGGGGTGAACACAGTGGGAAGTGTGGGGTGAACACAGTGGGAAGTGTGGGGTGAACACAGTGGGAAGTGTGGGGTGAACACAGTGGGAAGCGTGGTGAACACAGTGGGAAGCGTGGGGTGAGCACAGTGGGAAGTGTGGGGTGAACACAGTGGGAAGCGTGGGGTGAACACAGTGGGAAGTGTGGGGTGAACACAGTGGGAAGCATGGTGAACACAGTGGGAAGCGTGGGGTGAACACAGTGGGAAGTGTGGGGTGAACACAGTGGGAAGCATGGTGAACACAGTGGGAAGTGTGGGGTGAACACAGTGGGAAGTGTGGTGAACACAGTGGGAAGCGTGGGGTGAACACAGTAGGAAGCGTGGGGTGAACACAGTGGGAAGCGTGGGGTGAACACAGTGGGAAGCGTGGGGTGAACACAGTGGGAAGCGTGGGGTGAACACAGTGGGAAGCGTGGGGTGAACACAGTGGGAAGCGTGGTGAGCACAGTGGGAAGCGTGGTGAACACAGTGGGAAGTGTGGGGTGAACACAGTGGGAAGTGTGGGGTGAACACAGTGGGAAGCGTGGTGAACACAGTGGGAAGCGTGGGGTGAACACAGTAGGAAGCGTGGGGTGAACACAGTGGGAAGTGTGGGGTGAACACAGTGGGAAGCGTGGGGTGAACACAGTAGGAAGCGTGGGGTGAACACAGTGGGAAGTGTGGGGTGAACACAGTGGGAAGCGTGGGGTGAACACAGTAGGAAGCGTGGGGTGAACACAGTGGGAAGCGTGGTGAACACAGTGGGAAGCGTGGGGTGAACACAGTGGGAAGCGTGGGGTGAACACAGTGGGAAGCGTGGGGTGAACACAGTGGGAAGTGTGGGGTGAACACAGTGGGAAGCATGGTGAACACAGTGGGAAGTGTGGGGTGAACACAGTGGGAAGCGTGGTGAACACAGTGGGAAGCGTGGGGTGAACACAGTGGGAAGTGTGGGTGAACACAGTGGGAAGTGTGGGGTGAACACAGTGGGAAGCGTGGGGTGAACACAGTGGGAAGTGTGGTGAACACAGTGGGAAGCGTGGTGAACACAGTGGGAAGCGTGGTGAACACAGTGGGAAGCGTGGTGAACACAGTGGGAAGTGGGGTGAACACAGTGGGAAGTGTGGGGTGAACACAGTGGGAAGTGTGGGGTGAACACAGTGGGAAGTGTGGGGTGAACACAGTGGGAAGCATGGTGAACACAGTGGGAAGTGTGGTGAGCACAGTGGGAAGTGTGGGGTGAGCAGAGTGGGAAGCGTGGTGAACACAGTGGGAAGCGTGGTGAACACAGTGGGAAGCGTGGGGTGAACACAGTGGGAAGCGTGGTGAACACAGTGGGAAGCGTGGTGAACACAGTGGGAAGCGTGGTGAACACAGTGGGAAGCGTGGGGTGAACACAGTGGGAAGCGTGGGGTGAACACAGTGGGAAGCGTGGGGTGAGCACAGTGGGAAGCGTGGTGAACACAGTGGGAAGCGTGGTGAACACAGTGGGAAGCGTGGTGAACACAGTGGGAAGCGTGGGGTGAACACAGTGGGAAGCGTGGTGAACACAGTGGGAAGCGTGGTGAACACAGTGGGAAGCGTGGTGAACACAGTGGGAAGCGTGGTGAACACAGTGGGAAGCGTGGGGTGAACACAGTGGGAAGCGTGGTGAACACAGTGGGAAGCGTGGGGTGAACACAGTGGGAAGCGTGGTGAACACAGTGGGAAGCGTGGGGTGAACACAGTGGGAAGCGTGGTGAACACAGTGGGAAGCGTGGTGAACACAGTGGGAAGCGTGGTGAACACTTTGGGAAGCGTGCACTGGGTTTTCAAAGAAAATTAATTGTGATTAAATATGAGACACTTTCAACAAAGCAGCAGGATACAGAATTGACAAGAAAAATCACCAGGTTTTTATAAGCTAATAACATACTTATGAAGAAAGAAATCAGAAAACATACATAATTTAAAAAGTAAAATACCTAGAAATAAACCTAACGAAGTTTAAAGACTTCTATAATCAAACTAAAGGAAAAAAAACTGAAAAAGACACAAGAAAACAGAAAAAAAAAATGTCCTGTGTGAGTTTCTTTTCCTGATGCTGTAATCAAAACACCCTGACAAAAGCAAGGGAAGAAAAACAAAAGGCTTTTTGTAGCTCTCGTTCAAAGTCCAGCCTATCACAGCAGGGAACCCAGTGTAGAGATGTATGGCTGTGATTGATGTGATAAAAGTTGAACGGCCAATAGCTAGAAAAGAGGTTAGGTGGGACTTCCTGGGACAGAGAGGACACTGGGAAGGAGACACCAGGAGATGTGGAGGAAGCAGCATGGGCGGTACGGAGAGATGAGGTAACAAGCCACGTGACAGAATGTAGATTAAAATAAATGGGTTAATTTAAGTTATAAGAGCTAGTGGGACAAGCCTAAGCTAAGGCTAAGCTTTCACAATTAATAATAAGTCTCCATGTCATTATTTGGGAGCTGACTGGCAGGACAGGAAAAAGACTCACCACAGAGAGAGAAATGAATGCTGTTGCTGCTGATCAGCTATTTCTCCATCTTATACAGCCCAGCATTCCCCAGCCCAGGGAATCGTCCTGCCCACTATGAAGATGGACCTTCCCACATCAGTGAATGTAATCAAAATAATCCCCCACAGGCATGCCCAGAGGCCCATCTCCAAAGTGATACTAGATTCCGTCAAGTTCATAGCACCAATTAGAATCTCCCAAGCTTAAGGACTGCAAGAGTTGTGATGATGGTTGTGTTAGGAAGAACGACCTACAGATTTAATGTGTCACCATCAAAATACAAGTGGCATTCATCACAGAACTACAAAAACAATTCTAAAATTTATATTGAAGCGCAAAAGACTTTGACTAACCAAAGCAATGTTAAGTAGGAAGACAGCATCCCATACGTGGTTTCAAGTTACATCTCAGAACTATAGTAGCAATATCAGCATTACTGAATGGCAAAAAAATAAAAAAAATTTTAAAAAACCCAAAAAACAAAAAAACAGATATCAGATCAACGGAAGAAAGCAGAAGATCCAGACATAATAAATGCAACCGTAGCCACCTAATTTCTAACACAGTTGCCGAAAATATACATGAAAAAAAAGCCTCTTAAATGAATTATGCTGGGAAAACAGGATATTTATATGTTGTGTGACTTTTCCCAGAGAAACACGACAAAACATCTATTAGTCCTCAGATAGCAAAGACAGTGACCCAAAGAAACAATTCCATCCAAACTCAACCTGATGAACAATGAGCTTATTGAATTACTTACAGGATCATGGGTAAGTCAAGATACTCCATCACAGGAGCATGGGTAACTCAGGACACTCCATCACAGGATCATGGGCAACTTAAGACACTCCATCACAGGTAACTCAGGACACTCCATCACAGGATCATGGGCAACTTAAGACACTCCATCACAGGTAACTCAAGACACTCCACCACAGGAGCACAGGCAACTCAGGACTATCCATCACTGGAAAGTCTGACCCAGCCTGGGTGTTGCTCGCACAAGCACTGTATCAATGAGTCCCCTTCAAGTTAGCTGTCCACATCTTATAACTCTGTAGCCACCAAGACCACATGCAGCCATGTGTGTGAACTCAGGAGTGGAAGCATGTGTGATGGGCAGAATCCTAGGTTAGGGATCTGGGGACTCTCTCTCTCTTTCTAGAAGAGAGATGAATGTTCCCATCACCATCACCACAGAACTAGCAATCATTGTATTGTTTTACTTATTTCACAAAGGCTATTTTGCTCCATGGTAGCTAACGGTCATGCTACACTCAGAGAAAACAGTCATTCCCCTACACCACATTCCCAACAATGAAAAATGGGTCCCTGTCTTTTATTCTGTACAAAAATCATTCAAAATCATGGATGGGTCATTAATAGGAGACCTAGAACTCTAAAACTGCTAGAGCGAAGTACAGGAAATAATTGTACAAACTGACCAATAATACTGCATGAAATTCAACAGCATTTGTTCAAGAGAAACAGTTAGCAAAGTGGAAGAGAGAGCAAATGGTGTGGGAGCAAGTCTTGAACATGCATGTGTCACAGGATGAACATGCATGTGTCACAGGATGAACAGCGAGAACCTATAATGAACGAGGTACTGAACACCAAAGGAACAGACCTGCTTACTCAGACACTCGGGACATTTCATTCTTTCTCTGAAGAACCCTCTCTCCCTACGCCCACCGCTGAGCCTGGGAACTAACTGAAAAGGCATGAGTATCTATCTCTGCACTTCATCTCCCTGCTCCCCACAGCTGCCGGCACTTATAGCTTGCCTGACCTGCTGTTTATCTCTTGAAAAAAAAAAAAAAGGAAAAAGACAGAAAGGAAAGAAGGAAGAGAGAAAGGAAAGAAAAAGATGCTCCTTGAGCTCCCTTCTCAGCCTAGTTTTTCAATTCCTTTATCAGTAAGACTAAACCTACAAAAGGGAAATCGCGCTAAAGGACACAAGCCAACCCCCAAACAAACATATTTCTTTTCATAAAAGGAATCAAGACACAGAAACACACTCCTAACTCTCCATGACAGATACCATAATGAAACTTACTATTTCATATGGTAACTAAAACATTCAATTAAAAAGGGCAGTAAACTAGCACTGTTTGCAACTTTAAGCCTACCAAATTTCCAGCTTAGTTGAAATTGTGTATCTTTTAAAAGGCACAACTATTCAAAAGCACTACAGCGGGGAAAGTCTGAATTGATATAAGAAGGTAGGAGGGTTCAATACAACTGAGTAGCCAGTGTTGGTTCAAACTTGGAGAGTCTGACTCTAAGTAGTTTATTTTAGGCATATTTAAGCATAGCAGAATTTGGAAAAAAAAATGTATGGTGATAATGAACTCAATCCTCATGTGCACAACAAAGCTTAAGACAAAACTCTTTGTAAAGTACCAGTGACATTTTCCATAGAGATGAGTTGTATAGATTAACTAAGGGAACAGGATCGAGATAAGGGTCTGAGGAAGGATAGGTCATTGACCGAGACAAACAGCTCAAGATAAAGGTCTGGGAGGACTGATATGGCCTCTGCCACAGGGTAGTGTAAAGGCCACCAGGCAACATCCATTTCCAGCCTTCAGGGCAGAAAACAGGTTATACATCTCTTTCTTTAAGAGGCAACTCCGAGTGTTTAACATTCCTGGTTTCCCTAGTGCTTATCTATAACTACACAATAAAGAAAAAGCCAAAGCTTTTTTTCTTTGGCTTTTTTTTTTTTAAAGGTGATGCACACCTTTAATCCCAGCACAGGGAGGCAGAGGCAGGCAGATCTTTGTGAGTTCGAGGCCAGCCTGGTCTACAGAGCGAGATCCAGGAAAGGCGCAAAGCTACACAGAGAAACTCTGTCTCGAAACACCTCCCCCCACCCAAAAAAAAAGCCAAAGAACTGTGAGAAAGAGAAAGGTTGGGGATGCTATATATCAGTGGTTCTCAACCTTCCTAATACTGCAACCCTTTAATACAGTTCCTCAAGTTGTGGTGACTTCAACCATAAAATTATTTCATTGCTACTTCATAATTATAATTTTGTTATGAATTATAATATAAATATCTGATATGCAGGATACCTGATATCTGACTCCTGTGAGAGGGTCGTTCATCCCCCAAAGGAGTTGAGCCCCCTGCTATAAGGTATCAGGTGATTACACACACACATACACACACACCAAAACGAAAGAAAGGAAAAAAAAGACTATATTTCTATATACTAGAAAGAACAATCAGAAACTCATTTTTAAAAATTCAAAAGAGTACCAAAAAGAATTCTCAGGCAAGAGAAATATGTTCACAGACAGGCCTGGTGGTCCAGGGTTGCGATCCCAACCACCAGGGAAGGGGGGCTGAGGTAGAATGGCACAATGCAAAGCTGGCCTAGCTTCCTGAGTAAGGCAGCCTGTAAAATTTGGTGAGATCTTGTCTCAAAACATGAAAATGAAAATAAAAAAACAAAAGGGAGCTGGAATGTAGGTCAGTGGAAGAGAATTTGCCTCGAATGTCTGAGGTCATAGGTTCAAGCTAAAGAAACAGAGATAAATTGAAGACCCACTGTTGCATTAATACTGCCTTCTGCAACAGCTGAAACAGTCTATGGGGCCACCTGAATCTGAGAACTACTTAAAATGAGGTGCAATTTAATGAAATGAAAAATCTGTTTTCATTTCAACTTGTATTATGACAGTCACATGTGGTTTGTGGCTGCTATAATATTTAGTGCAGATTCACCACAATTTCAATGAAAGTGTCAACATGATTTGTGGAGATGGGGAAGGCAGAGTGTGTGTGTGTGTGTGTGTGTGTGTGTGTGTGTGTGTGTCTGTCTGTCCGTGTGTGTGTCTGTGTGTGTGTCTGTAGGTGGTGGGTGTCAAGAGCAAAGTACTAAAATGTCACAATAAAACCCATTTCTTTGTATGCTAATCGTAAAATTAATTTACAGAAATGAAAGAGTTAGGACATAGACATTAGATCCTTTATAACTTTCTTTCCTATCTCCAACTTGAATAGGTTTTCTAACCGATCAGTTTGTACACTTCCCAACTGCAAATAACAACAGTTCTGCCTTACAGAATACTTGGTTTAAATGATATAATGTCTGCAATTAGAGTGCTTCTCAGCACACCAGTAAATGTCAGTCATTACACCTTTACCACTGCCATCTTCCTCCTCCACCTCTCAAGCTAGATGCTTCTAGACTCAAGTTTACTTCCATGCTCTGGCCATCACTTGCTGTGTGGAGTTATGATCTTGTCAGTCTCTCTCTCTAAGAACCTTTTAATCTATAAAATAAAAATAACAGTCAAATCTATTTTATAGAGTTGTTTTGACAGGCATTATGATAGCTGCTCTTGGTTGTCAACTTGACTATAACTGGAATGAACTACAATCCAGAAATGGAGGGCACACCTGTGATCCAGACCTTGAGGCAAGAAGACAACATGTCTTTGATCTGGATCTTGTGGCTGGAAGGCATGCCTTTAATCTGGGCTACATCTTCTGTGGAAGCCTGTACAAGGACAGTGGAAGAAGGAAGGGTTCAATCTTTCTTCGCCTGCTGGTCCTCGCCTTGCTAGCACATCCTTTCCTTCACTGTCGTTGGACCTACTTCTTCAGGATTCCAGAATATACAGAAGACCAGCTGAGACACCCAACCTCGTGGACTGAATAACTACTAGATTCTTGGACTTCCCAGTCACAGCTAGCCACTGCTAGATTAGTAGGACTACAACCTGTAAGTCATTCCAATAAATTCCCTTTATACATACATACATACATACACACACACACACACACACACACACACACACACACACACACACACGAGAGAGAGAGAGAGAGAGAGAGAGAGAGAGAGAGAGAGAGAGAGAGAGAGAGAGAGAGAGATTTATTCCATAAATTCTGTGACTCTATAGAACCCTAATACATAAATGTTAAAAATGTTTTTAAAAAGAAAAAGGCCGGGCGGTGGTGGCGCACGCCTTTAATCCCAGCACTTGGGAGGCAGAGCCAGGTGGATCTCTGTGAGTTCGAGGCCAGCCTGGTCTACAGAGTGAGTTCCAGGAAAGGTGCAAAGCTACACAGAGAAACCCTGTCTCAAAAAACCAAAAAAAAAAAAAAAAAAAAAGAAAAAGAAAAGGGAATCTGACTATAAAATTAACATGAAGGCTGAAGTTGTGAGTTATTAGTAGAGTGTATGCCTATCAATTGTGAGGACTCAGGTTTAATCTACAGAACTACAGAAACAAAAAGCCCATAAAAATGCATACAGTCCAGAATAATAAAAACAATTATGAAAAAGACAAAGTGGGAAGACTTACACTACCTAATCCCAGCAAGTAAAGAAAGCAATGTGTTTCTGCCTAAATGACAGACAGTGTTATAGTCTGAATAAAAATGTCTGAAATACATCCATGTTTGAGCACTGGGTTCCCAGAGGGTGGGCCTGTTTGGCAAGTTTGTGAAACCTTTAGGTGATTCTTGATATCAGGCAATTTTGAGAATCAATGAACTAAACCAGCTGCTTTTCAAACTTTAGTGTGCACTAAAGTCCTAGGAAGGATATGTAAAACTTCTGATTCCACAGATACAGGGTGATGCATAAGAATCTGCATTTTGATGAGTTCCAGGAGGAAACCAGAGGCTTCTCAGTCCAGGACCACAGTTTCAGACGTACCATTTACAGAGCCTACTTCTTCAGTGACGCCAACACATGAAGAAGTTTGAAGTGAAGACTGTCTCTCCAGACATCTGACATCTGATGCTCTAACATCATCTTACTCACTGTATTAGTCACCGGAGTGTCCCTTAACAAGAAGGCTTCCTTTCCTTCATCACCGCGCAACATCTAAAGTCTTGGCTATTAGGTCCTAGGAATTTCAGTTTTTAACAAATTCACCCAAATGATGGTTTGGAACCACAGTCGTGCCTAATTTTTTTTCTAACAAATGATCCCAAGCAATACATAAGCACAGAGTTGAAGGCTCTGAAAGAACTTTGGTTCTGACTGTAGTCCCAGAACATCTATACTAGCTGTATCAGGCCACCCCCCACCCCCCACACACACACAAAATAAAACAAAACAAAAAACAAAAAAAGCCTCACTACTGCTTCATCATCCTGTCTGGTCCTGACTTAAACCTCAGCAATAACATTAAGATAGTGAAACATCCCCAGATTTCTCCGAATTCTATTCCTGATGTCAGAATTCTTCTTCCGGTTTAAGGTATTTTGGAGAATTAAAAACCAGCATCATTCACTGTACACTGGCAGGTCAGGGAAAGAAACCATTGTTACATTGGTTTAATGATACAAAAGTTGTGTCTTAGGGTTACTGATACTGTGATGAAACACTATGACCAAACTCAACTTGGGAAGGAAAGGGTTTATTTTGCTCACAGTCCATCATTAAAAGCAGTGAGGGTGGAAACCTGGCAGGAGCTGATGCAGAGGCCACAGAGGGGTACTCCTTATTCACTTGCTTCTCACTGCTTGCTCAGCCTGCTTTCCATAGAACCCAAAACCACCAGCCCAGGCATGAAACCACAGACCATAGGCTGGTCACTCCCCATTGATCACTAATTAAGAAAATGCCTTACAGCTTAATCTTATGGAGGCATTTTCTCCATTGAGGTTCCCTCCTCTCAGATGACTCCAGCTTGTGTCAAGGTGTCATACAACTAGCCAGTACAAGTTGAGTTGAAACCAATGATTTGACAAATGTACAGAAGAGAGTGGAGTCAGGCAGTTTTATGCTCAGAAGTACCAATGCAAGAACGGAGTCTACTCTTTAGTAATACCTAGGTGATACCCAAAATGTCTTAACAAAAAGAAGACAAAAACCCCACCAGGCATAACAGACACCGACCACGGTAAGTCCTTGGTGCTGACTAGCATTTGCTCTGCTCTACCTCGTGGCTTAAAAATGCTTCCCACATACTGAAAAGTGCCCAGGTACAGCGTTTCATAGAAACCTCTTATGAGGAACAGTCACCTATGAAACCTTCCCTCTCTTCTCTCCTCCCTCCCTCTCTCCCTATCTCTTGACTTCTCAATGCCCTTTCCCATTTTAGCATCCCCCAACTCTTTCCTAATTGAAGTTTTTAATACAAAATACATATATTTGAAATACGATGTTTAGGGCTTTAAAATGTAAGATATTTCTTTGCCCCATTCTCTATTGCCAGTATACCTTTCAAAGGTGACCATGTTAAGTAGTTTTAGCTCCTTCCGATAGTTAACTCTACAAAATACAGTTGTCTCCATGTAATGATTGTACTATGTTTTTTAAACTATCAATTTGATATACTCCAGTGATGTCATGCATATTGATTTCTACATCTTAGCTTTTCCTCCTCTGTCATTACACACATATGTATTCCCCATCTTCTCACCACACAGCCATCAGAAGAAGTGTGATCCCTCTTTGCCTGTAAATGATTGCATCAGTGCACCCACTCCACTGTCCTGACGCTTGGTTTTGATTTTCCTTTCCATTAGATTTATGTTATCGTATTAGTGCCTTCCTCTCTGTTGGCTTCTTCCTTCCTTGTGAGGGGCGTATCCCTGTGGTTTCCTAAGTAACAGGATGTGGGAATGCTTTGTGAGCACTTTACTGACAGTGGGATGAATGCAAAGTTCTAAGATGGGGACGATTACTACTCAAAAGCAAAATGTCTACGCTAATCTGGCTCTGATCCCAATATTTGACCCTTGTTGACCTGTCCGGTCCTCTTCGACCCATGTTCTGATTTCTTTACTATGTACTTGACGTGGATGTGTTTTCATCCCTGAGCTGGGACTCCTGTGGGGTCTTTCCGTCTGAATGCACATCTTATACTTGTGGGTTCCTAGATATGTTTTTGGGTTGCTTCTGCACTCACTGCTACCTCATCTGTATGTCCTGCACCAATCACCCCAGTGCTGGCCTTTCAAACTGCTCCCGACTTACCTAGTCCTCCTCGCCCCACACCCCCGTAGGTTCCATTTTATCTATCTGCTTTTTGTACCTGTATCCTCATCGTCTACACAGTGAATTGTTATGGTCTAAATTCCCGAAACTCCTTGTGGATGATGTTCTGTCATTCATCTTTAAAGCATCCTTGTTGCCTCGAGAAAAGCAAAGCTAGTAGAGAGGTAATTTCCAGACAATGTTGATGATAACTCCACCTCAATTTCCAACTTGATTTCTGCTAAATGTTAAAATATTTGATCTTGTGTAAGCATCTTTGGACAGAAACCTTGCCAGAAAGATTCTGCTTGAGATACCCATCTCTTAATGAAAAGCATCTTTCCTATCACCTTCAAAGTATTTGGTCCAGCTTTCTTTTCACATCTTCCAATGGCTTAAAACACCACACACCAATACTTTACATTATTTTTCCAGCTCCCAAAACATGAGGATTTGCCATTGACTGGGATTGGGAAACCAGGGTCATAATTTCAGTTTCTATTCAGCATAGTTGATCTCCAGCAAAAATTTTGGCTGCATGTTTAAGAGCAGAAAGGAAAATGACACTTGAAGCACATACATAGGGCCTCTGGAAGCAGGCTTAACAGTAGAGAGATTTGGCCAGCGATGGCAGATAGTCTCCATACTGGCATCTTTAGTCTTTTCTCAAGGGGTCAGATGTCCCAGATTATAATTCTCTAATTTCCTACCCCCAGGTGGGGAACTAGGAGGCTTGGCTCTCATTCCTCTGAGTATCTAGTAAGAAATGTGCACTGTACACTCTCACACACTCATTCCCTGCTGTTCGCCATGCTGAATCCCTGAGCTCAGCTGTACTGAGTACTCCCCAGTTTAAAAAAAACCCTTTATTTTCTACCCCTGGAGAATAAGCTAACTGAATGGGGGAAGGCACTCCTTTCAGAAGGGCTCTATGGTCTTAAGAACTTCTTAAATGCTTACAGCCTGTTTCACCTGTGTTAGTGGCATTACCGATGTGAAGTGAATTGGCTCTTGAGACACAACTGTTCACCCAGTTACATCTAATTTCCACCCTTACGCAGTTTAGATTTATACTTCACGTCACAGTCTCCTCATGGTCATGCTAGTTCCATGTAGGAGGCATGTAGGTCCCTGCAGGAATGTTAAATACACAGTTGTCCCTTCAAAGAGAGGGACATGTAACCTGTCTTCTGCCCAGGAGGCCGGGAACAGATGTGGTTAACAGCCTGGTGCCCTTTGTGTTATCTGTGTGGTCACAGTGGCTCCCCAGACCCTTCTCTTCGTCTTGTTGGTCTCAACCTATAGTGCCACCCGCCCCCATCATGAGCTTGTTTATCTTCAACCTGTTTCCTCTGTTAATCCCCAGAACGGATCCTTAAGGAAAATGTCACTTGTACTTTACAAGAGTTTCAATGTAGTCATTTCTTAAGCTTCATTGTGCACATGGCATTGAATTAATTATCACCAGGAAACTTTTCACCAAATTGTGTTGTGCTTAAAATGCCTAAAGTAAACTACTAGAACTTCAGACTCTGGAAGTTTGAACCAACACTGGCTACTGAGTCATGTTAAATGGAACTGCCTTATCTCTCCCAGATGGACATTCTGCTGGCCTTGGTGGTCATAGAGACACTCACAGTTCCAAGAGGTCTCAGGAGGGGTACAAATTACATGTCTGTTCATCCTGTTCTGGTAGATGCAGTTTTTGTTTTTAAGTTTGATAAATGATGTAAGTCCACCTGAAACCACTACTCTGAGGTAATTTATCTTGGTGACTTTAAGCAAACTGTTTAGATAGGGATAAGGAGGACAAAAGGAAAAAAGGAAAAATCACTTGAAATTGAATCACTGGAATATTGTGAAAAATAGACAGTGATATGTTCTCGTTAAGAGGCCTGGGCTATATCTCAGGTCTATTGTCGTCATCTTACAGAAAGATACTACTTCCCTGTTAGTACATGAATTGTTTTCTGTCAAGGCTAATGCACTAGATGAGATAGCTAACCTCTTTGACCTTCACTTAGAAGGTAGCTTTTATGTTAGAGATACAGTGCAGATTTATGCTCCTCCATGACAGCAAATCATCAATTCACTTAACGAAATGTAGTAAATGATTTTTGCCCACTTGTACTCCAACCAGAGCTGTTCTGTGACAGCTGCATGAGTGTGTGTGCAAATATATATGAATTTTTAATATAAATATCTTACATCTCCTTCCAGACATCTGGACTGTGTTAATACCCAGTTAGCAGCCCACATCCTTCAAAAGACAGGAAATTAATATTCCTGAGATGAGAGATCAGATGCTGCTCGAGAGGGGGAGGCATCCATGTCTTAATGAGAAGCAGCTTTCCACAATGCCATCCTGTCACCCTCAAAACAAGGCTCAAAGCACCACACACCAGGAGTTCACAGTACTTTTCTAGCTCCAAAAATGTCAGGATTACCACCAACTGGGATTTGGGAAAACACCAGTTATAATCCCAAGGTCTAACCAGTATAGTTGATCAAGGCAGGATATTCAGCCAGTGTAGTTGTTCCATCTCTTTGATGAAACAACAACCCTACCAGTCTTCGCCGCGCTTATGTCTCAAGCTGTGTATGTGGCTGTCTACCTGCTGGAGTAGGGCTCTCTCCTCTACCATGGGGGACCCAGGGATCAAACCCAGGTTGGCAGGCGTGGCAGGGAGTGTTTTTACCTATCGAGCCATCTCATTGGTTCCCCACCATTCGTTTACCCTTGACTTCCTATTGCTGACAATAATAAAAAGTAAACAAATAAAATACTTCTCTTTTAAACAATTTAATATATTTTAATATTAGTGTAAAATCTTTGGGTTTTTTTTTTTTTTTTTTTTTTTTTAGACCCGTTTCCTCTGGGTAGGAAGAGGGTATTTTTAATTTAAAATTCTTTGGTGGCTTTGAACTCCTGACCTCCTGCCTCAGCCTCCTAAGTGCTGAGATTATAGGCTTGTGCCACTTACCATTCAAATTATTTTCTTTTTTCTTTTTCTTTCTGTGGAACTCACTATGTAGAACAGGCTGGCCTCAAACTCACAGAGATCCGCCTGCCTCTGTTTCTCAAGTGCTGGGATTAAAGGTATGTGCTACCACACTCAGCTAATGTAAATATCTTTTAGGTTGGGTGCCAGAGTTTACTTTGACTACCCGTCAAGTGCTTGGAAATTTTACCCCTGAAACCATCATTTTTTAAGATGAAAAATAGTAATAAAAATTATCTAATGTAAATGTATATTTTAAATCCCAAACTGTCAAAGTAGGCTCCCCTCTAAAGCAGTTTTTAAAAAAGAAATCTTTAGACTTAAAACTTTAATAAAGGGACCTATTAGTTGGGTGTAAGGGAATAGAATTTCATGCTTTTTAATATCATATATTATATCCTTTGGGATAAACGCATTTCTGTAAAATATTTTATTATTTACATGTTGTTTAGCTCTTAATAAGAACCATTATAATGCAACTGGATTTTTTTTTTAACATTACAGAGAAGTGTGTAAGCAATTAAAATGATTAACACTGAAAAAGTGACTTGCATAATCTACTCACAATTATCTTATCTCATGAGTAGGATTTATGTGTGTTCTGTTTGCTCTCCTCTGCCATGCCTTGGGTCAGGCCCCAGCTTTGATCATGATTCTGTTCCATGGACTCGAGGCGAGACAATCTAATCGGCGGTCTCTGGCCTCACTTCACAAGTGTTATGTGGATAAAATTTAAAAATAAATCCTACAAATAGAATATGAAATTAATATGCCAAGTACTGTCGCTGTCACTAATTGGTCCAATTACTGCAGTTCCTGCACGGAGAGAAAGGGGGCTGGGGCCTGCTCTATTTTGCTCTGTTCTATCAATTTCATCGGACCATGAGAATGAAGTCTGATTAGCACATACTGGATCCACCGGAAACGACTCCCTTATTGATCTTTCGTAGGCCTTGCTCTCACGCAGACCAGACATTTGTCATAACCTGCTCCTCTACGTTTGTGTTCACTATCAAGCTTCTCTTTCTTCTTGTGGGACAATAATAAGGAAACAAACCCATCGGAAAGGTACAGATGGGTGAAATGATTCGAACCACGGCTCTCTAGCTTTCTAAGCCTACAGGTGGGTCTCATAGGCACTCCGAGGCGAGCACGCACCATGAAGCAGCAGTTTTCAAAGCACAGAGCATTAACACTCCGTTCACAAGGTGCCATTCCTTAAAAGCCTACTCGTTACAAAAGCTGGAGATGTTCGACCCGTGCTTGGGGAAGACAGGGAAATCTCCAGTCACAAGTCCCCGCAGTGTTACTAGTGTAGCGGACACAGAGAATTGATGGGGGTGGTGCCAGCCACACAGTTGCAGAGCGCGTCTCGGGACAGAGAAGGCTGCCAGGGCCTTGGCTCTGCACAAACCGGCGTTCACCCAGCAGAGGGTGAGACACACTGTTCCCGCGCTGTACCCCCCACAGTGCCAAGGTAGCCACGGAGGTCTGCTACATGCGGCACACGCTCCCCCAGCCCCTCCCTCAGCGACGGCGCGCGCCCGCGGGGGCCCATTACCATCCTGCAGAATGAGGGTGGGCTGCACTGCCGGCACTCGGAACTGCCTGGCCCTCCAGCCGGGGCTGGGGGCCCGCACCACCTCGCTGTCAGAGAGCCAGGTCACGGTCTCAAAGTTGTCCCCGCGAGCCAGGGCCTCGGCCTCGGCGCGGTGCACAGCCACCTGGTCGAACTGGTAGAGGCCGCCGGAGTGATCGAAGTGCACGTGGGTGGCCACGGCCAGCAGCGGCCGGCGCCCCGCATCCTCCTTCGCCCCGCAGTCCTGCAGGAGGCCGGAGGAGTAGAGGTACTCCGGGAGGCTGCGCAGCCCCAGGCCCGTGTCGATCACCACATCCTGCTCCGAGCCGCGCACCAGCCAGATGTTGGCGCGGTTGCCCGACTCGTAGAAGCGTTCTTGGATCCAGAAGATGCCATCGCCCAGAGACTTGTGGGCGTACCACTCGAGCGCGGACATGCTGCTGCGCAGGGGTGCGGCCGGGAGAGGTGGGTGTGCCTCTCACGGGCAGTCCGGGACCCGGCGCTGCCGCAGTGTGCGGCGGGCGGCGTACCTCACTCTCAGCCCCGGGAGGAGGCGCGAACGAGGGGCGGGGATGCGGAAGGGAGCGCGGATAGGACGCGGCGACGCTGCCCAGATCGCCTGCTCCCGCGCCCTCTCGTCCGGTCCGCAGAGCGCCAAGGCTGCAGCCCGGGCTGCCGCAGCTCCTGCAGCCGCAGCTCCTGCAGCCGCAGCTCCTGCAGCCGCAGCTCCTGCAGCTGCAGCACCAAGGCAGTCCCGCAGGCCGCTGCAGTGGGGCCGAGAACGCGGGGCGACGCTGCCCTGCTCCGGGGTGCCACTGCAGAGGCTGGGGGTGATGCGTGGGAAGCCCAGGACCGCCCCCACCCGGGCAGCGGGAGCAGCTCACTCGCCACCGGAGCCCAGAGCGAGGCCCAGCCAGTTGGAGGCCGACTACGGTGCCTGCCAAGGGCTAAAAAGCTCCTTGCCGGGGGTGTGGCCTCGCCGGGGGTGGGCGGGGCGCC
Organism: Peromyscus eremicus; assembly: GCF_949786415.1. Classification (NCBI taxonomy): domain Eukaryota; kingdom Metazoa; phylum Chordata; class Mammalia; order Rodentia; family Cricetidae; genus Peromyscus; species Peromyscus eremicus. Next base: position 69,471,266 of record NC_081427.1, read on the forward strand.
TAGGCTGGCTGAGCCGGGTGGCGGAGCGCAGTGGCCGCGTGCAGGACCCTGCGCGCTGCGGAGAAGGTGGAACCCGCGGCTCCTTGCTGGCGCGGCTGTCCGCACCCTTGCCGGCACCCCTGCCACCTCGGCTGCACGGCGTGCCCAAACCTCGAGACTTTGTGAGCAGGTAACGAAGTTGACCCAGATCGGGCTGGAGGTGAAGAGGGTAGAAGGGAGTTGATGGGGCACGTGGAGAACGTGGTGGCCAGGCATCCGGAGCCAAAATTCATCAAACCTTTGGAGTGACTTGGGAGGTAGCCTTACCTCTCCAAAGCCTGCTGCTGCCTTCCAAACCCTTTAAAGTCTTGGTAGCCAGATAGATCTTCCAGCCTCCTCTTGGAGGTGTTCCTTCTTAGTGAGCTAGAAGGGAGTTTATGCTCTTGCGGATACTACAGAAGACTTAGCAAATCCGGAGATCCTGCTGTTCGTTCACGCACTGGTTTGGCGGCAGATTGCACTTTTGATACTGGGGAAAGGGGTTGTTAATAGGATTTTTCTTTAAACAATTCTAAATCCCCGTCATGTTTTGTACGGTTCTTTGCTCTTTGAAGAGAGCAGAGAAAGTTACCAGAGCTTAACTAATGAAGGGCGGAGCACTTTGAGGGGACAGGAAAAGTGGATAATGACTGGGTGTGGCCTTACCAGCCACCGAAATCACCCCTACTTTTAACATCGAGTCCCTATGCGCATTCCCCGAGCCCTAGCTAGCTGCATCTATTTAGGATTCAGAAATTCCCTTGAGAAGTTGACTAACCTTCAAAAATTACAGAGACTCACGGGACAGCATTATAAAGGATAATTAGGAAAATGCTTACTAATAAAGTCCTAACAGACTTTCCTGGAGGGGGAGGTGTATTCTTCCTACACTCCTAAAGTCTCTGGTGGGAGTGCGAGCAGGTTGCTGCCCCTTTGAGTATTTTGTTAATCTCATCTAAGTAGAAGTTACTCAATTGTGCAATTGGGACCATTCTTAGCACTAAATGATGTGTGACAAACAGAATACTATATTTTTTAAAAAGTCTGATTTAAGCCAGGCGGCAGTGGCACACGCCTTTAATCCCAGCACTCTGGAGGCAGAGGCAGGTGGATCTCTGTGAGTTCGAGGCCAGCCTGGTCTACAGAGCGAGCTCCAGGACGGGCTCCAAAGCTACAGAGAAACCCCGTCTCAAAACAAACAAACAAACAAACAAATCCTCAAGAATCTGAGGAAGCTATTACCTGTACACAAATACTTGTAATATAAGGCAACATGAATGCAAAAATCGGGTGCTCCGTGGGAGTGGCTGGGAGGGGCTGTGAACAGGTGCGCTGGCCTGGAAGGAGCCGTTCTCAGCCGAGAAACACGGTGCCCTGTACTGTCCGTGTTTTCCCGCAGAAGGAGCCGCCAGGTAAATGGCACAGAACCATTACTTGGCCATGAGCTCAGCAATAATTCGCCGATAATCAATTGGCTTGTGCCAGGCTACAGTCCCCAACGGTTCTCTTTTTCTGCTTTTCAGCATGGCTCTGCTTCTCATCTTTGTTAGGTTTATGCCTGGATGTTACCGAATGAGGCAGGACTTCTTCAACTGGTCTTTCTGGCCTATTTCCTGCTCTTACTCCACACCATCCACCTGTCTCTGACGGTTTCTGTGAAACATATTTTGCCTGTTTCCCTTACTTGACTGTGAACTCCGTCAGAGCAGAGGTGTTATTTTGTCCCTCTTTATTCCCAACACAGAGGGTGGTTTGGCATAGAGGGTACTCCATGAAGACTCCACGGATGATGGAAGACCCTCCCTGGGGGACACACAAGAACCACCAGTCGCTTGGTGAGAGGAGAGGCAGAAGTTAAGGCCTAAGCTCTGTTAAAAGAAGAGAATGGCACATGAGGATTGTAAAGATTTGCCTTCTATTAAAATGACTAGAGAGTGAATTGAAACCAGGAACCTGAACGTAGGGAGTCTGGTCTGTTGGGAAGGTCAGATGGGAAATGCTAAGTCCTGAGCTAAAGCAGAAGGGAAGGAAGGGAACATCAGGGGAATCAGAGCTAGTGAGCTTCTCCTGCCAGTGAGCGGAGGACACAGCCCAGTGGAGTGAGCAAGTCATTCAGAGACACTGTGGCCTGGGTTCCATTGCCTCCCCTGGCTTCCTGCAACTTGGACATTCAGTCATCTGGTTAACCGTGTAAGGCAGTGTATGAGGGGAGGACAGCACCTTTACATCACAGTCATAACTCAGGACAGTTTAGACCTAGGAGGAACTGCAGGGATTGGCTCAGGCTCTTCCAGGAGATTGTATTTGGAGTTGATGAGGATAGACTTGCGTCTCTTGAACAACGCTTGTTTTCAGACCTCTTGGAACAGTTTCTGAATGGAAGAGGCAGTGCTGCTTTGTTGATGTTGTATTTTAAAATTCAGATTTTGGGGGCCTGGAGAGATGGCTTGGCAGTGAAGAGCTCGTGCTACTCTTGTAGAGGACCTGCGTTCAGTTGCTAGCTCCCACACCAAGTGGCTCACAGCCACCAGTAAAGAGAACCTGAGTTCCGTTGCTAGCTCCCACACCAAGTGGCTCACAGCCACCAGTAACTCCAGCAGACCTCCACAGACACCTACAATCATGTACACATACTCACACACATTTCAAATAAAATCTTAAAATTCAGAACCTTTTGCAGTTACTAACGTCCCTCGTTGATCTACATCTCTGGGATTAAAAAGGTTGTCAATTAGTTTAGACGTGTGCTTCCAGACGTAAAATAAATAGGACATTGAAAGGATTTCCTGAGGCCTAGTCTATTCCTGCCTTTGATAGGAACTGATTGAGACTATCAAATAACCTTTTAGAGCTGTTTAACTCTTCTATAAAATGGAAGATTTAATCTGCTGTGATTCTTAGTTTGGCCAGGGAGCTGAGTGAGACCTTGGAGAGAGAGAGATCACTTATAGTAAATACAGATGCCAAAATATTTGAAATGAATGGACGTTTTGAAGGAAGAATTGGGTGACTAATGTTTTAGTGCTCTTTGCTCAGTACCTGTCAAAATGCTCAATGCTAGTTGAGTAAATTACTCAGTTAAATTGGGCCGTTCTAAACAGATTTGGATAACAGGGAAATAGAGAAAACAAAATGTCTTTATTCAAGAAGTTTGGAAGCTGGGCCTGACCTCTTGTCTACTTTAGATGCTGAAGCAGAAAGATTATGAATTCAAGGCTTGCCTGGGCTGTAGAAAGGTCTCAAGTCCAGTGTGCCTCAAAAATTAAATATGTAAATCAATAAAAATTAGAAGGCTAGGGCTGAAGATTTGTAGCTAGAGTTTTCCTGCCCGGCCCACAGTCAGGACAAATCTCTGACACCCGCCAGTCCCACAGCCACTCAGACCCAACCAAGTAAACACAGAGACTTATATTTCTTACAAACTGTATGGCCGTGGCAGGCTTCTTGCTAACTGTTCTTATATCTTAAATTAATCCATTTCTATAAATCTATACCTTGCCATGTGGTTCGTGGCTTACCAGCATCTTCACATGCTGTTTGTCATTGTGGCAGCTGGCAGTGTCTCTGACTCAGCCTTCCACTTCCCAGCTTTATTCTCCTCCTTGTCCCGCCTATACTTCCTGCCTGTCCACTGGCCAATCAGTGATTTATTTATTGACCAATCAGCAACACACTTGACATACAGACCATCCCACAGCAATGATTAGTGGATGGTTGCCAGTTCATGAAAGCCCTGAGTTCAATCCCTGGTATCAGAGCAACACTTTCCCCTGAAAAACTTTGACAGGTTGGAAAAAAAAAAAAGGATCAATGTATTGGATAAACCAAGTAAAGGATTTAAGTGACTCATTATGCCTAGGTGTCACTTGTGAACTTAGTTCCTGGTTACAGGGGAAGAAGTGAATTAACAGCCCAAGTATTCTGTGTATGGGAGCTGTACCATGTCTGGATCAACAAACTGAAGAGAACAGTATGTAGGATGTCTAGTAATGAAGGTGTTTCAAGAGCTAGGATTGGATTTTCCTCAGGTCACATTTTTGTTTTGTTTTTTGAGACAGGGTTACTCTGTAGTTTTGGTGCCTGTCCTGGATCTCACTCTGTAGCCCAGGCTGGCCTTGAACTCACAAAGATCTGCCTAGCTCTGCCTCCCAAGTGCTGGGATTAAAGGTGTAAGGCGTGAGCCGCCGCCGCTGCCTGGCAGCAGGTCACATTTACTGCTATCAATTTATGCCCAGTGACTGCAAGATAAAATAGGAAGTTGGAGGCTGCAAAGTGTATTTCTTGGGGGATATTCTATTCAACTGTGTTAGCTGAGATACTCTCTCAGAGTGAATTTTCCAAACTTGTTTCCAGGGCCCAACTCCAAAGATATTGGCTTATTAGGTTTGAGAACCAATTATTCCCCAGGATTCAATATGATTTACATGTCTCTCAGTTAATTCCTGTTATCAGACAAGTTTGGCAAACTTAATCTTAATTAAAGATTAAGAATGACTCTTAACCTTTAATTAGTAACAGATCCTAGACTGGAATGTAGGACATTCTTGGCCATGCCTGTTGGCCCTGGGGCTGCTTCATAGAGTAAAGGTGTGACCCTCTTACTCAGCAGTTGTCATACTTGAAATACCAGCTTTTTGTCGACTCAGCATGTTTCAGTGAATCAGCAATTGGAATGAGGCCATTTGGATATTTTACCTCTTTTTTTATGGTAGACAGATGGAATGAACTTCAATATTAAGATGAATTTCATGAGTGGACTTTGTTTTTAAGGTAACTTGTATATGAGAAGAGTTAATTCCCAAAAGTAGAACTCCAACCAGCAAAATAGAAAAATGATGAAAATATATGTATCATTCAAGTCTGCAGCCCTGTAAAAAAAAAAGTATATCACCATTTTGTAATCTATAATGGAAGAAAGATCTAGACAATTTGGTGAAACTGATTAGCATCCTATACTAAGCAAGACAGACCAATAGTAACTAACTCAGGAACCATCCTGACTGCCACCAAGAGAGAGATTAAATGTACTCTGTTGTGATACAATGAGAAAAAGTGTATTTCTTAAACATCCTGGTGGGAAAGTCAGTCCGAAGTCTGAGAAAGCCTCTAGTCTACCTGTTCATTGGACATAGTGGTCAGAGGAGTGCATTAACGACTTATGTATGTGATCTTTCACACCAGAACATGGGAGGCTGTTGCTAATTTTGAGTTGTGCTCAGCTGCAGAGGTGTCTCTGGGAACGTGTGGTAGAAAGACCGTAGGCCCTGCTCAAGACCAGCTACATCAGAACATCAGTGTTTGCTTGTACCTTCATGTTCTGATGATGAGCGCTCTACAGGACAGCGACCTAGTCTTTCCCATAAATAAATGGTAAGGAAAACAGAACAGAGGAAGCTTTACAGTTGGGAAGAAATGTAAGAGACACATCATTCCAACTGCCATGTGAAGTTTTTGTCGGGACAAAAGAACTATAAACTCACTTAGGTGGTGAGGAAGTTTGGGTGCTGACTACATAAAAGATGATAATAAAGGACTAACAATTTTGCATGTGATATTATGTGGGTTTAAAATTTTTAATTAGCTCACAAATTGGCACGTTACCTTATAGTATTTTTATACATACTTAGTTTTGGTTGGTCGTTCAAGCCCCTCTCCTGCTCGCCACCCCCAAACTCATCACCCCCTCTCCTCCCCCTCCCAGTATTCCGCGTGTGTTCTTCCATCTCATCCTCTCCCTTAAGGCTCCCTTCTTCCCTCGTGGGACCCTGTCCAGTTTTCTGACCTGACTACTTACTGTCACATAAATACACATACATCGAAAATCAGAAGCCATGATCTGCACATGAGAGTTAGACAGTATTGATCTTTTCAATCCTGGGCTGCCTCAGTTAATAGACGCATTTTCCAGTGCTATACATTTCCCTCAAATTTTATAATTTTATTTCTCTTTGTGGCTGAATATATTTCCATTGTGCGTATGTACTGCATTTTCATTATCCAATGTGGATGGACAGCAGGCTCTTGATGGACATTTGGGCTAATTCTGTGTTCTTGCTACTGTGAATAGACATGGCATAAGTATGGATGTGCAAGTGTCTCTGTGATAGTTCTTTGGGTGTGTGTCTAGCAGGCTGTAACTGGTGCATACCATAGTTCTTTTGAGAGATCTCCATACTGATTTCCACAGTGGTTTCGTTGTATTGGGTTTTTTTTTCTCTAGTTCTCAGAGAATATATGTAATGAAGAGTTTTGAATAACCTGAGTCACAGGACTGGGAGAGCATAAAAAAGGAATTAGTCATATATTGATAACTATTGAAGCGGGATGGTCGGTAGGTACATGGGAGTCAATTGATCTGTCTGCCCTGCTGGTGTGTATGTACATAGTACCGGAAAAGTCAGTTGAAGTAAAAAGACCACAGTTGTGCTTTGCAATGCCGGTAACAGGATTATATAATCATTTCTTAATGTTCAGGCGCTCATGTAGGAAAATGTCAAGTATGTAGATGGCAGATGTATAATGATGAATTTACAAAGTGTATAATGTACAATTGTTACTGAAAGTGTTTTTGGCATCAGCCATTACAGTCAGTCAAAGGCTGTGCTGATTGAGTGATTCACAGAAGAGAGGAAACAGTATCTCACCACTGATTGGATTTTTCTGTGTGTAGCTAGAGCCCTAGACATATGAGATCATTAACATTGACAGCCACAGAGCCTCGAAAAGTGCAGTAATATGGTACTGCTTATTCCCTGTAAATGAACTCACAGGTTGATCTACAGCGTCCTGTGTTGTAGATGTGTGACAGTTCACAGTCATTTCATTAACACTGTTTAAAAACAAAAGTCACTGAGGATAATTAATAAAATTTCAGGCCTCAGAGGTGGGCCTTGTGGACATGCTTAGCCATGTTTTGACTGAACTACTAAAGGATCCTCTCAGTAGTCTCAACGTGTGTTCTGTATGATAGTCATCTAGAAAGATTTTCAGACCACTCTTACCTAATCCCCATGCCAAGTAATCTTGATTGATGGTTTCAGTGACTGACAACCTTTCCCATGCATCAGAACTACCCAGAGTCCTTCTTAGAATACAAACTCCAAACCGCAGCCTCCCCCTAGAGGTGTGATTACCTCCCTCTCACCTCCCTCTTGTTCCTCTCCTTCTGGCTCTTCTCTCCCTCCCTTTTCTTTGTCTTCCTAGGACCCCACAGTTTTCGGTTTCAACAGTTACCTAAAGGAGGCCGCGGTCTACGGCACTGCTCAGAAACTGTTGCTCTGGATTTCTCAGCTACCCAAGTCCTTAGAAAGTGACTGCTAGGGTTGAAAATTGTGTTTATGTTGGCTCCATGATGAAGGAAGCTTAGATTTCCAGGCTTTTGGACCAGGTTATCCTATTATATATAATCAGAATATACAAAGAAGTAGCTAGTCCCTTGTTTATTTTTGGAGGCCTTCCCTTATCATTAATATCACAAAACCAAGAGGACTGACATTAATAGTCTTTGCCGCCTGACAAGAGACCTGGTTTGAAGTCGGCATCTGTGTGAGATACTATTGCGTTACTATTGCGTTAGGCAGGCAGAAGTGAAAGTTCCTCCGTTCTTCTGCGGTTAAGAGGTCAAATCACTCCCCCGGCACCCAGGGTTAAATGCTAGTCACTGTTATATCAGCAGTAAGACAGTGGCAGGAATATACATTTTCATAGTCACCACCGCTGAACATGGAATTCCACAGAAAGAGCCACCCCAGTTCTCATGCTGTAGGGCAGGGTCCCCTAAACTTCTCCCGCTCATTGACCCCTGTTTACCTGAGAAATTTTACACAACCCCAGGTGTAGAGGTGTGTAAACATATGTACACATATTATAACTTACTGGAAATCATAAATTCATACAACCCCAGGTATATAGGTATGTAAACATATGTATACATATTACACAGTTACTGGTAATCATAAATTCATTTTGAAACACTTACTTGGCATACATATATTTTTACCATTCATTAAGAATGAAACAAATAGCCGGGCGGTGGTGGCGCACGCCTTTAATCCCAACACTTGGGAGGCAGAGGCAGGCGGATCTCTGTGAGTTCGAGGCCACCCTGGGCTACCAAGTGAGTCCCAGGAAAGGCGCAAAGCTACACAGAGAAACCCTGTCTCGAAAAACCAAAAAAAAAAAAAAAAAAAAAAAGAATGAAACAAATATGACTTACTATAAATTGGGTGTGGTTGCGTGAAGAACTAAATTTTGCTGAGTATTTGATATTGCAGGACGTAAAGCATCTTCAGAGATTTTCAGAGTTTTCCTGTAGTTTAATTTTATAATCAGTGCTTAAGAACTGTTTTACACATGGAAAACAAACTGGCAGAAATGTTTTAGAGCCTTTTCTGAAATTATTGGAAATTCTGTCTTAATCCCAAGCCTAGACCCATTAAACAAGGTTTTTTTTGTTTGTTTGTTTGGTTGGTTGGTTGGTTGATTGGTTGGGTTTTTTTTTTTTTTTTTTTTTTTTGGTTTATCGAGACAGGGTTTCTCTGTATAGCTTTGCACCTTTCCTGGATCTCACTCTGTAGACCAGGCTGGCCTCGAACTCACAGAGATCCGCCTGGCTCTGCCTCCCAAGTGCTGGGATTACAGGCGTGCGCCACCACCGCCCGGCTGAACAAGTTTTTATGAAACTCAAGTCAGCAGTTCAAAGATCAGTTTTTAAAATCAAACTTCATAGCAATGCCATCTACTGTTTTTTGATGCATGCTGAAGAATGACTCGGAAAAAAGTAGAAGTCTTTGTAAAATATTGAAAGTATTTGTCTTTATAGAAGTAGAAAAGCAAAAGACTCACTGCAGTTTATAACACACAGTAGTTCTGAGTCTGAGCCGAGGTGTCCCAGGCAGTGACTGACTGCATTGTGTGGTGGGAGGGCCTGCAGGATGCCCAGCGTGTGGTTTTCCTTCAGTGTGGTGATAGTTTGCTTGTACTCTAACAAACAGAATTTGCCTGAAGGCCAGAGGACAGAGCCGCCACTAGATTAAACACAGAGGTCAGACAGTGGTGGCACACACCTTTAATCCTGTCACTCATCTCATGCCTTTGCTCCTTGTATTTGGGAGGCACTCGCCATTAATCCCAGCACTAAGAAGGTTGAGACAGGAAATGATATGGCTGGGTGGAGAAAGGTATATAAGGCGGGAGGAGACAGGAACACAAGCCCTTTTGGCTGAGGACTCCGGCGTTCAGTCTGAGGATTCATGGAGACAGGATCTTCCCTTTTGGCTGAGGAGTTGGCGAGGTGAGAAGTGGCTGTGGCTTGTTTCCTCTGATCTTTCAGCATTGACCCCAATACCTGGCTCCAGGTTTTTATGGTAAGACTAATTAGGACTTGTGCCACACTTCAGTAACAAGGCTGCAGTGATAACCCTGCAGGCGAGGGCTCATTACATACTACGTTTTTAATAAATTTTTGGTTGTTCATTCAGAAATCTTTTATTATTGCCAAGTTTTTTGGACACCCACAGTTCTACAATCCCATACAAGATCATAACCCACAGTTTAAGAGTCTGGCCTTTGCATGGTAGTGGTACATGTCTCTCACCTCAGTGCTGGGGAATGGAGAAAAGTAGATCATTGAGACTTATAGACTAGCCAGTCTCAAGCTCAGGTTCTGTGAAAGATCTTGTTTCAAATAAGGTAGAGAAGCAGTTAAGTGAGATGTCCAGTGGTGATGTCAACCTCCTTCTCCACACATGCCTTCTTAGGAGAATGCAACACGCACACACACACACACACACACACACACACACACACACACACTCCTTCTCTTCCTCCTCCTCCTCTTTATCTGAGATCCTGTTATCAAGCCATAGAGAGGGGGGGAATTCTGTCAGTTGGCTGAGTATTTCAGGCAGCATCTCAAAGAAGACAGAGTCAGCTCTGTCCTGAGGACCTGGGTGAAGGAGTGCCTTTCATCTTCATCTCTACATAGTGATGGCATGTTAACAGTTTACTGTCTTGATCACATTTCTTTTTAATTAAATTTTTTTTCATACAATATACTCTAATGACACTTTCTTCTCCTCCAGCTCCTGCTAGATCCTCTCCACACACCCAACTCCACGCCCTTTCTTTCTCTCTCTCTCTCTCTCTTTTTCGAGACAGGGTTTCACTACGCAGTCCTTGCTGTCTTGGATCTCACTCTGTAGACCAGGCTGGCCTGGAACTCACAGGGATCTGCCTGACTCTGCCTCCCAAGTGCTGGGATTAAAGACGCACTGGCCTGGCTCTCTCTCTCTCTCTCTCTTTAAAGAAAACAAAAACAAGAAGCACACACACAAAACCCTTCACAAAAACAGAAACCAAATATGCAAGCAAAAACCAGTTAAACACATTCCACAAAGCAATATGAAACAAATATTCTTTAAAAAAAAATATATTACCATTGAGTTCATTTAGTGTTGTCCAGCTACTCCTGGGCATGGAGCCCAGGAGTATTTGTTGGTAATGTATCTAGTGAGACTCCATTGGAGAAAACTAATTTTTCCTTTGCAAGCATGTATCAAATGTATTGTGTCAACGAGTTCCTGGTTAGGCTCCCCCCCCCCCCCCCATCTACTTGGTTTCTTTGTTACGAGTGAAGCTTGTGTCTTCTTCCCTCTCTCCGTGCTGGGACCCTGTCTAGTTTGAACCTGTGCAGGCCCTGTGTGTGCTGCTACAGTCTCTCTGAGTTCATATTTTCATCAGTCCTGTTGTGCCTGAAAAACACTTTTTCCTTGGAGTCATCCATCCCCGTGGGCTCTTCTGGTCTTTCTGCTTACTCTTCTATATAAAGGCTGGAGTCTTACATTTTGCTTTAAAATGCTTGTTTTCTCTGGTGTGTGATTCAGGAAGTCTTACCGTTTAACCCTGTCTTCCAGGGATTGTCCACACTCCTGCTGCAGTCGGTTCCGATGGCTGGTAATAAAGGAAGAGGACGTTCTACCTACACCTTTAATATTGAGGCTGTCGGCTTCAGCCGCGGGGATAAGTTGCCTGATGTTGTGCTGAAGCCCCCGCCGCTGTTCCCTGTAAGTTGCTGACAGCTCAGTTTTCATAATGTATTTCTGCGTGGTTTCGGGGTTTGGGGCTTGAATACGTGGTTCTATCATGATATCCTCATGTCTAAGAATAAAAGACCATGTGGCCTCTACCTTGTTCTCAAACAACTGGTTATTTTCAGAATCTGCCTGAATTTTCAGACTGATTTCTTAAAATACAGAGAACAGAACTATATATACCTTTCTACAAACAAGTACTGTGTGAACTAAGAATTATTTGAAATCCTTGTGTCTTCTACTGATGTTATTAATGTACTCTAATTACCAAAATAATATTTTAAGTAGCTTTATGATGTCCCCTGATGTACCCAGTGATTTTCTTCATATTTTATATTTATAGAAAATAGTTTTGCTCCTTATACCACTTTTGTCTCATTCAAGTTTATTGCTGTTGATTAATTGTTTTATCTCAGTCACTTCGGATTTTGTTAATTTTTCAGAACAGAAACATTTCTGCTACATTAGGGATTGCTTCTAAACTTATGGACATAAAGCTGATGTTTCAATTGAAAACAGTAGCTTACGTTTCCGGATGGGTATATGCTGCTGCTCAAAGCTGATCATGGATGCAAGGTCCTCTGAATTAATTCCCTGCATTCACCGTTGCTATTTCAGATGGAGAAGTCCTTTGTTGAAGGACTTGTGGCCGTAGAGAACCCTGGACAGACGAATCCTTGTTCTAGACACTCACATAAAGAAATTGTACTTTTTTTAAAAATTATATATTTTGGATGTTTTGAGAATTTTGTGCAGGAATACTGTACTTAAATAATTTTCACTCCTCCAACTCCTCTCATGTCCTCCTCACTCCCTCTCAAACGCACGACCTTTTTTATAATTATTGTTATTACATATGTACACTTTATATGTGCAGTAATGTGTATATAAAATGTATACCCCCACACACAGCCTACTGGGTCTGTTTAGTGTTGCTCGTGTGTACATGTGTTGGGCCTGAATGTGAGACATTAGACAACGTCGCGGGGGACTTGTTTTTGGAGAAAACCTTTCCCCTCTCTGCAGCAATTGGTTGACTGTAGCTCTTTATCTAGAGCCGGGGGCGGGGCTTTGGAATTCCCCCTCCACCTGGGCACGTTACTGCTGTTGTCATTATGCAGATCTGTTGTGACAGCCATACTTGTGATTTCAGGGATCAACTTCTATGTGTGCAGAAGACACTGTCTCACTTCAGGTGTTCAGCTCTTCTGCCCCTGGCATCGTTCCACGCTTTTGTGATGGCCTCTGAGGCTGGGTGTAGGGGTTGTGTTCTTGATGTACCAAAAGGGCACCCCACCGTCTCTTATGCTGCATTTTGACCAGTTGTGGGTCTTTGTAAGCACCTCTGTGGGCTGCAGAAAGAAGCTTCTGTGTGTGAGGAGAGCTACATTTACCTGTGGGTATAAGGATAATTGTAATTAGAATACAGTTAGGAATTGTATTTGTCTAGGGAACTGGTAGTAGTAGGTTTTCCCTGGGGTCTAGAACCTCTTCAGCCATGAGTAGCTGGCTGGGTTTGCAGTATCAGGGATGAATCTCCTTCTATTGAGTGGGCCTTACATCCAGGTGGACAGCTGTTGACTACCCCCAAGTTAAAAGTGCCACGATTGCACTCTGGGGATACTCTGCCACTGGGCCAGTCATTGTTGCTCATAGACTCCAGCTCCACAGGAGCAAACCCACAGGGAGGGGGCTTCCAGGTGGTGTCTTCAGCACCTTAAAGCTCTGGGAGGCAGTGGCTATTCCCTGTGGGAGGCAGTGAGGGGCAGTGGCGATAGCCTGTGGGAGGCAGTGAGGGGCAGTGGCGATAGCCTGTGGGAGGCAGTGAAGGGCAGTGGCTATAGCCTGTGGGAGGCAGTGAGGGGCAGTGGCAATAGCCTGTATTGTTTTTGGAGTGTCTTGGACACCCTGACCAGTGACTCAACCCACACATGACACTGGAATTTTTTTAGGCTAGTGCTCTTGTGGGGAGCATTATTATCCTGCATACTGTAACTCTGTTTAAACTATATATATGAACACACATATATACAAGCTTATAAATAATGTTCCCTATGGCTTTTGTACACATCCTTGGTGTGATTTATCTCTCCTTCCTCCCTCTCCCTCTGTAGTACCTTCCTTCTCCTACCTACATCCTCAGGATGTAAGTTCTGTTGCCTAGTACACAGTAGTTGTTCAAGAAATAGTTTTGAATGCCTAAGTAGATTCAGAACCCACCTTTGGAAATATACTGTATCTGTACCCTCTCCAACCATATGCATCTTTACCATGTATGCTGGGAGCCCACTTCCTAATGAATATACACATATGATCATATATTCATACAGCACATGCATATAAATATTGTATGTGTGGAATCTTTTTCCTACCTCTAAAATGAGAGTAAAGAAGGAAATGGGCTAAAAAGTTAGATTATAGAAGTTCAACATCTTTATTATTTTATGTCCTTTAAAATTTTTAGACACAGTTTTACATTGCAGCCTGTGCTGTCCTGGAACTCACTCTATAGCCCAGGATGGCCCTGAGTTAGAAGCCTTGAGTTGGGAGCCATAGCCTCCCAAGTGCTGAGATTACAGGAGTAGGCAACCTTACCTGTCTGGAAGCTCAGTAGCTTTTGAGTTGATTGTCAAGTTTGGTACTCATGAGGCATAGTCTTTCCATAAAAGCATCATTGTCTAGAATGTGGATAAAAGAAATACCCAAATTCTCAATTTATTTAAACAGACTTTGTCTCTTAATGTAACTAGGACACAGATTACAAGCCAGTGCCCCTGAAAACAGGAGAAGATGAGGATTACATGCTGGCCTTGAAGCAGGAGCTGAGAGAGACAGTGAAGCGAATGCCTTATTTTATTGAGACCCCTGAAGAGAAACAAGGTGTGTATTGGGCTCTTTGTGAGGCAGCTTGGTGCTAACAGATGAAGCAGAGTATGCAACCAGCTTGAGAAAATTACTTATCAGAAATGTCAAAAGGACAAACATTCATATTTTATTGTATCTCTTCTGTGAGTTTCTCTTTGCAAACTTACTCATAATACTTTGTATCTTCTCTTTATAATGCAATAATATATTAGTCTTTTAAAATATTCTTAGTAGTCTTAGAAAATATAACCTTATGGTCATGTTATTCCATTATGTGGATAAAACACTAATTATCATAATTTCCTGCTGATGAATAGAGTGCTTTTTCCATTTTTTTTTCTTAGCCATGCAGTGCTGTGATTATTGCCACTGTACATAACCTTTTACTGGATGCCCTGATTGCTGACAGTTTAGGCTAAAAAACATCAAAAACCCTGATTTTCAGTTTATCGCTTATATTCTGATGACATAAAATATAAAGTATGTGTTCATTCTTGATGTTGAGGCAGAGGAAGAATTACACTTTGAGAAGGCTTGGCCGTCCCCGGTTGGAAGGGGTTTTAAAGGAAGTGAGCCTCTCATGAGCAGTTCTTAAGTACAATAAAAATGTATTGATTGTTAGAGAGATCAATAACATCTTTGAGTTCTTAAAACAGCATCATTAAAACATGAGAAATTCGTATAGTATCAGCTCATGCCATTAGTATTAAAGCTGTTCTTTTTTTTTCTTTCTAAGAGACATACATTGGCTGCGTCAAAAAGGAAGTGTATAGATGATGTTATTACATGTGTTTATAACAAGCATGTTGGACAGGTTTAATCTTGATGACTTATCTGCTTGAGCTTATATAATGGTTTGATTAATTTTACCTCAATAATAGAGGGTTTTTTTTTTTTTTTACTTTCTTGATTCTGTTGCATATTTTTGTCTGGCTTTAAAAATAAAATAAAATTTTATATATTTTTTAAAAAGAACTAATAAATACCTATTTTTATTTTAAAAATCAACCATACATGGTATACTTTAATCCTATTAAAATCTGATTTTTCTTTAGATAGGAGACTTGTTGAGCTAATGGAATGTGTTTATTAAAATGCATGTCTAACTGAAAAGTATCAGCTCATTCAAGCAGTTACGTGAGTGTTTTAGGTAGGGTCATTGTTTTAGTTACTATTCTATTCCTGTGAGGAGACACACCAGGAGCAAGGCAACTTTTATGAGAAAACATTTAATTTTGGGGGTTTGCTTACAGATTCAGAGAGTTAGGTCATGATCAGTATGGTGGCAGGCAGACGTGGTGCTGGAGCAGTAGCTGAGAGTTCACATCTGATCCGCAAGTTGCAGGCAGAGGGAGAGCTGGAGTGGGCTTTTGAAACCTCAGATCCCACCCCCAGTGACACACCTCCTCCTCCAGCTAGGCCACAACTCCTCATCCTTTGCAGAGTTCCACTAACTGGAGACCGAGCCTTCAAACACGTGGGCCTATCACTCAAACTACCACAGTCATTAGGAACAGGTTATTAGTCTGTGGGAGTAAATGGTTTGAATCAGGATCAAGGGAGTACTTTGTCCTTAGTAACTATGTAATAAAATATAAAAAGATATGTGCTTACTTGCTTAATCTCATATGAAAATTCTTATATGTAGGATTTTCCAAACTGATAGAAGTAAAAACTCTTCACATCATCCTATCCGTTCCTCTTTCCTGATGTATGTTTTAAAAAGCACTGTGGTTCAAATACAGTTTTAAATAAGGTGCATGCATTCATATGTATGTGTAGGAACACACACAGCACAGCAGCCTCCTCTCTATTCATGGGTAATATGTTCCAGGACATACCCACAAAGGATGCCTGAACCACAGATAGTACCTAACCCTGTGTACCAGCACTGTGGTACTGTCGTTGATAACTGACCTGTGACATAGGCATGCTGGACAAAGGCATGAGTCATACAGCATACTGTGCATCTGTAGACAGGCTTTTCTTTCCCACCCGCCAGTTCCCAAATAGCCGATGTGGAGATTTAATATTAATTATAAATGCCCAGCCAATAGCTCAGGTTTATTACTATTTAGCTCTTATAATTTAAGTTAACCCATTTCTGTTATCTACATTCTGCCACATGGCGTTACCTCTCTTTCATCTTGTCGTGTGTCCCCCCACCTCCCCCGTTTCCTCTCTGTCTCCTCTGACTCTGCCCTTCTTCCCAGTGCCCAAGTCTGGTTTTCCAGCATAACCTTATACTGTCTAGCTATTGGCCAGTCTGCTTTTTTATTAAACCAATCACAGCGTAATTTACACAGTATACAGGTTTATCCCACAGCATGCATCTCTTAGTTTTCCTTTTATGTCAACCAAACTATTACATCAGAGATTATTTTTGTGCATTTTGTTATGTTTGTTTGTTTGAAATAGGGTCTCACTATGTATCTCTGATATCCTTGGAACTTACTGTGTTGACCAAGATGGCCTCAAACCCACAGAACTCTACCTACCTCTCCCTTCCAAGTTCTGGAATTAAAGATATGCACCACCATATCTGACTTACATCAGTTTTTAAGAAAATATGAAATGTTTGCAGAAACGTTCATCTTTTTATTTTAACACTCATTGAATAACATTGAGAATTCAAAATTTTGCTTTCTCTTTGTAATGCCAAAGGAAGAAAAGTCACATAGGAAGATGTTTTACAACATCTTTTTCTTTTGTAATTGTTGTAAAACAACTAATTGTTGTTTTACAACAATTAGTCATGAATCAGAATAAATAAATAAATGCACAGAGGGGTGGAAGCTTCTTGCCCCCTGATGGTAGGCAAAGTGTATGATCAAAGTGACTGAGTCCCCAGATGACAAGACCTTGGGTGGATTGTCTCAGATATAAAAATCAATGAATATACAAATTTAATTCTTAGGAATTAAAAAGAAAGTATGCCTTCCTTATGCAGTAAATCTTTGAGAAGGATATCATCAGAAAATTTATAATAATTTGATACCTTGTTTGCTAAAATACATGTGACCTTGTTTTTTCTTTTTGATATTTATGCACTGAAATTTATCCTCTGATTTGTAAATGGAGAAATACTGAAACCAAACCAAAGACAGAGACAGTGAGCAAACAGAAGTAGATTATATAGAATTTTAAAAATTACTGGTCACTCATGCTTGTCATTTTATGTAAAAAAAAAGAAAAACAGGAGACAATAAAGCCATTCCTATTCAGCAAAAGTGTGAGCCATCAAAGTTTTGTTTTGTTTTATTTTGTTGGTTTTTTGAGACAGGATTCTTTGTGCAATAGTCCTTGCTGTCCTGGAACTCACTCTGTAGACCAGGCTAGCCTCAAACTCAGAGATCCACCTGCCTCTGCCTCCCGAGTGTTGGGATTAAAGGCGTGCACCACCACCGCCTGGCTGCCAGTTTTTTATTTTATTTTATTTTATTTTATTTTATTTTATTTTATTTTATTTTATTTTATTCATTTACTTGTCTTAGGTTTTACAAACTAAAGAACAAACTCTGGGTCTTGCATATGCTGGGCAAGTGTCATACCCCTAAGCTGCGTCCCCGGCCTCATGAAGTTTTTTTTTTTTTTTAAATACTGAATTTTAATTATGGAAGTATAAGAGCTAAAAATACAGGTGATGATTTTGCAGAATCTATCAGAAATCCATCTGGAATCATTTAGATGATGTAAACATGAGAAAAGAACCACAGGCAATACATTTAAACTCATTAAAATATGTGTTTGAATTCTGAAGTCATGAGAAAGGACCAAGCTACACAGTTGTCACCCAGAGTCAGTGAGCTCCTATGAGCCCAGGTTAGTTGTTTCTGTGGGTTCTCTTGTAATGACTTTGACACCCCCACCCCCCACCCCATCCCCCGGCTCATAAACTTTTTCCTACCTCTCTTCAACTGGACTCCAAGAGCTCTTTGGCCCAGTGCTTGGCTGTGGACTCTGCATCTGTTTCCATCAGTTACTGGATAAAGGCTCTATGATGACAGAGTAGTCACCAATCTGATTACAGGAGATGGCCAGTTCAGGCACCCTCTCTGCTATTGCTAGGAGTCTTAGCTGGGGTCTCATTGTAGATTTGTGGGAGTTTCCCTTGCACTAGGTTTCTGCCAGACCCCAAAATGCCCCCCATATCAAGACATCTCTTTCAGTACTCCCCTACTTCATCTACTCCTCAACCAGATCCCCACTTGCCCCAATTCTACCCAGGAGATCTCTTCTATTTCCCCTTCCTAAGGAAATCTATGAGTCCCCATCCCTGCTTAGGCCCTCATTGCTACCTAGCTTCTCTGGGACTATAGATTGTAGCATGGTTATCCTTTACTGTACAGCTAATATCTGTTTATGAATGAGTACGTACCATGTTTGTCTTTCTGGGTCTGGGTTACTTCACTCAGGATGATTTGCCTTCAAATTTTCTGATGTCATTGTTTTTAACTGCTGAGTAATACTCCATTGTGTAAATAAATGTACCACATTTTCTTTATCCATTTTTTGGTTGTGGGGCATCTAGGTTGTTTCCAGATTCTGGCTATTATGAATAAAGCTGCTATGAACGTAGTTGAGTAATGTGCTTGTGGTATGATTGAGCATCCTTTGGGTATATACTCAAGAGTGGTACAGCTGGGTCTTGAGGTAGATTGATTCCCAATTTCCTGAGAAACTACCATACCAATTTCCAAAGTGGCTGTACAAGTTTGCACTCCCACCAGCGATTGAAGAGTGTTCCCCTTGTTCTACATCCTCTCCAATATCAGTGTTTTTGATCTTTTTTTTTTTTTTTTTTTTCTGGTTTTTCGAGACAAGGTTTCTCTGTGTAGCTTTGCGCCTTTCCTAGAACTCACTTGGTAGTCCAGGCTGGCCTCGAACTCACAGAGATCCACCTGGCTCTGCCTCCCAAGTTCTGGGATTAAAGGCGTGCGCCACCACCGCCCAGCAGTGTTTTTGATCTTAGCCATTCTGACTGGTGTAAGATGGTATCTTAGAGTTGTGTTAATTTGCATTTCCCCTGATGGCTAAGGATGTTGAACATTTCTTTAAATGTATCTCAGCCATTTGAGATTCTTCTACTGAGACTTCTGTTTAGATCTGTACCCCATTTTTTAATTGGATTGTTTAGATTAAATTTTTCTACGATATATTTTGATTATGTTTTCTTCTTCCCCAACTCCTCCCAGCTCCTCCCTACTTCTCTACCTTCCCAAGTTTGTTCTTTCTCTTTCTCCCTCTCATACCCCCTCCACAACCAAGAAACCAAACCAATCCAAAACAAAAAAAAGACAAGAAACAAACAAAAAACTCCCACAAAGACACAAAAAGAAAAATCATAACAGATGAAAGATCACTAAGACCGAAATGTTAAAACCAAACTGTAAGCACACAAAAGTACCAATGAGTCCATTTTGTTTTGGCGAACTACTCCTGGGCGTGGGCCTGCCTTGGAGTGTGGTTGATACACCTAGTGAGACTCCACAGGAGAAAACTCTCCCTTTGCCGGTGGGTAGCAATTACAAACATTTTCTTGGTTAGGGCTGGGATCCTGTGTCTACTTTTCACTCTTGGGCTGGAACCCCATGTGTCTTGAACCTGTGTAGACCCTGTGTGTGCTGCCTCAGTCTCTGTGAGTTCGTATGTACATCAGTCCTGTTCTGTCTGGAAGATATTGTTTGCTCGGAGTCATCCGTCACCTCTGGTTCTTCCAATTGTCCTGCCTCCTTTTCCTTATCTTTATCTGAGACTGAGGGGAGGAGTTTGCCAAAGACATCAGGACTGAATGCTCCACTGTGTGGTGTGTGTGTGTGTGTGTGTGTGTGTGTGTGTGTGTGTGTGTGTGTCTGTGTCTGTCTGTGTGTGTGTGTGTGTGTGTCTGTCTGTGTCTGTGTGTGTGTGTGTGTGTCTGTCTGTCTGTCTGTGTGTGTGTGTGTCTGTCTGTCTGTCTCTGTGTGTGTCTGTCTGTCTGTCTGTCTGTCTGTGTGTGTGTGTCTGTCTGTCTGTCTCTGTGTGTGTGTGTGTGTGTGTGTGTCTGTCTGTCTGTCTTTCTCTGTGTGTGTGTGTGTGTGTGTGTGTGTGTGTCTCCCATTTGTACATTGTCCAGTTATGGGTCTCTGCTAATTTATTGACTTCAAGAAGAGCCTCTCTGGCCGGGTGGTGGTGGTGCACGCCTTTAATCCCAGCACTCAGGAGGCAGAGGCAGGTGGATCTCTGTGAGTTCGAGGCCAGCCTGGTCTACAAAGCAAGTTCCAGGAAAGGCACAAAGCTACACAAAGAAACCCTGTCTCAAAAAACCAAAAAAAAAAAAAAGAATTGCCTCTCTGATGGTGGCGGAGTGCGGCACTGATCTATGGGTGTAGCAGTATGTCATTACGCGTCATTCGATTGCTATCTGAGCCCCTTTCACGGTGAGCCATGCTTTCAAATGTCTGTGCTTTGGTTCTGTTTTCCGAGTTGTGTTGCTTGTGGGAAGGGCAAAGGTTTTATCAGGGTTGCCTGGCAAAGCTGACAAACTAGAAGCAAGACACAGCCATGGCTCTGCTGATCCTGGCGCGTTCAGGTGCTATCTGTATGTAGCGTGCACGCATCACCACATCTGTAGAGCTTTCAGTGGTTTGTAGAAGGCTTACAGCTGACACACTGTATTCCCCAAACAGGTAACCTGTCACCACACTCAGCTTCCCTCCCTCTGTTCTTCTTCCCAGTTGTGAAAAGTTGCCCGTTGAGGAACCTCACAAACTGATTATGTGTATATGAACTGCTAGAGGTGAGCCATCAGCCCTCCGGTCCACTAAGGTATCGATATACCACAGTTAGACTGAGTTAAAAGATCAGAGGCTGGAGGCTAGTTGCACAAGAACATGGAAAACCCTGAGTAGATCTCTCTACCTTAGTGTGGAGGTGGCTTCCTGACTCTGAACCTTTGGGATGTCCTCACAGGCTAGGCGGGCTGTCTCATTCTGAGACAGGTTCAAGGCTGGTGTTTCTGTTAGCCCACCCTTGCTCTTGCTGTATTTGAAACAGTGTTACTCCGACTGAGCTGGTCAACGTTGGTTCCGTTACATACGTTGTACACAAATGTAGGAAATATATGAGAATAAAAGACGTTATCTAGGGATTAAGTTATTTTAAAGAATGGCTTATGTTCCTATGTTTCTGATGAGTGCTTTTTTTTTTCTTTTTCCCTCCCTAGATGATATTGAAAGGTATAGTAAAAGATATATGAAGATATACAAAGAAGAATGGATACCAGGTACTGTAAAGCAGGCCATGTTAAAATACTTTCTTAAAAGCTTCATCTTAGTTTTATTTATGTATGTGTTCATGTGTGTCTATGCCCTGTTTGTGAGGGTGCCATGAGGCCAGAAGAAGGAGTGAGATCCCCTGGAGCTGGTGTCACTGGAGTCATGGGTGGTTGTGAGCTCCCTGGTGTGGCTTGAAACTGAACTTTTGATGGGAAGCAAGTGCTCTTAACCTCTGAGCCATCTCTCCAGCCCCTTAAAGTACTTCTTAAAGACCACCTTCTCCGTCACATACCACAAAAAATATATTAGGTTCTTAGGTGTTTTCTTTGTTTAAACTATAGGAAAGTAGAGTCTTCTTTTCCTTCCTGTAATTAATTAGTAATGAAAATAATTTGGAAACTAAGAAAAGATTTTTATACTGTAACAACAATGTCTTGGGCCTGGCAGTGGTGGCACACGCCTTTGATCCCAGCACTCGGGAGGCAGAGGCAGGCGGATCTCCATGAGTTCAAGGCCAGCCTGGTCTACAGAGTGAGTTCCAGGAAAGGCACCAAAGCTACACAGAGGAACCCTGTCTCGGGAAAAAACAAAAAAAGTCTTGAAGTGTGTTTTGTAGTTGATATATATATATATATATATATATATATATATATATATATATACACACACACACACATATACATATATATGTATATATGTGTTATACATATGAAATACATGCTATATATGTAGTATACATACACTCATTATATATATAATATATATATATTTCTTGTTTGTTTGATGAGACACTATTTAACCTATATAATCCATGCCAGCCTAGAACTCCTGATCCTCCTGCCTCAGCTTCCTGAGTGCTCTGACTGTAGTGCTCTGCTGCTACACCAGGCCATTCTTTTAGATTTTAGGCTTTTGCTCTGTTTTGTTGACAGGGTCTTGTGTATCCTAGGCTGACCTTTGACCCTTCTGTGTCCACCACTGGCCTGCTTTATCACACTCAGTCCTATGTGGTGCTGGATGTTGAATTTAGGGTTTCTCCATGGTATGTGAATACTCTTATCAACTGAGGTGCATCCCCAGCCCTGGATTTGAGACTTTCTAAGGAGAAAGTAAATGCCCAACTTGAAGGATATTTTAAACAAGCTCGTGAGTCTTTCTGTTGTTCGAGGAGACATAGGCAGTAAGTTTTAGCTGCTCACATACTGTTTTAATGGAAACATACCCGACGGCTTGTATTAGCATTCAGAAGTATTACAATCGACAGGACGGCTTTAGAGGAAGCATCACCCAACCAGTTTATTTTGTAAACGGAAACGGAATAACCATCAGGTCTCTTGGAAGCGGCGCTGTCCGTCAGCCTGTCATCCTTTTGTACCTCTGACAGCCATGTTCATAGAAACTGCCCTCGGAAAATGTGCAGATGTCATCAACTACATCATCACTTTCCCAGGGTGGAGGAGCGCCTGCTTTTCCTGGTTGATCTTAAGCTGTGGGATGAGGCTGCAGCCCTCTCCCAAGTCGTTCTATTTGCATGCTTTCTCGTGATCTAAGTACTTTGAAACTAAAATATATCCAAAGCAGAGTTTATCACTGCGGGTAAAATGATGAACGTTTGCACAAATAACACTGGCATTCCTTTATTAGCAGCCAATATCTTTAAATCTTTTTTGAATATTTCAAATTTTTTAACTTATGTGTTTGTGTTGTGTGCACATGTGTATGTGTGTGTGTGTTTACACCACATGTGTATAGGTGCCTTAGGAGGCCAGAAGAGGGCATCAGATCTCCTAGAGCTGGAGTTACATGTGGCTGTAGCCCTCTAGCATGGGAGCTGGAGACTAAACTCAGGTCCTCTGGAAAAACAGGAAGTGCTCTCACCACCGAGCCATCTCTCTGGCCCCTTTCAATCTGTATTTACATAGTTTCAGTTTTATATTATCTGTATTATTAAAAACTAAAAATGGGGGTAAGGATTTTAGAATGCTTGCCTAGCATATATGAGGCCCTATGAGACCCCAAGTTCAATTCCTAGAACCCTCCACAAATTAAAAGAAAGTAAATAATTCAAGGAATTGTTTAGTTAATGCAACTGAAAGTCATTTATTGGAGAGAATTTACATAATCACAACTACTAATACTTTTAATTGAAATTTTTCAAACAATTATTGAAATTATTTTATGTTATGTATATTGGGTTTGATTACATCCCTTAACTTTTGAAAAAAATTGTTACATAATATATAGCAACAGACAACTTACAAAATACAAAGTAGCCAAATAATATTTAACAGAAACGGTTGTCATCTTGATCTTGACATCCATAAGGAATTTCCAGAAGACTTCTTTCCACGACACTGTATTGCAACATTTCTCTTTTATTGCAGTTTGATGAGCTCTCTTTCTTTATAGGAGACACTGTGTTACTGTGCGTCCTTTCTGTGTTTGTTAGGTTCCAGGCTCTACAATCAGACACTAAGAGATGTTGCAGTCTTTGCATGAGCCGCTGCCATTGTGTCCTGAATTAGGTCCAGAGCCACCAAGGAAACTAAGACTTTTCTACTCTTTCTTTTTGTACACACAGACTGGAGAAGACTTCCAAGAGAGATAATGCCAAGGAAAAAGCGCAAAAAAGGTACGTTGACCAACTCGACTGTCGTCTGGGGTGGAAGCGATTACTGTTGAAACTCTGTCAATGCAGAAGTCAGCCTGAAGTTATCCTCAGTATTGTAGAATCTTTTTCCTGAATAATGTCTGGCATTTGCATTATTTTACTGGAGCTTGGTTGCTATTGACGTTTTGAACCTTCTATTTTCTTGAATTAATCTCATTGACAGTTTGATTTCGCCAAAGAACTGTGACCATTCCTCTTCATCATGAAAAAAAAAATTTATAGTTTATAAAAATTTGTTGGTACTGGCAGATTCTTCATATGAAATAATCCTCTATTCCCTGCTGTTTTAGAATAACCCGAAAATGAAATATTTTGCTTAGAGTAAACCAATTACAGGTCCTAAAGCTGTTGAAACGTTTCCTTTCGCGTATGCGAGGTGGCAAGTAAAGCATTTTGATCTTCCCTGTGAAGACAGGTCTCCTGCCCATCGAGCACAAGCTCTGTTCGTTCCACAGCTGCTAGGCACTGCCTCGGTTACGTGGACTCCCCTGAGGCGTGATGGAGAAGCCCTGGCAGGACCTCTACTTGTTATTCTGGCACTTCAGTCTGACATCACCTTAGAGCAGATTTTCTCTCTAATGATATTAATTGTGAGACTGATGTTTCAGTACTTGGTTAACATATACCTGGTTGTAGTCGTTAAAAGTATCGTGTGAAGTGATTATATTTGTTTCCAGCTCGGTGAGGTGTGGTGATTTTGTGGGAGGAGCTTAATTTACGAAATAACGTGGGTGCCTGGTAGGAGGAGAGCTCGGGGGACCCGGCTGTTCCTCCGGTTAACAGCTGGTTGTTTCGTTGCAGTGGATCCGAAATCCAAAACGGCCAAAGCTGCAGACAGAGGTCCTTCACTCACTAATTCTGCAGATGTGTTGAAAAAAATTGAGGTAAGATTATAATTACAAACATGAACTGGAAAAATATCAAAGGCTACCGAATTCCCCTCAAGTGCCCACCTTGAGGAGACTTCTATCAGAGTCCAGAACAGATGCACAATGACTAAGGATTCTAATCTGAGGGATATAAAATGAACCTTAAGCACACTGAGTTCTTTAGTCCATTCACTTTATTCTTCTAAGTCAAGTCTATCCACACAGTTTCTCTTCTGTTCTCATTCTTAGCTCCTCTTGGTCCCTCTTGCTCTCAGTCCCTTCTGCTGTTCTCTCATGTCTATCTAGTTCTTTCCATCTCCGTCCTCATCTTTGTTCTTCTCCATCAATCCTCCCAGTGCTGTGAGGGAACCAGTATATATACTCACACAGTAATTCTTTGGTAAAGCAATGCGAGGCTTGAAGTTTTCAGGGTCATAGAGAGAGGTGATAAGGATCAACACTTAAAGCAATAAATGTCAGCTTCCAATTACAACCCAAAAGGGGAGTGACTGAAGGGGAGTTCTCTGGTAGGGTCAACTAAAGACTAAAATCAATTAGGGAATCTAGGAATATCATCTGACTGAGGAGGAATTAAAACTTAGTTTGCACAAGAAAGAAGCTTGGCACCTATCACCTGCCCAGCCTTGACAATCTCCTTGGGTCAGTGGGAAGTAATTACCTTAACTCAGTAACTAGGAAGTGGCTAAAACATCATCCCAGGAACGTGAGCAGTAAATCTCTTAAGTTAGGGTGTTATGTAAATAACCCAGGGTGAAGGTAAGGAGTTTAGGATTTAATTGTTAGTGGTTCTTTTTCTCTATCTGTGGGTGTGATGAGCTAATGTTTATCTATGTGCAGTTTTGTCCTTGGAAAAAGGTATCTTTGCTGAAATACTTTTGTCTGGAGAATGGCCCTGACCAGATTTATGTTAATAAAAATAAACACAGCTGGGGACAGTTATCCAATTACCCCAAATGTATAGGGAAAGTTGTGCCCAAGATTGAGATGCAATCGTGAGATTATATGTACGCATAACATGGAAATGCATGGTAAATGGGGAGAATCATAGCTGTTATTGCAAAAGAAGTTTACGATAGAGACAGCCAGTTCATTCAAAAGGCAGTAATTCCATAACGCCTTGTGTGATGCTTTCCTCTAACAGAACCCTTAGTTCCAATAGGTTGACCTTCTGAACTCTAGTTGTCACTGCTGTATACTCCATGGACTTTTGCTACCAGTGGCTCTCAATAAAAGGCCATACTTCTTCCTTTACCTTTCAGCCTTCTCTCTTTAATAATGGGGAGTCGGCAGAGGAGAGGCCAGTTAGGTGTAGAGGAGCGCTCCCTCTGTGGTGGAGCACACATGGGCACTTGTCTTACTGTCTCTCCTGTGCTGCCTTTTCTTTTCTTCTTCCTTTTTAAGCACCACCCACAATCCCAGGCCTTCTTTTTACTGTATCCTTAACTGCCCTTGTATTCCAGTGGGGCGTGGGGGAGGGCAGAGATCCATGAACCACTGGCATAATGAAATGGAATTCTTTAGAAAAGTCCTCTTTCTCCCTTAGTCGATGTACATGTTCTGCCCCCCTCCCCCCAGTGCTTTGCAGTAGATAGAGAAGACTCTATTGAGGCAAAGCTGGTATTCTGTGGAACTTATTTTTCTAGCATTAAGCAAAGTAACCAAAATTTAGGTTAGTATCTTAAAAATATGTTCTCTCATTCTTGCCCATACTCTTTATTGTTGTTAACTCCAAAAGTACGCATTTCTTATATATCCTTTCAGAAATACTTTATGTGTCTGAGTGTTTTGGCTGCATGTATATATGTGTATCACATGAGTGCCTGGTGTCTGTGGACATCAGAAGCAGGGTTAAGATCCCCTGGGACCGGAGTTATGAAACCTGGGTCCTCTGCTAGATAGAACGACGGGGCTCTTAAATGCTGAGCCAAGTACCCAGCCTGAGTTCCCCCTTTTAGTAACAAAGATAGTGTGTCACACTTCTGCATTTCCATTTTATTACTTAGTAAAATGTCATGAACGTGGTTCCATAGCCAACTGTACAGAGCTCCCTCATTCCTTCTTTGCAGCCCTGTTAGAATGAACCATAGTTGTTTAATAACTTCGTTAATCCTCTACTGAGAATACTGTTTCTTCTAATGTTTTGCTATTATAAGTAATGCTGTGACTTTATAATAAGTGTGTCCTTTCACATGAGTAGTTTTAGAGGTAGAGCTGTTGGGCCAATTATTTTATGTATTGTATAAACAGTTGATGATCACCGCATTGATATCCATATACCGTGTACTCCCTTGTATTTGCATTGATGATGGTGGTAATTACAGCGACACTTACTGAGGACTTGTACAGGCCAGGCAATTTGATGAGCTCTTTATGAACACTCTGTCCTGAAGAGCATGTACGTGGCAGACAGGTAGGTTGTCTGATTCCTTACAGGAGAAACTCAGCGGTTTCACGTATGCTCCTGCCGACCTCTTTGGCACATCGACTGGGTGGAAAGCTGCTAGTTTTACTGTTTTAGTTTTGTACAGTAGTTGAGCTAGATGATAATATGTCTAAAATATAAAATCTGGAAGATCAATGACGGAATAGTAATGACTGTCAGGTTAAATGAGGTGGAATTTATGGACCACAAACCCTGCCTGCCCGTAACGTTTGGAGTTCTGTAAGATGCACGTAAAGTGCTGCAGTGTTTTTTGGCTGTGGTTTCTCCTCAGGACAAACTGCTTCCTTGTTGCTTACATTTATCACCTTTTCCAGAACATTCTAAACAGAGAGATCTTAGTGTGTTTACAGTTGTAACAGAGCAATGGTTGTTTCTGGTTGTCACCAATAAAAGCAGCGTCACATTTTATTATTACAGCATCTCTGGATGGAGGTAGCAAGCAGCATGAGTCTCAAGTCTTACATGCAATCCTGTGGCAGCAAAGTGAGACACACGCCTTATTTCTGCATCACACCAGGGAGGCTCCTTGCGTACATGGTGTCTGAGCTAGAAGACCTGTTCTGGGTCTGCATCTTAACTGTTTTCAAGAGATCTATGTTATATCGATCCTTTTCTCCTTAAACCTATAGAGTAAGCCTAAGTAATAAAATCTCACAGAAGAGAAAACGGAGGCTACTAAGTGGGAGCTGTTAGCTTGTTGAAAAAAAATGACGTAATGACTCAGTATGTGTCCTTGACCATAGTAAAAGTCAGATACCTCTTCTAACTCAGTTCGCTGAAGTACTTTATGTGTTTGACTTGGGTGTATGTGATAAAGATAAAGATGAGGCTCTTTGCTTAAAGCTGTTTGATTTGGCAGCAATGGAAATGCAGATTCTCTGGTCCTTACAGCACATTGAATGATGCTGTACTTTCAAAAATATAGGTTTGTTTTTGTTTTTATAAAACAATTTTGTTTCTAATTGTAAAATAATTAGTGGCCTTTTTTTTCAGACAACAGAATATACTTTTCACAAAGTAAAATAAATAGAGCATTCCACCTCCATTATGATTGAATTTAGCTGTAGGCTTTGTTACTTATGATCTAGTTAAAATAGGACAGACACAATACCATATATTAATTAATATTAGTATAGCATCATATGTGTATGTGTGTTTCTCAGATGTTTCAAAGGGTTGGTGAAAATTTTGTTCACTTGGAATTTTCCAAGAAGACTGCCAGTTGGGAAACTGTACACTTGATATCATTGTAATAACTGCCAAGGCAATACAAGGTTTGTTATCAGAGTAAACCATCCTGTGAGTGTGGTCGTCTTGGTTTTAATTTGTTCTGCCTGAGTGAAGTGAATTGCCGGCAAGATAGCTTGAAATTTATTTTAAAATGGAGAGTTATGAGCTTGAGAGATGGCTCGGTAGATAAAGCATTTCCTGTGCAGGCATGACTTGAGCTCCAGGCATGCACGTGCAAGCCGGGTGGGCCTGGCAGCTACCTGTGGTCCCAGCGCCTGGGAGACAGAGAAGGGATCCCTAAGGCAAGCAGAGGGCTGGCACAACTAGCCAGAACCTGTTTCAATCAATTAAATGGAGTGGACTGAGGAAGATATCCAATGTCAGTTTCCAGTCTCCACAGGCATGTCCACACACATGAACACATTAATATGCCCACGTGCATTCACACACACATAGACATTCAAAATTAATTCATTTAAATTGGGTCTGTTCAGTGTGGTCTTTTCTTTGCCTTTGCCTTTCTTCATTTCAAATTGGAATTAAAAGAAATTTTAAAGTAAGTATTTAGGGAGTTAAAGAAGAGCTAAGTTGTAGTTTCTCTGTATGTAAAATATGTCTTCTGTTCATGAATAATCGACGAAGTCTTAGTGATGGGGTGTCCTACACATCAATTTATTAATTACTCTTCTAATTACTGTGTTAAGACCAATCAGAAATTAGCTCTTGTGAAGCCTTAATTATGATGCAAAATGATTATTGGGCCCGTCTCACAGGAACCCTGTGAAATTCTGTCCCTTATGTAAAGTGAGGGTTGTCCAACTTAGTGAACTGATAGTGACGGTAACAAAAGTGGGTCACCTTCGTCGGGTGAAAAAAATGGCGGTACTGGGGCATTTATAAAGTTAGAATTGTGAGGTGGCAGCTTGGTGACTTTTCAAGAACCATCCGGCAGTCCAGGCTTCCCAACTCCATTTCTCTTCCTTATTTCTAGAATTGCTCATAATGGCTGGTGTCTTCAGTGACGTGTGTTTTAATCCCTCTTTCACAACCTTCCAGATGTATCCTGAAGCAGAAATTCTTGGGCATGGGAAGTAATGAAAGACAAAGGAGATGGGAAGGGGATAGACTAAATCATGTACACGTTTTAGGAGGAGGGAGGATAGGAATCATGACAAGAAAGCATTGTGGATTAGAATTCCAACCCTAGGTCAGCAGGGCCCAGTGATTAAGGAACAAAGGTGAAGAGTGGGCAGGGCCGTGACAGCGTGGTGGCCCACCTGTCCCTGAGCACACTCAGTTTCCGAGGCGGGAGGCTGGCGGGCATGTCCGTTGACCTAAAATGACCCATAACTCTTCTCTTTGGGCTGCTGGGTGTGTTATATGTGAGAATAGTCGTTCCCATGGGAATTAATGGGTCTCACTTCACCAGGAATTAGAACAGCGAGGGGACGGTGAGAGATCGGATGAAGAAATTGAAGAGAAGGAAGGGAGCAAAGAGAAAAACAAAGATGGCGATGGAGAAGACAACGACGACGATGACGCAGAGCAAGAGGAGTACGATGAAGAGGAACAAGAGGAGGTAACAGTCTGAGGACCGTAAGAGAGCTGCTAACCAACCTCAGAGATTATCTACGTCTGTGATGTCAGTCAGCGAACAAAACCGTGCCCGTAATCCTAGCAACTCAAGAATGAGGCAGGAGGGGTTTGGGGAGCTGGGGCTGCATGGTAAGACCCTGTCACCAAAACAGAAACCCGTCCTTACCACCGGCATTGGCTGCTCGATGTATAAGGATAATAATACCAAATTCAAACCGGGAGATAAAAGTAACTCGAGTGACAGTTTTTGCAGGTCAGGACTCAAGAAAGCTGGTGAGAACAGTGCCGTTCATACTACCAACATAAACGTGTAAGGGAGCAGTTGAGGTTCTAAAGGGCTTAGGCACACACGTCTAGAAGGAAATCCCTGCAGGGCCATCATGTCTCAAATTCCCAAGTTCCCGTGGACAGACGCAGGGTGACGGCTGCCCGAGTGTTGGTAAACTTGGTTGCTTCGCTTCATTTTTAGATACAGGGCGTCTCGTTTTTCTTCTCTTCGTTTTTAGATACGGGGCGTCTCGTTTTTCTTCTGTTTCTTGCCCCTTTTTGTGCTGTCCGTCATTCTCTTCTTTCTGCTCTTTGGAGTATTAGCGTTCTTCAGGACTCTGTATGTAATGTACTGAATCTCTCCAGTTGCTGGCGTCCTTGCCCATGGTCACTTCACATCAACTGGCTCCTTTTTCTTTGTCGCTTAGCATACAGTGATTTTTACTTTGAAGTGTATGCTTGATTTCTGCTTGACCACGAGACTACGAGGATAAGAGATAACTCTCCCCTCATGGAGATTATTCTACAGAGGAGACAAACAAGAAAGGCAATAGTTATAATACAGTGAATAATTCTGTGGTGTAGAACAGGATGCTATAAAGCACAAACCAGGCACGTGCTCCTAATTTCAGTATTTGGGAGATGGAGTCGGGAGGATCAGGAGTTTAAGGTCAGCCTGAACCCCTGTGTCCCACAACAAAGTAAGATAACTTGTAAGATCTAGAGATCACTCAGGCCGTTGGTCTCAGTAGGCTCTCCAAACATGCCTGCATCAAGATTGCTAACATCTCAGTGTGAACATTTGAGTCACTAAACATACTTAGAATAAGTACTCATGTCTAAAAGACAAGTGCTACTTGCTTGATTGGGAATGCCAGGGTGGGTTTCTCTTCCTTGCTTTGTGTGTGAGTTCATTTGATTATATTTCCTTACACACAGGGAGCCAAGGCCTGGTTTACTAGGTGGCTTCATTTGCATGCTCTGCCAGTGAGCCCACCCCTGGTACCAAGGCCTCAGGCCTCAGCTTGGTTTCTGGACATTTTTGGAATTCTTGGTATCAGAAGCTAGGACAACTTCATGGCGCTACAAAGGGATAGACTTGCAGAATTTAGGGAAGACAAAGTATTTATTATAAAATACACAAATATACATATACATTCTAGATGTTTAAAAAGAAAACCTATAAGATGAAGCTGGGATTCAGAAAGCTTTCTTTTGAGATTGCCATCTGTTTCCACTGTAAATAGTAAAGATGTGGAGATTTTGGGTAGGGTCAGGATTGAGAGAGGGTCTCACTGTATATGTAGCCCAGGCTGGCCTTGGAGTCTGCAGCTCTTCCCTTGAGTCCTCTCAGGGATTACAGGTATGAGCCACCGTCCTCCTTCACGGCATAGCTAATCTTCCAGTGATTTTTTTTCCGTATGTACAGCAGATCCCTGCCTGTCCATCATTGTCCTCCATCCCCCAGTCTACCCTGGGTCATAGTAAGACAAGCCCTTAGCACTGCCCTGTTCATTTAGTCCCTATGTGTCTCAGTGTGGACACAAACCTAAGGGCTCTTTAGCATCACAGAATCATTGCACTCCATATGATCCAGTATCTAACCACGTTTAAATTTTCTTGATAAAAATCTTTATTACAATCCATATAGAACCCACACACTGCAACTGGCTGAGACGTCTTCATCTGTGTTCAAATGGATTTGTGAAGTTTTGATAGAAGGCACACATATCTTTTGACTCATTTCCCGCCACGGTAGCCTTACTTGGCTACAACTGAAACATTGCCAGAAGCTGAGAGGAATGTAGAAGAATGTAATGTGGTTTCCCGTAGGTTGAGGTTGGAAGGAGATTGTATTTTGATAGGAAATGAAAGTCCCTCTGTTGTTGCCTTGCACTGGTTCTGATGCAATGTCAAGGCTATTGACCACCAAGAAACCTATTTTCCATTGGTGGAATAAACGATCAGTGTTTCAGCTCCTAAAAGCCTGAATCGCTCCACCAAGGAGTGCTGCCCTGGACAGTCCTGCTGGGACTGTGCTGCCCGGGACAGTCCTGCTGGGATGCTGCTGCCCCAGAGAGTCCTGCTGTGGGATGCTGCTGCCCGGGACAGTCCTGCTGGGACTGTGCTGCCCGGGACAGTCCTGCTGGGATGCTGCTGCCCCGGACAGTCATGCTGGGATGGTGCTGCCCCAGACAGTCGTGCTGGGATGCTGCTGCCCCGGACAGTCCTGCTGGGACGGTGCTGCCCCAGACAGTCCTTCTGGGATGCTGCTGCCCCGGACAGTCCTGCTGGGACAGTCCTGCTGGGACGGTGCTGCCCCAGACAGTCCTTCTGGGATGCTGCTGCCCCGGACAGTCGTGCTGGGATGGTGCTGCCCCAGACAGTCCTTCTGGGATGCTGCTGCCCCGGACAGTCCTTCTGGGACAGTCCTGCTGGGACGGTGCTGCCCCCAGACAGTCCTGCTGCAATGGAAGCCTGGCCCTCTCTGTTCTCTTGGCTGGTTTGCACCTGAGCACTGTGAAAATGGTACTTAAAGAGAGAGGCAGAAGTAGAAAAGTGAGAAAACTGCTTTTTAAAAGGAGAGCACTCACAAGCAAAGGCTTCCTATTCAAGTCTTCTCTGTTTTCTTTTCTCACTTCAATTTGGTATTTATAAATTAAAGGGATGTTATTTTTGTATTGTATTCTTAAATGTGGCTAATTCACTTTATTGACTAAGGAATATATCTTTTCTCTTAGGAAAATGACTACATTAACTCCTACTTCGAAGATGGAGATGATTTTGGTGCAGACAGTGATGATAACATGGATGAAGCGACCTACTAGCCATGGACTTTCTCTCTCTCTTGTTCATACAGCTTCAAGCATTTGGATCAGCTTACTTTATTTCTGATAAGGATTAAGTCCATATTTTTGTTGGTCAGTGTTTCATTTGACAAAGTCTTACCAAGCTCTTCAGAAGCACTTTGCGTTTACACACGAGACCTTACCCCAGCACCTCTGCCACCTCTCTGAATATGTAGTGGAGTTGCGGGGTTCTTTGGTCTTTATTTGGACTTGAACGTGCCTGAAGAGTTTTAGCATCACAGTGTGTTCATACTTGAAAAAGATCACTCTTGCTTACCTGCTGGCCTTTGGTAAAGCTGTTACTAGTCATGGTGGATTTCTATTGATACTGCACGTGGAGCACTTTAAAAACAAACTGGAAAATGATTTCTCTTACCTGGTATGTTCTATATTTATCACGCTGTGACTGCATAGACTCACCTGAGTTCTTAACAAGTGCAGACTCAGGGGATGAGGGCTGGGTGGTAGGAAACACGTCCAAATAGTGATAGTGATGAAATAACTTTCAGTTTACATCTCAGCCAAAACAGAAGCTTTCACATGGATGGAAGGCTGTAAAATGCTTGGCTTTGGGATCACTCCATGCCTTACAGTGTGTGAACTAATGATTCCACTGTATGAAGTTGGACATCTTCAGTTTGTTGGGTTTATGGAAAAAAATAACTGAGACATACTGTTGAATTCTCTGCTTTATGTAAGTGGAAATAAGTCCTGGTTGTATAAACTTCATGATAAAATGATGTTTGTGAGTATGGTGAACGGCGGTGCCCTCGGTTATATTCCACAAGATTCAGAAACTGCAAGTCAATAATAGAATCATGGGAAATGAACTCAGGTCATTTTGAAATTACAATTGATTCTTTTTAACTTACAGGGTGACTCCCTTGCAGTTTTTTGGGTTTTTTGTGTAGTTTTTTTGTTTTTTGTTTTTTTTGAGACAGGGTTTCTCTGTGTAACAGTCCTGGCTGTCCTTGAACACACTTTGTGGACCAGGCTGGCCTTGAACTCACAGAGATAGATCCACCTTCCGAGTGCTGGGATTAAAGGCGTGCGCCACCACCGCCCAACTCCCCTGCAGTTTTATATTTTGCAGGAGAAAATATCCAGAACCCTTCAACCTCTAAGGA
Source organism: Peromyscus eremicus (assembly GCF_949786415.1). Lineage (NCBI taxonomy): Eukaryota > Metazoa > Chordata > Mammalia > Rodentia > Cricetidae > Peromyscus > Peromyscus eremicus. The sequence continues at coordinate 69,505,565 of NC_081427.1, forward strand.
CTTTTAACATGCCAAAGATTTAAGGAAATGCATATTATACATTTCAAAACTAATATATTTAAAATTATCTGCTTAAAGGGGAAGAACCCGTTCTCCCCTTTGGGGAGACTTGTCCCTTCCTACCTTCTGACCCGGAAACTGGAACCCTGCTGTTTCTCTCAGGATCCAGATAACCTTGAAGTTGAGCTTGAGTTTGTGTGCCTTAGTTTCTCCACTTGTAAAGTTTCCTATAAGAATTCTTTAAACACTAACCAGAATTTACAAATATGCCATCTTTTACCTTACAGAAACAATCACGTCTTAAATCTGATTTTTATCCTGTAAACAACTGTACTGTGGACTGTTAAGTTATAATTCGATTTTCTGATCTTGTATCTGTGTTAGAAACTTTAGTTAATTTGTACGGTCTGGAGAGATTCCAACGTTCCTTTCTCAGGAGAAGGACCACTTTCAATGGCAATACTTCTTCAAATACTTCCAGATGGGTGTGATGGCCCATGTCTTGTCTGCATAGTGCTGTGCTGAACACATGTGACTTACATCGGTTCTAAGTGGAAACATGAAAGGTCTTTAAAACTCCAGTGTGTTGGGAAACTTGCATGAAGTTTTTAGTAGTGATGGCAAATGCTGTTATTTGTTAATAACAGGTACTTTATTCCCTTACACTGGGCACCAGAGCCAAACATGTAGTTCACAGATGCTCTGTTTGATAGTTGTTTCCTTCCTTCATTACACATCTACAGATAACTGTTCAAATCAGGGAGATGCATTGACAGTAACTCCTCCCTAGTGTCCGGCTCGTCTTCACAGCTGTGTTCCTGCCAAGGGGCGGGAAGCCCTGTGAGACAGGACTTACTCTGGGTACCTGGCATCTCCTTCGAGGATGTCCATCTCCCTTTGAAAGATCAGTTTACAACTTTAAACATACTAATTTCAGGTTGCTTGACTGGCATAAATGGTTTTCTTGGCTTAAGCTCTGAGACTGTGAAATTACTTTATAGAGATAACTTCTTAATAGTTAAAGTACTTCCTAGGACTGGACTGGTTGGTTAAAATATCTTTAACATTATCTTAACAAATAAAACTAGTTGCTACAATGCTGATTTTTCTGTATCTGTTTACACATATAAAGTTTAAAAAATAAAATTTTGGCCTTAATACTAAGATGGTTTACAGTGAACATTTGTTTGGTAAAGAAAACTAGTTAATTCTGATTTTTCTCTGCTAAAGAAACATCATTTATTTAGCAGGGATGGTTGTTGAACAAACCCCCACCACATTCAACAAAAGAAAACTCTTGCCTTGAATTTGGCAGGGAGCATGTGCTCACTGTTCTCTTAAACAGTGTTACTGGAAGATGCCAAAGCATCAGAGGATTGCTGGCCATCTTTCCATCCACACCGAGTGACAAGTGTCAGAGGAATTGTAAGCACAACTTCAAGGTCAAGTCGCTTTAAAATTGAAAGGCAGCTGGGTGGTGGTGGCGCACGCCTTTAATCCCGGCACTCAGGAGGCAGAGGCAGGTGGATCTATGTGAGTTCAAGGCCAGCCTGGTCTACATATGTATGTATGTATACTTTGCATATGTGGTGTTCACGTAAGTGTTCGCATGTGTTTGCAGACCAAAGGCTAGGTAGTCTTCCTCTATTACTCTTCATTTGGAGGGGTCAGCAATCCGCACTAAATTGTCTGGCCAGCAAGCCTAAGGGATCTTGTCTCGCTCGGCCAGCAAGCCCAAGGGATCTTGTCTCGGCCTCCCCTGCACCAGGTCACAGGTGTGCCTTCTTACTCAAGTGCTGGGAATCTCAGCTCAGGCCCCACGCCTGTGCAGCAAGCACTTTCCTGACTGAGCCATCTCCTGAGTCCCAAAGATTTATATCTTGAAAAGCATTTTTGTTTTTTAAAAAAAATTATAATTTACATATAGAGCATCTCATGAGACTGACTCAGCTCTATAAACATGGCCTGGACTTACCAAGTCTTATTTACCAGGAACACAATTCTCCATCGCCATTTATCTAACACTGTTGTTTTGTGTTCTACAAATAGTCCAGTGGACTTTGACTCTAACAAGTGAGAGATCTGAACGCATAAATGTGTGGCAATTTGAGTTTACACCCAGCTGTCAACTCCACTAACTACACCAAAGATTTGCCGTGGCAGGACATGTCCATTAGTGAAATATTGGCACAAACATCATGGAAATAACCAACCACTTTCTAGTTAAGATTTAAGCCCTGTTCCATTAGATGAAACTCACACTTGGTATCACTTTTATGCCAAAAACCTACTGTGAAGACATGTCAGAGGTCCTAAGGGAGAACCTACTATTACGCTTGTAAATAGGTAGAATATTAAACTGACTCCTAATGACTCTCAAATCTCATCTGAGAAATCTATTTGCAGTAAATGATGATTAACTGGCCAAGGGGCAGATACTAAGAGACTGCATTGCACACACACCCCTAAAGATCACTGAGGAAGTGTAGCATGAATCCTAATTTGTCTTAGTAATAAAATCCCAGAGTCAGCTACAGGGGTATATGCTGAAAGATCAGAGAGACAAAAGAGCAAGCCACAGCCACCACCTCGCCAACTCCTCAGCTGGGCAGAGGGAGGAACAGAAGGTGGGAGGAGGCAGGAACTCACTCTTTCAGGCTGAGTTGGCAAGGTGGTGGTGGCTGTGGCTTGCTCTTTTGTCTCTGATCTTTCAGCCCTTACACCATAGCTGACTCCAGGCTTTCATTTTTAAGACCAATTAGGACTCGTGCTACAAGTAAGAGAAGGTGGACAGAGTCCAGCAGCCAGAGACAGTAGGTGTCGACTTGGAAACATCTGGACAGAGTGTAGCTACAGGTGTGAGCTACTGGGACAGCATGTACAAGACGAGTGCAGGTTCCAGCCAGACCAAACCCCAGCACGGCAAGGGAAGTTGACCACACAATCTTACCTCTAGCCATGAAGCAAATGGTCAATGATAGCAGCCCAGAGGAAAGTTAGTTTCTGTCAGAATGTATCTCATTGGTAAGTCAACCACTGGTCTTAATGTGTGTGTGTATGTGTATTAAAGGACACAAAGTTGGGTGCATAGGGAAGAGGTGGATCTGGGAAGAGTTAGGAGTGTGTGTGAATATGAACAAAACACATACAAAACTTGAAACTCTTCAAGAACTAATGTGAAAAAAAATGTATTTCAAGTAGCTTGAAAGAAAATTAAATGTTTGCTTTATTCTATTACATTCAACAACTTCCATTTTCAAATTAATAAAATAGAAACTTTATTAATATTTTTGCATATCCTTAAAATATGAAAAACAAGGCAAAAAGTTTAAAAACCAGTTTTATAGATGTACATGCTAACAATGGTTTAATACATTTGCAATTATATAAAATACATTATACAAAAGATTTATAGCTTTTGCATACATAAAATGAATTAAATAAAGCATCATATATTTCTATGATCTAACAGTGCAATATGCACATACTTAGAAAAAAATACTGATTTCCTGAGCAACAATGTTGTAATTCAAAATCAGAAAGAGTCCCATGATAATGCAGTGTTTAAATAACCCTAATTCTAACACGCTGAGACTGGATCTCCACTTCTATTTCTAACAACAGCCTGCATCTTTCCAGTGAGATAATGTTACATCTCACCACCAAAAAGCTTAGTCCAGAAAAAAGCTTTTAACAACCAAACTCCACTGGAAAGGAAAACTTGAGAATGTATGCTCCTTCCTAATCCATAACATGGCCAGCAGACCATAACTTTGCTTCGTTGAGAGGACAGTGATGATATTTAAGTAGGTATCCATTGGTTCAAAACAAACTCAACCACATCTAACTAGTCTTCAACAAGTCAAGAATGTGGCCTAATATCAGGTTTTTCTTTACTTGCAATTCCAAATTTTTAAGTGAACTAGTATCAATGACTATGACCCACTTCTGTTACGTTTATAACTGCATACACACAAGTACACACACAAAAATTAAAGCCTCAAAGCAAATTCAAGTAAGGGCTTGAACATGATCCATAGTATCAAACAATGACAGTTGTGCTTGTGTTGTCTAGAATACAATGAAGTTGCCAAAACTTTGCATACATTTGCAAATGCATATTTAATATAGTTTCAAAAATCTATGAAATGCTAAATTTTTTTTAAAAATGAAAGCATAATCCTACATATAGAATTATATTTGATTAGTAACTCTAAAATACATAGGGAAAGGAAATTGTGTGGTTGTTTCCTAAGGATGTGTGTTGTATTTCCTTCAAAGAGGATGCTCAAGACAGAAGTGATTTTAACCAGCAGGTGTACCTTCTCCTTTAAACTTGTTATCAAACCCTTGATTACAATTCCAAATAAAACCAGAAAAAAAAAAATCACCAACTCTCTAAGTTTGTTTGATGTAAACAAAATCCTTCAAAGGTTATGTCGCCTGTACTGCCCTCAAGTCTTCATTTTCTACCCTAAAATTTGACTTTTTTCAGCAGGCTTAATAAATATTATGTAAACTGGCTGTGTTAACACTGAGCATATTTACAGATCATGCTCATTTCAAAATGCACATGGCTGTTAAAACAATTAAAAATTATTTTAACTAAGATATACGAAGGGAATTGATTCACTACAACTTTCCTATTATTAAATACTTTAAAGGTAATTTTCTAAACTTCTCTGATATATGTAAGGGCTTTAATAAAATGACTGACTTCTGTGTCTTTTTGTAGTGCTTTTTCTTCTCAAAGTATATAAACCCCAAATATAATAAATGTGTATTAATAATTCCTTGTATCAGGATTAGAATTTGATATACAAAATGCTTAAAAAGCTGAAACATTGATTTAGGAATAATGTCCAGAAAGAGGTGATATATTTTAAGGTGTGCAGTTTATTATACAGAAAACATGCAATCCCAATTCTACCACCTGTACTGATATTTTAAAAACACATATCTAAAATTAAACACTGAAATCAGTATACAAATGCTTCTTATCCAAACTGGTTGTCTCACAGTAGACTTAGAAAATGTCACTATTAAGCCCTTTTGACGAATTCACACTTTGGCCTGTGTTTCTCAGTTTGATAGTGCATATTACGTGCATTTGGATCATCTAAACAGGACATTTCTTTTGAAAAGCAGAGGTCAAGGGGCCACCAAATACAGCAATCTGTGTACTGCTAACGTCCAAGTCCTGTTCACTCATTTTTTTCTCTGCAAGACATGAGAGGCAGATACTACAAATCTGCTACTCCATGTTTACTTGTGTTTACAAGAGAAGACAAAGTTACACAGTCTGTGGAATGACAGCCTATGGAAGGAAATCTGACAATGTTTCAACTTCAATTGTAAAGTAACATTGTAAGGCAGGAAGTGTAATTAAGGCATGTTACTATTTGTAACAGCAGTGATTAGTCACAGTATGTAAAGAGGAATTTGCTAAATATACTTTTCTGAATAACACTTCATCAAAGTGCTACAAAGTACTTCCAATTATCAGATACAAGTTTGTTGTTTTTTTTTTTAAATGATAAGTGAAAGTGAGGCTGGAGGGCTCCTCATAAAGCATTCCTTTTTTATGGACTAGGTCTTGACCTATTTCAGTGTCCTTGTGGTCAAATGGTAAGTTTCCAACCCTAAGACATTATTTTGGGGTCTTAAAATATTTAATCTATTTGTTAGCCTCTAATACAGAAGTTATAAATTATGTTTCCACATCTGTTTCTACATTTGCTTTCATAGCACGTGTTAAAACATGTTTTTAAAGTTTCAAAATTGAAACCAGGCGATGGTGGTGCAAGACTTAATCCCAGCACTCAGGAGACAGAGCCAGGCAGATCACTCAGGAGACAGAGCCAGCCTGGTCTACAGAGTGAGATCCAGGCCAGGCACCAAAACTACACAGAGAAACCCTGTCTCAAAAGACAAAAAACAGTTTCAAAATTGAGTGTTAAGTACTTGGTATCATAATTTTAGAATCAAAACTAATATTTTGGTGGTATGGTAGCTAATTTCCTTTAGCTGTTAAGCATTTGAAAAACTTGACATGAACAACCTTAAATTAAAAAATAATTAAAAAAAAATAAAATTAAAACACAACTAATCCTGAATAAGAAAAATGACAGCATTTTGCAAGTTAGAAACGTATGTCTTGGACATACATTTAAATTAATTTCTGCTTTAAGAGCTGATACAGCAGATGTATTCTGACCAGTCTCAATATAAAGAAGCACATGTGTGTGTTACAGACAATCCGTTTGTAAAAGGCTTAGGGTTCCTGGCAAGGTGAAAACAGCATCGTCGATGTCCCTAGATGCTGACTTCGAAGCAGCTGTTGGCTATCTGTGAACCGCCATATCCATAGGCACACATGCTCAACACTGATCAGAGCTCACTGCTACGTTCTGTGTCGAGCAGCAGGTGATTGCGGATCTTGCCTATATAGGTTGTGGTCATCTTGACTAACATGTATTCCTTTTGTGGGACCAATTCCATTTTCCATTTCTCTGTGCTGAGATGGAGGTGTGAGTCCTGGACGCAAATGTGAAGAGCCCACTGTTGAATGGTGACTAACATCCACTTTAGCTAAAATTTCATAATAGAGCAAATAAAACACTGGTGTGATTATACCCACTATCAGCATTATCACCACAGCTGTCCACCAACCAATTCCCCAGTCTGCTCCGTAGTACGGGTCCTTTCTGTGAGTGCTTCTGCCATCCGGTTCGAAGCGGCTCTGCTGTGCTGTTAAGGCAGACACCACCTCGTTCAGGTTCTCCCTCTGGGTGTCTGTGCACTTCACTATCTGCTCTATGTCTCGATCCACTTCTTCCAGGAAACTGCCGGCTGACTCAGTGGAAGGCAGACAGGCCCCGGGGGCCACAGCTTCCCGCTCTGGAGCACATGCGACGGGTGGAGGATGCAAACCTTGTCTTCCTTTCAGAGGATGAAGAGTTTCAGTCAAAGAACTAAACTTTTTAACTGGAATTTTGATAGACCTAAGGGCAAAAAAATCTTGATCACTGATGAGATTGTTAACTCTTTTGATATCTGCTACCTGCAAAAAAAGAAAAAAATGCAACATTCAACTGAATTCTAAAACTACACAAAACCTTCATCCATTCACTTACTTTGGAGGGAAAATAGTTGAATTTCCTTCTTACTCTTAGTACTGGCACCACACCCAGATTTTAAATTTCCTGGTATATGAGAATTCTAAGCACTAAATTTATCCAGTGTTAGGAAATCTCCACAACTGTGTATTGTTACCTGGATCACAGTAACTCCAGTTAATACTCAAGATATTTTGTTCTTCTACTTTGTACATCATACAAATTTACCATGGGTAATGTATGTTGGCAAGCAATTTGTGAATAAACAATGACTGGTACTAATGAAATTGGAGTTTCAGCACATTAACTTACCAGTTAAAAGGACGATACGTTAGCAAAACTAAAATGCCATCAACACTACAATACACCGTGATTCTAGTTATCTCTCAGTAGGAAAAAGCTGCACCAGATATATATAATAAAGACATCTGTTTACCACTAGTTAGCAGTGTGCACACAGATTTTAGACACAGTGGCTTTTAGTGCCTGAGATGTGAATGATGTTCAACAGAGGTGAAGACAGATGTCTGAAACTCAAATGAGAGGATGTGAGACCTGGACAGAGTCACTAGAAAATGTTCTGAGGGAAAACAGAGGAGAGTGCCCTGCACAATACCAACATTTGAGGGATACATAAGAGAACTGAGAAGAGTGGTCAGGAAGGCAGGATCACAGGGTGGTCGAGAACACATCTGTGAAGCACAACTGCCGCTTTCTAGCTGTGTGTTTGAGGGTGACCAGCCTTCAGCTCCTCCATTTCCATACCTGTAAAATGTAGAGTGACACTCCCTGCCTTGGAAGGCTGGTGTGAATACCAATGGGTTCAAATAGATCAAGAGTACTTGAGTAGCGATCTACACTGTCACACGATGTCAGCTTTTACTGAGTATTACGTAGCAGGAGACTCAAGTCTTCAGTGTCAGTCAAGACGAGCGTTTACCAGGGAGCAGTGAACAGAATCAGATTAGCATCTGTACTTGGACAAATTCTCTTGTATTTTTGGATGACTGGGTAGAGAACTATAGACTAAGTAGGAGGTGAGAGACTAGAGGACTTGCTGCCTGTCTACTTTAGCCCATTTTGTCTTAAATCAAGTGAAGACTCGGGGCAAACCCCAACACGTGACCTCCCTCACTCCATTTTAATTTCTCTTGCTTTACTAAGAACTGCTAGGGACTCTGAATCGGCATCTAAGACTCTGGGCTACTTCTCTAAATATACCGAATAATGTTTTCTGGGTTATGCTAACTTGGACACATTTAGGATTTCAGCCCCAGATCTTTCATTCCCCTCATCACTGTTTGTAACAAGCATATTTTCAATATAGCAATAATGACTGACGGCATAAGCAACGGTAAGTTCATTTGTAAGCTAATGTTTCTCTGCAGGCTGAGTGTACGTTCGTCACCAGAGAGCACCAGGAGCAACCCACTCTCCCCACATGGCCAGTGACTTCTCTGCTGTGTAAGTCATCAGCTGTCAGCATCCCTGTGTCCGTCCTTAGCAACTCCACAGGAAAAATCAAGTGCCCATCTCTCTACCTCATCAAAAATATGCCAATAAAAAACATCATTAATCTTTAAATCTAAAGCTATAATTTATTTGGACATACTATGAATAGCTGGATTACTCTGTCCTGAAAAAAATATAACATAAGACCTCATGGCCAAAAAATTTGGTTTTTTTAAATCCAATTTAAACATACATACATACATACTACATACATATATACATTGACATAGCAAATGTATAAAAATGTGCTTCCTTACTGTAGAGTAGTATGACAAGTCACCAGTAAAGGGATTTCAAGTATAAAAATATTTTATATTATGAAAAATTCTAGATGAAAACATTAAACAAGGATAGCGAAGAATGACATAGAATTTCACTTTATTAAAAAGAGCTCTTGCCGGATAGTGGTGGCACACGCCTTTAATCCCAGCAGAGGCAGGTGGATCTCTGTGAGTTCAAGGCCAGCCTGGTTCCAGGACAGGCTCCAAAGCTACACAAAGAAACCTTGTCTTGAAAAAAATGAACAAACAAAAAAAGAGCTCTCATGTTATCTGTTAAAACTGAAACAGGGCTGTAGGCGGCTGAGGGGTTAAATGCATGTGCTACTCTTGCACAGGACCTGGGTTTGGTTTCCGGTACCCCTCTGAGCAGCTCCAGGGGAGCCAATACCCTCTTCTAGCTGCCAATAAAGTAAGTCTTTAAGGATATAAAGGATATCCAAGATACGAAAAATGCAAGATGCAGAATAATTCACAGTCTCGGCCAATTAAAAAATACAACAATCCTTTATCAGTCCCTAAATACTTATCTATATAGATAATTACAAGCACAAAAAGAAGGTAAAGAAACACACAATCGTGACAGACAATTAGCAGAAATTCAAGCAGTCACTTAAAATGTTAAAAAGGTCATGTCCACAGGCATGAAAGACCTCTGTGCAAAGAAAAAAAAAGTGAGGAAAAAGAAAAGGAAGGAAGTTGAGAAGACAAGAATGACTTCAATTCTGGTTGGGCTCATGAACAAATCATCTATTCTGAACTCCATTATGCAAAACTAAATTAAATTAACTCTTACCGTACAACAGTACTGAAGGGCTACTGCATTCAGAGTGTCTCCTTCCTGTATGTCTTTTGTTAGCAGAATGATGTCATCAAGCCTGTCTCTCGATGTACTTCTTCGAACCTTCTCCCTTCCTCTGGACCGAAGTTCATATACTTCAGCATCTTCTTCCAACAGGTCACTGTCTGTACAATTTCCAAAGGTATGTAGCTGGCCGCTGGCCTGAGTTCCTGGGAGGGAGACAGTTCGATTTTGGTTCCTCCCTGCCATGATGTTATAATCTGGAAGAAGAGAAGACAAGACCTTGGAATGTCACGAACCCATTTCATTATTTACATGCATCTTACAGTCTAAATACTAATCTTTCAAATAATCATTGTTTTTAGTTGCGTGGTAAACTGAGGTTCAAGTTCTCTAACTGTGGCAGTGTATCCAACAAGCTGACAGGGGAGACAGCATGGAAAGGGTCAGCTAACACAAGGCTTACACGCTCCACTCAGGACTCTTGTTCACCGAGACACTTCTACACAATCCCAGGTTTACAGGTATATACCACAGGCGTACAATACAAACATTTACAGACAATAATCAAGAGGAATTTCATTTTAAAACCATTACTTGGTACACATGTAATCTTGCCATTTGCTAAAGACAAAAGTCGACCTGAATACTGAGATGTTCTTGTGCTTGTTCCTTTCTCTATCCAAATTCAATCGGCCTTGTGCCCCTGAGATGGCTCAGTGGTTACTGGTGCTTGCTGCCAAGCCTGACCACCTAAATTCATCTCTGACCCACGAGACCCACACGGTAGAAGGAAAGAACCAATGTCCACAAATTGTCCTCTGACCTCCAAATCCATGATATAAAAAAATTACATGAAACAATCAATCTTGGCTGAATTTTTGGTACTGTACAACACAGACAATTTTCAACATTTTTCAGAGTTGATCAATGAAATGATTTAGAGTTGTCAATGCTTAGAATGCTATTTCACTCAAATGTGAGCACAAAATGCCAGATATTTATGGCCATTTCAGAAATTGTTCAAAATCTCAAGCCAAATTCATTTAACACTTTCTCATAAAACCCGTCAACAACTCTAACAGAAAACCTTTTTTTATTAATTAATTTATTTATGGAATATGTGCTGTCATGAGTAGATGTCAGAGGACAACTCCTTCCACCATGTGGGTTCTCTCCTTCCACCATGTGGGTTCTCTCCTTCCACCATGTGGGTTCTGGGGATCGATCTCAGTTCACCAGGGGTGGCAGCAAGGACCTTTATACACTAAGTCACTTTGCCGGTCCTCTAAAAGCAATTTTTTCAACCAAACATCGTAATAAAATACTATCCAAAAATATATTAATTTGATACCTATATGCTGAGACATGAAGTAGAAAATGTGAAACATCCTTGTTTTATAATGGAAGCATTCTGTTTCCATAGAGTGGGGAACTTTTTCCTGAGAGCTGTTGGTCAGTATCATGTGATCTGATGGCATACAAAGTGCGCATGTGCAGAACCCGCTGCAGTGACTGAGCTCAGGGCGGAGCACTGCCAGGAATACCTCAGATACCTGATTGGCTGATTCTCAATGATTTTTGGTTATTCTGCTCTCAGAACCCCTTTACTCTTGTCAGATTTTTCATAACCCCACATTCAGATGTGGTTGAGACCCTGTTTTAAGAAGCTGTGATGTCTGGGTATGGTGACACACACCTTTCATCCCAGCAATGGGAAAGCAAAGACAAGTAGATATCTCCATGAATCCAAGGCCACGCTGGCCTATCTACTCAATGAGATTCCGTGTCAAATTAAAAAAACAAAATAAGCAGTGAGTCAATGAACCACATATCACAAACAGATGGGGTAACCATATTCAAAACTAGAAAAATTACTGTTCTTCTTATGTCAAACCATTAAGTTCTTATTCCATTACTATGAAGAAAATTATAAAGTTCTGTTTAATTTCTTAAGAATTTTCAACTGTTTACAACTTGTAGCTCTGAAGGAATCAAAACATGTGTTTTATAGACACATACAATACTCCTATGAACTCAAACTTTTCTTGTTCTGCATTTGATTTTACATGGGATTAAATATCTCTGCACTTCTAACTCACTGGATCACATTAAATTCAGAATTTATATGTATTACATACAGTTTAAGCTCTGGACCACGTTAAATTCAGAATTTATATTTATTACAGTACAGTCTATACTCACGGTTATAGGTCACAAGTTTGCTCCTGAACAGGGATGTTTCTTTGAAAGCTCTTATTTTAACTTAAAGTTTTCATTAAACTCAATTTATACCCCATAAAAACTGAATGGATTCTAGGCATTTATATTCACTTACACTTTAAAAAAAAAAGTCAACTGAGAATGGGCTAAGTAAGAAGTATTCATCAATGAATATATCTCCTTTACTTCCAAAGTCACTATCAGCATGCCTGCATCAATTTGGTCCAACTCTCATTAAAAAGGAACAAGCACAAGATCCTAAAGAACGAATTTCACATACAGTAGTTTGGCCTCAATTTAATCATCCATGTGAGCGAGGATAGACATAATAAGACAGGCTTTCACAGACAAAAACAAAACAAAAAACAAACAAAAAAACCTTTCAAACTTCAATGTATCTCAGACTTGAAGCATCCATTCCTGAATATAGTACCATTCCCTTAAGATCCGGAAGACAAGAGGAGCTAGGCACAGGGATGGGTGTGACTGTTTTGCCTGTTAGTTTTCTTTGTCAATTAGACAGAAACTAGAGTCATCTGAGAAAAGGAAACTTCAGTTGAGAAAATGCCTCATGAGACTGGCCTGGAGGTAAATCTGTGGGGCATTTTCTGGGCTAATGACAGATGTGGGAGGGCCCAGTCTACTGTGGGTAGTGCCATCCTTGGGCAGGTGGTCCTAAGATGGTTAAGAAAGCAGGCTGAGGAAGCTACGGAAATTAAGTCAGTAAAGAGCGTTCTTCCGCAAACTGCCTTAGCTTCCCTCAATGATGGACTGTGATGGGGATGTGTAGGCCAAAGACACTCCTCCCCAGGTTGCTTTTGTTCATGGTCTTTATCACAGTAACTGAAATCAAACCAGGTCAATTATAATGAATTCCTGTAAAACAGCAAAATCTAACGTTAACTACACGATCGTGTTATCTCGGTGAAGATCAGATCTTGCAGCAAGCATAGAAAAGGAATGCCCAGGAGAGGAAGAAACCATTAAAATGTTATGTCATGGAATCCTAGAATGCAAAATGAAGTCTAGAAGGATGTATTCCTGTTTTGGAGTCTATAGATGAGAAACAAGTTAAAAAAAAAAAAAAAAAAGAAAAAGAAACGAAGTGGAGGTGGGGGCGGGAAGAAACAACAAAAACAACTGATTCCAAATTTATAGATGACAAAAGATTACAGTCTCTGTGGAAACATACCTGAGTTTCAAAAGATTTCAATTAATTAAATCGAGCCCTTAACATCCAGTTTCTGGGCTTGCTTTACAGCAACACTGTATTGCTTTAAAAATTCAAAGGTCTCTATCTAGATACTTATTAACTAATAGCTCTATACATTACTCACTTGATTCAATTGCTCCCCCCGTGCTACATTATTTATTGCCCAAAACTAACACCCCTAATTTGACAGCCCCAAACTAAAGAAAGCCCACACTTCACATCTCAGTAAGGCCTGTTTCTCCAAGGACAAGTTTTGTTTACACTTCTCCAGGTCTTTTCTTTAAAAAGTAACAACAACAACAATCCCACATCTTTAATCTAGAGAATAGTGTCTGTCAGTCTTGTGGAATCAATCAGAAGCAAGCTATCTACAAACGTGTATTATTACCTGGGGAAAAACCTGTTTCGTGTTCTCAAAAACCATCTATGATCAGAAAAGATTCCACATAGAGCAATGTATACATAGGTAGTTTTGAGACAAACTTTACTGACATCAATCTTTTTCCTCACGATAGGTTCCCAGCTAGGAATCGAAAGCTCGCATCTTCACGTACTAACTCTCTTCCTCTAAAATGAAAGGGAAGCTGAATAAACAATCTGGACATTCATATCTGACTAACCAAGAATCGGCTGTGCTGGTGTGTAATCCAAGGGCCAAGCTACACTTTGCCCCAGGCTGATAATAACATGATCAAACAACTAAAGATTAGAAAGTACAGAGTTTCGAGTCATCAGGCTCGGTTCTCTTCACCTCTCTAAATTCTCTATGGAATCTGGCTTCGTAGAACTAGAACAAGTTGCATGCTGACAAACGGCCTGAAAGTGATCATCAACGGATACAGGGAGCATGTTTTCATCCGCTCAGCCTATAACCGAAAGCGACCTCGCAAACCCTTAGGTACGACATGGTAACTGCTACTGGGTGTTGGGTCTTGACCTTAGGCAGGGCGCGACAGACGACTCCTAGGGGACAACCCAGTTCAGCACTCGGGACAGAATCACCCCGGTCCTATCCACCAGGGCCAATTCTAAACCAAAGCGACGACTACAAAACTTCCTCCCTGTCCATTGCACTCCTTTATTTTTATTTTTCCTTTCCCTCCGGGCGTCCCCTGCACGGATTATTACATCTCTTGATTTGTAAGTCGCAGCATCGGCCTGGGACGCTAAGGCGGGGAAAGGGCTGCCCCGGAACCGAGAGGCGAGGGTCCTTCCCGAGCCGGGGGAGCGCCCCGCGGTGACCCCGGCCGCCGTCGCCCCGCCCCCAGCCGCCGTCACCTGTCCTCTAGCAGGGGCGCGGCGCCACGGTCCCGTCCGCCACCACGGCCGCGGCCCCGGGGAAGCTCATGACCGACGCCGGGTTCTCGGCTGTCCCGGGCGCGCTCCTGCCGCCGTCGCCGCCGTCGCCGCCGTCCCCGCCTTCCGGACCGACAGCCGCCGCCACGTCCGCAAACCTGCGCTGCGTCATCGCGTAGAGTGGGCGGAGGTGCGAGGGCGCGGGCGGGGGCGGGGAGCCCGGGACCCGGGCGGCCAACCGCAGGCCCACGCTAGCGCGCAGGCGCGCCGACGCCGCTGGGGGCGGGGCCTGGATTCGGCCCCGCCTCCGGCCCCGCCCCCTCCGGGGGCTCCTAGCCGATTTGGATCACGGCACTCTGCGGATCGGGCGAGCCCAGCCCACCACCCGAGCAGAGAAAGACAGACGGAGGGGGCAGGATGAGGGGCCCACGACTAGCCGCTGTGCATTTCTTCTCGCTCGCTCGGTATCTGGAATTTTCTTCCCGATGGGGCAGAAGAAAGCACAAGCACAGGGTTAACCTTCCTGTTTTAGAAAATCCAACTGTGAGCCCATCGCCCATCGGGCAGCAAGACAGGCGGAGCGCTGGGCGGGGAGCAGTCTTGGGTCCGCAGCTGAGCGGCCTGAGCCGTCTAGACCCAAGCCAGGGAAGGGTCTGACCTGGAGCTACTCACTGAATGGGACAAAGTTGTCAACAACTTGTAACTAACCTATCGGGACTTGAAAACTAACAGGACGTCACTGGTAGTCACTGTTGCCCTATCTGATGTCAGTGACGTAAGAACCCCATGTCTTCCGACTTAATTTTTATCACAAATTTACTGAAGGGGTAGATGAAATGTTTGTATCTATGCAAATGACTGTACGGCATTTTAATGGTGTGTCTGGTATTTTGTGTTGACTACAGACACTGCACTTCGTCTGAGAGTACTTACCCATTTAAGTCCACGTTGCTTGAACGCCGGATGTACCGCACTTCTCTTTACAGTCTGAATAGCTATTCCTTATGAAGCCTTTGGGACGGCGTTCCAAACCCTTTTCAAAGGGTTTTTTGTTTGTTTGTTTGGTTGGTCGGTCGGTTTTCTGGGTAGTGTCTCTGCAAGGGTTGGGGATTTTACTTACATTGCAATAAGCGCCTTTTATTTGAAGGGATGGGCACTGTGCACTGTGCTGAACAATGCTACAAAGACCTCTAAGCAAAGAAAACCGAAAAGAAAAAGAAACACACAAAAAGTTTGCAGGAGCTGTTCTGTGCCCTGTTGCCCTTGTGACACCGCTTGTCTGTAACCATTTATCACGGAGACATTTTCTCATCAGGAGACAAAGGGTATATTCGTCCGTGATGTGTAGGGCTTCAGCTGTTCCGCCCTCATGAATGTTAATGGAATGAAACCTTCTTTCTGCACGTAGGTTACTTTTCTTATTTTAATGTCAATAGGCCACGGAATCCTTGGAGAGTCTGTGCGATGGAATGAATTCCAAGCATTTCTTCAGGACCTGTTCACTTCGAAGAGACATTCTACAAATATCTGCAAAGCTTTTAAACAATTATTTACATCTAACAAAAATTGAATAATTTGTTTACAAAAAGGCCACGATGTATACATTTTATTATTAGACTCTACAAAAGAAGCAGTTAGCCATGAATTTTGGCTGAGTTCCAAAAAGCTGGCCAGTAGGAACAAGTATTTGTCTTTAGAAAAAGGATGTTCTCAGCAATCCACAAGACCAAAAGGATTCTTTGTTTTTTCAGATCTCATCTGATATGTTTTCCATTAAAATGCTGTAGTTGAAAGTACATTTGTTTCTAGGAATTTGTATTTTTGTAACTAACATTAATGTTGAGCCAGAGTAAATCTTGTGTGGCATAGAGTATAAATTGATACAACCAATGAGGAGGGCCATTTATTATTATGAATTAAAATTAAAAATGGAATTGGCTGGGCTGCAACTTTATTAAGTATTTACCTTAATTCATTTATAGATACAATTGAATAAAATTTGACAGATAAGTTCAGGAATGTTTACTACATACAGTAATGGCTAAGAGGAAAAAAAAATCAAAGTGTTCATCATTGCTAACGGATAACTTAGGTTCATTCATCATTGCTAACTGGATAACTTAGGTTCATTGAAGCACTGTAATATTTGTTCAAAAGATTTAAGTTCATCTTTATTTACAGATTTTTCATTAATTTGTCTATAAACACTAGGTTAAGGAGTGTATACAAGAAATGTATTTCAGTCATTGCAGATCCAGTTCCTTTTTTACAAAGACAAAACACTGGGCATGAGGACATGCCTTTGGAGCCCAACACCCAAATAAAAATCCAAGCACGCCTTTAATCCCAGCCTTCTGGAGGCAGAGGCAGGCGGATCTCTGTGAGTTCAAGGCCAGCCTGGTCTACAGAGCAAGTTCTAGGACAACCAAGGTTACATAAAGAAACCCTGTCTTAAAAAACAAACAAACAAACAAACAGGCTGGGTGGTGGTGGCACACACCTTTAATCCCAGCACTCAGGAGGCAGAGCCAGGCAGATCTCTGTGAGTTCGAGGTCAGCCTGGTCTACAGATCGAGATCCAGGACAGGCACCAAAACTACACAGAGAAACCCTGTCTCGAAAAGCCAAAAAACAAAAAACGAAAACATAAAAAAAGACGATGGTGGTGCACGCCTTTAATCGCAGCATTTGGGAGGCAGGCAGAGGCAGGTGGATCCTAGTGAGTTCAAGGCCAGGCTGGTGTACATTTTCGAGTTCCAGTTACACAGAGAAACCTTGTCTGGGGAAAAAAAAGTCCAGGCATGGTTGTGTGTATGCCTGTAATGCCAGTGCCAGGGGTGGGGGTGGGGAGTAGAGGCAGGAGGACCACTGGGGCTTGTTAGCCTCCAGTCTAGCTCCAAGTTCAGGAAAACCCTGTCTGAAAGGAATAGGCAAAATGACAGAATAGGACACCCATCAGTTACGGTTTCTATTGTTTCGACCAAACACCATGACCAAAAAGCAAGTTGGGGAGGAAAGGGTTTTTTTGCCTTATACTTCGCTATCACTGTTCATCACAGAAGGAAGTCAGGACAGGAACTCAAACCCCACAGTGGACTGGGCCCTCCCCCACCAATCACTAGGACAGTGTGTTACAGGCCTGCCTACAACCTGTCCTTATGGAGGCATTTTCTTGATTGAGGTCCCCTCCTCTCAGATGACTTCAGCTTGTGGAGCATATATGACTACAAGCATGTAGAAAGATCTCCAAAATACATTTTAATGTTTAAAAAGTAAGTTGTCATGTAGGAGATACAACGCATTGTCTATTGGGATACAATTTAAATGTACCTCTCCCACTTTATTATCAATAAAATACTAAGAGCAGACACGTTTTATTTTTTAGTAACTGGTCATGCTCCCCCAGAGCCGGCTGTGCCGGTCTGAACCATTCTTAAGTTGTTTGGAACTTTGTATCCAAGTGAACCAAATCAGTTCCTTTAGAAATCAAAGCCTTGTGGAGGCTTAGGCTTTCCTTCTTTTCACATTTCTTCCAGATCCCCTAGGGCTGGTTTCTTTCAGCTCTGTGTTGCCTCTCTCTGCTACTTTCTATACCTTTTCAGAAGCAAAACTGGAAAGCACTGTTGTACATTAAAGAAATGCAGAAATGAATTTCAAATTGGATTATGGAGTGAATTTTCAAAAACCCTCATGTCTAATCCTCAAACAGTTTATGTACAGCAAACATTACTGCTTCTCTTCTTTAGACATCCTGAAGGTAGAAAATAAGCCACGGCTTGCTTTAGATCTGTTGTGCTGATGTAATAGACTCCTTACTCACTGCTCACCCTGTAGTTTAAAACACCGTGATTAGTATAATCACAGTTTTGTTACATGTGCATGAAAGAAGAGTCAAATGTATCGTGGGAATGTAGGGATGCTTATAAATGCTTATAAGTTATTTAAGGGAGGTTAAATATGACCCAAAATAACTATCTCCAATGTCTCCAGCTATCCAGATTTTATTAGATAAAAGCTAGTCTCCCAAATACTATTCTTAAATTCTTTAGTTAGGTAGACAGTACAGATAGACAGGAATAGTTATATGCTTGTAATTAAGTAGGCTACCTAGTAAAACCTTGTTTCTAATGGTCTTTATAGGAACTGTGGTCACATAGGCAAATCATCATATATGAATGCTCCTATATCCTGCAGCCTACTCATGTGTGTGCCTACCCTTCCCAAAATTTAGCTAAAATGGTCAGAGAGAATTCAGTTAAATAGCCAGGTGTGGTGGTACATGCCTTCAGAATCCCATTGAACCTAGCTCATCAGCTCAGAAGTGCAGAGCTAGTGGAAAGAGAATGCAGAGGTGCACATCTAGCTAGATGCCTTTAATCCTTTGATCCCAACACTCAGGAGGCAGAGACAGGAGGATCTCTGAGTTGGAGGTAGTCTGGTCTACAAAGTGAGTTCCAAGACAGCCAGGGCTACAAAGAGAGACCTTGTCTCGAAAAACCAAAATAATCATAATAACAATAACAAAAATAATAATAAAACAAAACAAACCAGGAAACAACAGCTTATTCTAGCCTAAACCTGTCCAGCTTGACACTACTTCTGCTGACAGTCCTTATTAACAATAGCTGAAAATTCAAGGCAAAAATTCCAAAGCAAAGTTGAAAGTTTCCATGCCCATATTAAGAATTATGGGGCTGGCAGTACAGATGTAGACAAAATTCTAAACAGTCTTAAGAAACACAGAGATGAATACAGAGTTAAAGCCAAAAAGATCAGAGCAAGAGCCACCTAGCTTTAGCTTACCATCAGCAGTAGCTTCCCCCGAGTGAGAGACCTTCTAATGTCTGACTTGTGTTTTTATTGCTTTCTTGTTCTGCTTCCTCATTGGCTCTAAGCCCAGCCACATGACTTCCTCATCACTGCCTGTCTATACAGACCTCCTGGTCTCTATGGTTGGTACTGGGATTAAAGGTTCATGTCACCACGCTTGGCTGTGTCATTGACCACACAGAGACTCTGCCTGCCATGTGATTGGATTAAGGGTGTGGGCTACCACCGCCTGACTGCTGTCCCTGGCTCGCTATGACCTCTGATCTCCAGGCAAACTTTATTTATTAACATACAAATAAAATCACATTTTGGCACAATTAAAATATTACCACATACAGGCCTAAAATCTCAGCTACATGTGGAATTGAGGCAGAGGGATTAAAGTTCAAGGCTATCCTGGGATGGGGGTGGGGCTTAGGATGGATCAAGGACAAGCTGAGAAATTTAAAGAAGATTCTCCCCAAAAATATTAAAAATGAGCTGGGTATGGCTGGATATACACTTCAGTAGTGAATAGCCTGGCTAGTATGTGTGAGACCCTAAATTCTATGCCCAGTACCAGAAAAAGGAAAGAGAGGAGGAGAAGGACATCATCATCATGAGAGCTGTTGGAGGAACAAGAATGCCAGCTCTGGAGTGGTTTGCCCATGAGAAAAGCCAAGGAGCTAGGTTCAGTGGGATGTGAAGGCAGGCTTTTGCTCTGATCAAGGTGAGAGACAATGGAAAGGTTATGCTGAGAGGAGCCGGTAGGACTAAGGTAGAAACAGAGATCATCAAGTAGACTATCGCAGTGACACAGAGGAACACCAAATATCACATTGATTTGGATGAAAAACACTTGGCTTAATACTTTTTTCAAAGCCTCCTGTTTCACGAGGGTATTTAATCTCGGTTCTTATTATATCTTTAGAAATTCTTTCTTCCAAACGTTGATAGTGATTCTGAACTTGGGTTTTCTTTTTGCTAGTAATTCTAAAACAAGACAGATTACCACTGGAGTAAGTGTTGGCTTTAGACCAGCTTTTCCTCTCCCTTCCCACCATGTTTTCTATTGCTTACATTAAAACTTGAGCTGAAATTCTCCTGGCTTCCCAAACTTTAATCCTATCTGGCTTCTAAATCCCCTCAGAGTTATTTGAAGCAAAGCATGCCTACTGACTTCAAAGAGCATTTCACACTTAGATTTACTCAGTCGGGTGTAACAGGAACAGGGAAACTTCCCTCCTTCCCAGTCCGAATAGTGTGTTTGGAAGTGCTGTAGGGAAGAAACACAGACACTCATTTGTTGTTCTTGTTTTGGAAAGGACGTACTTTCTTTTAGAGCGTTTTTATTTGTAAATCTTATTTAAAGGGAGAGTAGATTTGTGTTAAGCGAAATTTGATTCATGTTCTTGTTATTACTCTGTCCTTCGGACCATAGGCAGATTTGGTTTAGCATAATACAAATGAGCATTTGGTTTACACAGATTAATAAATCCTGTCTTTAAATCATGTCTCCAAAAGATAAAACTTTTACTACACCAGTTTGCTAGAAAAGTGCCCTCTGGTATTATTCTTGGTTTGTTGGAATGAGAGAATGTACTATCATGATAAAGAATGATTCTTTGTGTAAAAATATTGTTTGACAGGCAAACAATAAATCAATAAAAATCAATGCACAATCTGTTCCAGTAAAATAGATAAACTAACGGTTTATTTTCTTGTTTTGTTTTTGCAAGAGAATGGTGAGAATTCAAAAAAGAATTTTTGGTATGTTTTCCCCCCAGCTATTTCATTATATATTCCATGAACCACATTCAACTTCCTCTCAATATCTGCCTTAATTAAAATTAAAGTTATGGTGTCATTTAAAAAAAGAATGTCAGACTTGTGCATGTTGTATGTGAGTAACAAGAGCACCCAGATGCATTGCTCAGAGAAAATGTCGGCAAGGAAATGTTAAGAATGGCAACATCAGCCTGTGGTGGTGGCACACACCTTTAATCCCAGCACTTGGGAAGCAGAGACAGGTGAATCTCTTTGAGTTCAAGGCCAGCCTGGTCTACAGAGCAAGTTCCAGGACAGCCAGGGCTGCTATAATTTAAGAACAGTAGGCGAGAGAGAGATTCACACCATGCGACAGAGCTCAAGTGGAGGGTTTATTGGAAGGTCGTGGAGACCTCCTCTGAAAGAGAGATGGCGGAAAAGGGAACAGGAGGCAGACGGAGCATGTCTCTTAAAGCGGGGCATAGCCATGCATGCACGGAGACTACAGTAGCAGCCATGAGCCGGCCAGCATAGCTGCCTGAATACTGCCGAGCTGATGAGCGCCTGGGCACATGGGATGATCTCAGTGGTTGTAGCTGAGGACCGTGGGGGACAGGCCAGTGTAATGCCTGAATGCTAACAAGGGCAACACAGAAACCCTGTTTTCGAAAAACCAAAACCAATCAAACGAAGAATGGCAACATCATCCTCTTCTAGTATTCATGAATTAAAGCAATCTGTGCAAAGTACTGTAATAGCCTTAACAACTGTTGTCCAAGTGTGATCTGCATATTCCTACCAATCCCCAACATTCCTGCACTGATCCTCCATTGTGGTAGTCTCTTTTTCTGAAAATAACTTGCCTTTGAAGTGACTAAACTTTTTATTTATTTTTGCAAGTGAAGTTAATAATATGACCTGAGATCATTTATAACTATGTACATAACCTGCTGTCCTGCTGTGTACTCAGCCTGTTTATGTTTAACCTACCTTTAAGAGAACTATGTAACCAACCTTTCTATGCCTTGGATTTCCCATGCAATTAGCTTTTGCAACCCAAGATAAACGCATAAGTTTAAAATTAAACTATGTAGTCCTCCATGCCTTTGACCCAGAATAATGTACGTGTGTTGTGGTAACCATATGCTGGAAGTAGCCAACAGGTTGAGAGCAACTTTAAAAAAAACGAGTATCTCATAAACGCTGGAAGCAACTTATGGATATATGTTGATGACATCTGTGTGCAGTTTTGAGAGCTGTTCAGTGAAGTCATTTCCTCCCTTGTAAAATGCTGTTAAAGATCTATGGAAACATATCCCTCATTCCTTTCCTATACATGCTTCATGTGATGTCCAATAACTACAGAGCAAAGCCCTTTCTTCGGACAGGCAACACAGACAGGCAAGAGGGGCAGATCAGACACTGTGATAGACAACAGACGACACAAACTACGCAGACAACCACAAACCACAGACCGATGCACAGGAGGAGAACAGGAGAATTCAAATTTGGGCTCACTCTTGGTCTGAACTACTACAAGAGCAAGTCTATTCATTCCTTAATGAAACATTGGCACTCTCAAGTGCTTTCACAGTTCTTTACAAGACTTGGCAGGCTACCCCACCTTAGTATTACTCACTTTCATAGTTAATCCTTAGGGTAAATCAAGGTGGATTAACCAAAGTACATTAGTGTTCACTGCCCTCTCCACTCCTTCTTTTTCCTCAATAAAAAATAAATAAGGGATCTCTGGATATACCTCAGTGGTAGAGTGCTGGCCTAGCATGCTTGAGGTCCTGGGATTAATCTCTAGTGCCACTAGACTAAAAAACAAAAATATAAATGAAAAAAGCTTTTAAAATGTTGATGTTCACTTCTAATGTTCCTTGATTAAGCAGTTAAAAAAAAAAATCTACTGAGGGTTTGAAAGGTGACTCAGCAGTTAAAAACACCTTCACTCTTGCAGAGGACCAGTTTGGTCCTGAGGCTCACAACCTCTTGTAACTTCAGCTCCCAGGAATCCAGTACCCTTTTCTGTCTTCCAAGGGCACCTGCACACATACACATATACACAACACACAGTATATAAATTTTAAAAATAAGATAAATCTTTTCAAAGTATCTATTAAATCTCAACCTTAGAGTATGTGGCTTTTCATTCTTCCCGATGAAACTGGAAATATCCACAAAGCCCTTCAGTTTTGTATCGAAGTATAGTGGTCATCAGGATGAGAAGCTCTGGTACCAGTTCATATCAAAACTGAGCAACCCTTTTTCATCAGAAATCATTATTTTTAGTAGAAAATACTGTAGACGGAAGTTTCTGTCCCACCAGCAACTCCAAATACCTAGCAGTTGCTTCCCAAATTACCACACAAAAGCTTCTATTAATTATAAATGCTCAGTCAATAGCTCAGGCTGTTACTAGCTAACTTATACATTTAAATTAACCCATATTTCTATTTATGCTTTGCCACATGGTGGTACATTTATTAGCATGCATGTTCATCTCCTGCTCCCTCTGTTTCTGGCTGTGACCCCTGACTCTGCCCTTCTCCTTCCCATCATCCTTAGCTTGGTCGCCCCAACTATACTTCAATCGCATTTTATTAAAGCAATTCAAGTGACAAATCTTTACAGTGTACAAGAGGATAATTCAATAGTAAAGTGTAACAAAGAAACACTGAGGGAGTACACCAATTGGTTGTGCCCAAAAGCCCTAAAAATATGCATACACGTAATATTATATGGACTGAACAGGTAATATTTAGGTGGTATGTATGTATGTATGTATATACATGCAACAACAATTAGTGAGAAAAGAGGCCATGAAATTTCAGGGAGAACAAGAGTGGTGTTTGGAGGTAGGGAAGGAAAGGGATGGGAGTAATGTAATTATATTATAATATCAAAAAATAAAATAAAATTTATATAAAGAAACTGAGGGTATTATCTGTATTTCGGGGGGGGGGATTTTGTTTGTTTGTTTGTTTGTTGAAACAGGATTTCTTTGTACATCCCTGACTGTCCTGGAACTTGCTCTGTAGACCAGGCTGGCCTCAAACTCAGAGATGGGGTGAATTTTTTTTTAACATTTACAAAATAAGTCATTTACTTCAGGAGAAATATGACAATACTTACTAACATTAATAGAATTCAAATTCTTAAGCCAAACTTGTATTTTAGAAAATTTTTATTGTCTGTGAAGTTGGTAGGCTCTCAAAACTAAAATAATTTTGTGAGGAGATTGACATTGGTAACAGGAGAGCGATATTTGAAAAATATAGAAAATCTGTCAACATGTGGGAATCTGTACAACTTCAGTGACCCAATAATTTCCAAATAAATAATTCATTGATACTACAAAATCATCCACAGATTAAAAAATCCAATCCAGGTGAAAGGTTAAGGTATTTCAGTATTGTAGTGGTTTGAATGAGAATGGCCCCAATAGACACAGATGTTTGGATATTTGGTCCCTGTTGGTTGAACTGTTTGGGAAGGATTAGGAGGTGTGACCTTGTTAGAGGAAGTGAGTCACTGGGGGTGGGCTTTGAGGTTTCACAGGTTGTCATCCATAGTGTGTTCTCTGCCCATCCCTTACAGATCCAGATTGGAGATCTTAGCTGTTCCTACCATCATTCATTTACTCTGACATCATGGACTCTAACCCTCTGGAAACATGGGCCAAATTAAATGCTTTCTTCAATAAGTTGCCTTGGTCATGGTGATTTGTCACAGTAATAGAAAGGAAACTAAGACGAATGTGACTAAGCAAAACAACCTTACTGATGTGGTTTCAGGTGCTACATTGTAATTGGCCTTTACGAAGTTACCATCTATTGAGTGTGAGCATAGTATCAAAGAAGAAGATACAAAATTATATGGAAAACCTGTAACATTTCTTTCCGTATTCCAATTATAAATTCACATGAAGCCAGATTCATTTTGTGTGTTTGAGTCAAAATAAGAGGACAGAATAATACAAAGCAAATCTAATAACATAATTATCAATAAAGCATATAAGTGGCGGATTAACACAGAGAAATCACTGGAATTTCTTTACACTAATTGAAGGATTTGTAAGATGCATTGAGAAAGCAACTCCATTGGCAATAGCATCAAAATAATCAAATGCTTAGAAACATGGTCAGTTCAAGACTTGTACAGTGAAACTCTATACAGTAATGCTGAAGGAAATTAGACAATTTCTAAATAACTGGAAAGACATAGTAGGTTGACCAAGACTTAAGATCACTAGCAGGTATTGCTTTTGAAAGGTATAGATTCAATATGATCCTTATTAAAAATCTCAATGGCATTTTTTGTTATTTTTTAAAATGGATCACTTTTTCTATTTGACAATTTCATATATGGACTGTATTCTGATTACTCTCCCCCACACCCTTCATATCTCCTTCCCATCCCTATGAATTGTCCCATACCCATCATCCCTACTTGCCACTTGCCAAGAATTATGACTTTTGGTTTTGTCTTATGACCTATTTTTTTTTTATTGGAACCATCTGTGAGACCTTTGGACTGGGGTTATTGGTGAGTATACACCTGAAAGCAATGATTTGTCCAACCCTGAATCTATCAGTAACAAACAATTCAGCAATAATTTTTTAAAATTTGCATCTATTAATTATATGTAAAAAATGGATTTCACTGACATTACCATATATGCATATAATATGTTTTGATCATATGTATTCTCTAATACTCTTTTTGTCCCTCTGTAACTCCTGCTGTTTCCCTTCCTCTTCACACCCTTCTGCCTCGTGTGTGTGTGTGTGTGTGTGTATGTGTGTGTGTGTGTGTGTATGATGGATGAATTCTTTACAGGAGAAGCGTGGCCTGTGGCTACCCCACTGAAGGAAACGTCTGTCTCTCAGTAGCTATCAGCCTGTAGATCCTCAGGGAGGGGTGAGGCCTCATGAGCCCCTTCCCCTGACTGACATCCCATCGAGGAAGGGAATGTCGATAAGCCGAGCCTTGTGCAGACTTGTGCATGTATTCACAGCTACTGAGAGTTCAAGGACGTATCAGCCACATTATTCCCAGAAGACGGCTTTCACCACACTCCACTCCTTCCTCTGATGCTCAAGTTCTTTTCCTGCTTTTCCCAGGATGTCCTCTGAATATTGGTAATCAGTTTTTGAGAGAAAAAGCAGGTGACCTGATGTTGAGGGCTAGATAGGAGGACCAGAAAGTGATTGTCATATTGGGGTGCTGGCAATATTGTAAACTAGAGAGCAGAGACGGTTGGACAGTGTTATGAATGTAGTTCATCTCATTAATGTTTTATTGATTCTTGGTGGACTTCAGATCATGTATCCTGATTCTATTTATCCCTGATAAGTATTATGAAATATCCTCCAGTAGTGAGTAACTCCACCGATGTAATAAGCCAGATCAAACCACATTAATAGTCCAAATTTAATGAGCCAAGCATCCCCGGGTGATCTCAAGGGAAGAGAAGAAACCATGAGGTTGCTCCCAAGGAGGGGGCCTTAAATATCCTGTAGGCATGGTATTTGAGCAGCTCCAGGGGAGGAGCCAACCCATGGGCTTTCTCAGGGGTGAGTCTGGGATGGGAAGAGTGGGCTAGAACAGAGAGTTCTGGCATCCCAAACTTTTCGGGTATATATGGGTGCTGGTTCAAGTCTGGCTATTTTCTGCTGGAAGGGGATGGTGTAGGGAGGGGGAGTCAGGAGTTGGTGGGCTCATGCTCAGTGGGAGGTATGGGTGAAGAAGCATCCAGTTAACTGCCATCCCGGAGACCTCAAGTATCTGTTCCTTGAGGAAGGGGAGAAAAGCAAGTTGCTAGGAGAAAACATAGATTATTCATATTGGCCCTATGAACAGGGCTAGCCATGGGAAGAGTGAAGACGGCCAGAAAGAATGGAAGAAAGATGTGCCCACTTATCCTGGATAGGTGCCCGCTTGAGTCTGGGAGGTGACACCAGCACTGATGTCCCAGGAGCTTGGGGGATGGCATGCCAAATCAGGGGATGATATGTACAGTAGCAGTTCTCTTTTCCAGGAACATGCAGGTGTCTGTAAGACAGCTGGAACAGATTTACAATGTGGTGTCATAGCAAAAAGCTTCTATGCAGTCCTAAAACCTGGGACCAGTAAAATCCACAGAAATATAAGAACTTCTGAAAGCTGTTTGTAGTCAGTGCTCTGTCAGTTTATCAAAAACTGCATTTATCAATGCTAAAACTCTGACCCTCTGAAGTTACATCTAAGGCCTGTTTATCTTTTACTGTGAAGCCAGTGAACAAGGCAAACCTGTCCGTATTTTCAACAGGAAACTTAACTAATGAAGTAATGGACTATCAAGGTGGGTGTAGCCTTGGGGTTTGGGGAAGGAGCTGTTAAACAGGTAAAGCTATCAGTACCCTAGTCATCAAATGCCATGAGATCTGAGAAGGTTAAATATCACCAGAGAAAGTGGAAGTAAGACAGCTTTCCAGTTACCTAGGCAACTATCCCATAGTTGTCCGTGGTCCTTGGAGACAGAGTCTTCAGTACCAGTCTTCAGCTCCAAGCACAGAAGGTCTGACAGACTTCCCAGCAGGATAGGAATTTGGGGAGAGTGACCTACCTCGTCTTGGCAAAGTGGGGAAAACTTCCCCAGTGTCCTGCTTGTTCACAGTCTGGACAGGGTCTTGGCCCTCCGTGGCTGGCTTTGCTACATTTAAAACAGAAGTTCTTTCATGTTCCTTGGAGGAGGTACAGGATGCTGCCAGGAACTGTCATGTCTCTATCATGAGAAGCTTTTTTATTAAAATGCCATATTCTCAGATCCCTGAAGTGGATCAGGGATCATTATTTGTTAGGTATATCTGAACTAGACAGACGTTGTTTAGGCTTAACTCTAAGAACATATATGTATAGGCTAAATCTGGATATATAGTTTACCCAATTAGCTACAGCTTACCAATGTTAGTAAAAGCAAGACAATTAAAAGGAATATCTCAGTAATTATAATCGTTGGGAAGCAAAACCAAGTTTTAACATTGTAAACAATTTGGTGTTTTTAAAATCAATAATAAAGGGAATACAAAATCTGGCTGCCAGCAAGATATATCCCTGCACATGAACTCATGGAGCATAGCCCCAATACCTCAGTAAACCAGCAGTGTTTTAAATCCTATCTTATATAAACCTTGTTTTTAAGACAGGACAGAAATTATCATATAAAATATATACTGGAGACCTAACATCTCCTTGGTGGGGTTACTCCATGTGGTCACGTTTATTTAAGATGGTGCTGAAATCATATGACCCCCTCTTCTCCATCCTTAGTCAAAGTGGTGGCTGCCCATGTGTTGTACTTAATTAAGATGGTGGCAGACCATGTGTTATTTCCCAGAACAATTCCAATTTGGAATTACAAGTTTTAAGTTAACATTTTTCCATAGATTTTTTTTTTTCCGAGACAGGGTTTCTCTGTCCTACAACTCACTCTGTAGCCCAGGCTGACCTTGAACTCACAGAGATCTGCCTGGCTCTGCCTCCCGAGTGCTGGGATTAAAGGCATGCGCCACCACCGACTGGCTTGTCATAGATTTTTTTTAAACCATCTCCAATATTTAGCTGTTTATTTTAATAAGGTAGAACAGCCTAAAATATGAATGGCCAGCAAGCCCAGAGGCAAGTTCTGAGTCCAGGCAGCTAGTTGTAATAGTAACAGCTGAGCTGCTACTAGCTCACACAGAACATATAAACCCAGGCTTTCCAAACCAGTCAGAAACAAGCCTTCAGGGGCCACATGTATTTATACACAAGACTACATACAGGCGCAGACCCATCCATCCATACAAAGTAGACAGGAAGTTTTTAACAAAGAAAAACGAAACTCTCCATGGGAAACCAGGAGAGATGCCAGGCATTGTCAGCCATGGTGCCAGGCTCCCAATGGCCTTGCCTCATGCACCAGAGCTCACAGGAGAAGGTGCTGCGGAGTGTGTGTCGGGGGAGTGACAGAGTACCAGCAGGCTGCCTGGTTGAGTGAGCTGGCACAGCAAGTGGAGGAAAAAGATTTTTAGGAAAGAAGAAGGGGTAGCAGAGTTTATTGAAGGAGAATGGATTTGTGAAGGGCGGAGCAGGCAGGTAGAATTTTAGCATGGGGGGAGAGCAGGACAGGAAAGAGGGACCCCATGGTGGGGGCAGTGGCAGTGGAGGCCAGAGGCAGGGAGGGAGGGGCAAGAGCCATGTGGAGAAGACACTTTGTATGGTGGGAGAGCAGGCGGAAGCAGGGAGTGGCGGAGGGGAAAGGACAGCCCAGAGCCCAAAGAAGTCCTGGGTGAATTTGGATAAATTTTGTAAAAGCCACCCGGAGGGTGATCTGGCTTAGACCACCAGCTGCCCATTTCACAAGCCTGCGCTGAACCCAAGCTCTAAAGCAGTGCGTCTGCTGTGAAGGCTTTTGGGTCGTGTGGGTAGAGGAAGACCCAAAGCCTGAATGTCCTGGCGTCCCAGGGATCCAGACAGGATCGGATTGATCCTGGTGTGGCTGCATCTTGGAAGGGTACTCCCAAATCAGGAGGTGTCCTCGACCCCTAAAGGCAGTGACTTGGAATGGGCAACGTATGGGGCAAAAGCTGATCCAATCCGGTGGCTGGCGAGCAAGTTTAAGGAGAGGAGTGATTTTCCCACGGGGCTAGGGGGGGGGCTGACAAGGGAAAAGCTCAGCTCCTCCCCGGCCAACGCACCAGACGAAAGACTTCCATCCACCAATACAATAAATCAGATCGGGCCAAATTAATAAGACCAGGTTTAATCTGAGCAAAGCAAGTCCTGAGTGACTCTCAGGGAAAGGGAGCAGGAGAGAAACAACATGGCAGGGCTAGAGACCGTGTCTTAAATACCCTGTAGGCGTGGTCTTGAGCATCTTGGGGAGGAGCCAATCCTTGGGGGGGGGCTTTCTGAAGGGCAGGGTCTGGAACGGGAGGAGTGGGGATGGAGCAGAGATTTCCAACAATCCCCACCCCCAGTCCCCTTGCTTTTGCCCTCTGCCTTTGCAACCTCCCCCACCAAAACAAAATTTAAAAGTAACCCCCCCCCAAGAAAAGCAAAAAACACACCCAAACTCCCCAAAACCAGACCAACAACAACAACAAACAAGCGAACAAACGAAAATCCTGGCACGGAAGCTGTAGTGTGGCTCAGTTTACCCTTTAGTCCATACATCTTCACTTGTTAAGTGTTCATTGCCATGAGTCACTGGTCCGATTCGAGGCCCCTGGCTTCTGCTGCACCCTCCACACTGGGCTCCTCTTGGATATCCTGTTGCTGCCTTGTGTCCTGGAGATCCTGCAGCTTTGGGTCTGCAGGTCTGGCCCCTTCATATGCTCCAGCAGATCAGAGATGAGGTGGGTGTTGGGGTGGGCCACCTCCTAGTCCTGGTTCTGGGCCTGGGTGGTAGCTGGGTTGGTCGGTCAGCCTGTCAGCTTTCCCTCATTGTCCCCACCCCACTGAGCTCTCCAGCCCTGCCCCAGCTAGCTCACCGAATGTAGCAGGCCGTGAGGAACTGGGCCAGTTCTCCAGCTCTCACACCCTCAGGTCCAGCTCACCCACACACACCACCAGGGCCAGCTCTACTGTTTCGCTCAGACAAGGTGCAGGGCCTGCTCTCAGGGGGCAGGGCCAGCTCTTCCATTCTCACACCCCAGGTCAGCTCTCCTGCCTGTCACAGGTGGCAAGGGCTGGGGGAAGGATGTATTTCCCTTGTCTTTGCCATCCTATTACATATCAGGGAGGAGGCAGGGGCAGCTCTCCTGCTCTCATGCCCACAGGCCCAGCTCACCTGTACCCCAGCCAACAGGGTCAGCTTTAGTGTGCTGCCCAGGTGAGATGCCCTGCCCACTCCCATGTGCTGCAGCTGGTGAGGGGCAGGGCCAGTTCTTCCATTCTCGTGACCTGGGGCCAACTCTGCCCCTGCTAGAGCTGGCAGTGGGTGAGAGGAGGTAGGGCATTTTTTTCCTCATCCATGCTGCCACATGGCAGATGAGAGGGGGTAGTCAGTCCTTCTGCTCTCGTGCCCCCGGCCTGCTAACCTGTACCTCCACCAATGGGGTCAGCGCTATATTGCTACCCAGGCGAGATGAAGGGCCTGCTGTCCCTAGTGTTGCTGGTGTGTGTGTGTGTGTGTGGGGGGGGGGGACAGGGCCAATTCTCCCACTCTCATGACCTCGGGGCCAGCTCTCCCACCGCCACAGCAGCAAGGGGCAGGGAAGGTCATATCTTCCTCACCCCCTCCACCATACGGCAGATGTAGGGTGGGGCCAGATCTATCACCCGCGTTCTTGTGCTGTGCCGGCATCAACGGGGTCAACTCTACGACGCTGTCCGGGCTAGGTGCCAGGCCCGCTCTTCTGAGTGCTGTAGCTGGTAAGGGTCAGGATCAGCCCTCCCACTCTCATGACCATGGTCCAGCTTTTCCTGATACCACATTACCCCCAAGTGCCCGCCTTGAGGAGATTTCTATCAGGGTCCAGAACAGAAGCTACAAGTGGCTACGGATTCTAATCTGAGGGATATAAAATGAATCCAAGTACACTGAGTTCTTTAGTCCATTCACTTTATTCCTTTAGGTCAATTCTATCTACACAGTTTCAGTACTGTCCTTATATACAGCTCCTCTCTGTGCCCAGTTTTCCTGTCCTCATAGTTTTAGTAAGCTCCTGTGCTTTTGACCTGATCTTCCCCCTCTGTCCCTTTGTCCTCCATCTCTCCTTCCTAGCTCCTTTCTCCTGACTCTCTGAAAACTCTACCCAAGACCTGCTTTACCCTCTATTGAACCTTGGTCTTCCTCTCTTCTCTCTGGCCCTGTAGTTCTGTGTCTCTGTAATTCTGCTCCTGTCCTTAATGCACCTGGTTATGCAAAAAGCCCCATTGTCCTCAGTTGATCTCTCTGCCATGCCCCTAGCCTGATGGAAGGGGATGGTCTGAGCTTCATTTGCACAAGAAAACAAAGCTATGCATCTAGGAGCCTGCTTGTCTCCTAGGCTCAGCAGGGAGGGAGTTAGTACCTAGTGGAACAGTGTCTGAGAAGCTTAGTTGTTTGCCAAAATGGTTTGGAAGTATTTGGGCACACAGGAATTTCATAGCAGTGAAAGGATATACTTTGCCCTGGTTTGGTCGGCAGCGGAAGAGTCACGAGCCATGGTTACCAGAGTTAGAATGGGCTTTATTAGAGAGAAGAGGGGATAGGACAGGAGAAGCCAGGCCTGGCAGAGAGCAGAGAGGAAATAGAATAAAGCCAGAGATTTCATGATCACGGTAGTACGAAGTTGCCAGCAACACCCTGATGACATAGGATGTTATACCTGGAAGAGTGAGAACAGAATATTAACAAGCAGAAGACAGCTAAAATATTAAAAACTGTATAACATCAAATATTCCATGATAAATGGCTTGCCTTTTGACAGACCCTTGGCTGGTAAAAGTATAGCTTTAATACACAGCTGAATCTCTATAATATATTCTTGTGGCCCACAAGATCCTGCTTGCAGTAGAGAGCAAGAGGCAAGGGGGTATCTCCCCCTCGCCCATGCCACTGTGTGACTGATTGTGAGGCTATCTCTCCCACTCTCGAATATTCAAGGCCAGTTCACCTGCACCCCGTCAGCAGGGACAGTTCTACTGTGCTGCCCTGGTGTGGGGGACCCCCCCCCACTTTTTTCTCCAGGGTACTCTGAAGTAGGCAGAAGTGAGAAATATTTAGATAGAAATATAGAGGAGAGAGACAGACAGAAACACAGGCTAGCCTCAGGAGGACTTGGGTCAAAATCCACCAGCCCCTTCTGTCTCTGCTAAAGGGCTTTTAAAGGAATGCCAAAGGGTGGAGCAAAAGACCTCCCCCTGTTGTGTCCAGATCGTGACCCCCAGAGAGACCACCAAAGACGAGCATGCCAGAATGCAAAAGCAAGGTTTAATTTCGGGATATCCAAATGCAATACAAGCCTAGGCAGGGACTTCATCCAATACATCCAACGCAGTGGAGGCTGGAGGAAGTGCCCGCCTGTTTGCAAGCTCAGTTTTTAAAGGGAAAAATCACAAGGTTACATCATTTAGGGGTGCTAGTATGGGTACAATTCTGATTGGCTCGCTTCTAGGGGCTTTCTAGAAATCATGGCTTAATCTTACTTCTAAGGGAGTGGTTGCCCACCACCATTTCTCATTGGCTGCCCTCAGGTGGGGGCATTTCTTTGGTCAGTTACCCTGGAAACCAGGGAGAGGACATTCCATAGTCTGGCAGGCATTATCTCGTGACTACGTTGTGACTCTGTACTTTTACACTTCCTGGTATCTGGAATCTGGACTGACTTGTTTCAGTAACTATTGGCCTATTCCTAGAAGAAGAAATTTTAGGCCTTAGTTTTTGGGTGAAAGCATTTTGGTCTTATTTCTAAGATGGCTCATTTTGGTCTCACACCCCCAGCACAGCCTAGTGCAGACCCTTGCAAACACCTGGTGACCATGCATCCCCTTTGTCACCCTGCTGTGTAAAGCAAGCTCAGATCTCATGAGGAAACCTCTGTGGACCCCAACACCACCGTGGGGAGGTGCTGGGCATTGCACTCCTGAGGGGTGCAGTTGGTGAGGGGAAGGGCCAACTCGGGGCAGTCCTGCTGTCACTGCTTTCAGTGGTAACAGGGGTCAGGGACATCAACACAGACTGCAGCTGTGGCAGGGCCACGGACCCAGACATGGCCCCTGGCAGCAGTCCAGCCAGGATGACACTAGATTTAACTTCACAGGCTCCATCTTAGGGAAAGGGCCACCATCTTAGACTGCCTGCTGTACTCAGTTCCAGGAAGAATCTCAAGAACATGCCATGACAACTTGAACAGATACAGGGCAGTAAAGTTTAACAGGATCCAGATACTCCTGCAGACCTCCTGTCTGTGATTTATGGCCCTTGGGGATATCTAGATAATCCTGCTCAGCAAATCATGGTTCCCCACCAAAAAGTCTAAACTAATGGTTTCAAAATGTGGGTTCACGCCCAAAGTCTGGACCAATAGTTTCAAAAAATCACCTTTCCCCATAACTCCTTCTAAGCAATCCCCAGTTGCCAATTCCCAGCTTGTGATTTTTCCCTATAAAAACTCCCTACTAGTGGGCCCATGGCTGCCGAATCTTCCTTTATCTGCTGCATCGGGGCATAGTTTGGAAGCCCAGGTGCGAATCTGACAATAAAAAGACCCTTGTGTGCTTGAATCGGAAACCGGCCCTTGGTGGTCTCTGGGGGTTCTACGACACCATGGGCCGGGATGGAAGCACGGGTCACTTAGATAGTCATGAACCCCCACATGGCCCCAGGTGTGGGTCCAAATCCCAGGCATCCTCACTGCCTTAAATGATGGCAGGAGCCTTAGACATCAGCACAGGTCCTGTCTGTGGCAGGGCAGTGGACCCACACATGGCCCCGACCACAGCTTAGGCCCTTACGACATACTGGCCCCAGGTAGTAGCACATGTTACTCAGGACTGTATGGGCCCAGCAGCAGCACAGCTCTTGGGTATCAAGAAGCCCACAGATGGAGGGCCAGTTTGTGGGAATCAGTGTGGCCTTTGTGGCAACATGGATCACAGACATCGGCACAGACTCAGGCTTTGGTAAGACCACAGACCCAGACATGGTCCTTGGCAACATCCCTGGCTCAGATGTCATCGTGGCCCTAGTTGGCATTGCAGATCACCCAGATTGGCATGGCCCAATTAGCAGAATGGCCCCCAAATGCCATCATGTCCTCAGGTGGCAACTCAGACCACAGGTATTCATTCAGCCTTCAACAGTGACAGGAGCCACTGACATCGACACAGACCTTGGCTGAGGTAGTCACAGTCTACTTCTGCAGTTTGGAACTGGATGACACCCCATGGCCTTGGGTGGCATTACAGGCCACAGAGGTCTGTATGGCCCACACAGAAGCTTGACCCTCTAAGACCAACATGATCTCACGTGTCTGCCTAGACTGTCGGCCTCTGCATGGCCCTCGGTGACAACAGGAGTCATGGACCTCAACTCAGAGCCCAGCCACAGCAGGGCTGTGGAACCAGACATAGCTCTAGCAGCAGTCTGGGCAGGATGTCACCATGGTCCTGGGTGGTAGCATAGGAATCCAGGATTGGTATAACCCCTGTAGGGACATATCCCTTGGACATCAACTTGGTCGCAGGTAGTGGCCTGGACTCCAGGTGTCCACAGGGCTCTTGATGGTGAAGGGAGCCACAGACATCAACACAGACCTCCCCACAGCTGCATCGGAGTCACCAACCAAGTCATGGACCTTGGCAGACGCCCAGACCTAGACATCTGGCCCTGGGTGGCAAGTAGAGCATCTACCCCAGCGGTCCCTCACTGCCTTCACCTCTTCAGATCAGCCTCTCTCCAATTTTGCCATCCTGTACTCACTCACCATAATTGTGACCAATTGTCTGGTGCCTGGCAGGCTCATATATGGTGATACTTTATTTGTGCTGAAATGTGATTTTATTTGTAAATAAAGTTGCCTGGGGATCATCTATAAGTAAGCCATTTAGCAAAAGTCCAGTGTGGTGGTACATACTCTTTTTTTTTTTTTTTTTTGGTTTTTCGAGACAGGGTTTCTCTGTGTAGCTTTGCGCCTTTCCTGGAACTCACTTGGTAGCCCAGGCTGGCCTCGAACTCACAGAGATCCACCTGGCTCTGCCTCCCGAGTGCTGGGATTAAAGGCATGCGCCACCACTGCCCGGCCTGGTACATACTCTTAATCCAATCACATGGCAGGCAGAGTCTCTGTGTAGTCAAGGACACAGCCAAGCATGGTGACACAAGCCTTTAATCCCAGTACCAACCGTAGAGACCTGGAGGTCTGTATAGACAGGCAGTGACAAAGAAATCATGTGGTTGGGTTTAGAGCTAATGAGAAGGCAGAACAGAAAGGCAATAAAAAAAACAGTCACACAGGAAGAAGGTCCCTCTCACTCAGGGGAAGGACAGCAGTAAGTGGTAAGCTAAAGGGAGTCATGGCTCTTCCTCTGATCTCTTAGGCTTTAACTCTGTATTTGGCTCTCTGTTCCTTATTTACTAAGACCATTTACAATTTCATCTACATTTGGCACCCATGTGGCAAGAATTCATTAAAAACCATTGGTGGCCTCTTACAGGCCAGGGGTTAAAGGCTCCGGCTCAGCCAGAGTTTACAGGCCCCATATTGGTTGTAGTATTAAGGCAACTCCACATAGTTAAAAAGGAGGTTTATTTTGTGGGGTAACTTACAAGTAAAGGGGTAGGTTACAGGGTCCGGGAAAGGTATAGGGCAGTCCAGTGGTGTTCTCTGGAAAACTCTGCTCAGTGTACCTCCAGCGTCCAGGATCCAGGAACCAAGAGAGCTGGCACATCCGGATCTCGGGTCTTAAGGGCTCCTGTCTCAGCCCCGCCTTGTAGGCATGACAGTTACCAAAGCCTCAATGGGGGTAGTACTTGTAGGTCAAAGCTGGAACAGCTACCTACTACATCTCCCTCTTTTGTCTAAATAAGAAGATTTTAACCTAATACAAGACTATATACAATAGGAATGATTATCAACTATTGCCCAGGAGTAATAAGGGATAATGACCTAGATAAGATGGAACTACAACCAACACAAACAATATCAAACAAGAGACACATACTAAAATCCAGAGAAGTCTGGAGCATAGGTAAATGACATGTTACAAAGATCATTCCAAAAGGTGTCCTATGCTAAAGAACCTAAACCTAATATTTAATGTTTTATCTAAGATTTTATATATATATATAAAGTTGTAACTATAACTGCTAGTCTTCAATCCCATCAAAGACCTGAGAAGGAATATAACGATACCTGAGAAATGGAAGATGGATGCAAGCAACTTTTGAGAGTCTTGCAAGAGTAAACAGCTGGCAGCCTGGACAGTCACCTAATGTTTCTCAGCATTGTTGGTGCATTCAAATTGGCTATAGGCCTAGAGTATCTGACAGACCATTTTCAGAAGCAGGAATTCTGAAGGACCATCTTACCCTCTCTTGGCAGAGTTCAGAAGTCATTTTTCCTTGTGTCCCACTTGTCCAGAAGGACAGCACTCGTATTGTCAGTAGTTGAGGCAAGGGCAGTTCTTTGCCCAGTATGCCATTTTGTGCCAAGAAGACAAACTTCCAAATGGAAATGTCTTAGAAGCCCAACGTTCTCTTGGGATTAAATTGGTGCTGCCAGGAGCAATTGTGTCTCACGACACCAGAATTCTAAATTATTTAAATGCCATACTCTCTAGGTCTATGAAGTGTTTGAAGATTACCTGTCCATCCGACCTATGTATCTGTAAATCTGGATAACCTAACTAACGTAACTATAGAGATGACAAGCATAGGTGACTATAAATCTATAAGTCTTATCTACCTAAATAAACTAAGGACTAAGGCTCATGTAAACAAGGTAAACAGTCTATAAGCAAATGTATGGTAAAGAACGATGACTTCAAAATTGTGACAATACACAAGATATTTATAACAGTGGTAGGAATGTGTAGTGTGATATGCAATATGACAATAATCCTAAATATATATTAATATACAAAATATCCTAAACAGAGGTAGAACATACATACAGTATGACAGATAAAAATTTACATTTTTATCAATATACAAAATATTTCAAATAAGAGTAGAAATATATGTACATTACAACAAATATAGTTCTGTGCTGTGGGATGTTCTGTATGGCAAATGTGTTGCTAATTAGTCAATAAATAAAACACTGATTGGCCATTGGCTAGGCAGGAAGTGTAGGCGGGACAAGGAGGAGAATAAAGAAAACTATAGCTACAGTTCTGTATTTGTATCAATATACAAATTATCTTAAACAGGAATATAAAAATACACTGGCCAAACCGGACCTAGCAGTCGGCTGCATGTGGTCAGAGCTGTACTTGACTGTAGCTGCAGCTGGAGCTGCTTGCGGCCAAATCGCCAACTCATGTGGTCAGAGCTTAAGGAAGTCGGAGTTCAGGCCCAAATCACCTCAAGTGGGAGCACGTGGCACATAGCTTTTTTTTCTTCTCTTGGTAGATAGTAGGCTTGCTCTCTCTCTCTCTCTCTCTCTCTCTCTCTCTCTCTCTCTCTCTCTGCAACCAGCTAGGTAGCTGTTTTGAAATTCCCTCGGATTTCTACAGTTCTATGCAGACTTGGTAAGTCAATTAACATATCAGATATCTTAAGAGGAAAAACTACTTAAAAGAGAAAAATTTTTCCATATTAAAAAAAATGGGTAATATCTGTAAAACAGAAGGAAATTGGTCTTTGTTTGATAAAACATTAGGCAGTCTGAAAATGGAACAATTACATGAGAAGATTAATGCTGATGGGATGGATTTCTACATTACACCAATTATGCATATTATTAGTTTACTTATCCTTATTTTACAATTTAAAAAGATAGTCAATTTAAGTGCCAGGATAATAGCTTTAGAAAAGCCTATTAAAATGAATTATAGAAAAATTCAGACTCAGACAGAAGAATTTAAGAATGAAATTATTTCAGGATTGGATTATTAGGTTACAGAAAGAAAGCCTATTTTCTTTTTTTTTTTTTTTTTTTTTTTTTTTGGTTTTTCGAGACAGGGTTTCTCTGTGTAGCTTTGCACCTTTCCTGGAACTCACTTGGTAGCCCAGGCTGGCCTCGAACTCACAGAGATCCGCCTGGCTCTGCCTCCCGAGTGCTGGGATTAAAGGCGTGCGCCACCACCGCCCGGCGAAAGCCTATTTTCAAACAATCAAACTTAATTTATCCGGTAACCGTACAGCAGCTACCTGATCAAGTGCATGTACAAACAAATTGGACTCAGGCTGAAATGTTAGATTTAAGAAGGTTTAAGGAAGGGGTTGGGGATTTAGCTCAGTGGTAGAGTGCTTGCCTAGTAAACATAAGGCCCTAGGTTCGGCCCTCAGTTCCAGAAAACAAAACAACAGAACAAAACCAAACAAAATCAAACAAAACCAACCCCAACCCCAACCCACAACCCACAACCACAACCACAATCACAACCCCCAACAACACCCAACCCCCAACAACACCCAACCCCCAACAACACCCAACACCCAACAACACCCAACACCCAACAAAACCCAAGACAAAACAAAACCCAAACCCAAACAAAACCAAACCCAAAAACAAACCAAACCAAGCCCAAAACCAAACCAAACCCAAAACCAAACCAAACCAAACCCAAAACTAAAGCAAACCAAACCCAAAACCAAACCAAATAAAACAAACCCAAAACCAAACCAAACCCAAAACCAAACAAACCCAAAATCAAACAAACCCAAACCCAAAACCCAAACCCAAAACAAACCCAAACCCAAACCCAAACCCAAAACAAACCTAAACCCAAACCAAACCCAAACCCAAAACAAAACCAAACCCAAAACAAAACAAAACATAACGAAGGAGGCAATAGTCTCTTATGGCATGCATTCCCCATTTGTAAAGCAAATGTTAAACTCATGGTCAACTTGTAATAGGATTATCCCTCAAAACTGGAAAGAACTTGTAGCCGCTGTCCTGGAACCTGGAGCACAGCTGCAGTGGCGCATGTGGTACAGAGATGAGGCTAAGACCATAGAAAGTCAATGGAGGGCTAGAGGTGTGGAAATTTTCCAGGATCAGCTTCTTGGAGAAGGCTAATATGCTGAAATACAAAGGCAATGTTTATATGATAACCAAACCCTAATTCTATGTCGCATGGCAGCCATGAATGCATGGGACAGAATTGAGGAAGCAGGAAAGAAAATTGAGTCATTTACAAAGGTTATACAGGGCCCGAAGGAATCCTTCACAGGTTTCTTAAGACTGTCTTCAGCAGTAAATAGAATGGTCCCAAATTCAGAAGCTAGCCAGATAATAATCGAATCTTTGGCTTTTGAGAATGTGAATGCAGCATGCAAGAGAATAATCAGGCTGTTAAAGGCAAGATCTGCACCCTTGGAGGACTGGATCAGAGACACAATTAATGTTGAGTCTCATGGCCATGATGATATGTGGAAAGCAGAAGAAATTTCAAGAGGTTGAAGGAATGTCAGATGTTTTGGATGTGGAAAGCAAGGTCATTTGAAAAGGAACTGTAAACAGGGCATTCCTAGAAACAATGTTTCTTCAAGGAACAATGGCAACAGAATTCCCCTTCCTTCTGGAGTATGTAGAAGGTGTGGTTAGGGTAAACATTGGACCAACCAATGTAGATCAACAAGGGACAGACAAGGTAATCCTTTGCCTTGGTCTTCAGGAAACTCCCAGAGGGGCCTCAGGCAGGCCCCCACAGCAAATCCAGTTCAGACCTTCCCTGCCATCATAGAAGAAATCCCTACTCAGAGCAATTAAATAACCAAATGCCTATTGGAATAAACCAGGCTGCTTGGGGTAATAGAACAGCTGAGGCAGAGAAAATAGAAAATTCAGAAGAAACCATAAAGAAAATTTTTTTGGCAAACTTCTATAAATGAACAAAGACCAAAATTAATAATAAGAATAAATGATGTTTTGTTATCTGGCTTAGTAGACACAGGTGCTGACGTGGCCATAATTGCACCAGAATTTTGGCATCCAACTTGGCCTCTGCAGGAGGTAAATATTCAACTGTTAGGGATTGGAACATTATCTCAAGTGAAACAGAGTGCAAGATGGCTCAAATGTATAGGTCCAGAAGGACAGAGAGGAAAATTAAAGCCATATGTGGCTAACATAGCTATGAATTTATGGGGACAAGATCTGTTACAACAATGGAATACTCAGATTAACATCCCTCCAACCTCAGAAACAAATCATAAACTAACATATGTTTCTGAGAGAAATATTGGAAGGCATCATTCTAATAAGTGGTCACCAGTCATCCAGATTGTACAAGAACAGGGCACAATAACTGATGATCTTCCAAAGACACCAACAGCTCTACCTTTAAAATGCTTAACAGACAAGGCTGTATGGGTTCAGCAATGGCCTTTAACAACAGAGAAACTCCAGGCTTTAGAAGAGCTGGTAGAAGAACAGTTAAATGCTCAGCATATTAAAGAATCAACCAGCCCTTGGAATTCTCCTGTATTTGTTATTAAAATGAAATATGGTAAATGGAGAATGGTAACAGACCTTAGAGCAATTAACAAAGTAATTCAGCCAATGGGCTCTCTACAATCTGGAATTCCTTTGCCTACTCTGTTACCTAAAGGATGGCCTCTTATAGTTATCATTTAAAAGACTGTTTCTTTTCAATACTCTTACAAGAAAAAGACAGAAAGATTTGCCATCACAGTGCCTACTTACAATAATTCTCAACCGATTAAGAGATATCATTGGAGGGTTCTCCCACAGGGAATGTTGACTAGCCCAACTCTGTGCTGATATTTTGTACAACAGCCATTGGAAGTGATACGTAAAAAAATTTCCTAAATCTATAATTTATCATTATATGGATGATATTTTACTAGCTGACTCAAATGCAGATACTTTAGAAAGAATGTTTGAAGAAGTAAAGAAAAATTTGCCTTGTTGGGGATTACAAATTGCTCCTGAAAAGATACAAAGAGGAGATTCTATTGATTATTTAGGATATAAAATAGAGCTACAAAAAATTAGACCCCAAAAGGTACAAATTAGGAGAGATCAATTACAGACTCTTTGTGACTTTCAAAGTTTATTTGGAGACATTTCTCATCTATGGACTATTGTTGGGGTAAAAAATTATAAACTGAGTAATTTTTTCAAAACTTTAGAAGGTGACAAGGACTTAAATAGTCCAAGAGAATTATCACCTTAAGCTGAGAAAGAA
Source organism: Peromyscus eremicus (assembly GCF_949786415.1). Lineage (NCBI taxonomy): Eukaryota > Metazoa > Chordata > Mammalia > Rodentia > Cricetidae > Peromyscus > Peromyscus eremicus. The sequence goes on from NC_081427.1 coordinate 69,547,424, forward strand.
TTGGCCGTGGTAGAAAAGAAAGTACTAGAAGGACATGTGGATCATGTTTATCTAAAGCTGGATTGCATTTTGGTTATTTTACCCTCTAGGCATTCTCCTACAGGAATTTTAATGCAGATGAAAGATATTATATTTAGCAGAAGTCCGGCATGGTGGCACATGCCCTTAATCTGATCACATGGCAAACAGAGTCTCTGTGTAGTCAAGGACACAGCCAAGCATGGTGACACAAGCCTTTAATCCCAGTACCAACCATAGAGACCTGGAGGTCTGTATAGACAGGTAGTGATGAGGAAATCATGTGGTTGCGTTTAGAGCCAATGAGAAGGTAGAACAGAAAGGCAATAAAATAACAGTCACACAGGAGAAGGTCTCTCTCACTCAGGGGAAGGACGGCAGTGAGTGGTAAGCTAAAGGGAGTCGTGGCTCTTGCTCTTATCTCTAAACTCTGTATTTGGCTCTGTGTTTCTTATTTACTAAGACCATTTAGAATTTTATCTACACTCATAGATAAAATTCTTTCTACCCCAAGTCTAGAGACCTGATGTGGAGTTGTACTCACCCTCCAGAGTCTGCCAGGCCTCTCAACACCAAGTGATTCTAAATTTTCACATTTTAAAATGGGTGACTTTTGGGTGGTATGTACTTTATTATAATAAAAAATAAATATAGGTATTTCTATAACAGATGTCTGAGAGATTTGTAAAATGACAAATGATGTCACTGATTTCACTAAATATTTTTGTCTCAACAGTGCATTTTCATAAAAATACAAAATTTTTATTTCTATGAACTGGGTACTTCAATTAGTAAATATGTATTTTTAAACACATTTAGCTGTAAGTTTTATGACTACACATATTGGTGGCTAGCTGTTAGTCATGACTTTGGGTTTTAGAAAAGCAACTGCATCTTAAGGAAGGACCTTGACAGTTACTGGGTTGCTCTGGAAAGAGTCTCTCCAGTGTTATCAAGCCAAGGCACTATGAAGGTCATCAGGTTTAGAAGGCTTTCTGACAATATTAGTCAGTGCTGAATACAAATGTTGCTGCACAAAGTATAATTAGGACATCGTTCTCCCAATCGTATTAGTGAGTAAAAGCTAAGTAAGCTGAGGGTGTGCTAAGGACTGAAGAGGATAGAATTAGGACAAAAGAAAACCAGAGGACGGTGGTTTAAATAGAAATGTCTCCCACACGCTCAGCTCTTTTACCACGTGGTCCCATTTGGGGGTGATGTTTGGGAAGGTTATGGACAGAGGGGCTTGCTGGAGGACACACATCATTGCTGGTGGGCTTTCATATTTGGTCAGAGGAGCTTCTCTCTGAAGTGTGCAGTGATGTCTGTGGAGACTCACCCGGTCAGGGTTGAGTGACGGTCGAATGCTCAGCCATAGATGAGACATCTGTTTCACCCCGTCCAGAGCTCAGGAGGTGTGGTAGAAGAGGAAGGGGGAAAATGTAGGAGATGGAGGAAGGAGTGGAGTGTGAGGAAGAATAACTTCATCTCTGTCCCTCCTGGAGGCTTACAATCTGGAAGAAGTTCAAGTAAGCAAGGAAGTAATTCTTGGAGTTTAATTGGGAGGTGAAGGTTTGCTCTGTACTGTTTGAGAAATGGGCAAAGCGTGTTCATGATTGAAAATGACTGTGGGGAGCCAAGCAGTGGTGGCATACACCGTTAATCCCAGCACCAGGGAGGCAGCGGCAGGTGGATCTCTGAATTTGAGGCCAGCCTGGTCTACAGAGTGAGTTCCAGGACAATCAGGGCTACACGGAGAAACCCTGTTTTGAAAAACATAAATAAATAAATAAATAAATAAATAAATAAATAAATAAATAAATAAAATGAATGTGGGGAAAGAAAAAAAGAGGGAGCTGAGCGTGGTAGTCCACACTTTAGACCAGCACTCAGGAGGCAGAGGCAAGGGGATCTTTCTAGGCCAGTCTGGTGCACATAGTGAATTCTGGGATAGTCAGGGCTACATAGAAAGACCTTGTATCAAAAAAACAAAACAAAACAAAACCCCAAAAAACCAAAATCCAAAAAACCAAAACCAAACAAACAATAACAACAACCAAAAGAAAATGAATGTGAGGGACTGGAGCCAGAGCTTAGCAGTTGACAGTGCTTGTTGCTTCTGCAAGGAAGTGGGTTCAGTTCCCAGTGCTTATGACGGCTCCCAAACATCTGTACCTCCTGTCCCAAAGGATTCATTGCCCTCTTCCAACCTCTGTGGGCCCTATGCCTGTGGAGCACACACATATATGTAGGTAAAACAATTCATACACATAAATACATCTTATTTTTTTAAAAGAAAATGAATGTGAAGCATGGGAATCTCCCAAGATCTCATGTTATCATAAACGACAGTGATTCAGTCAGTCGGTTGGTAAGAAAGAACAGACTAAGTTAATGTAATAAACTGACTACTTAGGTATTGAGCAGCACTTTCTTAGGTTAGTCTTACACTGAATGCAAGTAAGAAACTTCCTCTGTAACTTCCAGAACGCCTCTAACCCTTGACTCCAATTTAGGAAGCTCTAGGGATCATTCTATTCCTGGGAGATTGTCCGGAGCTAAGTGCTATGTGGCTGTGCACGTGCACGCTCGTGTGTGTGTGTGTGTGTGTGTGTGTGTGTGTGTGTGTGTGTGTGTGTTAGATGACAGCCTGGAACCTCTTCAGTATTGCTGCCCAAATTCTCTCCTTGTAATAGGAGGCAACCACAGTTATCTCTCTGTGTGCGTAGGCCAGTCGTTTGGATATCAACACTGTTTGCGGCTGCTGAGCTCTGGAATAGAAATAATGCTTGTCTATCATTTGCCCCACCCACAACACTATCTTTAAACTTGGTTGTACAGGAAACAGTGGCAAAATTGTTTTCCATTCCAGATCAGTCCATTCAGCCTGTCTTCCCATTCCAACCTTCTTCTCCCTCTTCCACAGTTTCTATGATTAGCTAGCTTCTAATGGTTTGTTTTTGCTTTTTATTCACAGCACCGGCCTTTTTCCTTGAACCCCAGAGGAGACAAGAGGTTTCCGATTAGAGGCAGATGATCTGGCACAGATCAGATGTGCCCCGGTTCTTACCGGCACCCGCTTCATTCAGTTCTGTTCCAGTGGCCTCCCATCATCTCCCTCCGACCCTCACCTCTCACTATAGCCACAAAACCTGCCTTGGTGCTCCAAAGTACGAAAAACAGGGAGCCTGGCACTGCATCCGAATCACCATTTTGAGAAGCACAGTTGATCTTCTTCTTCCCATGTGCAGGAGTATTCTTCTACCATTATTTTAAGTAAACAGAGGCTCCCTGTAAAGATTATCATGCTTGCTAAGTTTAGTTTCAGGCAAGAGCTGGGCATTTGAGTATGTGCAACTATAAAAGTTTCCTTTAATTAGTGGAATGCAGAGATATTAACTGATTCATGTGTTTTATTGAATAATTTAAATAAAATAAGATAAATAAAATAATTTAAATCAAGTATATATACTGTGACAGGGTTTCTCTGTATAGCTCTGGCTGTCCTGAAACTTGCTCTGTAGACCAGGCTGGTCTTGAACTCACAGAGACCCACCTGCCTCTGCCTCCTGGGATTAAAAACGTGTGCCACCACTGCCAGGTACTGAGTGATGATGAAAATGAGTAAACCGTCATTTTAAATTAGTAAGAAAATGAAGCATTAGTTTGAACCATATGGAATTATTATTTAGCAATTTTGACGTTTTGTGATTACTTATCATTGGAAAATATAAGTTTCAAGGCTGGGCTTAATGCTGTTTTAAAGGTTTTAAAGTCTTTATTACCTTAGTATTTTCTTACTAAGGAATTCTTTTTAATTTTAAGTTTTTCTTTCCCATGGTTTCAGTTACTTCACACTTGCCAGTAGAGGGCGTTGAATGCCTTGTGAGCTCACTGAAAAATATAAAAAAAACCCCAAAATCCACAAATGCATCTGGTTATATACAGTTTCCCTCTCCTGCTCTCCACTTGGACAATTCAACTTGACGCTGCGTAATTCCGTTCTCTTTTCTTTTGTTCTATATGCTGGCAGAACCACCACACAAAGATGAATACTTTCAGCACCTTTCAAGTCTGTCAAAGCGGCAGCTTTCCCGTTCCAGCCCACGGGTACCTCATTTGGCAGTGGACAAAGGGACGCAGAGTCTGCTCGTAATTAGTTTTGTTTGGGAAAGAGTTTCTTCCGAGCTAGTGGCCACCCGTGATTTTATAATTATCAGAAGTTAGCTAGCTCAGCACTTCTTGCAGCAAATATTCACAACTCACTTTCTCGCTTTTGGAAGAAAGGTATAAGAGGGAAGGGAAAAGAAAATACCGAAGAGTATTAGGGAGCTCTGGTTTGTCTGAGACTACTTGCTCTGGGATTGCGGCGAGCAAGCCTGGGCTGAGCTTGTCTGCATGGCACTGTTCCCGGGACAGTCGTAATCCTCTTTTTCCTTTCTCAGAACTTTACAAAGAAGGTCACTTAAATAACGAACTTCTCTTTTCAAAAAAAAAAAAAAAAAAAAAAAAAGGCAAATCTAGTGTGTGTTTCCTGATGGAATCCAACTTCTAACACCTGCAGACAACACAACAGAACTCTGGGGAGCACTCTTTTCATGAGTTTCAATATGAATTGAAAGCTGGAACACCCCCAACTCAGCTCCGTGTTACATGAACCAGGTACCCACATGTAAGACACGAACTGTACAAGACTCTGCATGATGCCTACACCCTTCCTCCTTTCTTCCTTTGGGGCTTGGTTTTCCCACCCATGTAGGAACAGACAGTGGGATCTTTGTTTCCAGGGGCTTTGATTTCAGTCACTGGTAAAGTAAACATTACCTCAGATTGGAGAAATCCTCAGTAGAGCGCAGGGGTCCTGGGAGAGCTTTTTGTACCCAGCACTGATGTTGTTATCAGGTTATCTGGCGTAGCTTGCTTGCTGAGGACAGTTTAATTGCAGCGCCCTGTGCAGATTCGGTAATCCTGTCCTGGGTCTTGAAGATGTAAGCTGGTTCGCTTCTGGAAGGAGACCCAAAGGACAAAGACAGAAGAGAAGCTTGTCTTCCCTCACTGTAGCCTGGCTCTCTCTCTAAAAACAAACTTAAGGCCCTTTAGGGTCTCATCAGGCAGATTTGCATTTATACTTTAACTCAGTCTCAGGCTCACACAGAGTGGGTGAGCTCAGCTCTGACTTAATTCGGCCATAATGGAAGATAATCGAAAAAGAACTCAGTAAGTGCTTTATTGAAAACTAGACTCATTTTGTGGCCCATTGTAATGATCACAGAAACATGCGATTATTAAAAAAAAAAGCATTTTAAAACAGGAAGGTCCATTTTAAATTTGTTGAACGGAGACTGTATTGTTTAGTGGTAATGCCGGATGTAAATATTTACTATGTTACATGCTAATTCTGGTTCTTGTTAATTATGTTTCAAGATGGGATACATAAAAATGGAATTTAAAGAATCCTACATCAAAAATTTAGAGATTTTATTATTTACCAAAGTATTTTTATCCCCCCACCCCTATATACCTATATAAGCTACTGCCAAGGAAATAAACTATTTAAATTCAGCACTTGATACATTTATTGCAACACAGGAAGGTTTTTGGAAACTGTGATTGTTTTTCACTATATCACCAAGAACGTAAATGCAAAGTATTTCAAGGTAATTTTGTGGAGTGGAAGCCTTATTATCTGTCCTTGAAGAGAAAGCACAGACAGAAATCATAACCATGGCCCAACTAGAACTTGATGTCAGGGGTGAAGGATTTCTTAGTCTCATTTCCCCCAACCTCAAGTAACAGACCTCCAGAGCTTCAACATTGATTCAAGAGAAAGGATGGCGGAGTCACTGCAGAGGGGCTCTGACAAGTGGGCAGACAAACGCTGCCATGGTGACATTTCGATATGCAGTGTGGTTAGGGAGCCTTGATGATTTCCTACCCCTGCCGTTGAAGCAAAGTGACAAGCCATGGGAAGTGCCTGCCACCCAGCAAGCCTAAAGCAGAGGTAAGCTGGAGGAAGATTTCACCAGCTGTTCTTGAGGGAGTAAACATTCCATAGACATTTATTTCTGTCTGATTCAGAGGGAAATTCATTTTTATTTTATTTTTTTCTACTTCTTAATTTTTTAATTAAATTTAAAATTTTAAATTAAAAAAATTTCTTTTCATTTTACATACCAACCATAGTTCCCCCTCCCCCCTCCTCCACTCCCGCTCCCCATCCACTCCTCAGAGAGCTGGTAAGGCCTCCCATGGGGAGTCAACAAAGCTTGGCATACCAAGTTGAGGCAGGACCAAGCCCCTCCCCACTTCATCAAGGCTGAGCAAGGTATCCCACCCTAGGGAATGGGCTCCAAAAAGCCAGTTCATGCACCAGGGACAAGTCCTAGTCCCACTGCCAGGGACCCCACAAGTAGACCAAGCCACACAACTGTCACCCTCATTCAGAGGGTCTGGTTCAGTCCCATGCAGGCTCCCTAGCTGTCAGTCCATGAGCTCCCACTAGCTCAGGTCAGCTGTCCCTATGGGTTTCCCCATCATGATCTTGACCTCCCTTTGCTCATATAATCCCTCCTCCCTCTCTTTGGCTGAACCCCTGGAGCTTAGCTCAGAGCCTGACTGTGGATCTCTCCATCTGCTTCCATCAGTTAATGAATGAAGGTTCAGGGATGACAATTAGGGTAGTCATCAATCTGATTACCAGGGTAGGCCAGTTCAGGCACCCTCCCCACTATTGCTAGGAGTCTTAGCTGAGGTCATCCTTGTGGATTCCTGGGAATTTCCCTAGCACCAGGTTTCTCCCTAACCCCATAATGTCTCCTTCTATCAAGATATCTCTTTCATTGCTCTTCCTCTCAGTGCCTCCCCCAACGCGACCATCCTGTTCCCTCATGTTCTCACCCCCCATCCCTTCTCCTCCCCCCCTCCTCTGTGGGAGCCTACAGAGGCTTCCTAGTGACAAATTACTCAGGGTCAGAGGATCAGAGCTTGCTTTACCCAGCAGGGCTCAATAAAGAGATGATTTGGCCACGGGCGTGTTTACCAGGTGTTTGGAAGGGTCTACACTTGGCTGTATGGTGTGCTCTATTTTACAAGGGGGAGATCTTTTGCCTCTCCCCTTAGCATGTTATAAAAAGCTCTTTTGAATAAAGGACAAGGCTATTGGGTATTGACCCAGAGCCTCCAGAAGCTATCCTGTGTTTCTGTCTTTCTTCTTGTCGGCTAGGTCTCTCTTTCTTTCTATCATTTCTTAATTCCTCTCTCCTCCACCTAAGAGCCCTTGGGAAAGCAAGGATTTGAACTAAATTTCATAGGACATAAAACTGTGTTCAACTACTCCTTTGGTGAATAGGATAATAAAATATTACACATGGCAAGTAGTAAAATAAAAGGAAATTTGCGATCAGTCACTACTACAGGTGTAGGGGGTAGACTTGAGGTCATTTATTTGGGAGCTGCATGTACACGTGGCTGTTGCTTCAGCATGATTTCCAACTACATTCTAAGTATTTATCCTTATATCCACAGGTAAGTGCAGTTCTCAACCATTATTAAAGCAATGTCCCAACAGAGATCAAAATGCAGTGAACAAATGTCCGTGTGGTGTCCAGCCCTATTGATATATCTACAACAGCATTTAATACCTTTAAAAACAGCATTTCTAAAAGTGTATTTTGTGTAATAGAAAAAGGCTAGAAATAGTTTCTGTGATCAAATAAATTGATAAACAAAATTTAAACTGGCCTATTTTCTATAATGCTCAGATCTCTTAATATTTTTTGTACTTGGAGATGTTCTAAGAATACGTGTGATTGTTCCCTTTGCATTTTGGGGACTGGATCTGTAATAGTATTTTTAGAAATGCTGAGACAAATCCTTTGCTGGAATGGTTTGAATTCATTGAGGTTTGAACATTCATTGGTATTATTGTCTGTAGTCTTTTTTATATGCATGTATGCATCCTACATTAAATTTATACTGGCAAGCTCTATTAGGGTTCTCTAAAAGTGAGAACTGATAGGATGAATTATATGCACACACACATAAATATAATGTATTAGAATGTCTTACAGGCTGTGGGTTAGGTAGTCCAACAATGGCTGTTTTATGACAAGAAAACAGAGAATCTGGTAGGTGTTCAGGCTGGTTCTCACCAGTCTCAATCTGGAGCTAGAGTCCTGGAGGTTTCCTGGATTGCTGCTGATCTTCAGTCTACATTGGAATCCCAAAGAAGTTAGTTTTAGTACCAGTGAAGGAACACTTCAGCATCAGGATAGGTGGACTTGCCAAGAGTAAGGGCAAGCAGACAAAAAGAAAAGTCTCCTTCCCCCACATCCTTTTTATGGGCTGTTACTTGCACTGTTTCCCAGATCAGCGTGGGTCTTCCCATCTCAAACGATCTAATCAAGAAAATCCCTCACCTCACGGGCATGCCCAGAAGCTTGGGTTTTAGTTGATTCCAAATGTAGTCAAGCTGACAAGCAAGATTAACCATCACCCTAACCTTGAAATGTGTCCCCTCCATCAAGACATTTCTTTCATTACTCTCTCCCTCCATCCCACCCTTAACCCACCCAACCCCATCCCTCATGTTCCTAGGGAAAAACCTGGTACCAGGAAAACCCCCTGGAATCCACAAGAATGACCCCAGCTAAGATTCCTAGCAATAGTGGAGAGGGTGTCTGAACTGGCCATCTCCTGTAATCAGATTGGTGACTATTCTAATTGTCATCATAGAGCCTTCATCTAGTAACTGATGGAAGCAGATGCAGAGATCCACAGCCAAGCACTGGGCCGAGGAGCTCTTGGAGTCCAGTTGAAGAGAGGGAGGAGGAATTGTACGAGCCAAGGGGCTCAAGGTCGTAGTGGGGGAACCCACAGAGACAGCTGACCTGAGCTCCTGGGAGCTCCTGGACTCTGGATGGAAGCTAGGGAGCCTGCATGGCACTGACTTAGGCCCTGTGCACATGTGTAACAGTTGTGTAGCTTGGTCTGTTTGTGGGGCTCCTAGCAGTGGGATCAGAGGCTGTCCTGGGCACTGGACCTGGCTTTTGGCAACATATTCGCCATGCTGGGTTGCCTAGCCCAGCCTTGTTGCAGGGGGAGGAGCTTGGTCCTGTCTCAACTTGATGTGGCATGCTTTGTTCAAGCCCATGGGAGGCCTGCCCCTTTTTGAACACAGATGGAGGAGGAGTGGATGCGGGGCGGGGGGGGGGGGGCAGGTAGAGGGGAGGCTGGGCCTCGGGGTGGCGGGTGGGGGGGCAGGAGGAAAGGAGGGAGGGGAAACTGAGATAGGGATGTAAATTAAATGAAAAATCTCAATTAATAAAAAAAGATCAGCCATCACAGGTGTAAATCTCTTTGGGGCAATATTCCATTACTTTAACACAGTTCAAAACACCAATCTCAACTCATTGTTAGAATTTATTCCTCCTTACAGCAGGAGAGAACAATTGGAGGTACACAGTGTATGTGTGCATGTATTAATCCCAGCTTTAATATAACCATTGTCCTTTGTGTTCCTTTCCAAATGTGAATCCTCTGGATCCTGACAGCTTGTGGTTATTTCTAATAGTACAGTCTAGCTATCTCTGTGTGACTGATATCTTGACCTTTTCAAAAGCAAGTGTAGGTTTTATGGTTTCGGATCAGGACTAGCATACAGAAATGTGAAACCCTCAGGGACCTTGTGGGATCAGAAAGCATGCTCTGATAAGAAAGCTTCTTCAGAGTTGGGAGCATAGCTGTCTTCCTTTTTACATCACCAAAGAATTCAGACATCATTGGCACATGTAAAATGTTTGTTGATAAATTTAGGATTTCTACATCAAAAAGGGTATTGCTTACTAAAATTAACTCTGCTCTGCACAGAGCAGTGATTAGCACACTGTCATTCAACCGTTTCTGGCTCCATCAGTCACACTCATCTGCTTTCATCAGTTTGGGTACATTCCTATTACAGTGTGAGCTGGAGATCTGAATAGTCGTCACGGTTACAGAGAAGACATGACCCAAGAGACAGAAGCATTCACCATTTGGACCTTACAGAAAAGGTAAACAGCTTTCTGATGCTGTTTTGACTTGATTCCTGGTGACTCAGTGTCTCAGTTAGGGTTTCTATTGCTGTGAAGAGACCATGACCACGGCAGCTCTTATAAAGGAAGCCATTTAATGGGGGCTGGCTTACAGTTCCAGAGATTTAGTTCATTATTGTCACGTCGGGAAGCATGGTGGCATGCAGGCAGACAAGGTGCAGCAGAAAGGAGCTGACAGTTCTACATCCAGATTGGCAGGCTGTGTGAAGAGAATTGGCTTGAGCTTCTGAGACCTCAAAGCCCACCCCCTAGTGATACACTTCCTCCAACAAAGCCACACCAACTCCAAGAGGCCACACCTCCTAATAGTGCCACTCGCTATGGACCAAGTGTTCAAACGCATGAATCCATGGGGGCCACTCCTGTCCAAACCACCACATTCAGTCACAACAGTGTTGGCCTGGGCCCTACAGAAGGGTTATTAGGAGTCTCTGGTTGGTATGTCTAAAGCAGTAGTTCTCAACCTATGGGTCTCGACCCCTTTGGGGGTTGAATGACGCTTTTACAGGGGTAACCTAAGACCATTGGAAAGCACACATATTTACAATTCATAACAGTAGCAAAATTACAGTTATTAAGTAGCAATGAAAATAATTTTGTGGATGGGGGTCACCACAACATGAAGAACTGTATTAAAGGGTCACAGCATTGGGAAGGTTGAGAACCACTGGTTGAAAGGATATCAGTGTCCATGGCACCAAAATAGGGCAGGTATAAGAATGACATTTGAGGCAAGCCCAACATGTAACCTCCTCTCTGTAACCCTGAACCATTTTTGTTTGTATTTCTCTGACAGCATCTGCCTTCTTGTGCTTTGGATCTGTGTCCTTTCCCCTGCTCAGTGTGGACTACATAAGGTCCGAGACTGCTATTAGCTCATGACCATCTCTGGGTATCCATGAATGCTTTTGATTGAGTGAGTAGTCAATAAAACGTGCACTACAGCAAATAGGATTTTTGCGGCACAGGAAGGAGAGGTGCAGGGCCTGCTGTTCAGAGACTCCCTGCTTGTCTGTCCTTCCAGCAGGGCAATAGTGAACTGAAAACCACCTCAGAGCAGCGTTGAAGTGAGTGGTGGTACCACGCCATGGCTCTGTGTGAAACAACCCTCTTTCTGAGGCTGCTGGTTATTGTCTGAGGGTTCAAGAATGTATGTTTTTTGTCCCTGGAGCGGATTCTTGGACTTCAACTCTTCTCGGTTGTACATCACCTGGATTGTGTGACCCTCTGGAGTAGTACAGTTTCATTTGCATCACAGATCCTGACTTGATATCTGAAATTACAGCCTTTTGATCATCTTTTCCTCAGTCATATAATTGATATAACAAATGTTTGATATCTATTCCTGTGTCCTGGCTGGTAGTGTGTCAGAACACGGTCAAAAGAATGACCTATGGTGAACAATACCTTGGGGAACTGTGGGAGAAGCTCCAGGAAAACAGGCAGAGGGCCCTTTACCTCAGGTGCATTTTGTTCCTGGGATTGTTTTTGGATGTGAATTGTGTCTCCTGTGACAAACATGTACATTCATTTTATAAGATATATTTATTTTTGTTGGATATCAGAACATAGCTATAGAACCCAATCTGGTCAGTGTGCCCTGAATCTGTACATGGTCTTCTGTCTTGCTTTCCTGCTTCCCCAGATATAATCTATAGTACAAGCCAGGCAATTGTGTTTAAATTGGTCTGTCCTGAGAAAGCTCCGGGCAAGGGCTGCTCTGTTAATATTTAGTATGTGATGTGCTTACTAGCATTTATTTACATGTTTTTCTGATCATGTTTTCCTGAACTCAAACAACCATCCTTGGATCATACTTTCTTTGTTTCATTTGTGTATAAAAGAACACTGAAACTGAAGTAAGCTGCTGCAAGCCGCAGGAAAACATAATGGAATTCAGCTACTATCACAAAAGCTACTCCTTAGAAAAGTCAAGGACTCTTCCAAAGGTCAAGCCATGGCTTAAGAAGTCTTGGTAATATTTTAGCTTTTGTATATATATTAGCTGGTTCCTACAGTGATTTTCTTGTAATGCTATGCATGCTTCCAAGAACTCCTAACAGTGTATTTATCTAAAATGCCTATCAAGTGTCCAAGGCCAAATGAAACAACTCCTGTCTCCAGGTCAGGCAGATAGCTTTATTTCTTGTGAAATTTAGGGTGAGACCCTCCTTTCTTATACAACCTTACTAATAGACCCCTAACTTCTTACCTAACCACTTCTAGGAATGTAGACTGAGCACATAGATCCCCCTTTTGATATACTAACCGGTCATTAGCACTCAGTTGACCTCCTCTTTTACCACTCCCATTGTGGGTTGTAAAAGAAAGCCTGATAGTCACTGCCTGAGGAAAATTCTTACCTACCTTTATGATCCAGTAAGAATTCAAGCCTGGTGACCTTGCTCTGGCAGAGGATCTCTATTGCTTGGGTTTATAACTGAACACCTCAGAGACTTGAGAGGATCTAGAGGTATAAGGAGACGGAGAGGAAGAGAGGAGTGGAGAACTTGAGGATGGAGAACTGAGAGGGATAAGGAGAATTTTGACCGGAGAGAATGTGTGGATGAGATGGAAGATGAGGAAGAGCCGGGAAGTCCTAGCTGGGTAAGAAATGGTAAGAGATGAGAAGGACCTAGATGAGGCAGAATTAAGACAGAACTTAGAGGGAACAGTAGATAAAGGTAGAGAGAAATCAGGCAAGAAAGGAGCTAGGCTTGATTTCAGAACTGTGGCTGTGTAGATAGGATTTTATCTCAGAGGAATAAAGTAGATGGACAAAGAGCTTGTTGTACTTAAGATTCATTTCCCGAAAATAATTCTTGCCGTTTGTAGTTTTCTCTTCGGAGCCCCTGGGAAGTATAATATTAAGGCTGGTCCTTTTAATATTGTACAAGAGGAAGCTTGTCTACAGTGTTAGACTCTAGTCCATTCCATTCTCTCAGGCCCTCGGATCCCAGGTCCAGCAGACAAGATGTGCTCAGGTCAGCCAAAAGTTGACATTAGGAAACTCGATTTAAGCTCTGTTTCTTTCCTATTTCAGAGTAGACCTTAATGAGACCTTCCCTACCCTGCACGTGAGAGGACACATTTGGAGGGGCCAGCTGCCTCATTTTCAGGTTCAGGGAGAAGGACGGTTCTAAGCCTGCAAGGAAGGACAAAAGGAAGAGTCTCAGCGGTGGCAGGCTCTTGCTCGTCCTTTTCCTGTGTAAGGAGCTTTTAGCACAGTTGGGCGTGCTTGAAGCAATAGCCTAATTCTGCTTTGGGGGGTAAAAGAAGACAAAAACCAAACCAAACCCTCCTTGAGCTTGCTCGAGCTGGTGTGCTCAAAGTTCTTCATGCACTTATCCTGTGAACAGCCCCCCAAGGCCCACACGGGGTTATCCTTTTCTGGGGCCTAAAAAGATTGACTGAGCAGAGTTATAGGGGTTATCTATTATGCAGGAGTAACTAAATTGCAGTAGGGAAAGAACGTTGCATCATCAATATTTTTTAATGAATTTAACTGCTTTAAAGATCAGAGTTACTAAATTGATTTGATGAACACTAATATGGGGAAAATCCCTATTCTCCATCAGAACTGCCATCAAGCAGAATCGGGAATTCAGGCTTTGTCTTCAGACCTTCCGACATTCTTCCTCAGGGCTCCTTCCAAATCCTCACTGGTCCTCTTTCCCTCCCTCCCTCCTTCCCTCTTTCCTTATCAATGCAAAGAACAAAGTCTCTGTAAGTTGTAAATAGTGGTTCAGGCTCAGAAACATGTTTAAATGGTGGGAGCCACCCATGAGAAGATCTCCAGGAACAGCATCAAGCAGAGGGCGAACCTTGTGCCAAGGCTCTGAGGTAGGAGTGATCCTGCTGTGTGTTGGGAATACTGTGAAACAGACAGAGAAAGAGGCGGTGGGCTGGGGTACAGAGACACAGACGCATGCAGGGCCGGTGGGTCGATGTCAGGAGTGTGGACTGAAGTCCAGTGGCCGGAATGCTAAACATCACAGTTCTCCCTTGTGTTGTGGCTTGCTCTGTCTAGGCAGATAATGAGCTTCTAGGAAAACCAATATACTTCTTCTCATTTAGAACATCTGCTGTAGTTTGGATTTTTGATGTCCCCTAAGGCCCATGTGGCAATGGCTTGGTCCCCAGAGGCATCTTCAGGAGGTGGGAGAATCTTTGAGAGGGTCTGCAGGGTCTCCTTGGGTCATTGGGAATGTACCTTAAGGGTAAGCCAGCTGCACTGTTCTTCTGTTTTGTTCTCTGGTTCTACTGTCTAGTAGAACTCTGGTTCTAGACTTTTCTTTTCTTTTTCTTTTTTCTTTTTTTTGCTGTGTGCTACCTTAACTTAGATCTAAAACCATGGGGCTAACAGATCATTGGTGGGAACCTCGGAAAATGAGCCCAAACAAAGCTTTTCTCTTTCTAAGTTGACTGGCTCCAGTGTCTTGTTGCCCTGGTGGAAACCTCTTGGACATGGTGTCTCTAACTTCCTGGGCTGGGAAGCTTTTGGCTTTGCATTTTTTTTTTTTTTATCATATTCTGATTTTGAGTTGATTGAATTTTTACCTTTGCATTTCAAGGATGCAAAGCTTAATTAATTCAGCACCATATCTGTGATTGCTGTTTTTCCCCACAGTGCCTTCCAATTTCTTCTGTATCCTAAACACTCAATGATTATCGTTAGTGAATCACTTACTTCCTGAAGTAAAGGGGTTAGGAGAATAAATTTTCATTTTGCTGTTAGGAAAATGTCATTCCCAGAGAAAATATGCATGTTGTGCTTAATGATAAGGCTTAGTGAAATAAGGACTAAGACTATTTGACCTACAAGGACTGAGTTTGAAACATTTTCAGTAATCAGCAAAACAAACCAAGCCAAAACAGTTTTCTAATTTTACTATTTTGTTTTGCATTATGATTATCTGGATAACAGCCATTATTTTAACTCTGTGTCGTCTGAAATCCTGCTATTATGCTGCAGAACTGAGTAAGCATGCCTATCTGTGTCTGCTTCATGTGCCACTTCTAGAAGCAGTTCCAGTCTTTGTAGTGGCGCCTATGCGAGGTCCCTCAGGGGCTTTGATATTCCAGGTTGCTCTTACTTTTTGTAGGGCCATGCTGGGGGGCATTTCCAGCCTCCACAGTTTGTGTACAAGGACTGTTTTGCCTAATGTTGCCTTTGATGAGTTTTGCAACAGTTCATAATACCTTAGTATCCCCGGATCACAGTTTGTTACTTAAAAGTTTATTCTATTTAGATTAATTGGGAAGGCACCTAGGTTCCTCGACCTGCCTCTCTTTATATTTCACTTAGCCACTCAATCTGTTCTTTTTGTTGTTGTTTTTTTTTTTTAGACAGGGTTTCTCTGTTTAGCTTTGCGCCTTTCCTGGAACTTACTTTGTAGATCAGGCTGGCCTTGAACTCACAGAGATCCACCTGCCTCTGCCTCCCGAGTGCTGGGATTAAAGGCGTGCGCCACCATCGCCCGGCACTCAATCTGTTCTTAAATTTGCTTCTCTCATTGGGGCGGTGGTGGCGCACGCCTTTAATCCCAGCATTCGCGAGGCAGAGGCAGAGGCAGGCGGATCTCTGTGAGTTCGAGGCCAGCCTGGTCTCCAAAGTGAGTTCCAGGAAAGGCGCAAAGCTACACAGAGAAACCCTGTCTCGAAAAACCAAAAAAAAGTGGAGGCAGAGGTTTGGACTAGGGATCTCAATTTTAGTGGTTTGAGAACGACGCTTCATTTGTTCTAATAATGCCCATGGCTGATCATACGCTGGGGCCTTCATGTCTAAGTCTGGGGGTTGGAGGAGAATGACGACTTAACAAAACAAAACAAAACCTACGTGCCCCATGTGCTGTAGAGATGCACTTCAGACATCACCGGATTCCCTTAATCCTTGAAGCGGTGAGGTAGATGTGAATACAGTTTTCATGAGATGATGCAGATGTGGACCTGAGCCCTCCCTTTGTAAGCGCTGGCAGAGATACAGCTTTCATTGCTAAAATTCACCAGTCAATGCTCAGAGCGAACATCTGAGAGAGGCTTCAGTCGATGGTAAAAGAAACATCCTTTTAGGAAGGGCGCAAGACTGGGCAAACACGATTCTGTTGGAGAGAAGACTCGCTCAGCGACTGGTCCTTGCACCCTAGGGGCAACTACAGAGTTCAGCGTCCTGGGATCCGCGGGGCGAGCGTGGTGCCGGGACAGGCGCTCCTGCGCTCGGGCAGGTCAGCCTGGGCGCCCACGGCTGGAAGAGTCCATTAGCGATGGCCAAGGCGGGGGGTTCGCGGCGCCGGAGGGCGACCTGGCTGCCCGCTGCGCAGAGGAGGGCGCGCTGCCGTGCGCGGCCACCCCCGCTCGGCCGATCAGGTGAGCCCAGCCCCGGGGAGAAGTCCTATTGGAGCAGAGGAACCGGGGAGAGGGGTGTGTGTGGGGGAGACGGGGTGGGTGTGAAGCCCCAAGCCTGCAGGACGGTGCGGGAAAGGATTAGCGGCGGAGGACGGGGACACAGCAGAGGGGCGGCGCTGGCTGTGTGAAGGGAGGCCCGGCACTGGCGGGGACCCCAGAGCCAGGTAGGCTATGACTTGGGGATGGTGCCCCGGGAATCCAGTGGGTCGGAGAGCGCGACAGCATCCTATAGGCGGTTCCCGAGCAGCCGCTGCTGCACCTGTTGCTGGAGGTGGGAGCGAGCGCGGGCGGGCGGGCGAGCCGGCGGGCGGGCCGTGGTGGCTCGGACAGGCTGGTGGCGCCCGGGCAGCGGGGAACGGGACAGCTGCCCAGTGCCTGCCGTCCACACAAGGCTGCGGCTTTGCATAGCTGCCTCTAAAGCTGCTATCTCAGAGAAAGGGGAGCCTGGAATGAGCAGAGTGAAGTTTCCGTTTTTCTCTTTCTGCCCAATGGAAACCTAAACTCTAGTTTCAAAGTTGGCCCAGAAAAATAATTGGTCAAGAGCTGCACGCGGTCGATAAAACTTCTTCATGGAAGACCGAGGTAAATTTAAGGAGTCTTGTTGATGTTCCCAGATACTCACTGCATCAGGAAATTTCAGAAGAATATATTATTGTCAAGGAGTCTGAAATTAGCCTAGAGTGTAAAAATTATACATGTGTATATGTATATACACATATATCTTGTATATTTTAAATTTCCTGACTACTTTGTTTTTTATTGGAGAATAACTTTAAAGTGCAACATTAACTTGTATATAACTTGTGTAAGCCACCTTTTTACAAAATCTATAGTCTTGTTCAAAAATGTACACAATGTGTTTCTAAGTAAGCTGCACATTCTTAGAAACTGGTATTAAGATTTTAATTCCTGACAGGAAAAGCGCTTAACTGGTTTAGCGCTGCTTGAAAAATTCCTATGAGAGTTACAACCACCTTCTATTCCTGAAGTGAACGTTCTTCCTTTGTGTGCCGTTTAATAAAAGAACTACATCAAAGAAACAAAGAGGCGAAGACAGTAAAGAAAAAAAGCAGGAGTAGATGTTTACCAGGACGTGGGTACCAGAGTTGAGTTCTGGGCGGTTTCCTAGGTTACAGAGTAAACTCTCACAAGTTTACAAATACATTCTGAATTGTTAAAATAAATGCATGTGATTAGGTATTACATTCTGGTGCTACCACAACTTACAATCACTTTGGACATAAAAACCATGAAAATGGTCTTCTGGATCTTGGTTTCTTCACTTATAAAATAAAGTTATTGGAATAGGTGATTGCAAAGATTTAGTCCAGCTAAACATTACATCACTCAAAAATGTATCTTAAAAGAAAAACAAACCAAGCAATATATACATGCACCCAAGCGAAATATGATTGAATGATCAGATTTCCATGATGGATATATATGTAATGTATATATATATATATAAATATATATATATAATTCTTTATTGAAAGACATATAGAGCTCTGTGAAGTCCTTTATAAAGATCTTATTTGACCTATCACTATCATAAACTGGAGAGTGTTATCCTAATTTCAAGACAATGTCACTGAGGCTAGGAGCTTTCAAGATCTCTGCTTCAAATGGTCAGTTATTAAGACCTAGTCAATGGTCTTTCTTGAGTACTCTTCACACCTACATTATGCTGAATATTAGGAACAAAAGATTAATCTGCTTATAGACTGAAGAAACCGGACTATACTGTGTGTCCACAGTGAGACAAAGGCTAACTATGTGAGAACATCAAGTCTTGATGGCCTCAGATGTAGGAATAATGTGTTAGTTAAAATTCACACTATTTAAGAAAATAATTTAATTTCATGCTAGTGAATTCCTATTGTATTTAATGTCATAGAATAATAATATGAGATAGTATTTGGGGGTACAAATGTTCTTATAGAAATAAAAATAATTGTTAGAAATAATGTGAAAGAGCAGAAGGTCATGTTACACCAAAGAATATCAGCTGTCTTTCCCCTTGGAGGTGCCCATGCTCAAGACAATGAGGGACGCTGTGCCGTGGGAGAAGGGGAGTCACAGCAGTTAGCTGTGACTGAACGCTTTGTTTACATTCTCATGATGAATGGGGATGGTGTGCTGCGTTTACCCCGCGTGCAATATGCCAGGAATTCTATTACACTCTTTATATAGATTAACTTTATAATTAACCACAAATTATGACTTTGACTTCCAGAAGTAACTAAGGCAGAAACATCTGTGTCGTGGGAGAATTTCCCCACCTGCTAAAATACTTTCTTGTCTTAATCTCTGTGGGAGGAACAGAGGAACTCCTGAAGCACCAAGAAAAGCCTTAGAGCCAAACTGGACGGGCTCCTTTTAATTTGTGTGTGAAGAAAGTGGAACTTAGAAAAGTTGAGAACCAGTTAAGGTCACATGTTCTATTTTCATTTTGGCCAACTGGGCAATCCCTTCATCTGTAAACTGACATGCCTCAATGGGTAAACTTGCTCATTAATTTATTGTCATTCACAGATGCCACTCCATGCATAGCCTTTTTATATTGATGCCCTTTTATAAAAAAAAAAACAAAACCAAAACTGTCAAGTTCGTGCCCATTAGAAAGAAAATCTTGAAGTGCAGCACTTGTTGTTCCGTCCTCTAGTTTAGGGTGTGGCAAAGTTGTTCATCCGCTGAAGCAATGCCCTGCTGTCTGTCTGTCTGTCTGCAACAATGGTTTGTGCTGGAAGGATGAAACAGGCAGGGTGCAGTCACAGCTTTTACTTTCTGGGAGGTGGGTCGTTGACTCACAGATGCTGCAGTGTACTGAGCTCCAGCCATGGTTTTGTTACGTTATACAATAGTCAAGACAACGTAAAATCATGTGGGAAGTTCAAACAGTGTAATGAATAAAAGTCACCATAACCTGCCTCATTAAACACTGGAGAAACCCACTGAGATGCTCTTCTCCCGCTAACTCCTGTTGAATCAGGGTGAGAGCGCCATAATTTACTGAAAATCATTTATGGCTTAAAGTTCAATTTAGTCTTAGTGTTCTGTCGTTCCCATGCAGTTCAGATATATCAATAAACGTATTTGTTGGGAAATGAAAATAAGCATATTGCTAACAAACCGTGCAGAATGAACAATACAAGAAATTGATTTCTCCATCGGCATGCACAAGCAACATCTTTGTATATAGGGAGGGCTCCCCGTAAGCCGGGTTGTCAGGCCACACAGGAAGGAAGTCCCAGCACCCCAGCTCTGTTGGCCTGATGGTGGTGTAGCAGAGCAGGGTGGAGCCGGGGCCCTGGAAGCTTGGCAGCACAAAGGCTGTGTTTTCTGACTCCACTGTGACACACTATCCACTTTAAAATGTACTAGACCAAGTCACTCCCCCAGCTGCTGGGCAGGTGGTCACAGGCCCTTTTCTTGTGCAGTCAGGCGGAAGTCTGGCTGTACCTCAAAGGGAGGGCAAGATGCTTAGAGGACATTTCTCACTCACTGTTGGTGATTCTGAACACCTAGAGTGAAGCCTTCACGTAGTAGGGAGATGTTGACTGTTGGAGTAACTGTCCATAAATGAAATTTGGAATAATACAAAATTATCAGGTTATAAAAGGAGGCTGGGTTCTCTTAAAGAGATGCAGTGAGAGCACTCTCCTTGTACCTATGAGTGTAATTACATTTAAAAAGTGTTTTAAAGATAGTTTTTTTTTTAAAATTAATTTCATGAGTTTGTTATTCAAAACTTTTCCCTAGGTAAATTTTCTGAGTTTATGTCACATACTTGAGCATAGACTCCTTTCATGTTCTCTTTATTAGGGGTTTAATGTGGCTTTGAGCCAATGGTCTGTTCACATCTTGGCACATCCGCGTTATCTGAAGTGCCGGGCTGGGGTGGGGGGAGACTAAGTAAATTTCCCACATCTTAAATGTTATGGAAACAGCTACCTTTATGAATAGATTTCAAATAATTCCCAGCAAGCCAAGGGTACAGACTTGAAGTAAAAATGCATTTCACTCTCTGAAGCACAAGGTCCCCTGTCTGTCTTTGGTTTTCCTGAAAGGCAATTAGCATTTCAACTAGCCCATTTGGTTACACGCAATGAAGTAGTCGGGTTTATAATTTGCTGTTCTCTGTCTGTGGCCGTTGAGTGCTAGGTCTTATATAATCGTCTCCAAGTAGCCTTCTCTCCAGCATAGTTATTGTTGCTGGTCTTAAATAACTAATCAACCCTGAGTTTTCCTTGCCTTCAACTGTAGGGTGCCATAGGGCAAGGAAAATTAAATGTCAGGCTAATGAGGGGATAATTATAATTATAAATAGCCATCTTTATGTGTGGCATAGTTGAAAGATATAAAATAGCCTTATATAAAATCTAACTCTAAAAAGGCACTTGTGTGTCATTGTTAGTTTATTTCTGCGTGCAACATGCACCACACATAAAGGGGATGTATACTGCCACCATTGAGCTAACATGACACAAAATTGACAGTGATGAAGCAATTATTTGGTACTAACTTTACTCTCTTTGGGAAAGAGCTGTATTCTGTAAAGGGATATGAGTAAAAGGGAAAAAGATTCTTAAATGTTCTAACAAGTGAACTCATGCTTTGAGGAAATTTTTGGGAAATTTCAAGGTTTTGTGTCTCTGTGCTAATTGAAAATAGGATTTTGTTAGCTTCTTTGGTCATGAATTTTGGTAATTCTGTAATGTTACCTTGCTTCACCTTTCTCCTCACACCCCTCGGTAGGAAACACTGCATGTATGGTGATCCTCTTGTGAGGATGACTGGGCCCATGTTTGTTAGCCTTTGATTCAAGTCTTGGGACAACAGTTTGGTCCAGCTCATCTTTTCATTCACTTCCTGATTTTGCATGTTTATATTTATGCAAATATTTGGAAACAAAACAATATAATTATTCTTCAGATATTGGCCCGCTGAAAGAAGACAAGGGAGGTGTTTTAGTTAGAAGCCTGCAGGCCATCAGTACAATTTTGGGAAACTCCATGAGATAGTTACTCATTCCCTGTATTGTCAATCTGTGCTTATAAAGCTCTAAGTGCAGTTTCCCTTAGAGCTTTCGTACGTCCTTCAGCTAATTGCTACTGCTGATGAATGCGTGTGGTATGAAGAGGGCTCCCCGTCATCTGAAGACCAGTCAACTAGACTTGGGATAGTTCTAGAAGAAGTGTGACAGAGGAGAGACAGTACTGACAGGTCAAGGAATGGGCATGATAGTACCTCAGATCACAGGCACGGAAGCAAGAAACATCCAGGTCTCGTCCCAAACATGTTATTTACAGCTTACTGGATTGTTGAAGGAAGCACAGGGAAGGAGAGAAGCACACATTTCTCTTTTAAACGTTGAGATCTAATTTACAGTGATTAAGTTTTTGTGTTTAGTCTCTGACACTTAGCATGTTTTTAAAGAGTCACCCATGTCCCTTCACTTTTTACTTAATGCCCAACAATACTCTACTGTATGGGTATAGCTTTCATTTATTATTTACCAGTCGATGGGTGTTTTGTTGTTTCTACTTTGTGACTATTATGCTGCTGTGTAATATCTGTGTACAGTTTTGTGTGTGTGTGTGTGTGTGTGTGTGTGTGTGTGTGTGTGTGTGTGTGAGGGTATCCACTTTTCAGTTTTTATGGTGATAGACTTAGGGGTGGTGTGTGCTTTAGTTGTTGATTGGCCTATGTCTTACGTTTTGAAGAGTTGTTGGCAGTTTTCAAAGTGTGTGCATGCCACTTTGCGTTTGCGTTTTTTCACCAATGTATTAGTATTCATTTCTTTAATCCATGCTAAAAGGTTTTATTTTATTTTATTTTTAAATTTTAGCCATCGTACTAGGTGTAAAGTGTGATTTCTTTGTAGTTTTGATCAATTTCAAACATTAATAGTGACTTTTTTTTTCATGTGGCTCGTAGCTTCTTTGGAGAACTATTTTTATCAAGTCCTTTGCTATTTTACAAATTGGGTTATTTGGTTTTTTTTATTGATTTGTAGAAGCTGTTGGAGAACTCTGGAGAAGAATTTCATACCAGATGTGTCACTTGTGACTATTTCTGTCACTGTACAGACTTCTATTTTTCCTTTCTTGATTGTGTCCTTGTCCCTTGGGAGCGCAGGAGGGAACTAAAGCTTTGATGAGTTGATTTATGTACTTTTTAAAAATTTCTTGTGTTTTGTTATCTTTTCTATGACACCATTCCCTTATTCAAGGCCATAGAGATTTATTACAAGGGCTTTCACCTTAGTTTTATAGCTTTATCTCTTACATCTTATTACAATTTTGTGTTAATTGTTTATGTGGTATGAATTTGGGGTTTACCCACTTTCATTTCCATTTGGCTGTGCAATGTCTACACATAATTGCTTGAAGAGATTATGATTTTGTCCTAAAAAAAGCATTTAAGAAACTTAGCTGTGACACTGTACTGCATTCTGTACTCATGTTTAATGTGATTATTGATATGATAGGATTAATGCCTGTCACCTTCCCTCACCTGGTCCCCCTCTGCTGCCTTTTATTTTAAAAAGGTATTTTCCCAGAAGTGTCTCAGTCACACAGTTGCTCCCTTTATTATCTTGTTTTCATTTATTTTGTCAGTTGCCCTGGAGATAACCTGCAACAATCAAATTAAGTTATTAACCTTAGTATGTGCAGAGCCCTGCGTTCAACCCTCAATACTGAAAAGAACAAAACCACAAATGTAGTTGAACAAGTATCCTTGTAGTATGATTGAGCATCCTTTGGGTATATATGCCCAAGAGTGGTATAGCTGGGTCATGAGGAAGGTTGATTCCCAATTTTCTGAGAAGTCACCCATGCTGATTTCCAAAGTGGCTGTACAAGTTTGCACTGCCACCACCAGTGGAGGAGTGTTACCCTTGCTCCACATCCTCTCCAACATAAGCTGTCATCAGTGTTTTTGATCTTAGCCATTCTGACAGATGTAAGATGATATTTCAGAGTTGTTTTGATTTGCATTTCCCTGATGACTAAGGATGTTGAGCAATTCCTTAAATGTCTTTCAGCCATTTGAGATTCTTCTGTTGAGAATTCTCTGTTTAGCTCTGTAACCTGCTTTTTAAATTGGATTGTTTGGTATTTTGATGTCTAGTTTCTTGAGTTCTGTATATATTTTGGAGATCAGCCCTCTGTCAGATGTGGGGTTGGTGAAGATCTTTTCCCATTCTGTAGGCTGTTGGTTTGTCTTATTTACCATGTTCTTTGCCTTATAGAAGATTCTCAGCTGCAGGAGGTCCCATTTATTAATTGTTGCTCTCAGTGTCTGTGCTACTGATGTTATATTTAGGAAGTGGTCTCTTGTGCGAATGCATTCTAGGCTACTTCCTACTTTCTCTTCTACCAAGTTCAGTGTAACTGGATTTATGTTGAGGTCTTTGATCCACTAGGAATTGAGTTTTGTACATGGTGAGAGATATGAATCTGTTTGTGATCTTCTACATATTGACATCTAGTTATGCCAGCATCATTTGTTGAAGATGCTTTCTTTTTTTCCATTATACAGTCTTGGCTTCTTTGTCAAAAATCAGGTGTTCATACTTGTGTGGATTAATGTCAAGGTCTTCAGTTCAATTCCATTGGTCCACATGTCGGTTTTTATGCTAATGCCAAGCTGTTTTTTATTACTATAGCTCTATAGTAGAGTTCGAAGTCAGGGATTGTGATGCCACCAAGTTTGACTGCTTACAATAGCTTTATTGTAAAGGATTGTTTTAGCTATCCTGGGTTTTTAATTTTTCCATATGAAGTTGAGTATTGTTCTTTCCAGGTCTGTGAAGAATTGTGTTGGGATTTTGATGGGGATTGCATTGAAACCACAGATTGCTTTTGGAAGATTGCCATTTTTATTACATTGGTTCTACCTATCCATGAGCATGAGAGATTTTTCCATTTTCTGACATCGTCTTCAATTTCTTTCTTCAGGGACTTAAAGTTCTTTTCATACAGGTTCTTCACTTGCTTAGTTAGAGTTACCCCAAGGTATTTTATATTATTTGTGGCTATTGTAAAGGGTGACGTTTCTCTGATTTCTTTCTGGCCCATTTATCATTTGTATATAGGAGGGCTACTGATTTTTTTTTTTGAGTTAATCTTGTATCCTGCCACATTACTAAAGGTATTTATCAGCTGTAGGAGTTCCTTGGTAGAATTTTTGGGGTCACTTATGTATACTATCATATCATCTGCAAATAGCGTAAGTTTGACTGCTTCCTTTGCAATTTGTATCCCCTTGATCTCCTTTTGTTGTCTTACTGCTCTAGCTAAAACTTCGAGTACTATATTGAATAGATATGGAAAGAGTGGACAGCCTTGTCTTCTTCCCAATTTTAGTGGAATTGCTTTGAGTTTCTCTCCATTTAATTTGATGTTGGCTGTCAGCTTGCTGTAAATTGCCTTTATTATGTTTAGGTATGTCCCTTGTATTCCTGATCTCTCCAAGACTTTTATCATGAAGAGGTATTGGATTTTTGTCAAAGGCTTTTTCAGCATATAATGAGATGATCATATTTTTTTTCTTTCAGTTTGTTTGTTTATATGATGGATTACATTGACAGATTTTTGTATGTTGAACCATCCCTGAATCTCTGGAGTGAAGACCTCTTGAATATGGGGGATGATTTTTTTGATGTATTCTGCCTTTATATGTTACTTGGTCTTTTTCCTTTGCAGCTCTTAATATTTTTTTTTATTAATTAATATTTTTATTCTGTATGTTTAGTGGTTCGATTATTATGTGAGGGGACTTTATTTTTTGGTCCAGTCTATTTGGTGTTCTGTAAGCTTCTTGTATCTTCATAGGCATTTCCTTCTTTATGTTGGGAAAGTGTTCTTCTCTGATTTTGTTAAATATATGTTCTGTGCCTTTGAGCTGGTATTCTTCTCCTTCTTCTATCCCTACTATTCTTAGATTTGGTCTTTTCATGGTGTCCCAGATTTCCTGGATGTGTTGTGCTATGATTTTGTTGGCTTTAATGTTTTCTTTGACTGACGAATCTATTTCCTCCATTGTATCTTCAATGCCAGAGATTCTCTCTTCCATCTCTTGCATTCTTTTGGTTATGCTTGCATCTGTAGTAAATGAACACATTTACTCAAATTTTGTATTTACAGCATTCCCTTGGTTTGTGTCTTCTTTATTGTCTCTATTTCAATTTTCAAGTCTTGAATTGTTTCCTTTACCTGTTTGGTTGCTTTTTCTTGATTTTCTTGATGTTCTTTAAAGGATTTATTAATTTCTTCCAATTTTTTTGTTTGTCTTTCCTTGATTTCAAGGGAATTTTTCATTTCCTCTTTAAAGGCCTCTATCATCTTCATAAAGTCATTTTTTAAGGTAATTTTCTTCTGCTTCTTTTGCGTTGGGATGCTCAGGACTTGCTGTAGTAGAATTGCTAGGTTCTCGCGCTGCCATATTGCTCTTTATGTTGTTGAATGTATTCTTACACCGGTGTCTACCCATCTCTTCCTCCAATCAGTGCAGATGGTGTCTGTATCTCAGGGAGCTGCTCTTGGTCCAGTTGGAGCTGGCAGAGTCTGTGTCTCAGGGAGCACCTGTGGTCTCGGGGTGGGTGGGTTTGGGGGACTGAGTGGGGCCTTTAGATTACAGGGTCCGATGGGGGGGGGGTCGTGATCAGGCCTATGTGCAGGATTCTTGCCTGCTGGCCTGCAACTGGGGCTGCAATGGGTGGGGGTCTGGGGGCATGGGTTGTACCCCTGGGCCTAAGGCCTAGAGGCTGCGGTTACCAGCTGGAAGAACAGTCACTCACCTCTTGGTCCATTTGGAGCTAATGGAGTCTGTGTCTCAGGGAGCAGCTGTGGTTTCAGAGGATGGGTGGGTTTCCAAATTCTTGTAGTTTTTGTTCATCTGTGGATGTCTTACTTTCATCTTCAATTGAACGTGATTTTTCCTTATAGATTTCCTTATAAATTCTTGATGGTCTGTTTCTTCCAGCACTTTAAGTTCATCAACCTTGGTTTTTCATGAGAAGACAGACGTAAATCAGGATCTTATGTGATTATGGGCTACTTCCTGCTTTCCAGTTCCTCCCTTTATTGCTTTTGGCAGCTTATTACTAGTTTTATAGCTATACATGCATCTTTTTGGGCTTGTCTTAGCTGAACTATTTTGAGCTGTTCAGGCATGTAGATCAATCAGTGGTTTTCATCAAACTGTGATGCTTCAAACATTCCCTAACATATCTGTTCCTTCTCTTCTGGAACTCTACTAGGTGTTTGTAGTGTTTTTAATGTTGTATGACAGGACTGAAGTCATCTATTTTTCTCCTTTTATTTTCTATTCTCAAGACTAGATAACTTCACTAATTTTCAAGTTCATTAAGTTGCTCTCCTGCTTTTAAGTTTGTAAATCAGCTTTTGAATTCTCCAAATGTTTTAACTATTTAATGGAGTTACTAGTTTTTTCCCAACTCCAGAGTTTCTGATTTTTCTTTCTTTTCATAAATAGTTTTAAACTTTTTATTACTCTTCATTTGGCGAGTGTGATGGCTAATTTTGGTTGTCAACTTGAAGCACCTGGAAAGAGCGAACCTTGGAGAAATGCCTCCTCGCATTGACCTATGGGCGTGTCTGTGGGGAAAGAGTCCAGCCCACTGTGGGTGGTGCTACCCCTGGGCTGTTTAAGGAGTGTAGCTGAACAAGCCAGAGGGAGCAAGCCTATAAACAGCATTCTTCTGCAGTTTCCGCTTCAGTTCCTGCCTTGACTTCCTGTCTTGGATTTTCTCAATGATAGACTGTGACTTGTTTAGTGAAATAGTCCCTTTCTTCCCAAGGTTTGTTTTGGCCAGTATTGTATCTCATCAACAGAAAGCAAACTAGTACAGTAAGAAATTATTATCCTACTCTTTAGTTATATAGACATGGCTTCCAAAGTCTTTGGAAAGGATTTAGAACTGATGTAGTTTTGGTATAGTCAGTCTGACATTTAGGTTGTTCCCTAAGGTTAGTTCATATTGATTACTCATCCCTGTCCTTGTGTGTTAGCTACACTTCTTATTTATGTCTAGTAGGTTTTGCTGTGGTTGAAAATTGGCCATTTTAAGTAATATAATCTTTGGCCTTAAGAATCAGAATGTGGACTTGTTGGTGGCCTATTTAGTGACTCTTTGAAGAAATTTCTGAAGTGTATGTTCTTTTTTATGTGTGATCACTATATCTTGTCTTGGTGGATTTTGCCAATGAATAATCAGACAGAGATTTCCTGAAGTCCCCCTGAACAGCAGGTCTTGGGTTTCTGAAGAGTTCTATGAGCATGCTCAACTATGTAGGCACTTGACAGCTCTACCTGAGCCTTGCTCTCTCTTTTCTCACAAAGCCAGCCAAAGTAAAAGATTTGGGCCTTCACAGGTCTTTCACGAGAATGTGTATAGCCCTGGACCTGTGTGCCATCTTTTAGTTTTCAAGACTGTGTCAGAGATTTTCAACATTCTCAGGGTATGTGAGCACTCACATGCACATGCACATACAAATTAAACAAACAAACAAATAAATAGATGTAAAACTGTTGTAGTAATTGTCTCTTATTGATACTGAAAACTTTTCCTTTGGGGATTATGGGAATTCTTTCACGTTCCTCTTGGGCCTTCTTCATGTGACTTCCATTAATCCTCAATAGCTTCACTGCAGACTCTTGTGTATTTCCCTCCCAGACATCAGTTCTCTTCTAGTAAACCTTTGTTCATTTTCCTGAGAAATGGTGTTAGAGACAAAATTTTGGGCATCAGTAACACTTATTACTACTGAGTTGTTGTTATTTCTAAGGCATTTCAATGGAAAAAGCCAGGGAACATTTTGTACTTAAGACAGTCATGAGGTGATAATAGTCAAATTTGAAGAGGCTTTATATAATTTCTTTTCTCATTTATAATTATTACTTGCTTGTAGTTGGAAGTTTTTCTATGGTCCTGCCTGGGCCCTGTGGTAAGGACAAATCTCTCCCACTCACATCCCCCAAGTAAGCACACAGAGGCTTATATTAATTATAACTGCTTGGCCATTAGGTCAGGCTTATTACTGACTAGCTCTTACATTTAAATTAACCCATAATTTTATTTATCTTTAGCCACATGGCTTGGTACCTTTTCTCAGTTCTGCCTTATCATCTTACTTCCTCTGTATCTGGCTGGCGACTCCTGACTCAGCCCTTCCTCTTCCCAGAATTCTCCTTTTCTTATCGGGCCTATACTTCCTGCCTGGCTACTGGCCAATCAGCATTTTATTTATTAACCAATTAGAGCAACACATATTCACAGCATACAGAATGACATTCCACAGCACTTCCCCTTTTCTGTCTAATCAAAAAGGAAGGTTTTAGCTTTAACAGTAAAATTACATATAATACAACAGTTATCAAGCAAGAATTATAGTTATAATACTTGCTGGATCCTATAATATCTGAAGCTTCAAAAATACATAATACAGTGAGCAAAACGTGGCTCTAAAATCTATACTCTAAAACATAAATAATTTGATTTCAACATGATATTGATGTTATTGAGGATGCTGAATGAAGTATAAGCTTCCTTTGCCACTGCATTTGCTGTTAGTAACACTCTATCAAAGGTATTAAATACTGTATTCTAAAGCTACTAGAAATAATTCTTTTGTGATTATATCATCATTAGACACACCCCCTTTGTTTTGTGCTGTTTGATGACACCTAGGCTCAGGCACACAACATCATAAAAACATCAGTCTAGAAGTCTGTTTATTAAGAATTGTTTTCCGTAGGGAAAGGAAGCGGTAGGTGAATGAAAATGAAAAGTTTTATAAAGTCTTAATCTTGGAGCCATATCAATAAGTCATAATATCCAGAAAATAAAATTTAGATTAAAATGTTTTTCTAACTGGAGATAGCAAATAATCCTTTAGAGACCTGAGTCTGGAATGAAGTAGAGAATTTAAGCTGGAACTATAAACTTTGAAGACGGTTATAAAATAGAGTGTAGTGAATGGAGAGGTCAGGGCCAGAGATGAGAAAGCCTGTCACCTATGGCTTCCTTCCCTGTGGCAACGGTGCAGAAAAGGAGGCTGGCCACCCGCTCAGTGGGAAGGACAACCCAGGGCAACCTGAGGACAATGGTAGCAGGTGACTCATGGAGGTATGACCCGAGAAAGAGCAAGTCACCGCCTGTCCTTTGGGGCCCTTTTTGTATTGCTGTCTTTTTTTATATCCTGGAAGTCTAGAAATACAATCTGAGAGCAGGAAACATGGCATTGAGGGAGAGTGACTATGAATCGGGAGAGTGAGCCCCCATTCTATGGGAAATTCAAGAAAATCAATTCACGTTAGCCCACCTAACATGGATAGAGCTATGGATTTGGGTGGAGAAGAAAAGAAATGTGTTGTTGAAATGATCCATGTGAGAAATTACACACATCTTAGATGAGGACCAGAGTGACCTTGCAATATCGGTTTTGGTGAACATCGTAGTTACTTCAGACATAACATGACAACTAATTTTGATTTATGTATTTATCAGTTAGTTTATGTTTAGTCTGCACCAACATTAATTATCCTGGCTAGTACCATGGGACCATGGTTAGGGTCACAGACAATCTCAAATGTATTGCCAAGGAAGATGTGGCCATTGTCAGGGTAGAGAGCTGAGATGTGTCTAAGGTGACACAAAAGGGAGTCAGGACAAGATGGAGTTACCTTGGTCACTTCGTTATTTTCATGGTTCCAAGCACACCTAAAAAATGATAAAGACCTTTGCTTTTCAAAAATTTTAATTGTTGGGCTTGGAGAGATGCCTCAGTAATTAAGAGCATGTTCTTTTAGAGAACCTGAGATTGGTTCCCAGCACTTACCTGACGAGGTGGCTGGCTCTCAGCCACCTCGAACTCCATCTCCTTTGTAACTCCAGCTCCCAGAAATCCAGTGTCCCCTTCTGGCATCTTCAAACAACTGCACTCACGTTCATACTCCAACACAAACACAAATGTTTTTTCATAATTAAAGTTAAAATATTTGAAAAAATTTTAATAGTTTAGCCTAAGTTTTAGAACCGAAGGAAGTAGCGATTATCAGGAGAGAAAAGGAGGGTGGAGAGGATGCTGTAACTTCACTGTGTTCTGCTCCGTGGACCTGTTGAGCAAAGGTAAATAACAGTAGGGAAGGCTGAGGGACACATTGCTTTCTTAGCAAAAGACTCATCATATTTCAGTTTCTGATAAGAGCAGCTGAGGCAAAGTTAAGAGATGATAGATGTCACTGTGGACACACAATAAATAGCCATGCAGGCCTCTTTTACCTTGGTGGATATTTTCCACAGGTAAGTTAGGATATGAAAGCTTCCAAAGAAGCGTGTGAAATTCATTTGTGTGTGTGAAGGGGAATGACGGCTTATTCACGCCAGTGATTACTGCGGCAGAGAAGAAGATGGAGCATGAAAGACAAGGAAGGCAGCAGGTAGGGAAGAGTAAACACGGGCTGCAGATGTCCTCCCTGTATTGTTCCCACTAAGTGATGCTTCTTCCTTTGATCTCATAAAAAACCTCAGGCTTCCCAATTTGCTTGTAGATTGAGAATCAACTCATCCAGTTTCAATTATTACTGCATTACTTAGGTTGGGACTAAGTTCTGAAGGTTTATAAACACAGTTCAAGTGTTAGAATAAACAGATTATGTAATCCTAGTTTTAAGAATTAGTTTCAGAGTTCTAATTTCTAATATTTTGGGGTTCAAAAGAGGACCATAGATAACCAATATAAAACATATTGAATTATGGAAACTGTGGAAAAGATTATATAGTAATAATTATATATTATATAGTAATAATTAAAACGATATATACTGTATTTTATTTGAGGAATTAATACATATTAAAATAGTAGGATTTGAAATGGAGATTTGACTTAATTTTGTTTCCTTGATGACCCAATGCAAGATGAGTAGCTTACATTTATTTGTGATGATCTCTCATCATTCTAGGGTATAAGGGGCTTAAGTGGGCTTTTCTTGCTTGGGGTCTGATCTGTCA
Source organism: Peromyscus eremicus (assembly GCF_949786415.1). Classification (NCBI taxonomy): domain Eukaryota; kingdom Metazoa; phylum Chordata; class Mammalia; order Rodentia; family Cricetidae; genus Peromyscus; species Peromyscus eremicus. The sequence goes on from NC_081427.1 coordinate 69,578,981, forward strand.
TAGAACCATAGCCCAGAGCAGCTGAAGCTAATGTCATCTGATTGCTTAATAACTCACATGTCTGATATGTGAACTATGATGTTATGTCTGAACATGATGTATGTTTTGCTCCTAATTTGCTTTTGTATGAGTGTTTTATCACAACAACAGAAATGAAACCAAAACAGATTCTGTAGAGTCTATAGTATAGACCACATAGTTTACTGAGAATTGTGGGAAAGAAGTGTCTCTGTCTGAAATTATGAATCTGCTTCCATGGGGTATTAACCAGAGGGACATTGTTCTCCAGTTGTATAATAAATAGATTTAAGCTGTCTGAAACTGGTATGCATGAAATAAAAATCATTTGGTGAAGAGGCTGTTTATGGACCTGTGGCTTGAAGGCGCACTAAAGAAGTGGCCTAGGTCCTTCTCTGAAGGCTCATTCTTAACTGCACCAGCAGCTGGATGCGGTGAGGCAGGTGAGCAACAGTCTGCAATAGCAGGTCTGGGCAGATGCAGGAGGTCGGCTGTGAACCTCCTTTGGGAATGCATAACCTCTGGAATTCTGCAGCATGTAAGTAGGGGAGCTGCAAGAAGAAAACTGGGATTTCTTACCATCCTGGTACATGGCATCTTGAGAATTTAGTTTCATTGAAAAATTAATGAAACAGATGTTAAATGGGCACCATAGGTGGTGTGGACTAGTTCATACTTGTTACAGACCACAGAGGTCTAAGAATGAATACATAACTAATCATCAGTTTTTTATCACATCATAGCTTGTACTCGCATGGATGTAGGAGCATCATCTACTGGAGCAGCAGTAGCCTTTTGGGGGCTATATCCCTGAAGACGACTGACTGACTTCTTTCCCTCAGCAGCCATCAATTGATATAATGAACAAAATCTGTCTAGAAAAAAAGGTAGTCATGAGGATTAGAAGAAATAGTATATGTAACACTTAACACAGGGTTTAACATAATAATTAGTAAGTGTGCGTGATTATTAACTCATCCCTGTTGTTTGAATCTTAGATGGTCTTTTAATAAAAAATCCAGAGCCAGATATCGGTGAAAGCCGAAAGATTAGAGAAGCAGAACAGCCAGCCACTAGTTCTTACCTCTATGAAATCCTCAGTCTAAAGAGAGTGAGTCTCTGTTTCCTCACGCCTTATATATCTTTCTCTGCCCTGCCATATTACTTCCTGGGATTAAAGGCATGTGTGCTTCCCAAGCAAAGGCACGAGATTTCAAGTGCTGGGATTAAAGGTGTGTGCCACCACGGCCTGACCTCTATGTCTAATCTAGTGGCTGGCTCTGTCCTCTGATCCTCAGGCAAGTTTATTAGGGTATAGAATATATCACCACACATCCCCTTTACATTACTAAAAACATAACTTCCCCAAGGATGTTTCCAGAAGTAGGACTTTAGGTTGAAAGTATTTTAAGAAACTGAAAGGGAATTCACTTTAATTTAAAATGTATTTGTATTTTTATTTATTTATGTATTTGTGTGTGTGTGTGTGTTATTGTTGTTGTTGTTTGTTCCACTTTAGGCAAGCTGGCCCTTGAACTCCAGCGCCATTCTCCTGTCTCTGCTTCTTGACTTCACATCTCATCCTAAGGCTCTGGGGTGGGATTTGGGGATCAAACTCAGATCATCAGGCTTTGAGGCAAATGCTTTTAACCATTGGGACAGCTCTTAGTTCATTCAAGTTCAATGTACTCGATTAATGGGTATTTCTATCATCCCAAACCTAAGTGTCTAACCAAGAATAGTTAGGGTTGCATTTAAATTAGCACTTAACAGAAAACAAAAATGCAGTATCTTTTAAGAGTAGGAAGAGAAACATTTAATTTTAGGATATGTGTGGGCTGTAGATTATTAACGTACACATAGAAATTTAAAGTAAGAAAAAATATGTTAATATGAATACCTCCAAAATATAGATATATTTAAAAGCATGTTTATGAAAGTCTAAAAGAGTTAAAGTCAATATATTATTAGGCATTTGCTCTTCTGTAAAGAAAAGTTCAATAAAAATCTAATAAATGACTGATTTAAAATTAAAAGTCAGATTTTATGAAATGGTGTTTATGTCTTTGACCCATCTCACTGATCACTTACTAATAAAAACTTCTAGGATTCCCTAGGCTGCAACATTTTCATGGTTTGGTAAAGTTGTTTAATATGAACGTTTTGATCCAAAAGAAGCTGGAAAGAGTTTACTGTGGAATTTGTGTGATTCGATGTGTGTACTTAACAATCTTTAATGAATTCATTAGAAACTGAAGTTTTATTAAACATTAATCAAAAACGGGTCTTAGCTGTGATACTTAAAAATGTGTGTGTGTGTGTGTGTGTGTGTGTGTGTGTGTGTGTGTGTGTGTGTACACCTGTGCAGGACAGAAGAGGGCAGCAGGTCCCCTGGAGCTACAGGCTGTTGTGAACCACCTGATGTGGTTGGGAACTGAGCTCGGGTCCTCTGGAAGAGTGACAAGCGCTCATAAGCACTGAGCCATCTCTCCAGCCCAACGTCGTACTTTTTATCTGCAAACTACTGTGGAGTTGGGAAGACTGAGGTGCCTAATCTCAGGGAGGTTTTCTTTAGAGGTACAAGTATGTTGGAAAAGTGTGGCAGCATGCTGAGATGGCTTGGTAGCCTTTCCTCACCTCTCCAGTGTGTGTGAGACAGATGGAGACATAAATGGATACATTATGGTCATTGCCTCAGACTTCCCGGGGTGGAAATGTTTGTAATCTAATTGGGTCTCATCAATTTTAAACTTGTTGAGGTTGTAGAAGTTGGTGAGAGACTCGAATGTGTTCAGATGCTTTTAGCTCACATCGAGGCTCCTGTTTTAACAGGATTTTGTTGTCTTTGCGGCACTATGGAAAACTGGGGATGAGCTAAAGAGATATCATCCAAACATTGTCCTGTTTGCCTCAGGGGACGGTGCCTCACAGTGGCAATAGGTACTGTGGCACATGAAGCAGCGATTGGCTGGACCATCAGGAGGGTAGTGTGCTACCTGACTCACCTGGGTGTCACAGGCAGCCGGTGCAGACACCTCAACAAACTATGCGCAGCCAAAGAACCAGGGTTCTTTTGAATAATTCCATTGTTGGCTGTGGTGATGCAAGCCTTGAATCCCGGCACCCAGGAGGCATAGACAGGCTATCTCTGAGTCAAGGCCAGCCTAGTCTACAGAGTGAGTTCCAGGACAGCCAGGACTACACAGAGAAACCTTGTCTTGAAATACAAAAACCAATAAACCAAAAAATCCATTGTTAAGTTCACATTATATAAAAATGGAAGGGATGACCAGAAAATACTGTAGTAAACAACAATAAATAAAAGAGTACATTTTACTAAAAATAGAAAAATAAACTCGAAGAATAACTCCTATTTGGGAATAAAGAAAAATGCAACTCTTCTAAACAATCTATTTTCACATCAAACTTTGAAATTCAGAATATCATATGATCAGAAGCTGTGCTTGTTCAAAATAGAGGTTATCCACAGCTATATATGGAACAAAGCCACATTTTTAGTGGGCAAAGAATAATGAAAAGTATCGTAGTTCTTGATTTATGAAACTTAAAAGTACTACAGTGAATAGAACTGAATTGAGAATTGATCAGTGATTAAGAAAGGAGAACAAAAAACAAAACCATGGACTTCTGACTCAGTAGAGCCCAAAGTAAGCAGTGTATAAATAGGGAAGGGGACATCTTCGGCCCCAATCTTCAGCCAAGCTCATAGGTCACCACATCGTTCTATCATGCAGTTAGGTCTTCAGCATGAAAATTGGCTCTAATCAGTGACCTGTTTGAGTTTTGGGGAATAATTCAAAGAGCAGAAGACAATAAATGATGTTGCTAGAGGTTTTACACTTGCTATAGAAACCTGATTAAATAACTCCTGCAGATATTGGGGACAGAAGGGGAATCAGACAGTAAGAAGCATCAGGATCTCTTGGGACGCTGTAACCAAGGGTTGATTGGAAGAAACAGTGAAGAATGATGACACACAGGACTCAGGAGAGTTGGAAGAACCAAATCTGCAATCGGCAACCTTTGGGAACGTATCTTCATGAACCTGTGGTCATGATCCTATATTCCCTTAGATGTATGTACATCCCCGTGTCTTCAGATTAGATGCCACCATGAAGTCGTACAGATTGTAATACAAGCTCACAGTGATGCATCAAAGGACCTGGTGTGGTTCTTACTAAGGGCATGGATGGGAACATGAGGTGGACTGGAGGTATTTAAAAGAAAATAGTAAGGATTTTTAAAAAAAGTCTGGTGTGGGGGAAAGGTGCTGCATGTAGTGGCTTCTTTCCAGAGCATGGCATAGGAGGGGAGACAAAGCTAACTGCTGTGGAGAGCCCTGAAAACCCATTCAACCAGCTGGGTAAGCTCAGCAGCAGCAGCATGTGGATCACATGCACCTTTGACAGGATGTGATGAGTGACCATATCACTGGCCTATTTGGCTTTCCTCCAAACCCCAAATTCCAGTCTAATTTGAGAAAACCAGAGAAATTCCAGTTGAGACACACACTATAAATATGCCAGGATGCCACAAAATGGCAAAAATCACAAGAAAAAAATTAAAGAAACTGTCACAACCTTAGGCATCTAAGAAAACACGAGACCAAACATATATATCCTGGAACAGAAGGACACTAGGTAAAAACTTAGAAAATCTGAATGAAAACCTATATTCAAGTTGTATTATATATTACTTCTTGTTTTACTTTGAAAATGACTAATGAAAATTTATTTTAAAATTCTAAATTTTTAAATTAAAGAAAAATCCTTGTAAGCTAGGTGATTGAACTTGGGAAAGGAGTTGTTTTTGCCAGTGTTTGTGTCTCAAATAGTTTCCCTTGTTTTCAATGCCTCCCTCTCATTGGAGCCCTGGAAAAGACACACACAGATAGATACAAACTGCGGTTCCTAACACTGACAAGTTTTGCCCTTCTTCTTTGCCATTGATATAGCTCAGCTTGGTTGTCTTCTTGACATACTCTGGAAGAGGGAACGTCAGTTGAGGAAGTACCTCAATCAGAGAATGTCTGTAGAGCATTTTCTTGATTGCTAATTGCTAAGGGAGGGCCCAGCATTCCACTGGCAGTAGCATTCTTAGATAGAGCCTGGACTGTCTAACAGTAGCTGATTCCAAGCCTGGAAGCAATTCAGTAAGCAGCATTCTACCATCATCTGCTTTAGTTCCTGTCTCTAGGTTCCTGCCTTGATTTCCTGTCTTGGTTTCCCTTGAAGGCAGATTATAAACTGTAAGCTGAAATAAACTCTTTTCTTCCCATGTTAATTGCGGCCAGTGTTTTATCACAGCAACACAAAGCCAATGAGGACAGCCAGGATGGATGTCACTGGGACACAGGCATTTCCAGTATCCCCAGAGTGCTTTCCTCTGGGTCTGTGTCTGCTAGGGTGCAGATATATCTGATGCACTGACTTGGGTTAAGGGTGCCCATGCAATCTATCATCACAGTCTCTACTCTATTTATTTTTTTTAAAGATTTATTTATTTATTATGTATACAGTATTCTGCCTGCATGTGTCCCTGCAGACCAGAAGAGGGCACCAGATCTCATTACAGGTGGTTGTGAGCCACCATGTGGTTGCTGGGAATTGAACTCAGGACCTCTGGAAGAGCAGTCAGTGCTCTTAACTGCTGAGCCATCTCTCCAGCCCCTATTTTTTTTTTTTTTTTTTAATACAGGCTTGCATTCAGTCCTTTTCTGACCTTGTTCAGATTTAGTGGGCTCCCCATGCTTCTCATATACCTCAAGCATTCTGATGTTGCTATGATGGGTGTCCTCAAATGGGATGGTTTAGAATGCCAGTGATCTTTTCACTTAGTTTCCTGACTCTGGAAACTGAAGGTCTGGACCCTGGAGCCTGGAACCTAAACATACAGATCCTTGACTGTCAGAGATGGATTCTCCTCTCACCTCGTGACTACCCGGGGGCCACAGCTGCTCTTTGTGTTTTGTTGTGACAGTTGACAAACCGTAAGACTCAGCATGTGTTCAATGTTAGGAAGCTGAAAAGACACAAGAACCAGATTGGAAGTCAAGGCTCACTCTGGGTCCCATCATTGCCTCTTGTTCAGAAGGTCCCTAAGGGCTCAACACCCTGTGTATCAGGTAGAAGCTCCATGGCGTCTGTGGTGGATGTCTTCTGAGGCCCTGCCAACAACACTTCCATGTTCTGTGAAATCAAATTTCTGGGATGATGCAGAGAGAACATGGCTCACAAGGTGCGCCTGTGTGTGTGTGTGTGTGTGTGTGTGTGTGTGTGTGTGTGTGTATACACATGGATGTCTTGTCTCTGCTTTTCAACCTTTGAGTGGTAAGATATGGAAAATAATCACACATTTCTATGTGACCTGAGTCTGAGAATTCATTGGGAGGTTACAATGAGAGCAAATTCTCTGCCAAAATAACAGTGTGTCTTTGACACCATGAAAAAGTGTGGACCTTGACCGCCATAGATCCTGAGTTTACAAAATTTTCTGCAAGTATAGCCTTTAAGAGGTGATTCTTCACATTTTTCATAAAGGATTTATTTATTTTTCGCATCTATATGTTTATGCATGTGTGTATGTATGTGTGTGTGTGTGTGTGTGTGTATCTGTGTGTGTGTGTCTGTGTGTGTGTGTCTGTGTGTGTGTGTAGGCAGAGGCCAGAAGAAGGTCCTTTGGAGCTGGGGTTATGAACAATTGTGAGTTATGTGATTTTGATACTGGGAACTCAATTTGCATCCCCTGGTGGATCAGCAAGCAAGCACTCTTAACTGCTAAGTGTTCAGGGCCCGATGCATCACCTTTTAAATCATGCAAAAGGTAACCTTTATATATATATATATATATATATATATATATATATATATATATATATATATATATATATATATATATATTTGGTTTTTCAAGACAGGGTTTCTCTGTGTAGCTTTGCGCCTTTCCTGGAACTCACTCTAGCCCAGGCTGGCCTTGAACTCACAGAGATCTGCCTGGCTCTGCCTCCCGAGTGCTGGGATTAAAGGCGTGCGCCACCACCGTCGGCTTTTTTATTTATTTATTTTTTTGGTATATTTTTTATAAACACAGTTTGAACTAAAATGTGTTCCTCTGGCCTCTGGGTTGAAGCCTCCAAGTTCACCAGGCTTTTCTCTTCTCTACCTGCTGTGAGCTCAGCAGCCCCTCTAGGAGCCCAGGCGCCTATTTGTCAGTTCTGATGCAGGCAGCATTCCTGGAGGAAGCCATTCCTTATATGTAGGTAGGTAATCCTGACTCTCGGGGAAGAAATACAAGTTTTATTTCACTCGAACTAATTAGAACTGTGCCGAATGACATCATTTCCAGAAAAATAAAAGTGTGTGTGAAATTACAGGATTACCGTTTATGAAGAGTTATAGGTGAAAGACTTTAGACTCTTAAGGCCTCTTTTCACAATGCCAGGAATTATTTTTTTAAATGCTTTGGAAGATGGAGTGGTGCCATCTAATGGTGATACAAGAAATCTTAAGCACTTGAATCGTACTTTTCAGAAGAATTATGAAGTCCATAGCTGGAGATGCTATTGGAACTGTGGGCTGCCAGGGAGAGCAGTCTTCTTTCGGGGCGTGCTCCGTGATAGATCAACCATAATCCAGTGGACTGCCTCACACCTACGAGTCCATAAACAACAGGAATTAGACTTTGTGAGTTTAAAAAAAAAAAAAAGGCCATGAGGTTGGAGGTGGGGGTCAGGAACTGATCTGGGAGAAGTCAGGGGGAGGAATGAGGGGTGGATATGATCAAATGTATTATATGCATTTATCAAGTTATAAAAGAATTGATATTTTAAAAATTAATTAATTTTTTTTTTAAATTAAGTATATCTTAACTGTGCCTTGACAGTCAGATTTCTCACCACACAGACACACTTAGATTTAACTAATTGCTTCTGTGTGTGCCTCAAAATATTTGGAGTAGTGAGACTTTCATTTCCACTTTGCAAAAGTGAAACAGAGAAAGTGTAGTGGAAGTCCATGGTCTTCAGAGCCCCACCTAGCTCTAGCATTGAAAGCGTCTGAAGAAGATGCAGGTGTGGTCCAGTTCTGAGCAGTGTGAATGGCTTTGCCTTTTGCTTCTGAGGACTCACGCAAATGGGCATAGATCGTAATATGCAAAATGTTAATCTTAAATATTGTGCGATGAAGTACAGACCTCAGATTTGAAAGAAATGTACTCAAGTCGTGCATTTCCTTATATTAAGTAGAACATGACTTTCAGTCTAGACAGAACCATTTATTCAGGTGGTGGTTAGAAGCTGGAAGTCTTCTCTGTGTCGAGGGAATTCGTCAGTCATGGATTCCTTTGGGGAAAAAAAAGTCTTAACGTACAATGAGCAAAAGTTTACAAGCCTGACTCATGTGAAATAAGTCACTTGGAAGGCTTTCTCAGTTCGTTACAGAATGAAGTCACTCTCTATTAATCCTATTTCAAGAGTGTGTGGGAAGCAGAAGTGAACTCGACGTGAAGCTTTCTGGGTTAAGTACAAACTGGTTAGTGTCACACCAGACACCCCCAATATCCACAACCCACTGAGCATCTGTTACATGAGGCGAAACCTATTTATGTCTTTACCTTGGAAATTTTTTCAGATTTTCATGAAGCGTCTTTGCGCTCTGTTTATCAGCAGTGAGCAAAGCTTACTTCAACAGAGCATGTTTCTCTAAGCCTTGGTTGCACCTGTGTCCTCTTTGATACTCAAAGTAGCCGCACGCCACTTCTTTGGAAACTGCAAGCTTAAATTCAGTTGTAGTATGGAAACAAGAAAAAACAGGTTTTTCATACTTGCCAAATACAAGCATCTCAGATTAAGAATTCTTGAAAGCTAAATAATTGATGATATGAATGATGAAACTTCTCTTGTTCCACAGGAGTAATTCTATAGTTTTAGAGTGCCCCTTAGTAAATGTAATAGAATTCGAGTAATTCTAAACTTGAAAACCTTGCTCCATCAGGATCACATTTTCCGTCTTGATTACCTGGTGGTCACACTGTGGGAAGATGCTGGCTGAGGCACCCATGGCAGAGGCTGAGGGCGGAAAGCACCGTGCACCCCTTTGTCTGCACTAGAGATGTTCATGTCTTTCAGGACACGTCTCTCACTTGCAGACTTTGTACAGTTGTTTTCCACGAAACTATAAAAGGCAGAGTTAGCTTTCAACCTGATGAAACACAATTTGGGTATGAAAGGCGAGCACTCTAAAGCTCAGCACACAATTTTTTAAAAAATGGAAATTGGTTCTCATAAAATTAATTGAATTCTTATAGTTTACTTTACACTCCTGTTTTGAGTCTTTATTGTGCTTCTTTATTTTTACCCGATTTCTTTTTTAAAGATAATGAGAATTAACTTCTTCTGGAAGTATTTTGAGCAACCATGACCCGGGAACACAGATTTAGGTTACCCTCAACTTCTATTTTCCAACATGGAAGCAGTTTTTATAGTTTTACAGAACAAAGAAAGTTGTAAATCAAGAAAAGTGTAAAATATATTGGTGGGGACATCAGAGAGGTAAAATGAGATGGGGAGAGTTTTTCTCTAGGTCCAAGATGCTGAGCTTTTCTTAAGTTTTTAAACCCCACTTCCTTATTCTACTATGCTTTTACAGTTATTGAGACTTTAACTAGAAGGCTGTTCTCATTTTCTTAGACTACACTTTACCTCTTACATTTCTTAAGATTCTCATTAATATGAACAATATGGAGAAAGACGCCAGCTTAGATAAACAAGATCAAACATTCAACAACAATAATAAATATGACATTTAGTGTTATGTGCTGAGTAATCTAAGCGAGAAATAAAGTCGAACAAATATTATTAAAAAAGATCTGGAAGTCCTTGTTGCTGGTAGACTTCCAGTTCCAACATATGGGGCTACATATCTGTTGCCCACGCTGAGCAGGGCAGAAAGACATACTCTTCCTTCCTACAGAGGGAAATAGAGTGGATGAACCAGGCCTTGCTGAAGGCCGACACAGCCAACTCTGGGAACCTAGGCAAAGCCACTCTGTTTGGATGGCCCAGTGTGCAGAATCGCTTGGAGAGCATTCTCTTGAACCTGTCATCATGGCCCAAGGACTGCCATGTCCTACAGGATAAGAAGGATGAAGTAAGTTGAGGAATTAATGAAAGCAAAAACAAACCAGATCTTGCCTCAAGTTACTGTTTGCAGATTTCCATCTGTCTTCACATTGGCAGATAGAAACCTTTTTTATGAGCCTTCACAGAGGCCTGGGCACCTTTGGGAGCCAGAGCTGGAGCTGTGGCCTTGCCTTGATTTGAACCTTGGGCTTGGGTTGACAGAACAAATGACCCTTGGTCATTGTACTGGCTGGTTTTATGTGTCAACTTGACACAAGCTAGAGATATCAAAGAGAAAGGAGTCTCAGTTGAGGAATGCCTCCATGAGATCCAGCTATAGGGCATTTTCTCAATTAGTCATCAGTGAGGGAGGGCCCAGCCCATGGTGGGTGGTGCCATCCCTTAGCTGGTGGTCCTGGTTCTCTAAGAAAGTAAGCCAGTAAACAGCACTCCTCCATGGCCTCTGCATCAGCGTCTGCCGCCAGGATCCTGTCCTGTTTGAGTTCCTGTCCTGACTACCTTCAGTGGTGAACAGCAATGTGGAAGTGTAAGACAATAAACCCTTTCCTCCCTAACCTGCCTTTTGGCCGTAGTGTTTTGTTGCAGCAACAGAAACCCTGACTAAGACAGTCATGTAGCTTCGAATCCTCTTCCCAAGCCTGGGGTGAAGGAGAAAAGCAAGGCCTAGATCTGCGGCTGGAGCCCTTGGGCGTCTTGGGCTTAACCGCCTTCAGCCTCACGAGGGCCTTCATGGCCTCTGCACGGCACTCCGCCTTTGCGTTGTTTGCCTGCCTCTTCCTCAGGCCTCTTTCGTGCTTCTTGGCAAAGCGCATGTTCCTCAGGAACTTGGGGTCGACCCCCTTAGGAGATTCGTATCCTTGCGACTGTGGTTTCTTGGCGCCATTTCTGTGCCATTGTGAGGACTGGTTGTGTGTGGTGGTTCTTGGACTTGGCCATGTCTGCATGGTAACCTGTGGCTCCCGAAGCTCCTGAGACCGGAAGAGAAGGAACAACTTGAGGAATTCTTCCTAGCCATGCATTCCTAGCGTCCTGGGTAAGACAGTGAAATGGGCCGGAACACAGTGCGGCTCAGCCCTGCTTCTGTCGCTAGAGGAAAAGGAAACATGCTTTTAAATCAATCCCCTCCCCCACCCCTGTGTGTTTTGGATGAGTGTGCACGTGCATGCCTTCATGGATAACATTTTTGGGTTTGTTTTTGCAAATATCAGTTTGCAGAACTATTCCAGTATAGAATTTTTATCTGTTATATGCATTCTGCTTGTGTGAAATAAACATATTTATAAACCATTGGAAGCTAAGGGATCTGGAAAGCATGAGTAGAAAGAACTAACGCCAACCGCATGTGGTAAGTCGTTGCTGGGTTCCTTTCCGTGACTGAAAGTCACTGGCGTGTCCGGTTGTGTTTGCTCTACTTCGAAGCCAGCTTTGGTTTATCCAGGGGTTCTGGTTGCTCATGTGTTGAGCTGAGCTGAATAAAGATGGTGGAAACCACTGCATGAGAAAAGGACAAATAGCCCATGAGGTGACCTCCAGGAACGCCTGGGGAAGACTGAGGGAACGCCTGGGGAAGACTGACGCTGCTCAGGGTTGGCGATTGGGAGTGCCTCCCCTGGGCCCATTGTGACATGGGCTCACGACGCCACTGGGTGGATATTAGTAGATAAATATTGATGTTGAAAGTGACCAAGTTGAAACCAACATAGAAGACAAAAATATGAACGTTTACTTATTTGCATATGGATGTGGGTGGGAGTGTGCCTGCCACAGCATGCCTGTCCTTAGAGAATAGCTTGCAGTCATTGATTCTCGCCTTCTGCCTTGTGGGTTCCAGCGACCAAACCCTGATCGTCACGTTTATATCAAAGAGCCTTTACCCAGTGCACCATCTCACTGGCCCATAAACAAATGTGATTTATTGTCATAACAGTTGAAAAATCCAGGGTAAGGCTGAATCCGAAAGCTTCATGTTGGTTACTGAGACATTGCTTCTTCCCATCTCTTGGCTCTGTCTTCATCTGAGCCGGCTTCATGTCATTGTGAGGGACGATTGCCCCAATCATCACAGTCCAACATTGACTCAAGCACCATCTTGATTTTGATTCCCCACACCTGGCTTATGTGGTGTCATTGTGAGGGACGATTGCCCCAATCATCACAGTCCAACATTGACTCAAGCACCATCTTGATTTTGATTCCCCACACCTGGCTTATGTGCCCATTACTGTGGTTATCTTGGAGTCTAGGACCGTGCCTTAAAAACTTTGGGTCCTCAGTGATTAGCAGAGGGATTATACAATGTAGAATAGTCTCTCAAAATACAAATCCTGTAGCAAGCTGTATGATATATTTCTGAAAGCATTCAATTTATATTTTAAGAGCTACTCAAATATATTTCAAATTTTACTTTTTATTTTTTTTCTTGTGGAATTAGGTGACTTGAATAGGATGAACATGATTGCTAGAATTTAACAACCTATGCCTTTGTACCTCTGTGTTATTAAGACAAGCCAAACATCATAGTTCCATCTGGGAAATAAGCAAGAATGAATGTTAATTCTCCAGTCTCTGACCGTGGTAAGAGTTGTGTTGAGGGATGAGCCATCTATTGGCAGCAACAGTTATAATTTCCTCTGAGTCATACAAAATGAGAGTGGGAGGCATGAGGAGACATGGTAGTTGGGGATGATTTGAATGCTCTAGTACTGTGCCATTATGGAGAGAAAGGAGGATGTCAACAAGGCTAAAATTGTTATCTTACGATTGTAGCAGAATATGAATTATGTACTTTGTAGGCTTTAAACATATGTTGTTGAAAATCTGTTTCATAAGGAATTTAAAATAAGTATTCCAAAAGGGCATGTACAAATTTTTATCAAACCTTAGAGGAAAAAGTGATCTGAAATGTAGTCATATTTATAATAATATCATTTACTAACATTTGGTCTTCTGAGTTTAATCAAAAGGGGAATTTTCATGTGTTCTCTTTATAGTGTGATAGCAGAAAATGTTCTTAGTTACTCTGGAACACATAGTGTTGTGCTTTAGAGTAATTATGCCTGCCTTCCAAAGGAAACTCCATTTTCACTGCTTTGGTTCATCTTTTATCTGTTCAGATGCCAGCTCTGCCCCAACACCCTTTCTTACAGCGTGAAAGATGAAAGCAAACAGATGGAGTTACCAGTGATGTCATGCAGTTGGAGGCACTTCCAGAGGCACTTTCTGTTATGCCTGTTTGTTCGTTTTGCATAATTTCAAAACTCTCTGACATGGACCAATTTAAAATGAATTTCCTGAGATAAACGTAAGATCTGCGTGCTCTAATTGCCTGGGAGGTTGTAAGAACCCAGTGTTTGAGTTCACTGGTCTTGATATGAAGAGGTGTTGTTAAATATTTAAAGTATTGGAGGGGACCGCAGCGTCACAAACACCTCCAATGCTCGTTAGACCTATAAGGGAAAACTTTCAGAAGGCCATGGCAGTTTGGGGTGATTTACATGACTGTAAAATATGTGGATGTTTGCAAACATGTATAGCACGGTCAGTCTATTAAGAAGTGAACAAGTAACTTTTAGGAACGAATTAAGAGGCTGTATAGAAAGTTTCTGGGTAGAAATTCTGGCCAGAGACTCCAGGAATAAAATCCTGCCTATCCACTGACTTAGCTGACTGACAGAGTATGCTAACTAACCCATAGATGAGGCTAATGGTTCTTGAATCTTCGTAGAGATACTGTGGGAACTGAATGCATTTATATATATAGCATTTATATATATATAAAAAGTGCTCGGGTAACAATGTATAGATAAATATTTGTTGTTGTAATACTATTAGGTTGTTACAATTTTTTAAAGATACAATGGAATCTTTTTTTCTTTTTTATTATTAAGAAATTTTCTGTTCATTTTACATACCAATCACAGGTGCCCCCTCTTCTCTCCTCCTGCCCCTCAGCCTTCCCCCACAACCTGCCCCCCATTCCCACCTCCTTCAAGGCAAGGCCTCCCATGGGGAGTCAGCAGAGCCTGGTACATTCAGCTGAGGCAGGTCCAAGCCCCGCCCCCTGAACCAAGGCTTTGTAAGGTGTCCCACCATAGGCACTGGGCTCCAAAAAGCCAGTTCAGATGCATGGAATCTTAAAGTACAGTACCAGAATAGGTAGAAAGAAAACAAGGAGAAAGCGTATGATAAGTTCCCATCTGTGGCTTGGAAAAATTCAGGAGGTAACTTACAGCTACAGATGTGGCTTTTACATAGCCCCACTAAGACCTATTTCTCACAGTTTATGCAGTGTGTTTGTAAGTGTACCAAGTGTATTCTGCACTTGCATTAGAATAAGTAAGGAGTATTTTAATAAATAATCAAGGACTCAGCCTCCATCTCTTGGATCAGGGTTTCTGAGTGAGAGCTGGCTTTGTACCAAGTTCAAGGGGTAACGGCTTTGAGAACTGCTGGGCTTGTGTGTGATGTCCTTTCCCTAGGCTGTCTTCCCACTTTCCCTCTTGCTCACCTCGGCACTCACGTGACCATTTCAGTTCTGCCCCTCCAGTCCTAGGATATCTCCTGTCCAAGGTCTGAGGTTTGACTCTCTTCACATCATAAAGCTGCTCTTTCTCATCACACCTGGGGTGTGAGTTGCCCCTCCCCACCCTTCCAGTTCTTATTATTTTCATGACCTCTAGGTCCTTTCTTTCCCATAGTTTGTCAGAACTGCTCTGTGAAATCTCTCTGGCTTGAGAAGCTTAGGGACAGATTGAAAAAAAAAGACAAGTCCCCGGCATCTCTGACCCCTGGCCTATGTCTGTTCTCTGGACTCCATTTGAACTCTGTGTCTCGGTTTGGGTGATTTTACGATTAAGTGGCATGTAAGACATGGCTAAGCACTCTGAGAGTGCTTGTCACAATACACCGGATGGGCAATATTCCAGTTAAATTCTAAAATGTATTAAGGATTCATACATTTGGTACTCCTTACATAGAGAGTCATGTGTAGCCATGTAGAAATACCACATGTGTGGAATTTCATTGCTTTTTGGCTAAGGAAAGATTGAAAGGAAGCATTTGGCTCCTGGAGTAGGTAACGCTGTGACTGTGCTTTAGAACACTGTCCTTTAGAGTACACAAATGTGTTATGTTCGTGTGACTGGTCACATAGATCCATTGGAATCTTAACGATCCGTGAGATAAATAGCTCTCATTTTTAGAGGTGCATCTACATTACAAAACAACAGGGCTTCCATGAGGCCACTGCAGGGTTGTGCTTTTCAAAGCTCTTGAATCACATGCAGCTAAAGTGGGAACAACATTTCCATCTCATAAACACATGAGTTGTAGTACAAAGAAAGAATGGGAGTTATGGAAAAGGAGCACATTTGGCTGACTTTGCTTATTCTAAAGCAACTCTGACATTGTTCTAAGCAGGGTTGGTAGTTTAGCTAATAAAATTAGTGGAAGAAACTTAAATCTTGGGAATTTACCTTTGTGGAAGGATTGGCAGCTTCAAATAATTATTTTTAAAACTTAGTCAAGGAAAATGTAGACATTAACCAAGAAATCAATCAACTTTAAAGTTTATCTTCAACTATTTAGTTTTGGCTGTCACTTAACAAGTTTTATTTAGGAAAAATGGATTTAATTGCTTTTGCATGGTGTTGTTTAGGTTTTTCTTAGATGAAATGGTAAGTTTCAGTAAGTTAAAAAAGCAACTATTTTTTCCGTATTTTAATAAAAATAATTTGTATTAATGTGTTAGGATGTAAAATTTTCTTTTCCTTTGTTTTGATTTTTCGAGACAGGGTTTCTCTGTGTAGCTTTGGCTGTCCTGGCCTCAAACTCACAGAGATCTGTCTGCCTCTGCTTCCTCTCAGGATTTTGCTGGGATTTTGCTACATGTATACATTATATAATGTTTAAGTCAAGTTACTGAATTATCTTCCTTTTGGTGATATTTATCTTCCTTTTCAAAATTTTAGCTTTTAAATTTAAATAATGTTTCTATTTTTTATTTTTTAAAATTTATTTATTTATTTTTTTGGTTTTTCGAGATAGGGTTTCTCTGTGTAGCTTTGCACCTTTCCTGGAACTCACTTGGTAGTCCAGGCTGGCCTCGAACTCACAGATATTCACCTGCCTCTGCCTCCCGAGTGCTGGGATTAAAGGTGTGTGCCACCACTGCCTGGCTAAATTTAAATACTATTTTATTAACTGATAATTTTATACAATGTATTTTGATTACCCATACTCCTCAACTCCTCCCACCTTCTCTAACCTCAATTCCAGACCCACCACCTTCGAGTTTTCTTCCTTATTGTTTCCACTGTGTGTTATTGTGCTGCTCTTAGGAGTGGGGCTTGCTCTGGAGTGTGGTTGACCTACCAGGAGTCACATCATTAAAGAAAACAGACTTTCTCCTACTCAGCAGCTATCAAATGTCATTAGCTCCAGAGCTAACTGTGGGATTTCATGTTGGCCTCTGTGCCTCCATGCTGGAATTTTGTCTGACTGGAGTTCGAGCAGGTCTTATGAACACCTAGAATGCATATGCACTACTGCCTTGTGTCTGAACAACACCATTTGCTTGAAGTGACCCACCGCTTCTGACTGTTGGCTCCAAACAATCTTTCCTTTCCCTCTTTCCCAATGGTCTGCAAGCCTCGTGGGGAGGGGTGTGATATGAAAGTGCCGTTTACGGTTGAGTACTCCACGGTCTCTACAGGTTGACTAGCTGTCATCTACTGCAAGAGGGAATTTTCTCTGATGAAGGTTGAGAGATGCACTAATCTATGGGTATAATAGTGAGTCATTTGGGGTCATTAGAAAAACAGATTTAATTAAGTTGACTTTGTAATTATCTTGATGTAGAAGATAAATGCAGAAAGGTAGTTTTAAATAATAAAAAGAAAAACATAACAAATTATGATTTTTTTTAGCTCCTATCATCTTACATTGAAGTTGGATGTTTTAGTAGTTGATGTATTTATGCCTGCCTTAATTTCTTATTATTCTTTGTAACACTGAGAACAAAATCTAATGAGAATAGATTATTGAGCTTTATGACTTTGATTCTTGTTTTCTCTAGGGATGATCTCTTCATTTTTATTAGTAAACCTGTCAGCTTTGCTCATCTCTGTTGTATTTGGAGAAGCAGAAATAAGATTTGCTGGACAAACAGAATTTTTCGTTAATGAGACAAGTACCACAGTTATTCGTCTTGTCATTGAGAGGACAGGAGAGCCAGCAAACATTACTGCCATTGTGTCGGTAAGAAAGGACCGCAGCCCTAGTTTTTAAAAATGATATGCATGTGACAATTTTTAGTTTCAGTAGGAACAAAGTTTTTAAGTGTTTGAGGTTCCGAGTCTGAGTTTCATTCTGAGAAATGATCTGGAGAATGAGCTGTTGTATCTAAGCCTGTCAGAGGTTCAGAGAATGCCCTGGTGTTACTATGGACATTTGACATGTGTATTTTAAAGATAAAGGCTAATTATCTTTATATGTCATTTATATGTTTATTTTAAAACAAAACTATTTTATTTTGGGTAATTTGAATCATATAATTAGTCATTCATTGTGAGGTGACTTAGATAAAAATACATGCAATATTTAAAAGATACAAATGACAGGAAAGGGAAAGAAACCCTGAGTTCAGTTAGAGTCATTGTTGTTGGAGAAATGAAGTATATTAACTTAATTAAAAATTAAGTAGATTGTGTAAATTCTTTATTATATAAAGTTTGTTGGATTGGATGTTTAATGTTATGTGTTTGTGTCTATTTTTATCCAGAAAGAAATGTCATATAACCAATAATGATATTGCTGTATTAGAGGCTCAATGTACTTAAAACTTTGGGAGCAAAAGTAATGTGTGTGTTTGTTGCATGTTAGTTTGTGTGCACATGTACATATGGGTGCATACACACACACTTGTGTGTGCATAGGCCAGATAAATGTCATGTGTCTTCCTCTGTATCACTCTCGCCTTTTTTTTTTTTTTTTTTTTTGGTTTTTCGAGACAGGGTTTCTCTGTGTAGCTTTGCGCCTTTCCTGGAACTCACTTGGTAGTCCAGGCTGGCCTCGAACTCACAGAGATCCGCCTGGCTCTGCCTCCCAAGTGCTGGGATTAAAGGCGTGCGCCACCACCGCCCGGCCCTCGCCTTATTTTTAAAGAGAGGGTTTCCTTCTAGACCTGCCACTCACTGGTTGGCAAGAGTGGCTGGTTAGTTACCACCAGGGATCTTTGGTATCCACCCCTCCCACAGCACTAGGGTTGTAGTTGAGTGGACTGCTACCCTGGGCTTTTTACCTGATGCTGAACTGAAGTCTGCATGTGAACAGGGCAGGCTGTTTATCAGCTGTTCCATCTCCCAGCTCTAAGTGATTCCTTAAGAAATAATGTTAAATTACGTTGTAAAATATTGTAAAAAGAAAAAGAAAAGAAAAGCTACTTATAAAATAAAAACAGGGTTATAATTTTGAACATCTTAGTTTCTGTTCAGTTTGATGTTTATGTAGATGTAACCAACCGTCTTATTAAATAAGAAACACAGAGCCGATTCAGAGAAGAAAGCCAAGAGGTCAGAACTAAGAGCCTTACCCTTCTTGCTTCAGCCAAGAGAGCTCTCCGAAAGGGGGGCCTACTTCCTGTGTGTATGTCTTTAAATAGTCTTTCTGTTCTGCCTTCTCATTGGTTGTAAACCCAAACATGTGACTGCCTCGCCACTGCCTGTATGTACAGCCCTCCAGGTCCTCTATGGTATTGAGATTAAAGGCGTGTGTCTCCAATGTTGGCTGTATCCTTGAACACACAGAGATCTACCTAGCGCTGTCTACCAGTGCTGGGATTAAAGGCGTGCGCTGCCACCACCGCCACTCTCTTGCTATGGCTCTAATAGCTCTGACCCCCGGACAACTTTATTTATTAACATACAATTAAAATCACATTTCAGTACAAGTAAAATACCACCATATTTCCCCTTTTTTATTTTAATAAAAAGAAAAAAAGAAAAAGGTTATAACTAACAAAAGAAAAACTATATACAAAAGTACAATAACTATGTACAATATATACAAGTAATGAATATCTAAACAATGTCTAGTCCATTTGTATTTGACAAATTCAAAGAAAATAATTTCTTTGAATTTATTTACCAAAATAATTTTGGTAAGTCCAAAATGTATCTAATTCACTTTCTATCCTAATTAATCTTCAACTATAACTAACTAACCTTCAACTATAACTAACTAATCTTTAACTCCCTCAGAGACCCAAGAAGGAAATAATATTAGCTAACAAAAATAAAAACAGGAAGTGCATGCAAGCAACTTCTAAAAAATTTGTGAGTTGACAGAAACATCCAGCTGCCTGGACAGTCACCTGAGGTTTCTCCACAGTGTTGGGGCATCATCTTCAGCCTATAGGCTTATCATATCTGACAGACTCATTTGTGAAGTAGAATGTACACAAGGTCAATAGTTCAACCTCACATTGGGTGAGAGCAGTCCATGTACCAGAAACACCTGAATTCCACTAGTGTCATGTCATGATTTAGGATTTTAAATTTTGGAAATTGTTGATGGTTTTTCAATTTAGCTGTTAATTTTTTTTGGCTGTATATATACACGGCTTCATCTCAGCATCCCGTTCTTCTCCACATCCCTTTATTAAATGTCAGTCTACTATTGAGAGGCGTGAGCTTAGTTACTCTTCAAGAATAACTGTTTCAGCTGTTGTTCCATTGCACATCAGAAGCCATCGGCCCACTGCCTGTTCAGCTGCCTTCGAAGAAAAGGGCACTGTACCTTTTCCGAATTGCGAAGGCCACTTCAGGGATGGTGCCATATTGTCCTGGCCTCAGAAGATGCCTTTTGATAAAGCCATAACCACACTTGTTTAGGCAAGAATCAGTAGTCCTTTGTTTCATGTCCTGTCTGTCCATTTTGTCCTGTTGATTCGAGGATACTTTGTTGTCCAGTGGCTAACTTTTGCCACAATGAAAGTTAACTCTGTATGCAGTTTCTTTAATGTCCATATGTTCTCTGAAGTAGATTAATTAATTAAATTAATTAAATTAAATTAAATTAAGATTTAATGTCCATATTTTCTCTGAAGTAGTATAGATTTGCTGACTGTGTTTCTAGTTCTGCTGTGCACTGTGTTTGACAGTCTTTTGATGCAGTTTACCTCTTCCAGGTCGCTGTACTTTGCTTTTCTTGCTAGATCATTGTATTCTAAACACTTCTCCATTGCTTTTCATTGATGTTGCTTTCAGGTTTACCATCTATAGTGAATGGCATCTGGAGAATTGTTTATATACATGACTATTTCCCTGTATTTTTGGTTGATTTTCACAGAGTAGATTAATGTGTTTTTATGTATGCTCAGTCCCTCTTGATGATTCTTTCTGAAAGGCTGCCACTTTCCATTGCAAGTTATAAGAACTAGTTATCCAACACCCACTCAACACTTTCCAACTTATTTTGATTTCTCAACTATTTAAAACTTTTTTTCTAGCCGGGCGGTGGTGGCGCACGCCTTTAATCCCAGTACTCGGGAGGCAGAGCCAGGCGGATCTCTGTGAGTTCAAGGCCAGCCTGGTCTCCAAAGCGAGTTCCAGGAAAGGCGCAAAGCTACACAGAGAAACCCTGTCTCGAAAAAACAAACAAACAAACAAACAAACAAAAAAAAACCACCTTTTTTCTAAATAAATTAGAACTAGATAATGACTAAACTTTCTCAAAAATATGTTCTTATTTCTCATTTGTGCTAAATAATTTTCCCTAGAGGTTAAATTATTAATTTTTTTTTTTTTTTTTTTTTTTTTTTTTTTTTTTTTTGGTTTTTCGAGACAGGGTTTCTCTGTGTAGCTTTGCGCCTTTCCTGGGACTCACTTGGTAGCCCAGGCTGGCCTCGAACTCACAGAGATCCGCCTGGCTCTGCCTCCCGAGTGCTGGGATTAAAGGCGTGCGCCACCACCGCCCGGCTAAATTATTAATTTTGAGCTCTGGTGAAAGAAATGTCATTTGAATTTGTACAATGAATTGTTCCTTTACAATATTGTAATTGCCACTCTGCTGTGAGTCTTACTAGCAATCTTGCATCCACAGATTAAAATATTAGGAAGGTTTTTAATGATTAATAATTTGAGATGCTAAAAAATTGCGTCTCTATTTCAGTTGCCGTGAATAGTGTAAGTATAATTCCAGGTTGAAAGTTTTGGATGTAGGATTTTTTTTAACCCATTGGGAGAACAATAGCACTGCCTTGATTTTACAAGCTGCTTCCCACCTCTCCTTTTTTTTTTTTTTTTTTTTAAAGATTTATTTATTCATTATGTATACAGAAGAGGGCGCCAAATCTCATTACAGATGGTTGTGAGCCACCATGTGGTTGCTGGGAATTGAACTCAGGACCTCTGGAAGAACAGTCAGTGCTCTTAACCTCTGAGCTATCTCTCCAGCCCCCCCCACCTCTCCTTTTTAAGAGTTTTAGCCATAATTTGTCCTGCTAGGCTGTAGTCTATACCAAATCAGCTAAGAGACAGAGGAAGAAAATAGCATTGCTTTTCTATTAAATTATTAGTGTGCAATTAACTTTGATTCCACTATATTAAGAACTATTTTATATGTAATGATATATTTCTGTGATTTTCTTTTTTTATAAATAATTTTTATTATATTTATTTATGTGTGTCTATGGACACACAGGTAGAGGTCTGAGGACAAGTTGTAGAAGTCAGTCTCTCCTTCCACCATGTGAGTCCAGAATGGACCCTAGGCCATCAGGCTTGGCTGCAAGCACGTTTGCCCCTGAGCCATCTTGCTGACCCTGTGATAATTTTTCAGAAGACGAGTAAGACCTGTTGCCGAACGTTTGTCTTTGACTATCCTATTAGAAATGTCAGTGCCGCTTGATCTGTGCCTGTCCCCTCAGCTGCTCCCGGGAGGGTCAGTCTGGCTTGTCCAGATCCCCATTAAGTGAGGATGTTCTCTTTTGCACGTGGTAGCTGAATGGCGAAGACACTGGTGACTTTTTTGACACGTACGCTGCGGCGTTTATCCCCGCGGGAGGCACAAACAGGACCGTGTACATAGCAGTGTGTGATGACGATCTTCCCGAGCCTGATGAAACCTTCACTTTTCACCTGACATTACAGGTCAGTTCATTCTCCTCAACTTTGATTCATAAAACATCTTTTAACACTTGGAAATCTGTTCTATTAGTGATAAGCCAAGGGATATGTATCACGGTGGTTCTCATAGATCTCTCTGACAGATGGTCAGCGGCGTGGGTGAGGGTTTGTTTATAGGAGCATGTGCTCCTTGCCAGTGGACACGTCACTGAGGAAAATCTCTACCTCCCCCAAAGCTGTTAACTGCCTATAGATTTTTAGAGAGGGGTGGTTTATTCACGCTCTTAACAATTGAAGACAGGGGTTCTGCCGAAAGATTATTTTTCTTCTAATATTTAATTTATTAATTTGTTTGTTTTCACTTTAGAAACCCTCAGCAAATGTGAAACTTGGATGGCCAAGGACTGCTACTGTGACAATACTGTCAAATGACAATGCATTTGGAATTATTTCCTTTAGTGCGGTATGGTTACAGTGGGAAGACTAATGGTTGCAAGATACTGCTGCGGTCGGTTTTCTTCTAACCCGTCTTTCCTGCTGTCGGCTAGTGCTAGTCTGTCATGGTTTTTGATTAAGTCTGACACTAACTCTGTAGGTGCTCTGCATTCTGTGTATTTACACTGCTGCACACTGAAGGGTGTGTGCTCAGGGTCCACACTTACAATAACCCTTTCTGTCCATTGACTCATTCGTCACCTGTTGCCTGGCCTCTCATGTGGATGTGCGCGTGGGCTCGTATGTATGTGTGTATGTATGTATGTATGTATGTATGTATGTATGTATGTATGTGTATGTATGTATGTATGTATGTATGTATGTATGTATGTATGTATGTATTTCAAATGCCACTTAAGGAAGTCTGGCCTGTTTTCCAGACTCTTCTGTTTGTCTGGAGTAACTGTGAAAGGAGAAAACTTACAGTAAACTTAAGATTAACCTGCAGATGTGATAGCTCTTCCAATTCAATTCTCATGTCAGTTCATATTCTCTTATATTGAATATCCTCATAACAAGTCATATTCTTTTAAACTGCATATCCTAATATTCAGTTCTCTTACTAATTCATATTTCATTGAAGTTAATACTCTGTCTCTTCTCCTAAAATTCTGTTCCGTTTACTGCCCCTCCTTCATCAAGTTCTTGTTCTTCTAGCGAATTCCGTTTTCAGAGGGTTTCATTTTTAGAAGCAAAAACACAGGACAGGTCTCTCCGAGAGAGAAAATGTTTCCAGCTCCTAAGCTGAAATTAAAGGTTGTCTTCAACACTACTGGATCTGGATAGCAAGTTAGAGGCTATAATAATCTTCCTGATAGTCTTTTTGAATTCTGTTGCTAAGCAACATCGAGAAATCTGATTCCACAGCCTCCAGCTTTTTATTCGTTTTCCATTTCGAACACTCCTGCACTTGTATGCATTATGTCATGGTTCTGTAAAGTTATCTTTAAAACAAGGCAAGCTATAGATAAATGTGGTCTTGGTGCTTGAGTTATCTTATTAAAAGGGGTGTTTTCCTAACCTAAATTTAGTAGACGTTTGGTAGTCTACCATGTACCGTCATTCATAAGTGTTGATTACATTAATTAGGACTTCTTGAGTGAAAGGATTGTCGGGGAACAAGTTCTCCGTCTAATTTCTTCACTACCCACGAGGCTCATACCGATTTGTTTGAAACTTGTTTTTCTTTTGTTTTGTCTCCTCTCTCCTCTCTTTTCTCCTGACCTTATGCACCTTATGTTATGGGAATGAGTACTAGTCTCTGGGGTTGGTTGAAGTGCTACTAAGCCTCCTCTAACAGACTCCATATGAGCTCCATGTCACAGAAGGTCCTCAAGGCTGCTTCCATCTCTAGCCTTTCAACAATTATATTGGTAATGAACATGGCATTGGGACAGTGGTAACAGCCAACAGTTATTAAATACTCAGCATGTGTCAGGAAGCAGGAGAGACTCTTGATGTAAGTTACCTCATCAAATCTAATCACAAACCATAGAGACAGGTATTCCTATCCCCATTAATGGATGGCTATGACACTGTCACTCTTAGAGATGTCCACTGCTGCCCTAGTACATGCGCTTCCTTTTTCCCTCATCTATCCTGTGTTTCAGCCAACCTAAAACAACATGTTTCAACATTTGAAGTCTTCCCTGTTTTTCCTCTGAAGTGATTTTCTTTCTGGTTCTGAATGTCATTAACAACTGTCTGCTTTTCAGTGACCTTCTGACTAATTATGAGGCAGGAGTGCTTGAGAACAAGTGGCCCCAGAGAACCACTAGCTTGGTCTTAAGAGCGTAACTTCCTTTTGTGACCTCCTGGGCCCTGTGAGCATTCTAATTTATCATCCTTTAGCTAGGTAGCCCTCAAGATTCCTTAGAACAGATGCTAGTTATGCCAGGAAAACTTGTTTATTGCATGCTTTGTTTTCTCTTTACATTGTTCTTCTAAATTCCTTTTTTTGTCATCTACAGTTTATCGATGCTAGAAATACACACTGTAAGAGTACAGTCTGAATTGATTTGCATTTCTAAGGTAGTCATTTTTACCACCTCCTGCCTCTGATCCATGCCTGGTTGCCTTTGCTCTTGCCCATAGCCTTCATCAATCTCAGTGGCTGAACCAAGGAGCAGAAATGAATCTGTGCCCCTTACTCTCATCAGGGAAAAGGGGACCTACGGAATGGTCACTGTGACTTTTGATGTAAGTTTATTTTGAAATAATTTTAGATGATAACATGTTAATAGTCTGTATCAGATGATTGCAATTTAGATAACCAAAGTCTTCTGTATGATAAATATCACACCCACTTAAGATTAATTGAAGACGAATACTTTTGCTTTTATAAACTTCATGGTTAATAGTGAAGTGTTTCCCTTGCTGCTGGCATGTATTAAGTTCATAGGAAACTCCCCCCTTCCTTCCCATCCCTCCAGGCTTCCTATGCCCTTGCTCTCTTTCAAATCTTCTTTAACTTCTTTAACTCTGCTTCTTTAACTGTTGCTATGGTTAAATATGCCCTTTTGTTTAAGCAATTATAGGCAAAACTTGTGGCATTTTGTATTGCCATATACTCTGTCCCTTACCCTGGTAACTGCTGCAGTTCAGAGCCGTCCTGTGCCCGCAGCACTCGGCCTCCCTCATGATCTTCATTTTTTCTCTATAATACCTATCCCCATGCTGTGCTGCGTATTATCTTACTTGTCATTGTTGTTGTCTGTTAACTGTAAGTTCCACATGGGTGGAGCTTGTGACAGCTTTTATGTTTAGGACCTAATGATAAGGCACATGCTGCTCACTAAACACTTTAGAGAATGAGGTTACACATTCTTCCCTCTCCCCTGCAAAGTAGATACTCTCTTGCTTGCTTTAAAGATGAGGAAAATGCTGCACAGAGTTGTTAAGCAGCTTGCCCAAGGTCATACAGCCAGTGATGGAGCTGGAACTAGATCCCATTTCTTTAGGGAATTTACTGGTCTTCAATATCTTTCTTCTCAGGATGACATGTTTATACAGCTTTCCCCTCAGGTTTATTGTAACAGTTAAAAAAATCCCAAACCTTAGAAAACACAGTTTACTATAATCATAGTCAAGGCCTGTAATGGCATTACAGACCTTGACTTAATTAGAAAGGCGGTCTCTTGTGCAAGCTCTTAAGACTTTTGTAGGCTCTCTTTAAACTTCAGAATTTTGCCAGCTGACATGACAGTGATGCTCTTTGCTTCTAGATGTTTTGTTTATTTCTTTGCAGGTATCAGGTGGCCCAAATCCCCCTGAAGAAGATTTGAATCCAGTTAGAGGAAATATCACCTTCCCACCTGGCAGGGCCACTGTAATTCACAACTGGACAGTACTTGATGATGAGGTCAGACAGTATTAAATACGTAGAAGAGACAGGGTTTCTGATGGAGATTTCTAGAGAACCATTTATTTGAATATTAAATTGTATTCATTATTTGAAATTATTCAAGAGTGCAGTCTTTTGACACATTAATGTGTTGTACCCATTCATACTTTAGCCATGAGTTAGCAAGCTGTTATTTGGGGATGCAGCTTACAAATATTTACCTGATTTATTTTATTAAATTAAATCATATTAATTTGTGCCTACAGGGCTGGAGGTGTGGGAAGATACTTGCCTACCATGTGCAAATCCCTGGCTTCCATCCCCAGTGTCTTAAAATGAACTTGAGTATTAATTGACAACTAAATATAATGTAAAGATTGAAGAATTTTGTAGTACTTGCTTATATACTTTTTATTAATCATTTACTGTTTGAACAGGGACATGGGTGCTTATCTAGCAACCATGTTTTAATATAAGTTCAAGAAAAATTCTATTACAATTGATATTTTTGTTTAGGTTGAAATATTTATTTACTAGAATATGTGTGCATACATGCATGTGCATTTTACACATAGTTTTAGGAATCAATTCCAGGTTACCAGCCTTTATGGCATCTTTAACTGATGAGCCGTCCTGATGGCTTCTTTCTCTACATACTTTTAGATTCACTGTCCTAAAGAAGATTTTATAGTCACAGTTCATGTGTAACTGAGGATTTAGATATATGCCATAACTCAGTTGCAGAGACAACCCTAAATCTGAGCAGTAGTGTACAAAGATGTTCCTTATGGCCAGTAAGAAAAAAATAAACTTAAAAAGGAATCCAGGCATTGTTAAAGAAGTGAAGACAGGAAAAATAGAAATCTGTAACCAAAGCACCAACAATACTTAAAGAAGAAAATGCACTAAACACTTTAGCATGGTAGATTTCTCTGGAAAAACCTGAAATATTTGGTAGCATTGATGACCTTTGTTTTTCTAGTTCAAGAGATCAACAAAAGCTTTCTCCTCTGTGGTCCCAGAGCAATCATAGGTTATAATCTGTGTACAAGGAATTAATTACTGATTTTGTGCATCTAAAAGATTTAGTAGTATATTTTGGGAGAAGTATCTTTGTTGTATTGATACTGATGGAGGTAAAAATGATGTGGATTTTCACTCTTATTCATAAAATATAATTTTCAGTGAATGCAAAGCTTGAACAGGAAGGCACACTGGAAAGTAACTCCAGGATTTCTGTAAGCTATAAAAAAACTATCCTCTTGAGTAATGTTAGTATTTTGTCAAGAAATGACTCTTCTGGGCCATTCTCCAGTATCATAGAATTGACTCCTGAATTAGAATCACATAGAGAGATGGGAGAGAAATTCATACGCTGAAATGAAGGAACTATTTGGTATTTAGTGTACTTTCCAGAGTCTAGGGCATTGTTAGACTTTGAATACTCTTTATGACCCCACCAATGTTCTAAAATTGACAAGGATTTATTCCCCCTTTTACTATGTGTATTTTATAGTTTTCTCAACTCTGATCAAGACCCAAAGAAGCAAATATTCATCACTAATTCTTCATACCATTGCTTTATTAAGTTATTTTCATTTTCCATCCTAACTGAAAATAAATTAACATTTGGAAGATATTTTAGTATGTGAATTCCAAATGAGCCACTTACCATTTTTTCTCACTTTTACCTTTCCTATTTCTATGAAACACACTCCTTTGTAAAACTTGGGCCTGTTTGTAGGTATTTTGCCTAATGATATTTTGTTTATATCCTGTGACAGGTGCCAGAAAATGATGAAGTATTTTTGATTCAGCTGAAAAGTGTAGAAGGAGGAGCAGAGATTAACGCCTCTCGGAGTTCAGTTGAAATCACCGTGAGGAAGAACGACAGTCCTGTGAAGTTCATCCAGAGTGTCTACTTGATTCCCGAGGATGACCACATCCTCACTATTCCAGTGCTCCGGGGGAAGGATAGCGATGGAAACCTGATTGGAGCCGATGAATCCGAAGTTTCAGTCAGATATAAAGTTATGACCGGGGATTCAACAGCACATGCCCAGCAAAATGTAGACTTCATCGACCTTCAACCAAACACCACTCTTATCTTTCCCCCTTTTATTCATGAGTCACACTTGAAATTTCAAATAATTGATGACACCATACCAGAGATAGCTGAGTCATTTCACATAATGTTACTAAAGAACACCTTGCAGGGAGATGCTGTGCTGGTGGGTCCTTCTGCTGTACAGGTCACCATTAAGCCAAACGACAAACCTTATGGAGTTCTTTCATTCAATAGCGTTTTGTTTGAAAGGCCAGTTATAATCGATGAAGATAAAGCTTCCAGGTATAATGTACTTTGAACTCACAACCATAATTACTTTATTGTACTGTTACATGATTTAATTTTTGTAGTGTTGACACAAGGCTGAGTTGTGAGAGCATGCGCCATTTCCTCTGTAACTGCTTTACTGATTTCTTTTTAATGTGATTTAATTATTAAAATGAATCCATATTATGATAGGTTCTTAGGCTATGTCCATATATTTATAATTTTTTCCTATTAAAACTAATTAGTTTTTTTGTTGGTCTCTGCTTTTTTAGAGTGCACAATAATGACCTTATGTGTTCTAAACAATTCTAGATTTGAAGAAATCACAGTCGTTAGAAATGGTGGCACCCACGGAGATGTTTCTGTGAATTGGGTGCTGACAAGGAACAGCAGTGATCCCTCACCAGTGACAGCAGACGTCAGCCCCAGTTCTGGGACTCTCCGGTTTGCACAAGGGCAGATGTTGGCATCAATCCCTCTTACCGTCATTGACGACGACCTTCCAGAAGAGGCTGAAGTTTACCTCCTTAAGATCCTGCCTCTCACGACACAAGGCGGTGCTGAAGTGAGCGAGCCAGCACAGGTGGGGATTTGTCGTGCTTCACTCCTGTCCATACCTCTGTGATACAAAAGCGCTGAAGAATTTCAGGGTACAGATCCAATGCATGCTTAGTTCTGTGTGGCAGGAAGAATTCCGGTTTTGCCGAAGGGGCGGTTACTTCTCTTCATCAACTGAATGTCTTCGGAAAATAACAAAGTAAAACAGCAACAACAAAATCCAAACAAACAATGGGTCCTTCTACTGTACCCATTGGTTGGAATGAGGGACTGTATGCTTCTCCACTGGCCAAAGCTTTTAACACTATCTTTAAGCCCAGACATAATATTTTACCATCTAGAAAGTTTCAAAACTTCTATGCTCTGAAAAATTTTGAAACTGTTTTTGATTCTTTTACTCCTCTTCCTACACAAAGTGGTTGTTTAAGACATGGTGTATACATAAATAATAAAGACCAGAGTCGTCTGGACCATCCCAGTTGTGAAACTCCTGCACTAACCATGCCCTTTCATTTGTAGCTTCTGTTCTACATTCAGGACAGCGACAATGTTTATGGAGAAATCGCCTTGTTTCCCATGGAAAGCCAGAAGATTGAAAGCAGTCCAAGCGAGCGATGCTTATCCTTGAGTTTTACGAGACTAGGGGGAACCAAAGGAGACGTGAAGGTGATTTATTCTGCACTCTATATTCCCGCTGGAGCTGTGGACCCCTTGCGAGCAAAGGATGGCATCTTAAATGCATCCAGGAGAGGCAGCCTCATTTTCCCAGAACATAACCATCAAGTCACGACAAAATTACCAATAAGAAATGATGCGTTCCTGCAGAATGAGGCCCACTTCCTAGTGCAGGTACTTTGATGATGAAAATAATCTCCATTTTGGTTGTCTGTGTAATACAGCTAACAGTTATTCTGCTCTTATTTATAATTTAAATTCTCCTTGTTCTTTGAAACTACTTAGGGCTGGCATAGCGGTACACACCTGTAACCCCAGCGCTCAGGAGACTAAGGCAAGAGGATGGTGAGGGAGAGGCCAGCCTTGGCTAGGTACTGAACTGTGGGAAAACAAACAAGAAAAAGCAAAGCAAAAGACTCTGGTAGAGTGTCCCTTAAGAGCTGGCACCTCCCACGGCTCCCAGATCTGAATAAGGGAGGAGTCTGCTGAAATAAATATTTCAGCCAGTTGGTACTAACGATACACCAGTTGGAAATGCAAGGAG
Source organism: Peromyscus eremicus (assembly GCF_949786415.1). Classification (NCBI taxonomy): domain Eukaryota; kingdom Metazoa; phylum Chordata; class Mammalia; order Rodentia; family Cricetidae; genus Peromyscus; species Peromyscus eremicus. Next base: position 69,609,233 of record NC_081427.1, read on the forward strand.
ACTGCAGTACATACAGTAACTGCACAGGCTGCTGAGCAGGACGCAGGAGACGGCTTCACCAGAGCTTCGACCTGCTTTGGAAAATAGGACATGAGGATGGGATTTACGGAGTAAATATTTCTCGTAGTGCATATTATAAGAGAAGCATTTCTGAAACTAAAAGCAATTGGAAAAGTTTTTTTTTCTTTTAAATAGTACATTCAAAAATCTGTTTCTTCACTAAGTGTAGGTCAGATCTCTGGACCTCCCACAATTAAGAGCCCTGCATCATATCCTTCCAGCTCGTCACTCTTACTTTTCAACTTCTATCTGCCAAACACATTCCTTTTTTTTAATATTAAAGTTAAGATGGCCACACTCATTTCAGATGGATAAAATCTCTGTATTCCACATATCTGATATGGACTGATTCTTCAGTTAGAAAACCATGAAAGTTGTTCGTCAAATTTTGATGATAAAAATAATTTAATACAGAAATAGGTAATGGGAATAGATTCATAAAGTTAAAATGGTATCTCAAGCTGAGCATGGTGGTGCATGCCCTTAATCCTAGCACTTGGGAGGCAGAAGCAGGCAGGTCTGAGTTTGAGGACAGTCCAGTCTACACAGCAAGTTCCAGCTAGCCAGGACTACGAGGGCGAGACCTTGTCTCAAACAAAACAAAACAAAAACATACACAGCAAAAGAACTCTAGTCTCATTCCCACCGTGCCATTCACAGTGTATACCAAAGAAATGACATTTCTGTTATTTCTGTGTGTTGTGCAGCTGAAATGAGTCCGACATTCGTACTCAGGCTGTATTTCCCGGGTTCTGATGGTATTCATACTCAGACTGTATTTCCCAGGTTATGATGGCATTCGTACTCAGGCTGTATTTCCCAGGTTATGATGGCATTTGTACTCAGGCTGTATTTCCTGGGTTCTGATGGCATTCGTACTCAGGCTGTATTTCCCGGGTTACGATGGCATTCGTACTCAGGCTGTATTTCCCAGGTTCTGATGGCATTCGTACTCAGGCTGTATTTCCTGGGTTCTGATGGCATTCGTACTCAGGCTGTATTTCCCGGGTTCTGATGGCATTCGTACTCAGGCTGTATTTCCCGGGTTACGATGGCATTCGTACTCAGGCTGTATTTCCCGGGTTCTGATGGCATTCGTACTCAGGCTGTATTTCCCGGGTTACGATGGCATTCGTACTCAGGCTATATTTCCCGGGTTACGATGGCTCTCTCTGGAGGTTCTGACTGTTCTCCTTCCCCGCTCTGATATGAGATTGCCCATCTTTCACCACAGTGTTGAAAGTTGAGATTAGCTTTAGTAACTGTTTTGTTTGGTCTTCTCCTGGTTTGGGAAGTTTTTAACAAACTCTGGGTTTTCTTAGCTCCTAGTGTACCCCTTTTGGATTATGTTTTACTTTTGCCGTAATAGATTTCCCCTAAAATACATATGCAGAAAGTGTATATGTGGCATAAACTACCTGAGGCTTTGCAGGGGTGAAAATGTGAAATCTTATCCTTAGAATGTTTGTTTGCTTGGGAAATAGTTGTAGTTTTAAACAGTTCCTTAATTACCACACAGAAGGCAGTCTTTTAGCTTCCAGAATTGCGGATGAGAAATTTAAAAGGAAGGGAATGATTTTTTGTTAGGTAATTTTGTTAGTCTCCGAAAGCATGTAGTATTCTTGACTCCCTAAATGCCATGCCCTGTGTCCAGCCTTGCTAAGTATGGAGGGCAGCTCTTTGCTCCAGAAGAACTTAGCTGAGTGCTACACATGCCATAGGCTCTCATTCCAGAGGGACAGCTCACCCCGTGGCCTGGTGGGTGGCCGTTACAGGACACATGATTTTCCAGTACGTGACGAACCCTTTTTTTGATGAGTGCTTATCTATCCAGTGGGAGGTTTTTGTCATGTCCCTGCCATCACTGGTGATAGAAACACTGACCTTCGTCTTTATTATCATAATTTTGTTGTTTCCTTCATGTGGGCAGATTTTGCTGGGATGTTTGCCCAGTCCATTCTAAAGATTCCTAGAGGCGTTCAGGCCGCAGCTCTACTCACAGCTGTGCCTGACTCTTCCTTGGTTTATGGCATGCGCTTGTGAGATGGCCGGCCCCGTGGCAGAGTGTGAGAATTGTTGAGTGGAGCAAATGGTTAAGACCAGAGCTCTCTGTAGCAAGGACTGAAAACCAGAACGCTGCCATCAGAACGCACTTAGGCATATCTTCAGAAATTTTTAAAAAGTTAAAAATATGTCATAACTTGTTTGGTTTTTAAAGTTGTTTTTTTTAAATGAGATGCATACAATTTTACTAGTTCATACTTGGGATAATTTTCTCCAAATTTCCAAAAGTCTTTGGGATATAAGGTGTTGAGCGGTTTTAGAATTTAATAGAAGTTGTCTCCTGTTTGGTGTCTGGACTTTCATTCATCTTATGTGGTGCTTATGCCCTCTGGGTTCAGGGTGTTCTTATTAGCACATGCTTAAAGAATATTTTATCTCTGGCATCTCAGTGTTCAATTCACCCTCCTGTCTGTCTGCCTTTGGTCTCACATAGGCTACAATTCATACGGAAACAAAATTATTCAAACGGATTTCAGAAGGGAAATATTTCACACTGTTGCTTTTGTTTTCATAGCATCCTGAGTACCTTTGTGATTCCAGAGCGCTCAGTGCTATGCTGTGACTAAGATCATAGAGCATTTAGTGATACTGCATCACTAAGGACTGAGTCCTTTTGTGATTCGAGAGCGCTCAGTACTGTGCTGTGACTAAGATCATAGAGCATTTAGTGATACTGCATCACTAAGGACTGAGGATGCAGAGGTCTTATTTGGATTTATAGAGAATTTATCAGTTTCCATATTAGATTTCTATTTTATTTTCTCTTGATTCTTCAAAACTAGCTTTTACTATGGATAGAGAGCTCTACATCAATGTCATTATCAGTAACCTTGATACTAAATTATTAATATTTTCAAAATACCTGAAAACTTTTCAAAGTAGCTACAGGTAACTTCCTTGTAGACAGGGCCTTACTAAGGACTTTCTGAGGGTCAGCTATTATTCAAGTTATTTTATCTTGACACTCCACTGACATATGACAGCATTTATTTTTTATAATATTTGAAAACTAAGGAAAAATTTGTAGTATGAGGACTAATTTTTGGTGATCTTCGGTTAGAAAGTTGTTTGCACTACTAACTGCAGACCCAGGTCTTTGTCTAGCTCCATATGCAGTCAGAAAACAGAAGTGGGCAAGTGCAGACAGTTAACACCGCTCCTGTGCAGCGGGAAAGGCTGTTCTCAGTTGTTGACATAGTTAGTTCCTTGGGATTAAACAGCTGGATGCTCAGGCAGGCTGAGGGATAAGGAAGTGATGCATAGAAGGTGACAGAAGAAGAGAGTGCTGTGAAGGGTTGAAAGAAAATGACTCCCCAAAGGGCGTGGCACTCTTAGGAGGTGTGGCCTTCTTGAAGTAGGATGTGTCCTTGTGGGAGGAAGTGTGTCACTGTTGGGACAGGCTTTGAGGTCTCTTGCTCAAGCTTCTCTCAGTGTGACACACAGACCACGTTCTGTTGCCTGCAAGATGAAGAACTCTGTTACCTCTCCATCACCATGTCTGCCTGCACGCCACCATGTCCCACCATGATGATAATGGACTGAACCTCTAAAGTGTAAGCGAGCCACCCCAATGAAATGTTTTCCCCTAGAGGAGCTGCCATGGTCAGGGTGTCTCTTCCCAGCAATAGAAAGCCTGGCTAAGACAGGTGTGCAGTGTTGTACTGCATGGAAAGCTGATGGAACTACAAGAAGGGGAACCAGAAGCATGCTCTCCTCATGCTTCGCACCCCTCAGCCAAGGTGTCCTGGGCACAACATTAGGAAGGCATGTCCTGTCAACAGCAGACATGTGAAGGCAAACACGGCCCCTTATGAATGCAGGGAACACCTTCATTTTGCAGATGTTTAAGGAACCATAGCAGCAAAGGCAAGACACAAAAATTAGCATTTATTTGATCAGTTCATTGAATGATCTTTTTTCATCATCTTTTATATCATTCCTTTTAGTTTTCACAAGTACAAGCACTAGAATTAATTGTATGACCTTCTGATAACAGTAGCTAAAATGACTTACTACTTTTTCTTTGTAGAAAGTTTTGAGTAAAAAAATATATTTTCTTCCTTTGATACTTTAGACCAGTGGTTCTCAACCTTCCTTAATGCTGCAACTCTTTGGTACAGTTCCTCATGTTGTGGTGACCCCTAACCATAAAATTATTTCATTGCTACTTCATAACTGTAATTTTGCCACTGTTCTGAATCATAATGTAAATATTTTTGGAGATAGAGATTACTAATGGGGCCATGACCCACAGGTTGAGAACCATTGCTTTAGACAGTTCTAGCAGCTTAGAGATCTGTGAACAGCTGGGAATGAACGTGTATTCACAGATGACTACTTTCACATGACTGGAGATTTCAGTTACATCTTTACCTCTAACCAATGTAACCGCTTATCTTAACATTTCATTCAGATATGCCTATGTTATTTTTTTGTGCTATTTTCTTTCTTTTTTTAAAAATATAGCCCTGGTAGAGAAGTTTTTTTTTTTAATTATTTATTTATTTTTTTTTTTATGTGCATTGGTGTTTTGCCTGCAGGTATGTCTGTGTGAGGGCATTGGATCTCCTGGAACAGGAGTTACAGACAGTTGTAAGCTGTTATGTGGGTGCTGGGAATTGACCTAGGGTCCTTTGGAAGAGTATCAGTGCTCTTAACCACTAAGCCATCTCTCCAGCCCTGCTATTTTCTAAGAATATAGCTGTATATGACTGTGTACATGTGTTCATTTTCTCTGAGAATGAAAGTTATATGCAAATGGTTTTAACTACGTATTTGTTTTTACAGTTTATTTTATAAAGTCAATGTAGTTTACTAAATTGCCTTAGTTTGTATATCAGTATTGGACAGAATTTGTACTCTAATTTCTTTTTATTTTTCTTCAAATGAGTACTTACTAAATGTGGACTTCTTCATATCTTTATCTTGTACATAATTTTCAACAAAAAAGCATGACATTTAAATGATGCATTAAATTGGCTCTTTGGGATGTTATGTTGTCTGTCACAAAGTATTCCAGTTGTGGGAGAACAGCTCAGTCCCGTCCATTTCTGGAAAAACCATACAAACCACAAATCGCTGCTGTGGTTTCTTAGTGGTGTCCTGTCAACATTTCAAAGCTTTGCAGAGGAAGAGATTTGAAATGCTTTGTGAAGTTGAAAGTCTCATGTGACCTAAAAGCCCTGTTTTTTTTATAGTCCTGTAATGACTAATTCCCTCAATTGAATAGTGTGGACTGATAAAGTTCCATATGTAGATGTTGAAGTTGCAGTGTGTCAGTGACCCCCATAGAGCTGTTTGTCCTGGAGGGATGAATTACAAATGCTTATTGCGTAGCTGCCACATTTCAGGTTTGTGTTGTGTATGGGGAACATGCTGACAAGGACATAGATCCTCTAAGATCCCTAACAAGCAGAAATCTGAGATGTGAAGTGGTGAACTAATGATGTGTGAAGTTTGTAGTTACATTAGAAGCTTTATGAGAGCAGTAGAGCTTCCAAAGGAGGTGGCCAAAGACAACTGGAGAATCCCAAGAGATCTTCGTAGGGAAGAGGGGACATTGAGCTGGCTTTTAAGGGCGTATACTTCAAATTGTGAGATGATGAAGGGAGGGCCATTCTCGGTGAGGAGACTATCATCTTCATCAACTCCTGGGAGACTAATAGTGTGCTGTATGTGCACTGCATTTCTTTAGGCATTAGGTTGCTCTGGGTATGGTTGGAGTTCTGAATGGTTTTCTTGCACTGACTTCAGGCTGGCAGAGAAGGGTAGTAGGTGGCTGACTGGATACATGAGTCGATGGAAACCAGGCAGAAAATGGGGAGAGAGATTTTACATTTGACTTTTAAAACATCAATGAAGTTGGCTATGTGAGAAGTTGGAAAAACAGGTGGTGATACAGAAAAAGGTGGTGGTGGGTAGGGCCTGGAACAAGGATAGTGATTTCTGTTTGAACAGTCTGTCTGTAAAATGTTTGTGTGACATCTGTGAGATGCTCACTAGTGGCTGGTTATAAGGACTTGGAGTTTGAGGGAGATATTCAGATATTATTAAAAATGTAGGATGAAGTTACAAGTAAAGAACCCAGGGAGAATTCCACACAGTAATCATACCTGAGAATCAGAAGAGACTGGACTCTGGCAGTCACTTCAGGAGGTGTAAGAGGATTGGTGCAGGGGCAGGTCTTGAAGTTCTGATTTACTCGTGACCTGTGACTTTATCTATGTAGACATGTCATGCTGGTATTTTTTCTTAACTAATAATTTAAAAACTATCCTTTCTCTTGTTTTTGCTTGTGTTTTATAGTTGGAAGCGGTGGTGTTGGTGAACATATTTCCCCCAATCCCACCAATAAGCCCCAGATTTGGTAAAATTAGAAATATTTCTTTATTGGTTACCCCAGCCATTGCGAATGGAGAAATTGGCTTTCTTAGCAATCTTCCAGTTATTTTGCATGAACCCAAAGGTTCTACCGCTGAAGTGGTGAGTATGCATTTACTTATTGATGTGTCCTAATATGTCTGAGAAATGTAAAGACTTTTTTTTTTAAATAGGGCTAGCATGTAGAGTTAATAGGATACATGCTATTTAGAATCAACAACTGACAAGTGTCTGATTTTGCTATAATTTTTGCTATTCTTGAGAGGTTGTGTTTATATATATATATAAATATATGTAATATATATGCACAAATATGTATGTAGCAATCTAGTAATAGAAGAAGAGGCTATTGACTTGAGAGACAGGGTGGCGTGGGAGGGTTTCTAGAAAGAGTAGGTGGGAGTGACTGGAGAGCGGAAGAGGGATGACAGGAGGGGATGTAATACTATTTCAATTAAAAAATTTAAAGAAAAGAATAGAATTAGTTGCTCATGGTGAGAGTAGATTGTTTAAATGTGATTGGTTTTACACAGTGTCATGACCTTTGATAGTCAATTATGAATTTAGTTTTTAGTGGTCGTATTGTAGAAACACAAGTAGTTTTGCGATTTATCCTCTAACCGTTCTGTGTGTAACCTCAGGTAGAACTGAGGACTCAGAGGTAGCTCTGAATCCGATGGTTGATACCAGTTATGATGGTGGTAAAGTTGGGAAATGCTGAGTGTTAATATTCTGACCCGCCCCTTGGAAACCAATGTCTGATCCGCCTCTTTGGGGGAAAGGCCCCTCCCTTCCCGTTCTCTCTTTTCCTCCCAGGAGGTGTGCACCCTCGACCCCCCCTTCCTCTCTGTTTCTTTCTCTTCTCTTCCTCTTTCCTATCTTTCTCTTCATCTCTCTATTATAATAAACTCTTTCCAAGTAGAAGCAGTGTCTGGGTCGTGAATGAATGCCCGCCACCACTGCTGGCCATGTCCATATAGCATGTCCCACCCCTGCTGCATCTGCCCAGTATGCCAGCATGCTTCCCTCCACGTGCGGGAGTAATACGTCATAACACTGAGCCTTAGCAAACCGTGTGCCCATACACACGCACGCACGCACGCACGCACGCGCGCAATGATATATTCATACTCTGCTCCTTCCCTCCCAAAGCGTACATTGCCATAGTTGAAGCTTCTCTAAGTATCCTTCTATTTAGGGATACCTCTGTATTGCTGTACCACAATTTGTCAAAGACACGTACCTGCCACTTAGGTTGGATTTCAATTGATGTGAGGTTTAGGTCAGAAATGAGGGAGCTGCTTTTGTTATCAAAGTCTCACATCAAAGTATCTTGACTGTTTCCTTCATTTGTTACTAGATTTTATATATGGACAGTGAAGATTCACTTTTCAAAATGATTTTGACTTCACATGTTTTCAAAAGTTTACTGTTTCCTTCTAAAACCCTGAAAAGCATCTACTTTGTCCCCAGGGAAAGCTCGGCTTTGTTTGTTTACTGTGTGAAGCTGAGAATTTACTGTCTCAACCGTTTCAGGTCTTAACCAGCTCCCTCAGGTGACTGGGGGCCACCTCTTCGTTATTTTTATTTATTTTTTATTCATTTTCTTCCTAAGACTTTTCCTTTGCTTATTTCTCTCAGGTTCAGACAGTTGCTAGCCAGAACAGCATAACAGACAGTGTTTTTTATATTTTTCATTATTCCTTATCTTTCTAATATATTTGCCTTTTATTAAGATAATTCCAAAGCCACATTTTTGGTGTGGTTTATATTGCAGATAAATTTGATTAGTAAAAATGTAAAAAAAAGTATCTAAAATTATTGTCCTGCTACTTCAATTGTGTTTATAATGCCTCCTGATTGCTTCCTTCTTTATATGGAGTACACTTGGTCAGTAAATTACATTTGCTTGAGCATGGAAAGTTCGTGTTACTCATGAATATACATTTTAGCTGTCTTGTTTTTCTTCTTTTTCTTTTTCAAAATAAGGTGTACATCCCCCTACATCGGGATGGAACTGATGGCCAGGCTACTGTCTACTGGAGTTTGAAGCCTTCTGGCTTTAATTCAAAAGCAGTGACCGTGGATGACACAGGTCCCTTTAATGGCTCTGTTGTGTTTTTATCTGGGCAAAGTGACACAACAATCAACATTACTGTGAAAGGTGATGACATCCCGGAACTGAATGAAACTGTCACCCTTTCCTTAGACAGGTAATAACTCATGGCAGAAACAGTGACTTTTGTTTGATTAGTGATTTGACTTTGTTTTAATTAATTTCTCCGTAAGTTGTGAAAACTATGGGGAAGTGTTATTGTCAAATGTTTCTGTTGTATATGGATGGGCTTTTCTTGGACTATGAAGATTTTTATATATATTTTGTAACCCTTCCCCTTCTGTTTTGCTCTGAGGGAGTATTATGTAGAGAGTTATGGGGAGTAGCTGGCAGTGGTGGGGGAGTAGCTGGCAGTGATGGGGAGTAGCTGGCAGTGATAGGCAGTAGCTGGCAGTTATGGGGAGTAGCTGACAGTGGTGGGGAGTAGCTGGCAGTGATGGGGAGTAGCTGACAGTGGTGGGGAGTAGCTGACAATGGTGGGGAGTAGCTGACAGTGATGGGGAGTAGCTGGCAGTTATGGGGAGTAGCTGAAACGTGTGAAGGATAGTCAGTCATGTGGCTCTGCTCAGGCGGGCAGCAGCTTTTGTTGGGTCACACACTCAGTTTCCAGTCCTCACTTTCAAGAGAGGGAAGATCATATCTTTATCAAGTGCTTGAAAAGACGAGATTGACCTTCATTCTCTTTGCCTGGGATTTAAGTAGTAAATAATTATTATTTTTATAGAATAAAAAAATTACATGAATTCATGTGTTAACCTTTCAGCCATCATAATAAGAAATTACTCAGCATTTCTCAGAAGGTACTACAGTCTCTAAGGGCTTTGTTATGTTTTATTTATTTATTTAGAAAATTCAGAAAATACTTTCTAAAGAGGAAATGAAGCCTGATTAATTGGTGACAATGATGTTAGAAAGCAAAACCACACTAACCTTCTATGACTCTGTGGCTAGAAGACATTGCACAATTCATAGTTATAAACAGAGATTTAGGACTGACTTTGAGGCATTTTATAAGATGTTCTTCATGAGTGAAACAGTGAAAGCTAGTCATGTGATCTTTTTCTATCTGACTGTCAGTTTCTATACCTTTTGGTGAGGGGTGGGGGTGATGGGCCTGGTCTGGAACTCTGACCAGGCCTGGACTTGGACTCACAGAGATCCACCTGCCTCTGGAGATTAAAGTGCTGGGATTAAAGGTGTGTACCCCCTTGTATGGTACAGTTTTTAAAGTGAATTAACAGAATGTAGACTACAGAGAGCAGATCTATTGAGACACCACTGTTCATTTTGTTATCTTCAGATCACGTGTTTATTTTCTTCCTCCATAAAAGTAAAACAACAATAAACCCCCAAAGCCAAAACCCACAGTCTAAATGACACAGTCTTAATATGTTATAGATTGCCTTGTAGAAAACTGTTTCATTTGATAAAAGTTAGCAAAATTCAATGAAATCTAAATTGGAAAATTTTTTTTTCATGGACCATTTCAGTAACTTATATCTGAGCACAATGAAGTCAATGGGCAGTTGTAAGGGATATTCAAGCGAACTGAACAGTAATTATACCTGTGGGACTTGATAGAAGTCTTGTTAGCTTGGCTGACCTCAACTAGATGTTTAAAGAAAAATTGGGATTATGTATACCTCTGCGAATCTAGTGACTCTCCTTTATAGTCTTTCAAATGTAACATGAACAATTGAAATGAATTAACTTTAATTTTCCAAAGCTTTTTTCTTTTCCTTTCTTTCCACACAGGGAAGAGCAAATCATAGGGTTCCTTTTTTTTTTTTTTTTTTTTTTTTTTTTTTTTTTTTAATATTGTGGTACTTTTAAAATAGAGTAAACCAGTCAAAATATACACTAAAACGTCAATTCAGTTAGTAACTAGTGTGCAAACAAGAATAGCCTATTTATATTCTTGCATCCAAAGAAATGTTTAGATAAATAAATGAGAATAAGATTTATCATTTGAAAGTGATTGTGTCAAAGAAATCTCCCTTTACTTTTGCAAAGTCTTAACCAAACTTAAGCAAAATAATGAATGAACGAATGCTAGTATGATTATATCACAACAAAAATATGAATGCCTTAGGATGAATTTCACAATTTTCTCTTAAGGTCAAACTCAAGTACTTTATATTTGAACTAAATATAAACAAAAGTTGACCTGATACTAAACAATTAAAAGTAATTTCAATATAATACCTATTTAAAGTACTCTCTTGTTCAGTACTTTGCAATTACAAGCATTTTTTTGTCATTTCATAAAAATAATTACATGCTACATAACTCTCTATTTATAAATGATATATTCTACTTTAAAATCTGAACTTGAGAGCTATTTATTTTGGTGTGTACTTCTCAAGGTTATTTGAAGATGAAATACACTGGGAACATGGAAAAGTGTTTAGATTTTCTGATATAAAATTGCAATTGAAAGTGATGATGTCTTGTGACTCCTTGAACACATTTTTCTGCCTACATTGAAAGGCATAGATTTCTCTGCTACAAAGTTTTGATGATTTTTAATGCAAATTGCAGCTGGCTTTAGATCTGAGGATGGAAGTTTTTTTTTTTCCCCAAACCTAATTAAAGTGAGTAAGTTATTATAAATAGGGCTGAATGAAATGTGCTCAGCCGCTGTGGCCTCTGAAGTGTACATCACTTGCAGGCATCTGCACTCTGGAGGGTGCCAGGAAGAATGTCTTGAATGGGTCTTGACATGCTTGCTGGTCATGGGGTCATCTTCCCTGAGTGGGACTGCTGGCATTTGTCAATAGTAGAGAATGCAATGTGCACAGTTCCCATAAACTGCAAAGTACTAGCTCTGTGCGGCAGGGTGGGGTGGAGGGTAAGCGTGGTTTCCTTAACTTTATTTTACCATTACACTCTAAGCTTTTCATAGTGAGATTTTAGCAAATGGTACGCTTGCCTCCTCCCCTTCCCCTTCCCACAGTTCTTTCTGTGTCGACAGGGTAGAAACGGAAAGATTTGTCGTGTATTTTGGGTAAGTGTGCAGAATAATGCCTTGTTTCGAAGATTCAGTGTTTTCTTCTGTGAGTAATGGTTTTATGATGAAGCTGCTGTTCTGCATGACTAGTCTTGAGCAACACTGCCTGTCCACCTGGTTGTGCATGTCCGTGTGCAGTTTTGTTCTTTAGTGACAATGGGATTTTATGAATGGTGTGAAATTTGCGGTCCTCAGTTTTGCATTGTGAATGCATTTAAAACATTTAAGGAAACATTGAAAAATTGAGTATTGTCACATTTTGAAGAGTTTTAAAATTTAACTTTCCATATAGTTTACACCAGAGAATCACTGTAGTTTACATGTGAAATACTTTATGAGTCTCATATTTAACAGAGAATATAAAATAAATGGCTTTTCTGAGTATATCTTTGCAGTTTCTTGTTTTCATGTCTGTATTTTACAGAGAATTTTTTAGAATTTGCATCCTATGTTAGAGTAGCATATTTTAAGGGAGTCTAAAAATAACTGCTTATTTACTGTCTGCACTGATTTACATACTTTGCTTTTCATCCGGTTTTCTGTCTCCTAGCTTATGTGGACACAGGGATTTTAATGAATGACATTTATTGAAATGAAATAGAGGCATTGTCAACACAACAAATAACTGTTCTGGTGTTTGGATTACTTCCTCTGTGGTCACTAACATGTTAGGTATTGTTTGTATGATTTCTAAAAGCAGAAGCACATTAGTTTGTGTTCCTTGCCTCATAGAAACCACTGGCCTGTGCGCGTTTTTATGGATTGTTAGTTTCATTGTGATTTGGAGGTCAGATCATGACTCCATGTTTTGTTCAGTAGGAAGTGACATGTGGAGAGGTTGAGTCCAAATTATGTGACTAAGACTTCCTGAGAGCTAACTCCAAATCTCAGAGCCTGCCGTCACTTTGATCATCTTAATTATATTCTAGCAAAAATACAGAAATTAAAAAATGTTTATCGCCGGGCAATGGTGGCGCACTCCTTTAATCCCAGTACTCAGGAGGCAGAGGCAGGCGGATCTCTGTGAGTCCAGCCTGGTCTACAGAGTGAGTTCTAGGACAGGCTCCAAAGCTACACAGAGAAACCCTGTCTCGAAAAACAAAACAAAACAACAACAACAAAAAGTTTATCTATCCACCTATTTACACACACACACACACACACACACACACACACACACACACACACAGAGTTTATTATAGCATATCAGCCTCTCAGATCCACTTTATTCCTTTTATTCTAATATATTTTACCTTTTTTCCCCTAAAAAATGTTTGAGGTTAAGACTAGAACATATAGAAAGCACTTAAAAGACAAAAATTATTCATAAAAGTCTGACATAACTGTGTTTATTTATTTAATTTTGATCATTTGTGGTATGTAGTTATCTAATTAATACATATCCTTATTCAAGTAACATAATCATATTTAAGGAGACTTAAAGGAAATTCACATGTAAGTAAAATTTAAAGTTTAAAACACATACATTGGAGAAGCAAAATACAGCAGCTACCAAGTTGTTTAAGAATATTTTCCCACTAATTAGAAAGTACAGTTTTCTAAAACTGCAATACAATTTTATAGGATTTGATACTTTATATGGTTTCTCTATTCTTTGTGTACTTATACAGTGTTTTGGCCAGGCAAACTAAAAAAAGATATAAAGAATTCAGAAATATTTCAGTAAGTATTACCAATGAAAACAGCTTTGGTGTGAAGTGATTTAATACATGTAAATTGGCTTTGAGGTTTAACCCTTAGTTGCCTTTTTAATTATCTGGAAGAATTGTAAATACGGTTGGCTTTTTCAAAGCTTGAAAAACTCAGAATAACAGAGTGCTTCTACCCCCCTCACTTTTCAGCGTGAGTGTGGACAGTGAAGTCCTGAAATCAGGATACACTAGCCGAGACTTAATTATTTTGGAAAATGATGATCCTGGAGGTGTTTTTGAATTTTCTCATGATTCTAGAGGACCCTATGTTATAAAAGTAAGTGTGAAACTTCACTCTGTATTCATAACTTCAGGAAAATGTTCTAGAAGAATTTGAACTTTTGTGGGTTTTTCTTTTTAAGGAAGGAGATGCTGTAGAGCTCCGTATTACTCGATCCAGGGGGTCCCTTGTGAAACAGTTCCTGCGCTACCACATAGAACCCCGAGAGAGCAACGAATTCTACGGAAACACAGGGGTGCTGGAATTCACACCTGGGGAACATGATGTTGTGATCACCTTGCTCTCGAGATTGGATGGCATGCCAGAGGTACCAGGTTTTGAATTTCTCTTATGCTCATGGGGAAGGTTGATAGTATCAGTACATTGAGAATAGAAATATGTTGAACATTGATAGCAAGACATAAGAAAGAGTAAGTGTTCATGTCTGGAAAAACTTAAAAAGAAGCTTAAAAAGCAGAATAAGATTCATTCCACTTTGGGGAGTGTGCTCTTATCCCAAAACAAAAAAAATAAAAAAAACAGTATGAGACTTTGATTGTGTGATCAATTTTCTCCATTTATGGTAAGTTTTATTATATGTTCTCTATATCAACAACTCTTAGTGGTGTGGTTTTGAAGTAAAGTTTTCCTATAAAATTATTTTTTAGAAAGAAATAATTTTTTTGTTGTTGTTTTTGTTTTTGTTTTTCGAGACAGGGTTTCTCTGTGTAGCTTTGCGCCTTTCCTGGATCTCGCTCTGTAGACCAGGCTGGACTCGAACTCACAAAGATCCGCCTGGCTCTGCCTCCCCAGTGCTGGGATTAAAGGCGTGCGCCACCACTGCATGGCAAATTATTTTGTATTAGAAAAATCAGATGTACTTCATTTATGTTTATACTGCAACACATAATGCAGCTTCCAAATTAATTTTATTTAAGTATATATAATAATGTATACTGATGTCTCCCGTCTCTCAGTTAGTGGGCAAATATTTTTAAAAATCAAGAATAGCATCGGCTCTTTTGTCTTTTTAGTGTAATGTGTATTCCTGAAAAGTTGAATATATTGATATCGCAGTCCTTTACGCACTCGGTTTGCTGTGGAAACATCAGCTTTACACCTTCTCTAATTTGGCTTGTGTTTTGCAGGTGGATGAGCACTACTGGGTGGTCCTCAGCAGCCACGGAGAACGGGAAAGCAAGCTGGGAGGTGCCACAGTTGTCAACGTAACGATTCTGAAAAATGACCATCCTCATGGGATTATAGAGTTCGTTTCTGACGATTTGACCACATCAATAAAAGAAAGCAAAGGAGAGGATCTCTATAGTGGTAAATTATTTTGTTTACTGTATTTTATTTCTGTTCACTGAAGAGGACACGAATCTCTTTTCAGCTTAATTGTTAAAAAAATTATTTTTATTTATATGTGTATTTGTGTTGCTTGTGTGAGTTTTTGTACACCACATGTGTGCAGATGCCCATGGAGGCCAGACATTAGTAGTGGTGAGGCCCCTGTGTGGGTAATAGAACTGAACCCGGGTCCTCTGGAAGAACAGTAAGTGCTCTTAGCTGCTGACCCATCTGACCATCCCCTTAGTTCATTTCTTTAGTAACTATTGTCAGTTTTCCATCTGCCTCAGAAATCACATGCATCTTTTAAAACTCACATTTAGGGTTGCTGTTTCATTTCTTGCATAGCATTGTGATAATATTGAAGACTTCAGTTACAGTTTGATTTTAGCTAATACAGTATAGCTCAGACACGTGGGAAGGAGTCCAGTCAAGTCGAATGGAGAGGACATTACATCTAAGAGTTACTGTTGAGAAACTATTGAAGTGTAGGGGGTGAGAATTCTTTTATTTTAAAAGCATTGTCTGGGTAATAAAATCACTTTGCCTGTCAAGTACAAGTCAAGCTTGCAGCAAATGCTTTTGGTGGATCGACTCGTGAGACTGTGTAATAGTTGTACATAATTGATGACAATCCCATTTCTATGCCAAATGGTTCTTAATATCCCAAAGTGCAATGGAAAATATTGTGCAGGTTCAATACACACACACACACACACACACACACACACACACACACACACACACGTATGTACGTACGCATGCACACACACATACACACACACAGCTATGTCAACCTTGGAGTGTTTGCTAAGCAAGCGGGGTTTGCGGGGTTCCCCTTTGTCTTTGAGGTCAGTTGGCCATCAGTCCATGAGATCACAGGGGCAGAAGTGACGACAGAGATCCTTGTATGGCATGTGAACACCCTGGAGACAGCCCTCCAGGAGAGACTTCAGTGAATCAGCTCAACTTTATTCTAGAGTATAGGAACTATATAGGATTGGGGAGCCTGGGGACAAACCCTAATTTGCATTAAGTGACTTTGTATGTGGCAACAGGTTCCTGTGGTCCTATAGCCTCCTAGCACGTGTCTTAGTTGTGTGCAGCAAGGCTTCTGGCAGGCAACTGTGCCAAGGGTCACCCTAGAGATTAATCAGCATCCAGGCTTAGAGATAGCTTTCAGATAAGGTCAGTCCTCTGGGAACATTCTCCAGATAAGGGCAGGTAGAGAGCAGGAAGTCTCACTGAGGGGGAAGGAGTCCCCATATTGTCCAGCTTTTGTAAAAAGCTGCCAGGCCATGATAGACTGCAACCTCTGAGCAGCCAGCAAGGCCTCCCAACAAGTGTTGATGAAGAGGTGTTTTATTCTGTTTATTTCAGAAGTTCCTTAGCTTATTTTAAAGTTCAACCTATGTTCATGCGTGTATTTTCTAGCTGTTTATGGCGTAATACGAACTCGAGGCAACTTTGGTGATGTTAGTGTATCATGGATGGTTAGTCCAGACTTTACACAAGATGTATTTCCTGTGCAAGGAACTGTTGCCTTTGGAGACCAGGAATCTTCAAAAACTATCACTGTTTACTCCCTTGCAGATGAAGTAAGTGTTGCCCATACAGCCCTTCACTCGGCTCCTTGTAATTGTTGACTCATACCTTTGCGTGTGTTGTTTGGTTGGTTTGTCTTTTGTGGTGCTGTTGGTCAGACTCTCCATATGCCATATGAGCGTCCTAAATTAACAGCCCATTCATTCTTTTTTAAAATTAAGTAATTAAATACCTTGTGATACAGTTTGTGATGAAACTGTAGTAGAGCTTCATTATGACTGTGACTGGATATGCATCGAGAAAGCAATGCAATTTGGGTGTCCCTTGAAGGCATTTGTATTTTTAAATCCTTACAGTTGGTGAAGGTCAGTAACCTCATCATGTATCAAATACCAGAGATTCAGGCTCGAGGGATGTTTAGCAGCTGGTCTGCCTTAGGCTCTTTGAAGAGGAGCCATCTTCTGGGCATCTCATTGTGTACTTCAACATCCTCACACTGGGCACAGGGGTTGTGAGCCAACAGGAAAGACAAAGAACTTTGCTAAGACGAGGAGTGGGCCTTCCTCAGGGCAAAGCTGTGAAGCATGTCCCCTTTCCTTCAGGACTGTCCCCCAACAGACATAATTCTCCCTTGTCTTTCTGTTATGGGATGGGGAGAAGACTAGCTCGCACTGACGATGTGAAAGGGAACTAGAGTCCACAGGGGGGATATAAGAATCAAAGAAATGGAAATCTCACCCTTCAGAGGACACGGAAGGAAGGATGTCTTTGGACCTCCTCAGGACCTTCCTGACGGGTTAAAGACACAGTGGAGAGCCACAGCCTAGCAACTGCCAGCGCTCTGTGCCGAAGGAGTTAAAACTTACATTGTTTTTCTGTCCTGTTTTTCCCTTACAGTTAATGTCTTTCCTGTTTTCTTATAGAAATAATATAAGCTCTGGCATAGCCATGTTTTCCTTACTTAAGTCAAAATATCTGTGTTTCCTTTGTACTTTATAGCTAGCCACAGTAAAATGGCTATTTGAAAGAATATTGAAATGATTTGAGGGGAATCTGAGTTTTATGGGAACATTTTAAGAAGCTTCTGCCTTAGAGATGAAAATGAATATTAGCAGTAATAACTGAGCTTTCAAAAATGAATAGGCACGCTAATTACATGTGTGATTCACTTGACTTAAAGTATGTACCATTTTCCCGAAGATTCCAGAGGAGATGGAGGAATTCACCATCCTCCTATTTAATGCCACTGGTGGGGCTCAGACAGGGAACAGAACAACGGCCTTCCTGAGGATCCTGAGGAATGACGACCCCATTTATTTTGCAGGTAGCATTACTGTCTTGTTTGAGTGAGTTTACGTACTTCCTAAATAGTATATATGTTTCAAGACATTTTTATTTAATTTTATGTGTATGTATGTCTTACCTGCATGTATGTATGTGTACTCTGTGCGTGGCTGGTGCCTGTGGAGGCCATATGAGGACAATGGGTCCCTACCACAGGAGTTAGGATGGTTGTGAGGCATCATGTGGGTCTTGGAAATCGAACCTGGGTCCTCTGCAAGAGCAATAAGTCCCCTAAACTACTGGGTATCTCTCCAGCCTCAACATATATGTTTAAGAAGAATTATTAACTGGACATTTTTTTGTAGTGTAATCAATGTTATTTAAATATAATTTCAGGCCAGGCGGTGGTGGCGCACGCCTTTAATCCCAGCACTCTGGAGGCAGAGGCAGGCAGATCTCTGAGTTCAAGGCCAGCCTGGGCTACAGAGTGAGTTCCAGGAAAGGCTCAAAGCTACACAGAGAAACTCTGTCTCGAAAAAACAAAAAACAAAAACAAAAACAAAACAAAATATAATTTCAGATTCATTTGATGATTGGCTTTCATTGTTTGAGTTTAAACTTTTTTATTTTTAAGACCTCTTGAAACACAATGGAAATAAGAGAAGTCCCTTGGAAAACTTTGCTTGCTTCTTCTTTTTAATCCATGGCATTGCCTTTGCTTTGGGTAGACAGGAGCATGCTTCCCCAGTCACTTCCTGACAGTGTCTGATGGATTCATGGCTTGTGTTCTTCCTGAGGGTGGCCACTTGTTACAGCAGCTGATGGGTAATGGACATATTAACTAAGGAGTCTCCATTTTTGCCATTTCACTGCTTTCTTCACACTTAACTTTTGCCCCCAAGGCATCTTTTAGTTTTGTAAATGAGACTTAATCAGATTTTTAATTCTCTAAACTCTCTTCTGTAAGATGTATATGGGTGAAATTGCTGATTCAGCAACACCTTGAGCCTCTTGAATTTTATTTATGCCATTCTTAGCCTTCAGGTACTATGTAGTTAGTGAGTTAGGCTTGTGCTTATCTTTTTTCCAACTGTCATTGGAAAAAATGAAACAGATCTATATTCAAGGAACTTACCTTTAACATGAAGCATATTAAACAGCAGTAAAAAATAAAAATCTTATGAGATTTAACTACAGATCAGCTGCTAGAGACACTGGGTACTGTGGGCATTGTGCGGGAAAGGACAATGAGTCTGGGGGTAGTCAGAGGGTCCTTGATCACAGACTTTCCTTGTTGATAGCAGGGAGAAATAAGAGATCTGAAAATGTGCTCACGGGTGGAATAGGCTCACCTATTTCTTTTCTATGTATATTTCAGAGCCTTGTGTCCTGAGGGTCCAGGAGGGTGAGACTGCCAACTTCACAGTACTCAGAAATGGGTCTGTGGATGTAACTTGCACTGTCCAGTATGCTACCATGGATGGAGAGGCTTCGGGAAGAGAGGGAGACTTTGTTCCTGTTGAGAAAGGAGAAACCCTTGTGTTTGAGGTTGGGAGCAGAGAGCAGAGTGTATCTGTCTATGTCAATGATGATGGAATCCCCGAAACAGATGAACCTTTTTATATAATCCTTTTCAATTCAACAGGTAAATAAATACTATTCTGGCTGCTCTGTGGTTTATAACTGCTCATGAGGAAAAGCATTGCTCTCTTGACTGGTGGGTGAGAAAGATAGCTGTCATGTGCAGTGGAGATTAGATTTCCGTGTGATAAAATTCTGTGAAAATCATCTTGTTAGAGGACAGATTTTGGCTCATGATTTCAGGGGTAATTGCCCATGGCTGTTTATCTGCATTGTTTCTACATCTGAAATGAAGCCTGGCATTGAAATCAAGAAGATAATACCAGTACAAACTGTCACCTCGGTCGTCATTCAGATTTCTTTAGTTCTCCCAATAACAGTGTTTGTAGCAAAATTACCCTTAGTGGAATTATGCATTTCATTTAATGTTAATGTCCCTCTAATCTTTTCAGTCTGAAGTAATTCCATAGTTTTTATTTGACTTTCATGACCTCTTCAAAACCACAAGCTTGAATATTTCTCATCTGAGTTTGCCTGATTGGTCTTTTTTATTTGATTGCAAGTATTTTTATCCTTGGTAATAACATCACAGGGGTAATTCTGTGTTCCTAATTTCTTCTTGTCAGGATTTTGTTTTGTCCCTTCATTATATTTGTTTTGGTACAATTAAGGTGATGACCTCCAAGTTTACCTTTTATTATAATTAATAAATGTTTGTGGCTAGTTAGCTTGAAATTATGTAGATGTTTTATTACTCAAAAACTCTTTCAAGCTTTCATTGACATTTATTGGAATAGAATCATATTCTGTTTAGTGATAAGGTTAGTTTTATTGCCATCATTTACTTTTGTGGTTACCTTCATCCAAATTTGGCTAGTGGTAGTCTACTCAGCATGACCTTTTGCCATGTCCTTAGTATTATTCTTCCAGCGTTTCTCCACCTCCTGTTGCACCAAGCTGTTCAAGCTCAGTGTGTTATTTTCCTGCCCCAATCCTGAAATCAGCCAGTTCTTTTGGAAGCCCTGCTTTTAAGAGTATTTTTCAGTAAATAAGATCTGGCTACTGGCTGTGGTTATTGCTACTGATGTTTTGTTATTTCTAGTGCCTTTTAAAGTACATGGTGTGGGAATAAAGCTGCACACACATGAATACTTTGGGTGTGTATATGTGTCTGTGCTCATCCATGTATCCACAGTTGGAGGCCAGAGGATATTGCCAGGAGTTGTCCTCCGGCTTTCTTTTCATGCTTATGAGGCAGTCTCCCACTGAACCTCATTCCTGCCATTTCAGCCATGATGGCTGGCCAACAGGCCCTTTGGATCCAGCAGCCTCTGGTCTCCTTCTAACTGGAGTTGTAGAAGCTCCTGTCTTTTACACAGATGCATGGGTCTGAATGCAAAACATACATGCATCATGCTCTTTACCCTGAGCCATCTCCTTAGCCTTTTATATTCTTAGTTTTATATTTCTTAAAATTTAAGTGAATAAAATGAGTGCATGTTAAACATTGTGTTGAATTAAAGGTAGCTTCTTTGTTAAATTACTTTGACTTTTTTGTGTTTAATTTAGGTGACACAGTAGTTTATCAGTATGGAATAGCCACAGTCATAATTGAAGCCAATGATGACCCAAATGGGGTGTTTTCTCTGGAGCCCGTAGACAAAGCAGTGGAAGAAGGAAAGACGAATGCATTTTGGTACGTATATTTGGATAAGGAAAGCCAAAACTGGATACAATACAATGTTAAGATTGTTGTGTGTGATGTGAAAATTGAAACACTGTTAATCTATGCAAACAAAAATTTAAATGATATAAATAAATGATAACTTTGTCTATGCTCTGCTATATCATTTTTCATTAAATATCTAAGCATGAGAACCATCTATCTGCTAAACAGAACTTAATCTCTTTGCCCTTACCCCTCCGTGTTCTATCTTCTCAAGACTTGGGGACCTCAGTTATTCAGCCTTCAGCTTGTGACTCCTTCCACCTAGTGTTTCTCTTCTTTTTCCAATGGAGAATTTTGATGTATTACTTTAAAAAAAATTATTCTTCTCTCATACATTCTATCCTGACTACAGTTTCCCTTCCCTCCTCTCCTTGCTGGCTCCCCAAACCACCCCTCTCCCCCAGGTCCCCCCCCCCCCCAAAAATGACATCATGAAATTTGCAGGTAAAATGGATGGAACCTGAAAAAAATCGTCCTGAGTGAGGTAACCCAGACCCAGAAAGACAAATACGGTTTGAACTCACTTCTTTGGAAGTTCTTTTATTATTCAGG
Organism: Peromyscus eremicus; assembly: GCF_949786415.1. Classification (NCBI taxonomy): domain Eukaryota; kingdom Metazoa; phylum Chordata; class Mammalia; order Rodentia; family Cricetidae; genus Peromyscus; species Peromyscus eremicus. Next base: position 69,630,836 of record NC_081427.1, read on the forward strand.
ACTGTTTTAGCTATCCTGGGCTTTTTGTTTTTCCATATGAAGTTGAATATTGTTCTTTTACAGTCTGTAAAGAATTGTGTTAAAATTTTGGTGGGGAATGCATTGAGTTAGTCTGTAAATTGCTTTTGGTAAGATGGCTGTTTTTACTATGCTAATTCTACCAGTCCATGAGCATGAGAGATCTTTCTATCTTTTGATATCTTCTTCAGTTTCATTCTTCAAAGACTTGAAATTCTTTTCATACAGGTCTTCCACTTGTTTGGATAGAGCTACCCCAAAATATTTTATGTTATTTGTGGCTATTGTGAAGGGTGTTGTTCCCCTGATTTCTTTCTCATCCAGTTTGTCTTCTGTATATAGGAGTTCTACTGATTTTTTTTTTAGTTAATCTTGTATCCACCTACTTCACTAAAAGTGTTTATCATCTGTAGGAGTTCCCTGGTAGAATTTTTCAGTTTGCTTTTGTATACTATCATATCATCTGTGAATAATGATACTTTGATTTCTTCCTTTCCAATTTGTATACTCTTGAACTCCTTTTGTTGTCTTATTGCTCTAGCTAGAACTTCAAGTATTATATTGAATAAATATGGATAGAGTAGACAGCCTGGTCTTGTTCCTGATTTTAGAGGAATTGCTTTGAATTTCTCTCCATTTAATTTGATGTTGGCTATAGGCTTGGTGTAAATTACCTTTATTATGTTTAGGTATGTTCCTTGTATCCCCGACTTTTATCATGAAGGGGAGTTGGATTTTTGTCAAAAGCATTTTTAGCATCTAATAAGATGATCATGTGATTTTTTTCTTTCATTTTTTTTATATGGTGAATTAGCTTGACAGATTTTTGTATTTTGAATCATCCCTGAATCTCAGGGATGAAGCCTATTTGGTTATGGTGGATGATCTTTTTGATGTGTTATTGGATTCAGTTTGCAAGTATTTTATTGAGTATTTTTACATCAATGTTCATGAGGGAAATTGTTCTGTTATTTCTCATTCTTTTTTGAATCTAGTGTGGTTTGAGTATCTAGGTAACTGAGGCCTCATAAAATTGAATTTGGCAATGTTTCTTTATTTCTATTTTTGGAGTAATTTGAAGAGTATTGGTATTAGCTCTTCTTTGAAAGTCTGGTAGAATTCTGTAGAAAATTCGGTAGAAAACAATTTGGCCCTGGAGATTTTTGGTTAGGAGACTTCTAATAACTGCTTCTATTTCCTTAGGGGTTATAGGTCTGTTAAATTGTTTATCTGATCTTGATTTAACTTTGGTAAGTGATATCTGTCAGGAAATTTGTTCATTCCTTGTAGATTTTCCAATTTTGTGGAATACTTGTTTTTGAAGTATGACTTAATAATTTTTTGGATTTTCTCAGTGTCTGTTGTTGTGTCCCTTCTTGTTGATTTTCTCAATGAACCAGCTCTTTGTTTCATTGATTCTTTTATATTGTCCTCTTTGTTTCTATTTTATTGATTGCAGCCATCAGTTTGATTTTTTTCCCTGCCATCCACTCCTTTTAGGTGTGTTTGATTCCTTTTGTTCCAGAGCTTTCAGGTGTGCTGTTAAGTTGCTAGTGTGATATCTCTACAATTTCTTTGTGAAGATACTTAGTGCTATGAACTTTCCTCTCAGCATCACTTTCATTGTGTCCCATAAATTTGGATATGTTGTGCATTAATTTTCATCAAATTCTAGGAATCCTTAATTTCTTTATTTCTTTCTTGACCCAGTGTCAGTTCAGTTGAGAACTGTTCAGTTTCCATAAGTTTATAGGCTTTCTCTTGTTGTTGAAGTCCTGCTTTAATCCATGGAGGTTATTTTAGTTTTCTTGTATCTATTGAGACTTTCTTTGTGTCAGAGTATGCCGTCAATTTTGGAGACAGTTTTGTGAACTGCTGAGAAGAAGGTATATTTTTGGGTGAAATGTTCTGTAGATATCTGTTAGGTCCATTTGGTTCATAATCTCTGTTAGCTCCATTATTTCTTGTTTACTTTTTGTCTGGATGACCTATCCATTGGTGAGAGTTGGGTATTGAACTCTCCCACTACTAATGTGTGAGAGTCAATGTATGATTTAAGTTTTAGTAATGTTTCTTTTACAAACACGGGGGTGCCCTTGCATTTGGGGCACAGATGTCAAGAATTGAGACATCATCTTGGTGGATTTTTTTCTTTGATGAATCCTTTCCCCTTCTCTTTTGATTAATTTTGATTTGAAGTCTATTTTGTTAGATATTAAAATGGCTACACCAGCTTGCTTCTTGGGTCCACTTGCTTTGAAAATCTTTTTATTGGGGAATTGAGTCCATCAATATTGAGAGATATCAATGACCAATGATTGTTAATTCCTGTTATTTTGTTGTTGTGGTAGTAGTGTTTGTGTGTGTTTCCCTTTTATTTTTTCTGGTGTGAGATTTTTTTATTTACTGAGTTTTCACGGGTGTAGTTAGCTTTCTTGGGTTAGAATTTTCCTTCTAGTATCTTCTACAGGGCTGGATTTGTGGGTAGATATTGTTTAAATTTGACTTTGTCATGAAATATCAAGATATTTCTCCCTCTATGTTGGTTGAAAGTTTTGCTGGATATGGTAGTCTAGGTTGGCATCTGTGGTCCACAAGAGTCTGTAAGACATCTGTTCAGGCTCTTCTGATTTTAGAGTCTCCACTGAGAAGTCAGGTGTAATTCTAATTGGTCTGCCTTTATATGTTTCTTAGCCTTTTCCCCTTACGGCTTTTAAGGTTCTTTCTCTGTTCAGTATGTTTTGTGTTTTGAGTATTATGTGGTGAGGGGACTTTCTTTTCTGGGCCAATCTATTTGGTGTTATAAGCTTCTTGTACCTTTATAGGCATGTTGGAAAGTTTTCTTTTATGATTTTGTTAAAAATATTTTCTGGGTCGTTGAGCTGGGATTTTCTCCTTCTTAAATTTGTTTTTTTTTTTTTCATAATGTCCCAGATTTGCTGGAAATTTTGCATCAGAAACTTTTTAGATTTAACATTTTCTTTGTTCGCTGTATCAATGTCTTCTATCATGTCTTCAACACTTGAGATTCTCTCTTTCATCTCTTGTATTCTGTTTGTGATACTTGCATCTTTAGTTCTTGTTTGCTTATCTACATTTTTCATGTCCCAGATTCCCTCAGTTTGTCTTTTCTTTAATTGCTTCTGTTTTCACTTTTAGATTTTGAGCCATTTTTATTTATTTCCTTTGCCAGTTTTTTTTTTTAAAGGGATTTATTCATTTCCTCCCATTGTTTGTTTTTGTTTTCCTGGATTTCTTTAAGGGGCTTAAGTTCTTGCTACCATTCCCTTCCTTTACTTTACTTGGTTTCTCAATGGGACCTGCTGGCTAGTTTGGTGATAAATAGAAAATGTATATTTTCAAGAGAGGACAGAATGCTTTTGCTGTAGTTACATTTACCGCATACACATTTCTTTAACATAATATTGTTCCATTTTCACTTAGGGTTTTGAGGCACCGAGGACACTTTGGCAACGTCTCTGTGGCTTGGCAGGTGTTTCAGAATGTTTCTCTGCAGTCTGGACAAGAGTTCTACGAAACGTCAGGGACTGTTAACTTCATAGATGGAGAAGGATCAAAACCAGTAATTCTCCATGCTTTCCCAGATGGAATTCCTGAATTCAATGAATTTTATACTCTAAAGCTTGTAAATATTTCAGGTGTGGGCTCTTTCCATCTCTTATGTTACCAACCAAAATCTTATAATTTATACTTAAATAGAATTGCATACAAAGTCTGGTTGATGGTGAAGTTAAGTGTATTATGAATGTCTGATTTTAATGTCAAAGTACCTTTCTTGGTAGAAGTTGTTTTGTTTTGTTTTTGCAGTGCTGGGAGTCAAACTCTAAGCATGTGTGTGTTAGGAGTGCTCTACCATTGAGCTACAACCCTAGCTCTTTTTTGTTTACCATTTTGAGACAGCAGGGCACCTTTGGTGATGTACAGGCTGGCTGGGAAATACCATCCAGAGAGTTCACTGCTGGTTTGTTGCCAATGATTATTGACATGAGATGTCACTATACAGCACAGGCTGGCTTCAAACTCTGGATCCTACTGCCTACATCTCCAGAATTCTGGGGTCATAGGCATGTGACACTGTATTTGGCTTAGTTTTTCTTACTTATTCATTGGTATTAGGCATAGAATCTGAGGCTCTATGCTAATTATGTGTTCTACCATTAAACTATGGCCTTAGCCTCAAACTGTTAATTTTGCATGTTTATTTTAAGGTCTTAGGGAGGTTCAGTTTTATGAATAGAGGCTTTCTCTATCTCACTGTTTTTGGTTTTAAATATAAAAATATTGGGGGCGGTTCTTGACTGATTATCAATATGAATATGCTAATTGATGTTATTTAATAACATTGCCCTGCAAAACATGGTGAAAACAATGTGATGATTCCATTATTCACTGATAATGAATAAATTATTTAACTAGAAATTTTCCCGTGAAACACACTGCTTTTTTTCTTCAACTGAAAAGTATTTAACTTCTGGTTTTTTAGTTATTCTAAATTTTCTCACTACAGGTTCTGGAGGTCAGCTAGCAGAAACCAACCTTCAGGTGACAGTCATGATTCCATTCAATGATGATCCCTTTGGAATTTTCGTCTTAGATCCAGAGTGTCTAGACAGAGAAGTGGCAGAAGATGTCCTGTCAGAAGATGATATGTCTTATATTACCAGCTTTACTGTTTTGAGACAACAGGGTGTCTTCGGCGATGTGCGGGTGGGCTGGGAGATACTGTCCAGAGAGTTCACTGCTGGTTTGCCACCAATGATCGACTTTCTGCTGGTAGGAATTTTCCCTGCTACTGTGCATTTGCAGCCACATATGCGACGTCACCAGAGTGGAACAGATGTCTTGTACTTCAGTGGACTAGAAGGTGCATTTGGGACTGTCGACCCAAAGTACCACCCTTCCAGGAATAACACAATTGCCAACTTTACATTTTCAGCCTGGGTAATGCCTAATGCCAATACAAATGGATTTCTCATAGCAAAGGATGACGGCAATGGAAGTATCTATTATGGGGTAAAAATTCAAACTAATGAATCCCATGTAACCCTTTCCCTTCACTATAAAACTTTTGGATCAAATGTTACATATATTGCCAAGACCACAGTCATGAAATATTTAGAAGAAGGTGTTTGGCTTCATGTTTTAATTATCCTAGATGATGGCATAATTGAATTCTATCTGGATGGAAATGCAATGCCCAGAGGAATCAAGAGTCTCAAAGGAGAAGCCATCACGGATGGTGAGTGTCAGCTTCATAACTAGAACATTGAATTTGAAAGTTCTCAAGTCTTCAATTAAAATTTGATTTTTACAAAAGAGCTAGCAAGTTTTGAAACTTGACTTTGTTTTTCTCTTACAAAGCTGTGTGCTTACCAAGACCAAGATCAGGTTACATTGAATATTTCAGAAATGAAGGGTGCAAAGTCTTTAGCCTGGTGGAATCAGAAACAGGCTCCAGGCTAGAGATGTGCTATAAAACTTTGTAGGAAGAAAGGAAAAAACAGGAGCATCACTTGTCCCTCAAGTTAGTGGTCAGGATGGGGACCGTTTCAGCTTAGGAATGAGCAAGTGTCTGGAATTCTGAAGCAGCCTGTTGTGTCTGGAGAACTGTTTCTCCTTCAGTAAGATCAGAAGTGAAGGGTAATGGGCATTAGAAAGAAGAGGAGTCGAGCTGGGCGGTGGTGGCGCACGCCTTTAATCCCAGCACTCTGGAGGCAGAGCCAGGCGAATCTCTGTGAGTTCGAGGCCAGCCTGGTCTCCAAAGTGAGTTCCAGGAAAGGCACAAAGCTACACAGAGAAACCCTGTCTCAAAAAAAACAAAAAAAACAAAAAAAAAAAAAAAGAAAGAAAGGAGTCAGGAGAAAATATTTACTAAAATGATTACAGGCTCTATATTTATTAGGAGGTGAATGGATGAATCCCGTGGCTTGCTTTGAAGAGATAACCTTTGTTGGCTTTTAGCCAAATCATATGCTTTGAAGAGATAATCTTTGTTGGCTTTTAGCCAAATCATATGCTCTCTCTTTGAATAACTCACTGTAGACTGTATGTACAATCATGAAGGACAAGCTAACCTGGGCTACATACCAAGTTGCTGGCCAGAAGCAATAATGAGATCTTGTCACAAAACATCAAAAACCAAAATGTAAAACAAACCAACTAAATGATAAATTGATGAAATCCTTAAAAGGCCTGTGGAGGTGAGATATAGCTGGCCTGTATGCTCTCACTATTTTTAAAAGCTCTTCTAAGAACTGCTTCTGTTTCTACATTCAGTTAAGTTTTAGACAAAAGGATATAGTTGGCCCATAGAAACCACCACTCCCCAGTTTATTTAACTGGAGAAGAATTTTTAGTCCATAGAACTTTCAGGCTCTCTGTGTGTATAATCTATAGTTTTAAAATTGTAACTGAACTAACCTATTACATTTTAAAATCAGTAAATAGTTTTAAAGTGTCACAGAACACATTTCTACTCAATTGAATATACAACACACAAGCATATGTGAATATATATATATATATATATATATATATATATATATATAAAATGTATACATTTATTTTTCTGTGCATAAATGATTTTGACAGACCAATATAAATTCCTTTGAAGAGCATCATTTAATTTCGAAGGTAGATACTGCAGTGTAAGATCACACATCCCAGAAATTATTATGCAGGTGCCTTTTTGTCATAACGAAAGATGATGTTTATTTGATCTCATTTTAGTTATGCCAAAAAGTTTTACTTATCAAAGATATATTTCTGTAGAATTGTCTTGCTTTCTGAATCACACTTAGAGCTTGTGGTAGGAGACAGTGGCTGTTGTAGCATCTAAAGGCATGTCTAATTTCAGGTCCTGGAATACTGAGAATTGGGGCGGGGATGGACGGCAGTGACCGATTCACAGGCTGGATGCAGGATGTGAGGGTCTATGAGCGGAAACTGACTGCCGAAGAGATTTATGAACTCCATGCTATGCCTGCAAGGAATGATCTACACCCCATATCTGGGTATCTGGAGTTCAGACAAGGAGAAAATAACAAGTCATTCATCGTTTCTGCAAGAGATGACAAGGAAGAGGAAGGAGAGGAGCTATTTCTTCTTAAACTGGTCTCTGTCTATGGAGGGGCCCAGATTTCGGAGGCAAACACTACAGCTAGACTGAGAGTCCAGAAAAGTGACAATTCCAACGGCCTGTTCGGTTTCACGGGAGCTTGCATACCAGAGGTGAGTAGGGAGCTTGGAGAATTCTGCAGTAAAACATTCAGTGTAGGTGCATTTGTTTGGGGTTGAGCTAGCTGTCCAGAAGTGTGTGATAGCTGTGTTTGCACATGCAAATCTCAGTCCCTGTTTCTGTAGTTTTCAGCTTAAGTCACCTTTTTGAGGTGAAGGAAACAAGAGCAAAAGAGCAAATAACCCTTAGCAATTAGCTTAAAAGTTGGTCACTTTAAAGAATGAATAATTATGTACCATATATAATATTGCTAATAATTTTGATACCATATATGTAAATGAAATAGTTCATACTGAAAGCCTGTGTGAATAATTAAAAATGAAACTTTATTTCAATTTGCTTTTTTTTTTTTTTTCTTACAGGGAACGTTTTAAAGTAGTTGTAGGATTCTCCCAACTTGCTTGTAATTGTTTCTCATCAACTGTCTTGGCTGGCTTAATTCATTAGACCGCTTTACTGTTCTTATCAGTTCTTCCTAAGTTTTCAGAGATACCTGATCATCTCAGTTTCCTGATTAGTAATGCGAGCACTCCCGAAACTGCCTCGCAGGTGTTGTGTGTGACAGCAAATGCTCCGTGTTCCTGAACGCTGCCAAGAAACAAGAGTGCGGTTGGCTCTGCAGCTCGACACTGGTAGATTAGATGAAGGTGTATGTTAACTGAATGGTTAAGAAAGGTAGCATGAGTTGAACTTGGAAAAGTTATGTGTCACAGGACTCATTGCAGCTTAAATTGGAATGCCCAGATCTCTGGAATTTCTTGTCATCCCTTGGTTTCCATGGTGACCACAAAGACAAGAGCTCTTAAGTTGTTTTTGTTAAACTTCAGAAATATCATATATGCTAATAATGACTTTAAATTGCTCTTTCACATTTATTTATTTATTATTTGTTAACTTTGTGTGTGTGTGTGGGGGGGGGGCACATGTGTGCCTGCTGTGCCTCTGAAGGTCAGAGGATAACTTGTGTGAGATCTTAGGGATCAAACTCAGGACATCAAACGATAGCAAATGTCTTTCCCTGAGTCATCTCATCTGTGCCTTTAAACAGGGTACTCAGACATCAGCTTTTACGTATTCAGATGTATGCACTTTTCTGATAATCTGTAAGACAGATACTTCTCATTGTAGAATCAGAGACAGTGCTACAGGTCTGAGAAATAACTATCCTAAGTTGAATTAAATCAGGCAGGATCAAGTCAAATGCCTGTTTACAGCTTTGTGTTTATTACATCTTAATGAATATCAATTTTGTTCTTTGCCTCTATTATAAAAGAACTAGAATCTGAGTCCATCTCTTGAGGTTCTTAATCCATTATCTTTCTCCATGTATCTTTAAATGTCATTATGCCAAATTTTGAAAAGTCAGGTAGCTTTTGCTGGGTTGTGAGAACCATAGTGGTACCATGCAATGTTATATTCCTTAAGTTACCTTCAAGATCTGGCCTCTGCCTATGATGCTGGCCTCATCTGTGTAAATCTCATCTTTTATCAGTGTGGCTCAGACGTACTTGCCTTGGTACAATCCCAGGGTCAAGACACAGCACTCACCAGCCTCCATCTTTGCAATCGTTTTACTCCAGGTCGTGAGTTGTAGTTACTCAAAGACACTATCTCCTATTTAAAGTCACAGATAACCTTCTCAAACTCATTGGTCTTCATCCACCCATTGTTTAATGCTTTTAACCTTCTCAAACTCATTGGTCTTCATCCACCCATTGTTTAATGCTTTTAACCTTCTCAAACTCATTGGTCTTCATCCCCTCAATGTTTTTGGAGCACTGATCACACTATCCATTTCCTTCTGACCTTTGTAAGTCTACTTAATATTGGTTACATCTACATCTATCACATCTATACATATTGGTTACATCTACATCTATCACACAGAGAAACAGCTCTGAGCCACAGGAAGGTCTTGTGATTCATTATTGTATCAGTAGCACCAAGAATGGAGCATTGCTGGTGTTCAGAAAACCTGTGGGACCTTTTGAATACATTTGATATCAAAATGTGAAAAAGCACGCAGCAGTTCAGATAGTGTTTAGTTTTAGTTAAGTACATGAACAACCAAACTGGAAAAGCAAAAACTAACACTTCAAAAATACTTAAAATGAAGAGTGATCTCTCAGTGTTCCCTAGTCTAAGCCATTGTAGTCAAGCTTTCAACACTGGCTTGTTTCACAAATCCCACTGATGATCTTACTTGGTGACAGTTTACTCTGTAGTTACACAACTTGACCTCAACAGATTCCACCCTGCCCTTCCTGTGGATGGGAGAATTTGTATGCCTTGGCCACACGACGTAGACTGCAGTGAAGTTACAGCTGGGATTACCAAGTCTATGTGAGATGAAATGAATGGATCCATGTTTGAAAGAGCAGTGTTTGGTGATTAAGAGAGGAACATTGTTGAGTCTGAAAGATTAAAGATTGACAATTAATTTTTAGAAACATTACACAATTCTTATGTTTTAAATGATAGGAGAAACCTAAAACTCCTATTTTTATCATCACTATGAGTATCAAAACCAGGAATATTTATTCAGTCTTACAGAAACCTTTCTCAAAATGTGGCTCTAGGGTCCCTGGGCTTTCTTGAGATCCTTTCAGGGCCTCAACAAGGTCAAACTTAATTTTATAAGCAATAGTAAAATATTTTAGTTTTTCATTTTATTGACATTTTGTGCTACAAAAGCAAAGATGACCTGGACTTGTAGCTTCTACCTCCTTTGTACAAATTATGGAGGTGTTACCCACTCTGCCGCTTACTCACCACCACATAAAATAGTGTTAACTTTATTTAAAGATATTTTATTGAATCAGTACAAGATTAAGTTTTGAAAGCCTCAAACTACAAATACCTGTTGTTTTCTAATATTCCATGCCAAAATGAGAAGTGCAAAAAGGTATTTTCTGTTGCCTTACCGAAGCACGATGGTTGGGCAGCTGGAGAGACAGCAGCAGGCAAGAGCATGCAGAGGACCCAATGGTTGGCTCACAACCTCTTGTAACTCCCGCTCCACTGCGCTCTTCTGGTCGCTGTTGCCACCTGTGAGCGAGCATGTGTCACACACACACACACACACACACACACACACACACACACACGCACACGCACGCACACGCACGCACATGCGTGGTTGTGGGGCTAGAAGAATTTTTCAGTGGTTAGAGTGCTTGCCCTTATCAATGTAAGAACTCAAAACCCACGTAAAACTAAGTAGTCATGATGAGTAGACCAACTGAAATCTGTGAGTCCTGTGTTCTGCAAGCCACCCTGTGTGAATAAATAAAGCGGAGCACTGTTGAAGTAGATACCCAACATTACCTTTAGGCCTTCCCATGCACATGCATAGTGGTGTGTCCACCCTTGTGCAAACATGGATTCCCATAGGTACACTCACCACATACACATGCACAGACAAGACCGAAAGCCATGATGGGTGAGTGAAGAAAGGTACAGAAACAGTTTTGAATCATGAGCCGAATTAGTTGCTGATCTCATGGAACACTACATTTTGAAAAAAAAATGATTGACAAGTTTTATTTATGTAGACTTTGGTATTTGGCACATATTTTCAAAAAAAATGAGCTACCTATTATGAGAAAACATATAATAGTTGTGGTTGGTGATTAAAAATAGTCTTTCACATGAGAATCTGAGTTTTGGAAATTTTTATCAGCCAAAGTGAGTTTGACAGTTTTTGAGCCCTTCAGATGTTTGAGATAATATTGCCAGTGATCTATATCCGTGTACTTGTTTTGTGTAATTAAATATCTTAGCACATGGAAGATATAAAGAGCTCAGTAAGCCAGTATGTTCTAAATAATCATTGCACCGAGAGCAGATTGATCCCCAGTGCAAGATGGGCAGTGGGTTACAGTGCAACAAAATATGTTTGCAGGTTGCGCTCCAAGAAGCTGCCACTTTTCAAATTTTGGTGTGGTACTGCAGTACCCATAGTTATCCTAAAAGTCTATGAAGACTCCATTGCTTTCCAGTTACATATGTAAGGCCGGATTTTCTATTTACACTTTAGCTAGAACTCGGGGAGGAAAAAAACATACTGGTTGTAGAAGGAGCTATGAAGTCCAGCTGCTTTCCACCAAACCAGACTTCAGAGCAGAGGTCCTCAGCCTCCCTGATGCTGTGACCCTTTAACACAGCTCCTCCTGTTGTTGTACTGACCCCCAACCATAACATTATTTTTGTTGTTACTTCATTACTGTATTTTTCTACTGTTATTAATCATAATATAAATATCTGTGTTTTCCAATGGTCTTAAGTGACCCCTGTGGAGTGATTATTCGACAGAGGAGGAGTGGATGGTGGGGGGATAGACAGGAGGAGTGAGGAGGTGACAGGAAGGGAGGAGGGAGGAGGAAACTGTGGTTGGTATGTAAAATAAGTGAAAAACTTTAATAGAAAAAAATGATGGTTTGACCTCCAAAGGGGTCATGACCCACAGATTAAGAATCAACTGCTTGGAAAAGACGTAAAAATAGAAAATGCTGCTTCTTGTTACTGCTTCTCTTCGTTTTAGAATATATAGTTATTACTCAGAATACATGTTGTTTGTGTTGACAGACAGGCTTATTGTTGTACTGAAATTAGTTAGTAGTCATTACTCATTTCATTTTTACATTTTTTAGTACAGTGGATAACAACGGACTTCACTAACATAGACAGAAACTATTTGGACTTCTAAGTGATTTTATGAGTGTGCAGGTCGACAAAGAAAAAGATTTGAGAAGTCTTTGTTTACTTTGTGCCTCATAAGACTGAATTTAGTAGCTGGGTTCATTTTCAGAAATATTGAAAGTGGCCATAATTATTTTGATGTTTTTTCTTTGCCCAGGTGCACTGTGTCCCATGAAGGAGCAGGTGCTTAATAGATTATAATAGGAAGAATCAATAAATTTATGGGTAGATTGGAGCTCTGGTAAGGCATGTCAAATGATTGTTTGGATTGCAGTTGGGATCCGTGTTGAGTAGACCGCTGATCTTGTTAAACCCAGCATAGTATCCATGTCACCACTCTTTGTTCTTCTGTATAATTTCTATGTTATTTCTTCTTTAACGTACTTTATAAAATGATGTACTCCATATAATTAATTAATGAAATTATTTTTTCACAACAATTCATAGAACTTGTGAGACTCACATTTTATATAACTGATCTTTTGTTTTATATTTTTATATACATGGCTTAAGAATCAATTTAGAAATGGTTTGGGAAGACCATTGTGGAAATAAGATACTGTTTTCACTTAACTGTGTTTTAAGTACTTACTATATTATAATAAATTCCTTTAGGGCTGTACCAATACAGTACAACTCCTCACAAAGCATTGCCCAAACATGAAACAGAATAAAAATTCAAACTGAATTTGTAATTCCTTAGTTTTAATTTTCTATTTCATAAAGGAAGCCCACTTCACATTTCACAGAACTGCCCTGTGTCTGAGCAAATGGACTTGACACCTCTAATTGATCACCCTTACTTCTGATCCCCCACTGATATGAACATTTGCGAAATGCTGGCTGAGCACAGGGTGCTGAAGAGACGGCTCGGTGACTAAGAGTACGTACTGCTCTTGTAGAAGACCTGAGTTTCTTCCCAGTATCCATACTGAGCAGCTTCCAATTCCTGGCATTCCAGTTCCAGGGGCATCCAGCACCCTTTCTGGCCTCCAGGGTACCTGACTTGTGTGCACGTACCTACACACTTTGTACACGTGTGATTAAAATGAATTAAACTTAGAAGCAAAAGAGGGTGCAGCGTTGCGGACTACTGGCTGTTTCTAGTTGGAAATGGACGAAGGTGGTTTTGTGGGCTGCAGGGGATCCGTTCACTGGCCTACACGCTGTGTCACTATTCTAACGTCAGTTCAGGTAGACACGATGATATTAGGAAAAACCTTTACATGTATATTTTCTATCTTTCGATAGAATCCCGTGTCAGTGATTATACTTTGCGGGCTGCAGGGGATCCGTTCACTGGCCTACACGCTGTGTCACTATTCTAACGTCAGTTCAGGTAGACACGATGATATTAGGAAAAACCTTTACATGTATATTTTCTATCTCTTGATAGAATCCCGTGTCAGTGATTATACTTTGCGGGCTGCAGGGGATCCGTTCACTGGCCTACACGCTGTGTCACTATTCTAACGTCAGTTCAGGTAGACACGATGATATTAGGAAAAACCTTTACATGTATATTTTCTATCTCTTGATAGAATCCTGTGTCAGTGATTATACTTTGCGGGCTGCAGGGGATCCGTTCACTGGCCTACACGCTGTGTCACTATTCTAACGTCAGTTCAGGTAGACACGATGATATTAGGAAAAACCTTTACATGTATATTTTCTATCTCTTGATAGAATCCCGTGTCAGTGATTATACTTTGCGGGCTGCAGGGGATCCGTTCACTGGCCTACACGCTGTGTCACTATTCTAAAGTCAGTTCAGGTAGACACGATGATATTAGGAAAAACCTTTACATGTATATTTTCTATCTCTTGATAGAATCCTGTGTCAGTGATTATACTTTGCGGGCTGCAGGGGATCCGTTCACTGGCCTACACGCTGTGTCACTATTCTAACGTCAGTTCAGGTAGACACGATGATATTAGGAAAAACCTTTACATGTATATTTTCTATCTCTTGATAGAATCCTGTGTCAGTGATTATACTTTGCGGGCTGCAGGGGATCCGTTCACTGGCCTACACGCTGTGTCACTATTCTAACGTCAGTTCAGGTAGACACGATGATATTAGGAAAAACCTTTACATGTATATTTTCTATCTCTTGATAGAATCCCGTGTCAGTGATTATACTTTGCGGGCTGCAGGGGATCCGTTCACTGGCCTACACGCTGTGTCACTATTCTAAAGTCAGTTCAGGTAGACACGATGATATTAGGAAAAACCTTTACATGTATATTTTCTATCTCTTGATAGAATCCTGTGTCAGTGATTATACTTTGCGGGCTGCAGGGGATCCGTTCACTGGCCTACACGCTGTGTCACTATTCTAACGTCAGTTCAGGTAGACACGATGATATTAGGAAAAACCTTTACATGTATATTTTCTATCTCTCGATAGAATCCCGTGTCAGTGATTATACTTTGTAGTTCAGGGCTTTTCCAAATGGGCCAGAAATGTCAAATTTGTGTTACTAGGCATCCTGATGTCTAGTAACCATATTCTTTCCCCTCATTTTTTTTTTTTTTATCAGAGAGAGTGAGAACATGAAATTGGATGGGTGGAGGGTAGAATGTGGGAAAAGATGGGGGAGGGCAAAGAATGTGATGAGGATGCCATTCTAGGATCAGATGTCTAGTTGTGGGAGGGAACGTGAATAAACCTGAATTTAAAGTCCCTGTAGATGATGTACACCCAAACAGAGCAGCTGGAATAGTGGATGCAGCGTGCTCATTGCCAGACTCCAATAATTAACCTTTTCTCAGTATTGCTTAATCTGTTTGACCTCAGTATTTAAAACAACAAAACTTCAGGGGATGCCATTTGTTTTATAATATTTGTGAACATTAATGGTGTATTGTTTTAGCCAGTCATCCTAAGTCATTTGTTCTTATGGACTCTTGATACCTAAAGGAGTCTTTAACTGAAATTTTATAAGATATGCTTTGCTGAATACAGCACAAAGCCATTACATGTTTCCATATACACTTCACATACAGCATGTATTTGAATATACTTGTACAGCATGTCAGGAGGAATTTGTTGATGGAAGGTACAGTAAAGCTCTCTCCTAGTTCTAATCCCTCCTGGTCATGCTTTTTAGGTCTAAAAGGGCCCTCCACACATTCCTGAGTAAGTCTTTGGATATATTTGCTCCCTGCCTTTTGCTGAAAGGAGGGATTGAATATTTGCATATTCAAATAAATGGTTTATTAGATTAGATTGTACAAAAAATCATTCTCATTAAAATTTGGAGTGATACCAAGATAGACCCCATGCTTAGGAGGAACTGGCCAACACAATAGGACTCTGTGTATGTGTGTGTGTGTGTTTTATTTGCTTGTGTTATTGTTTTGTTTTGTTTAACTTTAGTATTTTTTTTTAATCAGAGAGAGTGAGAACATAAAATTGGATGAGTGGAGGGTAGAATTGGGAAAAGATGGGGAGCAGAAAGAATATGATAAAAATATATTTATTTCTCAAATAATAAAAACATAAATTTAGAGGACAAATTGGAGCAAATCAATTGTCATTGTGTTGGAAGTTGAAATACAGAGGAATCTCACTTTTCAGTATGTACATATTTATCTTTATAAAGTGAGACATTTTTACATAGCATTTCTCTTATAATACACGGTTGTCTATTTTTAAGGGAGGAAATACTTGTATATGGTAATGTATTACTAGAATCTATGTGCGTGTTTAATTTCCATCCAAGTCCTGTAACCATTATGATCCCCTGTTTAAGAAGTGTCCAGGAAGAGTTGATGAGCATACAAAGGGGCTCAGAACTCTGACCCTCGACCTTCCTCTTCCCATCTCCCATTTGCTCAGGTACATCCTGCCAATGTGCAGATGTCAAACAGAGCCCATAGAGGAAATCACGTGGGAAGTCATACTGTGCTCTTGGGTCTTTTTGCTGCCTTGTCCTCTTCTCCTCAGCCCTTAAGGAAGTCATGTCTGTCACAGCACGCTGAGTGGCTTTCCAGAAGCCACCACAGTTACCAGTAATGAGAACATTAAGCCCTTAGACAGGAGCAGGAGATAATAGCTCAAAAAACAGTATCTCTGATGCTTAAGAGGAAAGATGGGGACTAACAAAAGTGTACACAGTCAACACTTAAGGCACCCTACAACAAGTGTGTTTTAGCCTATTGCCTTGAGAAGGAACTTGTTTACTTGTAAGAATGGTCCTCAGAAGGTTGCAGATTAATTGATACCTGGAAGTGATACAGGGATAGTTATTTAAAATCAGAAGAAAAACTGTAACACTAGAAATAAAGTGTGGATCCCAACACAAATGCTGAACTACAACTTGCACTGTCTTAGCCTTTCTTTATATATCACTTATCAAATTTTATGTGTATATGCTCATTGTATATGGCCCTTGGTATCATGTATCATGTGGCCACATACCATGTGAAGGTCTGACAATGGGCACACAGTCATCGAAGTGAATGCTCTTGAATGGCTAGTGAAAGACTCAGGCAAGTTGCTGGCCTAGGGACCGTCTCTTGTAGAGCTGGAATGTTCTCCCCAGAATGTCCTCTGCACATTCAGTGCTGGTATCAGCTTCTGAGTACTTTATAACTGAGCTCAAGGAGTTAGAAGCAGAAATGAGACTTACCCTAGCTCCACACAACTTTCTGATTCATTGTCTCAATCTGTTTCCAACCTCCGTCCTTTACACACTGCCGTATTAGATGTTCTACTCTGACTGGGTTTCTGGGGATCATCTGACTGCCAGAAGATATACTCAGGACTCCAGTGAACTCTTATTTAGTTGCTTGTACCACATGGCCAGCAGACAGAGAACTGACCGTGTTGGCCCATGTGTGCTCCCTCCTGTTTATTTTGGAGCCAATGGGTTCCTGCTGCTCCTTGAAATTCAGGATTTGCCGGAGAAAGTCCTGGATAGTCCATATGCATTGAGAAATCTTTCCATTATTACTTGTCAGTAGACAAGTTCCAAGTCAGTCTTCTCCAGCCCTGTTGTCAGCTCCTAACCTTAGCCTTGGGAGATATTTATCTCTGTTCAGTTGCAGTTATTTCCCATGAAGTATGTTTCCAAACGTAAAAACAGTCAAACCAAGACCCCATAGAGAGGATGCAGATCTATTTTAAAAACACCAGACTTCCAGCTCCACATAAGTTTTAAACCATTGTTTTAAGTTGTTTGGATCAAATATTATCTTTTGAAAAAATGTACACAGGTATGTTTATGCTTTTTATGTATGTGTAAAAAAGGAATTAAAAAGATACCAAGTATAATACAAAATGCCCTTTTCTGTTCCCTCCATCTGAGGCATTTATTTCTTATCTATCTATCTATCTATCTATCTATCTATCTATCTATCTATCTATCTATCTATCTGTCTGTCTATATCTATCCATCTATCTTTCTATCTATGTATAGAATCTGGGCCTTACTGTGTAGCCCAGGCTGACCTGGAACTCACAAAAAATTATAATCTTCTGACTCCATTTCTCAAGTGCTGGGATGAAAAGCCACCACATCTGGCTAGACAGTTCTAAAATACTTTCCTTTGTGCTTTGTATCACTCCCGAATGAGTCCACCAATACTGAAGCTTTTGTAGCCAATCCTAGAGTGTTCTTGATGTTATGTCCAGCCTTCTGCCATTGACTCTGCCTGGATTGGGTTGGTCTACACTTCATCTTTTGTTACATTGTGAGACTGTGGCCTCCTTTGATTGTCCTTCATTCAGCGGAGGGTTGTGCACTGTTTTGGAAAAACAAATCTTTTGTAGCCATCACACCTGGCATTGTGTCTAGCAGGCAGGAGCTATCAGTGAATGAGCTACTTACACAGTAAAGCGATTACAATTGCTTTTGCTTTGTACCTAATAAGCATGGGAAGAAACAATGCTCTCAAATACACTTTGTAAATGTGGAGGTCTCCAAGCCTGTTTAGACACGTGGAAAGTCAGAGAACTAGGATATAAAAAGCAGAAGGACTCAGGAAAGCACTGATTTCTTCACTGACCATGCATTTAAAAATCATTTATGCTCAATTGCAGATTACAGAGGAGGGGTCCACCGTTTCCTGTGTGGTAGAGCGAACAAGGGGAGCTTTGGATTATGTTCATGTGTTCTACACCATCTCACAGATCGAATCGGAAGGCATCAATGACCTCGTTGATGATTTTGCTAATGCCAGTGGCACCGTTCCCTTCCTGCCTTGGCAGAGATCTGAGGTAAAATCCACCGCTTGGGTTTCTTCAGATGCTTCTGGGAAAGTGTTGCATCATCTCTTTATTTATTCATTGGTTAGCAATCCCTTGGTATTTAAGCATTTTAAACTATGTGGGAAGTTAGGTGTATCTATTATTCTTTAAAACAGAAATAATCTAGCTTTTCTGTGAGAGAAAAATAAAAAAATTTCAATGTTAGTTTTATAAATTCTTTAATACCAGTACAATAGAATTAATATAGCTTGAGGATATATCTTTCTAGATTTGTATTTTTATATATTTTACTTACTAGTCTATTTTGAAACATGTGGCCAAGGTGGGCCTTGGACTTGTCATCCTCCTGCCTCAGCCTCCTGAGTACTGATATGACGGATGTGTGTTACCATTCCTATGTGTTTAGATTGCTATCACACAATACTTTACATTGGGAGTTTAGAAACAGCAGCACGTTGCTGTTCACAGTGTGAAATCATGGGATGCTTAAGGGCCGGATGCCTGTAGATGCAGGGGCTGGGGAGGCTCCTTTTCTGCTTTACATCTGTGGTACCGATTCATTGTGTCATGTGGTTGAAGGAGTAAATGAGCGTCCCATGGCCTCGTTCATAAGGACACTGATCCTGGTCCTGTTCATTAAGTCTCTAATACCTAGTTTTCTTCTCAAGTCTCCACTCCTAACACCACTACCCTGGGAACAAGATACTAATATGCAAACGTTGAGGTAACACATTCAGTTTATTCAAGTAAACATTATTAAGGACTTAATATCCTCAGATCTCTTCTTATTTGTATATGTGCCTACACAGGTACACTTATATTTCATTGTGCAAGTTTGTATAGAAATAAGTAATGTTTACTGACAATTTCAATCATACATTATTCAGTTGGCTATTTCCCCCAAGAAGTAACTACTGCTGTGCCTTTGCATTGAACAGGTCCTGAATCTATACGTTCTTGATGATGACATTCCTGAGCTTAATGAGTATTTTCGGGTGACGTTGGTTTCTGCAGTTCCAGGAGATGGAAAACTTGGTTCAACTCCCAGCAGTGGTGCCAGCATCGACCCCGAGAAGGAAACCACAGACATCACCATCAAAGCTAGTGATCACCCTTATGGTAAACCACTCTCTATTGCAATTATTTTCCTCTTCTCTTGCCGTACTTGGTTTTATTAAGAACTTCTTACAAGTGAGTATGAAGTAGAACTCCTTTAAGGCCTCTTAGTGCTAACATCTCTGTTGCTGTTTTGTAGGACATTGTTTATGAAAGAAAATGTAAAGATCAACTTCAGAGCTTAAGTAATATATTTAAAGTTTTAAAGTACTTTTATATGGTTATTGACATTCCTGTAATTAAAATATTTATGGTAATATGTTAATATTGAAGTAATTAAAAACTTTGTAATATATGTCTTATTAGGTTTCAAAACATGGAGTTTTCACTATAGTAATTTGACTATTATACTAACAAGTGATAGTTTTAATTGGGAACTACCATGGATGTTGAAAATTTTTTTTATTAAAATGATATTTTGTGTGCAAATGAAGAAAGGACATCTTTAAGTGTCTGGGTAGAGAAATAGAGAATCTCTTATTCTGTTTTTAGAGTGAAATTTGAAAGAAAGTTTTGCAGATTCTTTAGAGTATCATCAGTGTGGCTGTATATCAATTCCAGAATTCAGAAATTTGTCAAATATGAGTAAATGTCTGGAAATACATATTTTTTAAATTCCCTTAGTATTTCTCTTATTGATTGTTCAGTGGGATTAAACAGATTTCTTTGACTAAAGACGAGGAAAATTAACACTTTAATGTTTGACATTATGAAGGCTTAAAAACATTCTGGGTGTGGCTTCTGACATTCCTAGATGGCACAATCTCACAGGAAACTCCCTGTTCCTCTGACTCTTACAATGTTTTTGCCCCATCTTCTACAATGATTCCAAGCCTTTGGTGCAGGATTTGTGTTACAGATATAGTATTTGGGACGATTCTGCATTGCTGATTGGTTGTAGTTTCTGTAAAGGTCTTCATCTGTTGCATAGAGAAGTTTCCTTGCTGAACGTTGAAGACTTTATTTACCTGTGGGTATATAGACAAATATTTAGAATATAGTTAGGATTATGCTGGTTTAGTAAAGGGGTGGTTGCAGGTTCACCTCCAAGATCCATGACTTCACCAGCCCTGGGTATTGACTGTGTTCACAGTACCAGGCATGATTTCCTTCTTGCTGAGGGGAGGGGGGTCTTAAGTCCAATCACAGAGCTGTTGGTTACTGTCAGGGTCCGTATGTCACTACTGACTGCACTCAGGGTTACTGTGCCACAATGGTCATTGGTATAGTTCATGGATGTCCGATCTGGGCAGTACTATTGGTTGCTTCCTTTACACACTAATATTCAACATTGTAGAGGCTTAAAACAATTATGGGTGCAGCTTCCGGAATTTCTAGATGACACAGTCACATAGGTTACTCACCAACATGACTGCCTAAACATGAGCTGATCAAGGATGGCGTCAGCAGACATGCTAACATAGACATGAAAAATCTCATGAGGCCTCAACCCTGCACAAAGAACTACTGACAACCAAGGAATCCTGAGAGTGGGCAAAACGGTCTCCCCAGAAAGAGCCCATCAGTTGGTTATTGAATACCAATAGTCAGCTCTGAAAACTTACACACATACAATTAACATTATACAGACTGACAGGTTGTATTCATGAATTTAAGAACATGTCTTCCTATATACACACACATGTCTGTACATAACATTTAATGAAAAAAGAGGCCATGAGTTTGAAAAACAGCAAGGCTGTATATATGGGAGGCTTTGGATGGAGGAAGGGGAAGGGGAAAGTGATGTAATTATACTATAAGCTTAAAAATAAAAGAAATAATTTTTAAAAGTTATAAGAAAAATATTTGGCATCAAAAGTGTGTTAGTTAACTCTGAAAACACGTTTTAGGTGAAGCTCCTCAGGATTTTATCCCGATGATAGAAATGATTACACGAGGTTGCTTCAGCTGAGTAAGAAATTCCTCCACAGCTGACTAAGAACCCAATGACTTTGTCTCTTAGGCTTGCTGCAGTTCTCCACAGGGCTGCCTCCTCAGCCTGAAGATGCAGTGAGTCTGCCTGCCAGTCAGGTACCACACGTCACCGTGCAGGAGGAGGATGGAGAGGTCCGTTTGCTGATCGTTCGCGCACAAGGACTCCTTGGCAGGGTTTCTGTGGAATTTAGAACAGTGTCCTTGACAGCATTTAGTCCGGAAGACTACCAGGTATATACCACTAAGACTTTGATTTTTTTTATTTTATTTTATGTGTACGGCTGTTTTGCATGCATGTGTGTCTGTGCACCATGTTTATGCCATCCCCATCAAGGCCAGAAGAGCACCTTGGATCCCCTGAAACCAGAGTTACAGATAGTTGAGAGCCAACATGTGGATCCTCAGGATGAGCAAGTGCTCTTAACTACTGAGACCTTTCTTCAGCCTATCACCATGCTTTTTGAAGCTGTATTTGTCCATTGAATCTGAACACAGCCCTCATGGAGGGTTGGAAGTGTCTTGCATTGCATAAGGAACCCATCAAACAAGAGAAAGCTCACTGGTTGTCTTAGGAGCTTTTCAGTTTGTCTAAGTTGACAGTTGATTGCGATGGACCATGACACTGAGGTAGCTTCCGTACGGTGTGCCACACTCCTTCCAAGTTTCCATGTGGAGTGTGTTATAATGGCATAGCTTTTGGTTGGGTGCATTAAAAGATAATTCTTAACTATTTCAAACTCTCTAAGAAGGTCCATGAGATAAAATCAAAATTACAAAGATATTATATGTGCATTTTTTTAATTTTATCATTTTTTTTCCCCAAAGGAGAAGCAATATGGCACTTTAGTATGAAACTAAGGATCTAGAAATGGACAGAACCAGGGTTTGGCTTGACCTCTACATGTGTATGGTGGAGACTCATGTTTCCTACTCTTAATTTCTTCATCTATGAAGTCATGATGTCTTCATTGCGCAGGTTACTCTGGAGATGAATGACATCAGTTTGTATATTGTACACTGTGCATGGCACATATGTAGTAACAGTCAATTACCATTACCTGTTTGCAGGGTTAACAACAGTATTTTGAGTAAGAACATAGTTAGAATTTTTTCTTGGGAATCCTTCTCAAAAAAGATAATGCATACTTCAATATTTATCATTTCCCAGATAATTCTTTTTTTTAAGCTTTCAGTGTTAGTTTCCTGTTCCTCACCTTCCTCTTGCATAGTAATTCATATCTACTCTTCCTCCTGAGCCATAGAAGTCTTGGCTAAATGAATTTCATTAATTTCAGCTCTAGTCCAGTTAACTATGTATTCACAGATTTAGTCTTCCAAAAACTCTTTTTAGGAAATGAATTTTTTTCTCCAGCACATATTGCATCTTTAATGAGGATGGTGTATAACATATTCCACAATGTGAGCCTTCTCGGTTTAAAATGTTCTCTGCATTTTCTTAAAGTAATACTTGGGTGCTCATGTTAACAATCTTTAGTTTCTGAGTAGCTGAAATAACCACAATTTCCAATTTCATTATCACTTTCCATAATAAATGAAACAAAACAGGAAACCTGTGCAGTCCTTTGTGACAGATAGGAAGTGTGTCCATGGAGACATAGCTGAGTATTTTCAGAGGGCGTTGAAGTTCTGGTTGTGACAACATCACTTTTAACTACTTATTTACTTAGCACTGATAACTTGATAATGTTTGCCTTCATTACTTCTTATGATAGTCTTTGCTATCAAAAATAAATTTAAAATACATACGTGAGGAAAGATGCCAGGAGGGATCATGTATGGAGAAGAAACAGCTGAATTTTAAATATTATTGTTCTCAATGATTATTGTTGTTATGATTATTCCTAATTCTACTAACCAAGTAGCAAGTAATATCCACCTCCTAAGTCTTTCCATTCAGCTGCTTGGAGTTCTGTGTTTTCATTGTTCGTTTGTTTCAGAATTTCAAATATGAGTATAATGTGTTTGATCAAATATACCCTGGCTCTCTCCTGGCTAACCTGAATCACCTCCACATTTTTCTCTCCCAACTTCCTATCATTTTTTTAACCCACTGAGTCCATTTAGTGCTGCAAGCATGTGCATAAGTGTAGGCCCATCCTCTGAAACATGGACAGCTCATCAGGGCCACGTCCAAGGTAAACTGACTCTCCCTTTCCCAGCGGCTACCAGTTGCCGACAAGAATGAGTTACGTGGGCTGGAGAGATAGCTCAGTGGTTAAGAGCACTGGCTGTTCTTCCAGAGCTCCTGGGTTCAGTTCCCAGCAACCACATGATGGCTCACAACCATCTGTAAAGAGATCTGGTGCCCTCTTCTGGCGGGCAGGGGTACATGCAGATAGAAGACTATACATAATAAATAAACAAATCTTTAAAACAAAACAAAAAAGAATGAGTTACGTGACTGGTTATCTATTGAAGTATACGTTTAGAAAGTGGCAGGGCTTGTGATCTGTGAGGGGTGGCTGTGAAATAGGCTGGACAATCAGAGCTTTATGCTGAATTCTGAAGTTTAGGAGGAACAATGTAGCTGAAGCAGGAGGACACTGGTAATAGGGTAACGGTGTAGGCAGTCGGTGTTGGGAAGGAACTTCACGAATGCCATGTTCTCTGTGGTGCGGACGGCTAGATGTGGTGAGAGAAGACGTGGTCTGCACAGACAAGCTCAGTCAGACCCTTAGAGGTTTGACAGTTTGGTATACAGTAAGCATTTTCATTTTGCAATTTTGCACAAAGAATAATTGTAGTGTGATGGACAAATCTCATTTGTGTTTCAGAGTACTGCTGGCACAGTAGAATTTCAACCAGGAGAAAGATATAAATATATTTTTGTCAACATCACTGATAATTCCATCCCGGAACTGGAAAAATCTTTTAAAGTTGAGTTGTTAAACTCGGGTGGAGGAGGTAAGACCGGTAACACATAAATAACAAATATTTGCCTGTCCGCCAACCACGATGCCATTAAGCAGTGCCAGTGTATGGCTTCCTTTTCATCACTCACAGAACAGCTTCACCCAGTGCCAAATGGCTGCTGCCATTCTCCTTTACTAACCCCCAAACTGTAAGGCTATTATAGACCTGCTTTGTGCATTTTCTTAATGGGTCCACTAGCGCTGTCTGCAGATAGAATGCAGGCATCTATCAGAGCAGTCCAGAGAGATAATATAGGGATGACAGGCCTGAAATATCTGATTATTAATTCTAATGATCAGAAAACTGTTTACCAAAGGTCTTTGAAGTTTAAACTCAATGCATTGACAACATTTTCTGTTGTAAAGTGAAACTGTTCACCTTCACATTGCCACATCAGCTTCTCATGCCAACAGTTTCATTAATGAAAAGATTAACATGTACTATTTGAAGTCACTGTTTACATCACTTAACTCAATGACTATGTAGGCACTAGAGAGAGAAAATGTCAGTGACTGCTACTAGTATTGGTTAATAACAAATCAAGGGCCAAGTATGACGTCCCATACCTTTAATCCCAGCACTTTGGAGGCATAGACAGATGGATCTCTGTGAGTTTGGGTTCCAGGCCCCCCAGGGCAGAGGGAGACTCTTTCTTTAAAAAAATCATCAAAATTTTGCAGTTCTGGGATTAATCCCAAGGCCCTGTGCATATCAGAGAAGTGATTCAGCACTGAACTGCATCCCATTCCTTGATCACCAAATGTAACTGAGATATTTATCATCATAGTGATACTTAAGAGTTTATGTAGAAACATTCCTCAGACATTTAGACTAGGCAGTTGTATTCTAACTGGTGGTAGATTCTCATTTGTAGTTTCCTAGTAAGAAGTAGTGATAGGTAAACTAAATTTTCAGTAGTGAGTTGAAGGTAAGAGGAAAAATAGTCTAGACACTGATGTTCCTCTATATTTATTGTTAGGGACTGTGTAACAAGTGGATCAGTTTGCAGAGCTGAATTCTTTGTGGGTTAAGAGAACACTCCTTGTGCCATACCGTTTGGCTTCTAAAGTTGATTGGGAATGCTAACCATGACCTTAATAGCTGTTTGATACTAACCAAGGTGTTTATGGCATTGAACTTTACATTTCTTTCATATGAATTCTAGACAGTGTTGGAGCAGTTATGAACTGTAGAGTTGCTGGCAATCCGTTCTGTCTCTGAGATGACTTTAGGTCATGGGTGTGCTATAAATTCTCATGCCTGGCACATTCCAGTCTCTATTGGGGGAAGGACAAAAACCAAGGCAGACCTTAACCTGGGCCTGTCCATCAAGGATATTCGATGTGGCTTGCTTTCCTTGCTCTGCCTTTTCATTTCAGTCATCACTGCCCTGACTTTCTTTGTAAATATTTTAAAAAATCATGGTTGGAGTAGAAGATGGATTAGATATCAAAGTGTAAATACTTTGTTATAGTTCTCCGATATTCCCCTGGCATTATATATTTTACAGTATTATTTTAATTATGTTTGTAAGCTTTGTAAGATTTCTGTAAAACATAGCACCTTTTGCAGGTGAGAAAGTTGAGACACCAAGGAAGTGAAGTGTTTTGTTGACCATTTACAACTGGTATCCCTTATAGACAGGGTTAAAATTGAATTTTTCAACTGATGATCTAGGACTTTTCCCACAATGTCAGTGTCAAATGGGCAATTAAGTTTGAGAATGGTAAATGTGGTGGGGTTTGAAATGATAGATACATTTCCCTAGTTTTGAATTGATCGTGATTGACAAGGTGACCTTCACTGGCTTGTAAGTCTAAATATATGATTATATACACAAATATTATCAAAAAATTTAAAATGCTATGGATTAAAATTACTGTAAAGGGTGAAAATTTCCAGATAAAATTATTTACATTATTGGACATGGAAAATATTAGTTACTATTTACTTGGAATTTTCCCCCAAACTAGAAAGATTTAGCAATTTTGTACATGATACTCCATATCATCATTCAAAATGACCTGTTGTCTATGGAAGAGTGTGCATCCTTGCGTGGTTGTTACTGCATTTTCTTCTTTACTTGGTACGTTTTAAGTGCTCTTAATTTTCTCCTTGTGTTGCTGTGTGTTGTGTGGCTGTCTCTGTGTGTCTCTTGTGAAGTGCCTGAACTCTTTAGGGTGGAAGGCAGTGGTAGTGGAGAAGGAGACGCGGATTTCTTCTTCTCGCCTGTTCGTGCACACGGTAAGCAGCTGTCCCGAGGTCCCTTACTAGTATTTTTATTATAGCTTCTCATTTCAGAGGCAACAATACTAATCACTTACTGTCATCTTTGGTAACTAGATGATCCTTTGTGTTTTAACTCCTTAACCACCACGGCAGCTTTATGAAGTATTTTCTCTCCGTCACAGAGACAGAAACACATTCTTGTCTGTTTCTGATGGCCAAGCACTCCTCACCACATGGACCTGCCATGGTTTGCTGATTCTGAATGGAGAGAAACTTTGCTTGAATGCCATTAAAAACAAATCATTGTTGAAAACGCTTTACATGGCTTTGAATGCCTATAAACTGACCAATGGAACATTTGTATTTTCAAGTTAAATCCATCCCACTTATTTTCTGTACAATAAGGAGCATGAGTCTTTATACATATCATTTGATCAAAATAAATGAGAAAAATCAGATATAAAGGGAAAATAAGTTCCTAGTTAATTACCATTATACAGAGGTTTGTTTTGAATTCACGTACAATTCATATACATAGATTCATGTACAAAGGTCCTCCGGCCTTTTACCCTAGTTTTTTTTTATCATATATGCAGAGCATATTTAGAATAGCTTCCTGGTGAAGGATCACACTTCTAACCCTCAAAGGCTCTCTTTCCTAATGCCAACTTTTGCATGTTGGTCCCAGAGTGCACACGACTCACGTTACCCCCTTCAGTTCTAACACCTATTAGTATATCACGCCATGTCTGTGACTGTTGCTTTTAGGATTGTACATTTTCTTGTCTGCAGGCATTAATAATGATAAAAAAAAAACCCACACACATTGAATGAGCCTTTAGTCTTTAGAATCCTTTCCGATATAGGCATGGATCATTTGGGATCTAAGGAAACTAATCTATAATAACATGATGGAAGAGTAGACTTAGGGTTAATGCCCATTAGAAAGCCAAGACTCTGCATTTGGATGCAATAAAATCCCAGGGAAACTGCTGTGTCAGTGAGGTAAGGGCTGTGTTGGCCCGTGTTCTTCGGAGGTCAGCAGAGCCGTGGGAGATCTTTGTATGGGAGAATGTTCTTTCACGGAGAAAGAAAAGGAAGAACAAATTTTCCCTGTTCATCTCCAAGTGCTCAGGCAGCACTTGTTGCCAAAGCAGAGAAGGGTCATAAAAGCACAAAGATGTGTGGCCGCCATTTGTGTCACCTTTCTTCCTAAAGCCAATGAGAATGCACTTCATGAACGAAAAGCCTTACATTTTTTCCAAGTAGTTCTTCATTGGCTTTTATGGTGGTTTGTAAAATGGTGATTAATATTTTCTTTCTGTTTGTGGGAATTTGTTCCTACAGCCAGTCTAGGAGCGGCTTCCCAGATTCTGGTGACAATCGCTGCCTCCGACCATGCTCATGGGGTGTTTGAATTCAGCCCTGAGTCGCTCTTCGTCAGTGGAACTGAACCAGAGGATGGGTTCAGTACTGTAGTATTGAATGTGAGTACTTTCCAAGACACCTCCTAATCTTAAAATGATGTAGTGTACTAATAAGGCATGCTTTTCCTTTCCTTTTTTTTTCTGTGTAGGTGGTTAAGAGCGAGCTTATAGTTAATAGGAGTGCAGATTGCTAGTCAGTGATTTGGCATTAGTGTGTGGTTGCATTTACATGTAAATTCATTTTGTTATTTTGAGGGCTCCTTACCTTTTAGAGAATATGATGTATTATACTTGGATTGACGGAGGCAAATTGGAAACAAAAGAAAGCACACAGGCATCTCAGGAGGCAGAATTCTTCTTTAATCAGAACAACAGAGACTATGAGCGTGTGGCGTGGGGCTCTTGGAGTTTTATAGGGAGGGAAAGGGAAACTTGGGGATGGAAGAGCCCATCTTCTGGTCTGCTCCCCTGTCGGGAGAGGTAAATACTGGTGGGTTTGGTATGCCAGAGCTTCTCAGTCCACCTGAGGCTTTTAGGTCATTACCCTTCATGATGGACCTTTGCTATAATTCTGTCGCATAGATTTCTGCATTAGTTCAGATAGACCGTGGCAACAAATGCTTCAAAATCTCAGCATCTTAGCACAAGAAAAAAGTTGCTTCTGGGCCCTGGTGAGCTAGACGACTCAGCAGTTAAAGGCTCTGAAGCCTGATACCCTGAGTTCACACTGGGCACCAGGGTAGGAAAGAAATGACCCATCAGAGACATCCCCTGTCCTCTATACCCTCACCTTGGCACCCCCCAACAAACAAGCAAACAAACAAATGAAGGGGAAGTTATTTTTAAAAGAATTTTTGTTCGTGGTGTATATCCAACCTGAGTTGGCAAAGGACTTGATTCATCAGTCACTTTAGGAGCCGAGGATTACTTACCTTCATAAAAGCCATGATTGGGGGTGTGGGTGTTGAGAAGGAAGTGATTTATATCTGTGAGTGAATTGTGTGGCCATGTGGTCCTATGCCACCTCATATAGAAGAAAAGGAAATCCCAAAGATTTGTGCATAGTAAAATGACCACTAATAATGTTTAGTTTTGTGCCTGGCCTTCTGAGTTCTACAGAGACTGAGAAGGATTATATCACTAACTAACTCAACAGAGCTCACAGCTCATTCAGCTCCCCCACTTTTCATGTAATGATGAAGAAAGATGTGCAAATACATCCTTCTATACTCTTAGTGACAGATCTTTTTTGTCTGTGTGGAATAATTGTATAAATCTGCTATGAAATTAATTGAATAACTTTAGAAAGAATAATTATTACTTAGGACCAAAAATATGAAAAAGGATCATACTTTGATGAAATTATTGCCTCATTTTATTTTGAGTTGAAAATGATATTTTAAATAAAAATGAAATTGTTATTAGGACTAACAAGTTAGGGTTTCTTTGGGACAGTTTTAAGTTTCCATTCTTATATATTGAAACATTTCTTCTAAATGCACTTTGTTGTACTTTGGGTCAAATACATTGAAAGTAACTTTTCTAAAAAATGTCACTGATTACAGAGGAGGCTCCATCTTTTTCAGTCAGTGTAGAGAATATCAGTGTAGAGAATATCCCGTGTGTGCACATAAACATGGCACACAGTCAGCCACATTAGCTTCACTGGATGATAAATTCACAGATGATAGCAGCTGTGATTTACTTGGAAGTTGAACATTGTGTGTCTAGTCTGTGGTCTTCTGCCATAGTCACTTTTACACACCCTCCTCACGGAAGGTGCCCTGAGGAGTTCAGGGAAAGGTAGCGTTTGGCTCCTACCTTCAATGATCGCATAGCCTTGAGAACTTAGAAAATGAAAATAAACGTTAAGAAACAAGTTAATGAAAACTTAAAATTCATTTTGGCACTATCATGTACTTAAACAAAATTCTTAAGTCAGTCTTCCAGCTTCTTTTTTAATTCTTAAATATTTCCTAGGTTACCCGGACTCAGGGAGCTCTGTCCCATGTGACTTTGCACTGGAACATAGACTCTGACCCTGATGGGGATCTTGCGGTCACCTCTGGCAACATCACGTTTGAGATTGGGCAGAGGACTGCCGGCATCACTGTGGAGATCTTGCCAGATGAAGAGCCAGAGCTAGACAAGGCACTCACCGTGTCCCTCCTCAGCGTCTCCAGTGGCTCGTTGGGAGTCCTAACTAATGCCACATTGACAATTTTGGCTAGTGACGATCCTTATGGGGTGTTCATTTTTTCTAACAAAACTAGACCTATCAGTGTTGAAGAAGCAACCCACAATGTCACATTATCTATAATAAGGTTGAAAGGCCTCCTGGGAGAAGTTGTAATCTCATATGCAACTATAGACGATATGGAAAAACCACCTTATTTTCCACCTAACTTAGCTAGAGCAAGTCAAGGAGGAGACTATATATCAGCATCCGGATTGGCTCTTTTTAGAGCTAATCAGACTGAGGCAACAATAACTATTTCAATCCTGGATGATGATGAACCAGAACGGTCAGAATCTGTGTTCATTGAACTAGTCAATTCTACTTTAGTAGAGAGAGTGCAGACTCGCCCAAGTAAGTATCATTAGTGTGTTATTATTATTAGGGATAAGACTATGAAAATGAAAAGCAGTTTTGTATAGCAGAAAATTCTACAGGAAAGGTAAGATCAAAGGTAAGTAAAGCTACCTTTAAACAATTTTCTTTATTTATGTGTTTGTGTGTGCATGCCTGAGTGTGTGCATGTGTACCACATGTGTTCAGATACCCAAGGAGGCCAGAATGGGGCATCACATCCCCTGGAATTTAGTTACAGGTGGTTGTGAGCTGCCCAGTGGGGGTGCTCAGAACCGAATTCAAGTCTTCTGCAAGAGCAACGCAAGTGCTCTAACCATTGGGCTATCTCCTTAGCTCCAAGTGCTGTCTTTGAAAGCAGTACTTGTAAAGGTTTTCGTTAAGACAACTGGAAATGGGACATGTATTTTTCCTTAGAAATCAAACTGTAAAAAAACAGTCATGTCCCCAAAGTACATTGTAAGAACTTCTGTGTAATGATTAGGTAACTGACCCTCATATTCTTTTGTTGCTTCAAACTATTCTGCAATGAGTCTGAAAAGCCCATATGTGTGGCCACACTGGGAGCTTCTTTCACACTGGCACACTTCTGACCGATTTCCTAATCAGCAAATGTGTGTAAGGTGAGGGCAAAGGGCTGTGCGACCATAAGAACCGAGAATTTGTGGAATTACAAGGGATAGGATGTAAGGTTCCAAGATCTGCATGTTCTAATACGCTGCCTTATGAATTAAGAACTCTTATCAGTAAGTGTGCTCACCTTACCTGGGTAAATACTGTACAAGGTGAACAAGAGTCTTACTAATTATAGGTCAGGGTTACAGAAGGAAATTTACAGAGGCTAACATTAAATATTCAGGTTAAATTTTTTCATGAATCACCTCTGCTCTTCTTTTAAGATAGATTTAGGATCAGCTATAACAGCAAAGAAGTTAAAGCTAAATAATTCTTATTTAACTTATTAACTAAGAATTATAAAGCACATACTGTTTTTCAAGCAGTTCATAGTGTATTGAGATTGAAATAAAACCCTTTGGATGACCACATGTAACAGTGGCTTGGAGATGTGTTGAAGTCGGATAACTTTGTTCCAATGTGTAATAATAAGTTGTTGGACATGATCTTTGAAAGCCCTATTTTCCTTGTATAATTAGGAGATAATAGAAAAGTAAGTAATTTCTTTATTTATAATATATATGGGAGGATTACATGTGGTAATATATGTAAAGAGTAATACAGTGTCTGCTGTATTTTAAGCATTCAGTAATGGAGCTTATTGGTAGAATGGCATATGCTGAGAACCTTTGCCCTGTTGGGATGGGAAAAACAGTCAGCACACCTTTTATGGAAAAATACAGAACAGTTGTTATGTAGGCTAAAGAGTAGACAAGTAAGTGCAGAATTGAGAGGGGGAGGGACAGAAGGGAGAGACAGACTCAGATTTTAATAGACAAAAACCAATGTAAGGTCTGGCAAGTTTTCACTATGAATGTAGTCATCCCGTTTTTGTGGATGTGAGCAGTGTAAGAAGACTTCAGAATAGGGTGCCCACTTGTGGATAACTTTAGGTATTACACATGGCTTGCTGAGAATTTTACCTTTGAGAAGGAAGTAAGTATAGTATGTTTCTTAGTTATGTCTGATAGGTACTAATATAAGGTCTTAGGTAATTTCATTAACTCCTTGGTCCTTATCTGTAGAAATGTGTGTACGTGTCTGTGTATATGCATGTATTCATGCAATCCAAATATGTCAGTTATATATACAAATGTATCAAATATATTGTGCTGGCTAGTTTTCTGTCAAGTTGACACAAGCCAGAGACATCTGAGAGAAAAGAACCTCAACTAAGAAAATGCCTCCATAAGATCTGGCTATAGTGCATTTTCTTAATTAGTAATTAATGATGAGGGCCCAGCCCATTGTGAGTGGTGCCATCGCTGGGCTGGTGGTCCTGGGTTCTATAAGAAATCAAACTGAGCAAGCCATGAGGAGCAAGCCTATAAAGAGAACTCCTCCATGGCTTCTGCGTCAGCTCCTGCCTCCAGGTTCCCACCTAGTTTGAGTTCCTGCTTTAGCTTCCCTCAATGAACTGTGACTCAGGATATGTAGGTCAAATAAACCTCCCCAAGTTGTTTTTGGTCATGGTGTTTCATCTTAACAATAGTAACCCTACTAAGGCATATATGCAATTCAAATATATCAGCAGGTGGATAGGAAAAAAGGGCGCACATATTATTATTTGCATAAAGATATTATTAATTGCGTAAAGAATGAAATTGTGCTTTGGACAAAATAGATGGAATTGAAGGATGTTACTATAAGTGACATAAGCCATGTACAGAAAGATAAATAGTGCATATTCTTATGTGGAAGCTTAGAAAGTTTGTTTCAAAGAAGCGATCAGCACAGTGATTACTGAGTGCTAGGAGAAGCAAGCGAAGGGAGAAAAGATGGTTGGAGAACAGGCATCCAAGTGCAGAGTGATGGGGAATGAGTTCCAGCGTCTGCCACACAGACAGGGGAAGGCTGGCTGTAGCTGGATTAAGGCTCTGGGGTCTAGTAGTTTCCTGCTCAATTTTGTGTTGGAATTCTGTTTTAGCAATGGCACAGCAGAGACCTAATTGAGATAGTGTAATTCTGTAGGCTCTTAGAATCCAATCAATGTTACATAAGTTGATGATTAATTACACTTGGATCATCAATGTCTAATGTTTATTAAAATATTCTTATAGTCTAACTGTTCCTTTGATAATGTTTTTAATCCCTAGAATATGTGTTAATTAAAAGAGAGCAGAGATTTCCTATTAACTTTATTTTTGTATTTCCATTGCCTGGATTAAGGCTGACAGGTATACATATTTATACATTTAAAACCATAAATAGAAGAAAGAATGAGAATTCTGTTAAGTTCTTGATGGCTGTTAGTCGGGTCTTAGAAATTGGCTGCTTTGCATTCTGTCTTCCAGTCCCGCATTCCCCACGCCTTGGGCCTAAGGTAGAAACCGTGGCCCATCTCATTATTGTTGCCAATGATGATGCGTTCGGAACAGTGCAGCTGTCGGCACCAAGTGTCCGTGTAGCAGAAAATCATGTTGGTCCCATTATCAACGTGACTCGAACGGGAGGAGCATTTGCAGATGTCTCTGTTAAGTTTAAAGCTGTGCCAATGACTGCAGCTGCTGGTAAGGAAAGACATGGAAGGGGCACTGGCGTGTGTCAGAGTGGCATATGTCTGTGAGCAACAGCATCTCAAAGACGAGTTAGAAAAAGAGAAGAAAGTGCACACACACATACACACATGCACACAGACTTTTATTTTTTTTAGATAGAGTTTCATGTAGCCAAAGCTATCTTCAAACTCACTATGTAGGTGCAGATGGCCTTGAACTTCTGATTCTCACCTATCGTGTTCACAGAATAGGCATGTACCACCAAATTGGGTTTATGCACTGCTGGAAATCAAATCCTCTGCTTGTGCTTGGTAGGCAAACATTCTACCAACTGAGCTACACCCTTGGCTCCCAATACTTAAGCCTTTTTAGGCACAAATATGCATGATTTACATATCTGTGACACTGAATTTTTGAGTTTGTGAAAACTGATAGTCAAAGTATATGCAAACTGAGAAGCTCTGAAGAGCAAGAAATGTGTAAACTAAGGAAGGACAAACTAAGACCCTATGACTTAGAGTTTCTGAAAGGTGGTCATGTGCAGATAAGTGCGGAGACACGCAGGAAGGAGTGAGAAATAGCTCTCAGGGCTCGTCAGTCGTCTTCCCCCTGGAGCCCATTATCTTCCTTGTTCACTTATTTATGAAGAGCATGGACAAGACAGTGCTTAGAATTAATGATTTTATGTATAAGGAAAATGATGTCATTGCTGAATAGAAAAGTTAGGCCACCACCTTTTTAGGAATGGCATCCCAGCTTATACAGGGTGATTTGTCTGAGAGCACCTATTAGACCCTCTCTAGTGCTTAAAAATAAATCATCTGGACATTATTATTGCCTGAATAATAACACACCAGGCTCATTTTGTGTGTGCACAAAATGTGGTGAGCATCCCTTTGGAATGTGTGGCTGCCTTTAGGCAGACTCCTTTGTGACAGGGAGCAGTGATGAGTGCTGGGATAAATTAGCCTCTAGGTGCTGATTTCCCTCCTTTCCCCACCCCAAGCGGTTCTCAGCAGCTGATTTAACCCAGCTGTGTCAGTGAGGCTGCTCACCTGTAGCATCTGGATGACTACAGCGTGTCTTCCCACTGAGGCCAGGATTCCAGTTCTGTTTTGTTCTGACAGCACTGCACATATCTTTTAAAAACTTGAAATAAAGAATCATCACTTTATCTTTGTCTTGCTTTTCATATGTTTTTATACATACATTATGAATTTCTCAGAAAAATGTTGTTATACTTAGGTGTGTGTGGACACACATCTTCATGAAAGTGAAGGAATGAACATGAAGACACAGGGAGATGTTTGTTATCAAATGCATACTTTCCTAGTTTGAAAATTAAAACTTTTCTTTTTCAAATGAATGTAGCTAACATCCTCCAAAAATATCTCTCCAAGTATGCCCATGAGGTTTGACAAAGTGCTTACCTGGTGTATGGAATGCTTGTTGTAAAGGAAGTGTTGGCATTTACCATCACAGGTAAAGGCATGTGGAATGTTTATTCTGAAGTAAGCTTTCACATTTATCTTTTTGTCTTTGCAGGTGAAGATTATAGTATAGCTTCATCAGATGTGGTCTTGCTGGAAGGGGAAACCAGTAAAGCGGTGCCAATATATATCATTGATGACATCTACCCCGAGCTGGAGGAATTGTTTCTTGTGCAACTGCTGAATGAGACAACGGGAGGCGCCCAACTGGGGACTTTAACGGAGGCGGTCATTACTATAGCAGCTTCTGATGACCCTTATGGATTGTTTGGTAATCAGACTAATTTGTTTATTTCTTTTACCCCCTAAGCCACTGATAACGACCTTTTTTTAAATTTAAGACAGATTTGAGTGAGGTGCGCATGCGTGCGTGCGTGCGTGCGTGTATGTGTGTGTAGTGTTATTACTTATGCATAAGATTCCTGACATAGGTTAGTGGTTACCTAGGGAATGAAATCAGTCACCTGTAAGCGCAGAGATAGTCATAACCTGTTTGATTTGTGTCATGTCTGGCTCCTAGATGTGTTCCGTAAATTTTTTTTCTGAGCTTTGGGTGACAATGTCTTGCTACCTGTGATGACTGGGTTGTCTTGGAACTTGAGACTTTCCTTATTAGCCTCCTTAATGCTGGGATGATAAGCATGGACTATCATGCCCGACTTTGGCTTTTATAGAATGCTTTTAAATAATTAATTAATTAAATTTCCACTCATATTTGGATTGCTTAACTTTCTGTATAAGTAAGAAAAAAATAATGGTGAAATCGAGCCCCTTCTCCTGCATAATGTCAGCCAGGAAGCAAAATAGCAACTGCTTTTGTAGCCCAGGCTGTCCCTACAGTAGCTACAGCACTCACTGGGTTTATATTCAACTCATGCTGGGCAAAAACCTGACCCCTGCAGACATCCACAATCTGCTTTTGTCACAATGCAAGGTGACTGGGAAATAGGAGCAGTCCTGTTCACCTTGCACCGCAGAACATTGCCAGACCTGCTCAGGGTGTCTAAGGGAAGAGTGCCTGCTATCAGAGGTCCCAGCTTGGCTTTTGTTTGTCACAGTTTCACTTTGTATCTAAAAACAATCATTCTGTCTGCCCTTCAGGTTTTCAGAATACTAAATTTATTGTAGAGGAATCTGAGTTTAACTCAGTGAGGGTAAGCCTGCCAGTAATTCGAAATTCTGGGACACTCGGCAATGTTACTGTTCAATGGGTTGCCACCATTAATGGACAACTTGCTACTGGCGACCTGCGAGTTGTCTCAGGTAATGTGACCTTTGCCCCTGGGGAAACCATTCAAACCTTGTTGTTAGAGGTCCTGGCTGACGACGTTCCGGAGATTGAAGAGGTGAGAGGACTAACTAGTATAGAATGACGTTGTACATTGTGCCTTGTCTTACGTAGTGACTAGAATAGATAAATGCTGCTGTGAGGATGACAAATGCGTGCTTTCTGTAGGGATTTCACAGAACGCTAGTCTAAAGGCGTTTCTTACAAAACACAGAAGCAGGAACAATTTAGGAATGCATATTGCACAGGCCAGCTTGCCAGTTTAAGATTGTTTTTGTGTGGGGGCAAGTATGGTGTGTTTTAGAAAACACTTCCTAAGTGATTATGTATGTATGCATATCATAATTGTGTGACATTTGTTTCATATAATTCTGACTTGTATCCTGTTCCCATCTGAGTGTGAGCCAGTTGCAACCAAGTGTAGTTTTAATGTTCCTTACATTCACTCCTGCCGTTCTTCTGCTGTTATAACAAGCATGCTAGGTCCATTTTCCTGGGATTTCTCATGATGAGCATGCAATATGACAAATAAGAATAACTTTATTAATCACTAACATATTATCATAGATAATTTTGTGAAGTTCAAATATTATTAAAATCTAGATCTCATATTCCTTTTAATAACAGTTCCATTTAACAGCTTATGAAGTCTACAACATTTACTTTATTGGCTAATTATGCCATTATTCACTTTAAAAATATTAATCATGCATTAATACATGTAATATATTTTCTTTCCTTCTTTTGAAACTTAGATGGCATCATGATTTTTTAAAGTTTTGCTGATAATTATTATTTAAGATATGGTGGGGGAAACCCAGAACAGATTTACTTAGTGAAATGGATATGCAATAGTTTTTCTCAATAAGAAAGGCATGGGTTATGAAAGTCTATTATAACAATGATAAGCAGGATTTAAAAAATGATTCCCATGACTATCTAAGCAAATACTAAGTGATTTGAACAGCCTGTAATTCTTTTGTATTGTTGTGCTCTACTATTAAAAGTTGATCGTGTAGTATTTTGTTGTATGTGGGCTTCTGGGTATAGTTGGGGCAGGTTTTTTGGGGTCATTTATATTTTATTGTATTGTGTTCTTATATGAGTGTGTTTGATGTTTTCCTGAATCATTCAAATTTGGATTTCAGAACTGGGGTGCTGTTATTTATATTTCATTGTATTTTATTCCTATAAGGATGTGTTTGATGTTTTTCTGAATCATTTATATTTGAATTTCAGAACTGGGATGCTGTTAAGGAAGTTTTCACTATGTTTTTAGGTTATCCAAGTGCAGCTAACTGGTGCATCTAATGGAGGTACAATTGGGTTAGATCGAGTGGCAAATATTGTTATTCCTGCCAATGATGATCCTTACGGCTCAGTAGCCTTTGTTCAGTCGGTTTACCGTGTCCATGAGCCTTTGGAAAGAAGTTCCTACGCTAACATAACTGTCAGGAGAAGGTACATGAGTTGGCTGCTGTGTCTGTGGGAGTGTTGGTCGGGGAAGGATCCTGCTGTAACTAAAAAATTACATTCTTATTTTTTCCATTGTAACATGCCATACATTATTATGTTAGTTGGATTATGTGTACTGATAGACTTAATCATATTTAGTAGAAGTACTGTTAATGAGATAAAGATAGTTTTTACACCATTTGCTTTCTAGTTACACAAATCTATTGCTTTACTATGTAGTATGTTCTAATTAGAACTTGAATACAGGTTGTTTTTAAGCTCAGATGTTGCATGAAGGGTGGACTTTTAGGGTCTGTTTTTCATGCATTTCTTTTGTAGGGAGCATAATGTTCACTGACCTGCTTCAGAAATAGAACATGGAAGGTTTAGGGACCTGTAGCAAAATAGTTATAGTTCTCTAAGTATCTTCATTTTGCTGTCATTGGTATTTTTTCAGTGGAATCTAATAATTAAGGTTTTATAATTATGTCTGGAAATTCTGAAATGTCTACAACTTGCCTACCTTGCAAAATATTTTTATAGCATGATTTAATGTAAGCACTATTTAGTTGAAAACTAGCCAGCATAGTTGACACTAGAAAATGAAACGTTGAAAGACAAACATCATTTAGAAATTGGTTGTGTTAGTACTAGTGTTTAAAATATTACCAAGAAAGCTTCTCAAAGCCACAGTCCCTGTTGTTCTTCTCTATGGGCGGCTCACGGAGTAGTGCGAGTGCTTAACTGTTTTTCCGTTGTCCCCACATCTCAGCGGAGGATGCTTTGGCCGCCTCTTGTTGTTCTACAGCACTTCTGATATTGATGTAGTGGCTCTTGCCATTGAGGAAGGTGAAGATGTGTTGTCCTACTATGAATCGCCGACTCAGGGGATGCCCGACCCCCTCTGGAGGACTCGGCTGAATGTCTCTTCACTGGAGGAGGCACAGGACACCTGTGCCACTCTGTGTCTCAAAGAACATGCTTGTTCAGGGTTTTCAGTTGTCAATGTGACTGATGGTCCTCAGTGCTTTTGGATGACATCATGGGCCAGCTTAACTGTGAACAGCTCAGACTTCTGGACCTACAAGAAGAACATGACCAGGGTGGCCTCTCTTTTTAGTGGCCAGGCAGTGGCTGGTAGTGACTATGAGCCTCTGACAAGGCAGTGGGCCCTGATGCTTGAAGGTGATGAGTTTGCAAATCTCACTGTTTCTGTACTTCCTGATGATGTTCCAGAGAAGGACGAAAGTTTCCTAATTTCTCTCCTTGAAGTTCACCTCATGAACATCACAGACAGTTTTAAAAACCAACCAACCATAGGGCAGCCAAATACTTCAGCAGTGGTCATAGCACTGAACGGCGATGCCTTTGGAATCTTCATTATCTACAGTGTTAGTCCCAATACCTCGGAAGACGGCTTATGTGTGGAAGTCCAGGAGCAGGCACAAACCTCCGTGGAGCTGGTCATCCACAGGACAGGAGGCAGCTTGGGGCAGGTGACTGTTG
The DNA here is from genome assembly GCF_949786415.1 of Peromyscus eremicus. Classification (NCBI taxonomy): domain Eukaryota; kingdom Metazoa; phylum Chordata; class Mammalia; order Rodentia; family Cricetidae; genus Peromyscus; species Peromyscus eremicus. The sequence goes on from NC_081427.1 coordinate 69,670,177, forward strand.
AATGGCGTGTTGTTGGTGGAACAGCTACCGAAGGTCTAGATTTTATAGGTGCTGGAGACATTCTTACTTTTGCAGAAGGTGAGTCATGGATAAGTGGATTTCAGCGTTTCTTGGTAAAGTCATCAGAGTCAGTATTATGCTAATGTTCATAAATATTTTATTTACCTGTGTATTCGTATTCATATAGAGATGCAATGTGGTTTTGGAAACAATAGTGATTCAGCTTACAAACGATTATCCTAGCAGACATAGACTAACAGGCCCTAGATATGTATGCTTTTAATTTTTAAAGAAGATGTTTAGGGAATATGTGGATGTAATCCCTCTATGCATGATGACAATGGCTTTCATATGTCGTCAGCAATCACAAGGCAGGTTCTAATTTTACAAAGAAAGTTCCAGGAGCGAGCCGTGTACCTACAACCAAATGTGTTGAAGAAGCAGTGCTACCTGAGAATACAACATTTTCAAATGCACTAGGTAAAGCAGGACAGAACTTCAGTGAAAATCTTTAAGTAAAAATAGTCTGAAGTTTGACAGTTGTACTTGTTTTAAACTGATCATTGTCATAGATTAATTTGCTAGAGTGTTCTTAAACTTGTACAAGAGTGCAAGAGTGCCATGGAATTTTTCATAAGTGATGTATCAAATGCAGCCAACAGAGTCAAATGTCGATCATCTTTACTTACTCGATCTTCGCATTAGTTGATTTATGATACTTAAAATTTGGGAAGTTTCTAGTTTAACTCAGTATAGTAAATGTAATTTTATTCAGGATATTTTTTTAAAATCTTGAGTTGAACAGTAAGAGATACCATAGTTCTTAAGTGTTTTTTTTCTCCTTTCCTGTTTGAAAAAGTTATACATACTCATGAGAACCTCAGAATATATACTGAATAAGTTTTAAATTATTAGCAATTCTATGTCTCAGAGCAATTCATTGCCTCTGTTTATATTTTAATGCACACACATTTTTGAAACCAGTAACTATATATGTAATAGACTTAAAATATCTAATAAACATTGTTTGAGAATACAATTTTAAAATGTCATAAACCTGGCTGGAAATGCAGCTCAGTTAGTAGAATGTTTGTCTGGCATTCATGAAGCCCTGGATATGATCCCTAGCACCCCATAAACTAACTATGGCAGTATATACCTGTATAATCCTAGCCTCAGCTGATGGAGTCAGGAGCAGGAGGGCCCGGGATTTACTACCATCTACAGTATGTACTGAGTTGGAGGCAATGTTGGGCTCCAGTAGATAGACTATCTCAAAAATTAAAATGAAATAAGAATAAAATGCTAGAAAACATTACTCATGAAATTGTTTGGGGGTTAAACAGGTAGCTGAATCTTGAATGCATGCTGGAGGGAGGGAGGCTGGTAATTGGTGACATTTTCCCCTGTTTGAAAGGGAACAACAAAAATGTAATAAGATGAGTAAAGATAAAAAGTTATGACTAAATTTTCTCATGGCTTAGATAAATATAAATGATCATGTCATATAAAGCAGCACCATTATATAAATTATTATTACATTGACTTAAATTTACTATTACATTAAATTATAACTTTAGCTTTGCACAAAATAGACTTTATTTTGTAGCTAACTTAGATTGTTGGGTAATATGTTGTCTCAAACCAAGGTCCTTGGTTCAATGCCCAGAACCATAAGGAATAAAACAAAAGCTAATGTGCCCTCCTGAGGCAATCTCGGGCCTGAAGTACTGATGGAAATGCCCTGGGATCTATCCTTTTCATCCTCTTTCCTAAACATGGACAGGAACTAAACTGATCTCCTTCGTGAGCAGCAGAAGCAGGCATGTTTCAGGACATCTCCCGTCACTTTCTCTGTTAACAGAACCCTGTGTCAAACACTGCATCCCCACTGGACTCTGGCTTTTTGTTACATTTCTCCGTTGTCTCCATGAGTCCTTGCAACATGGAAACTAATACATGACGGTGCCATCTCAACTATCCACCCCAAAGTCACCGTGCTCTTGCTGGTGCTTTTGCTTGGAACTTACCCTTCCTCTGGGGCCCAGTTTGACCGCCGTTCCATATGCGCTGGAGGCCTTCAAGAGAGACATTGGGATGGATAAAATGATTCCCAGTAATGGCACAAGAGGAATGAGGTTATGTTTCCTTAAGGGAACTCCTGAACATGGCCTCAGCACTCTTTCCCCAGGTAGACCAGTGTTTCCCACAAAGACCAGGGAGTGAACTGTGACTCTTTGGAACAGTTCTCCTCATTGACTTTTCCACGACTCCATGTCCTCCACAGTCTGTCCATGTGGAGACTTTACCGTGCTTTCCGTGTAAGAACACAGGTAACTGAGCACACTCTCAGTTTGCTGTGGTGCGAACAGTGCTGCTCACAATACTGGACTCTTGTGATTCACACGTTTTTACTTATCTTCTAAAATTAGAGGTTATATTTGGCCTTTCGGGTTGGTATTTGACTGATTTAACTTTTAATTCCGTTAACTTTCTTATAGGTGAAACTAAAAAGACGGCTGTTCTAACAATCTTGGATGACCCTGAGCCGGAGGATGACGAGAGTCTCCTGGTTCGTTTGGTGCACACGGAAGGTGGAAGCAGAATCCTGCCCAGCTCTGACACTGTGACAGTGAACATCTTGGCCAATGACAACGTGGCGGGGATTGTCAGCTTTCAGACAGCCTCGAGGTCCGTCATAGGCCATGAAGGTGGGTCCCTTGTGTTGCTGGACACATTCTTTCTTATTCCCACAGATGTCATTTTTTTTTTTTTGTCTTGTGTTTTGAAGCTTCTGTTTTTTTCTTTCTTCTTTTGTTGAACTGTGTTTTTAATCTGTGCAACACAGGACCACGTGGTGTGCATTGCTTAACTAAGTGTGGGAGCCTCACACACGCTGTGATCTAGCTCACCGTTCCCCACCGTTCTCCACCGTTCCCCATCGCTGGCAGTGCTGGGAGCCTCAAAGCCGGAATGCCTGGCTCTCTCATCTGCTAAATCACAAAACATTCCATACTGTCTAGAGTTCTTTGGGAGGAGTCCGTGAACTGTAAACTGTGAACTGATTAGTATAGCTTTTGGCAAATATAATGTGTATCTTTCGATACCTATTATTATTAAACAGTGAAACACCGAATTTCTGTGAAAATATTTGTAATTTCTGAATATTTTAGACTCAACTTTGTAGTTTTCTATGTTTTATGAACAGAGCGCCATACAAGAAAGCTTGATACAGTGTTCACTGTTTTAAACACTAGAATTTCCCTGCATCTTTAGTATCCCATGTGTTCTACTTTTCATTTGATTCAGATATTACAAGGGAGGTATCTTTGAATAAGCCTGTTTTGAAATTAATGAAACATTACAGAATGTATTTCACCACATAGTTTGAATCCAATGCTTGTATCTGAAAATAATTCTGATTTAAGGACTTAAGATATGAAAATGACATGGCTCATATATTTGGATCTCTTGAAAGGAAACACAAAGCCAGGACACAGATTAAGTGACTTGAAGGGCCAAGGAGCCAGTTAGTGGCTGTTCTGGAAACCTGATGCGCACTAGTGTGCACCTGTTGTCTGTACTGTATGCTTCCAACATGCAAGTTTGCTGAACTCATGTAAAACTATGAGCCCTTTTCTGACACCCTTTATATTTCCTATTGGTTTAGAATTGCATCTTGTCACTCAAATAATGAATAAAAGCAACTAATAAATTGTCATAAATCTACTGTAAAGAAAACTTGCTATCAAAAGTTATATGTAGTGCAGGAATCGTTAGTAATGGTGACAAGTTCATGGAGTGTTACCTGTGTGTCAGATCCACTCCCATTATTTCCTTATTTTAGTGGTAGTCTGACTGTAGGCCCTCACATACCCTGAAATCACGCGACAGCACCTGAGATCAGTGGTGGAACTTCCCCTCCCCGGTACTGGAACCCAAAGCCCGTGTTCCTCAGCAGGGAAACTCCTCAACGGAGACTGTTTTGCCGGTTTGTGTCTGCCACAGAACCTGACAGTGTAGGAAATTGTGAACATTTGAAGTGACTTTAGTTGCAGGACTACTAACTCTGAGTAGTGCTGTCTATTTGAAAGAAGGAAATCGGGAAGAGACTTTGCTCTATCTCCTATTAGAAATGGAAGTTGGGCCGGTCGGTGGTGGCGCACGCCTTTAATCCCAGCACTTGGGAGGCAGAGGCAGGCGGATCTCTGTGAGTTCAAGGCCACCCTGGTGTACAGAGTGAGATCCAGGAAAGGCACAAAGCTACACAGAGAAACCCTGTCTTGGAAAACAAAACAAAACAAAACCAAACGAACAAAAAAAAGAATTGGAAGTTGGATTTTCATCGACATCATGGACCGAGAGGAAAAGCACATTATCAGGGTGGAGCAATGTGGAACAGCAGGTTAAGGTGCTGGAGAGGAAGACTGAGAGACAGGAGATGGTGCCGGAGAGACCCAGGAGAGAAACACTTCAATAGTCACCCAGTAGTTACACGACCGTCATTGCTCCAAGGGAGACGCTACCACTATTACTCTGCTAAAGTACTAAATGAACTCCTAGTGAATTGTTACACCCATAGATTAGTGCATCTCTCAGCCCTCACCAGAGAAGCCACTTTTGGCTGTAGATGGTGGTTAATACAGAGATTTACTACTGGCCAAGGTGCACAGAGGAAGAGGTTGCTGAATGCTCAGCCCTAAAGGGACATCTGTGACGTACTCCTTTCTCCTATGGCTCAGGGATTATTGTGGAAGAGTGGGCAGAAAGATTGTAAGAGCCCAAGCTAATGAATAACTAAAACAAAAGTGTGTTCTGGACTCAGCAGGGCAGTTGCATGTATCAGTTCACAGTGGTTGTGACAGCATGCACAAGTATCAGTTCACAGTGGTTGTGACAGCATGCACAAGCCCTGCCTAAGCTCAAGTCAGATAAAACACCAGCATGAGGAGGAGAGGTGGGCACGGAGTCCCACCCCTGCTCGGAGAGGATGAATCAATTTTCTTTATGGCTGTGTCCCCTGCGAGGTGGAACACGTTCTAGTGGCCACAGAATGGCTTGTGTGTATATGTATATATATATATTGAGATAAAGTCTTGCAATATAGCATTGGCCATCTTGGAACTCATTCTGTAGACCAGGCTGGACTTGAACTCCTAAGGATCCACCTGATTCTGCCTTTTGAGTTCTGGTGTTGAAGTCACGTGCCTCCATACCCTGCTGGTTTTTTTATTTTTAAAGAAGATACAAAGCTGGGTGGGCAAAGGGATGGAGGTAGATCTGGGAGAAACTGGAGGAAGGGGGCAAATACAACCAGAATACAGTGTATAAAATTCTAGAAGATTTAATTACAATATGTATTAAAGAGTACATAGGCACCCAGCATCTACTGATGGTGTTTTTAAACTGTAAGACAATCATGTCCTGCAAGCTTATTCTGTGACTGTTTAAGTAGTGATAGGAATGGTGGGTGGAAGGCCCCTGAAGGAGCAGCATCTGCTGGTGGCTAGTGTAGCGTCTCAGAGAATCTGCAGACCCCAGACTTCTATTCTTTTGGGGCTGAATGAGTTTCATCTGAAAGAATATTGTGGTCATTTTGGTTCTGACAGGTACAAGTCTTCAACAAATACAATGAAAAGGAATTAGTAATTAAACTAAATTACTAATTAAATCCAGTCAGAAAATCCTCACTCTGAGACTGTGGCTGTAGATTTATGTGAACTGTATTAATTGCCATGGTTCCCCTCCATTTTAGAACCATAAGAACCTCCAGAAACTAGAATTTATTGCTAGAGTTGCAGTGGACAGAGCAGATTCCTACATTTTCATTTATTCACCATACTTATTTAATGAGAAAAATCTGCATTCCTCTTCAGATTGTCTTCAACTTTATTTTTAAAATGACCTTCAAAATAAACACACACACACACACACACACACACACACACACACACACACACACATACACAGTCACTCCTCTGGCTTTGGGTGGCTGTGAGGACTTCATGTTGGATGATTTTTCCAGTGTTGTATAGACCCTGGCAGGTGAGATCATGCATGTCTCAACAAGATATGGAAGGTTGTAACACAAATTGCTAAATTGGTCTTTCAAAAAAAAAACACAAAAAACCCTGAGTCAGATATTGGGGTAAATGCTGAAAGATCAGAGAGACAGATCAAGCCACAGCCACCACCCCTTACCTCACCAGCTCCTCAGCCTGGAAGACCCTTTAGCTGAAAGGGACACTTCTGCAGAAAAGCCTTCAGTTCCTGTCTCCTCTATCACTTCCTGCCTCAACCTCTCTAGTGCTGGGATTAAAGGTGTGTGACTCCCAAGTGCTGGGATTAAAGATGTGTGCCACCACTGCCTGGCTCTGTTTCTCTCCTAGACTGAGTCAATCTCATGTAGTCCAGGGTGGCTTTGAACTCACAGACATATGGATGGATCTCTGCCTCCCAAGTGCTAAGATTAAAGGTGTGTGCCACCACTGTCTGGCTTCTATGTTTAATCTAGTGGCTTGTTCTGTCCTCTGATCCTCAGGTAAAGTTTATTAGGGTACACAATATATCACCACAGAAGGTGGTTCAGGATCCCATGAAATGTTCGTATTTGGATATCAGAACATGTCCTCTCTCAGGGTTCCCTCCAGTTATTTGCCAGATTTGGAAGGCAAAGGCCTCCTAGGTCTGTGTTTCCTTTTCCCATGGCTGTTCTTTGAGTGCCGCCTTGTGAAGATCACTTCCGACATATGAAGTTCCTTTTCCCAGGAGGCAATTTCAGTGGCTTTAGATCTTGGGAGTCTTCCTGAAAGTGGCAGAACCATGTCCTTCGTTTTCATTACAGCTTAGAAAATTGAATGGCAAGCTTTAAACTGTGTTTCTGCCAATAGATCATTTCCAGAGCAGATTAGACACTGAGTGTTACATGGGGCAGGCTTGAAGGGAGGTTTTTACTGGTTTCCTCTTCTGTGCGTTTTATTTTTATTTTCATTGCACAATGGTGTCTTTATTCCCATATCTTTGTATACAACTAAACAGCCTCAAACTTTTAGTAAGAGTAAAGGATCCCCGTCAGGATGGACAGTCATTGACCTGCCCATCTTCTTGCTTTTGGTGCACTTCTTGAAATTCTCAGTGTTTTTGAAGTAGTGTTAGGTTTGGGGATTTTAGAAAGTTTGCCCACCATGACTCTAGAAACCTTGTCATTGACACTATCCATAAAGCATGTCAATAACTGCAAAGCTCTCCCTCTGCCTGCAGTACAGATACGCTCTGAAGGAAGCTCTCTGTGCTGCATAGAGGAGCATCTCTAGTAGTTCATGTTTGTGTTTGTCCATATGGATTATGCACATGTAAACCTGTTAAATGATGCTTGGGCAACGGTGGCTGATTGTGTACTTTGAGCTACTCTTAACTCTTTGAAGTATTCTTCTCGTGATCATCAATTTTCCTATGTGTTGAACAAGAAAACACCAAAAACAGCCTACTAAAGTAATGATGACTAAGTCCTTTTGTATTAAAATACTTAATATGGATTTAAAAATCTTGCTAGTGTTTTGCCTTATAATTCCTGACTGCCCACAAATAATTCATTTTAATAAAATTTTGTGTTTAGACTTAGTAGTACAATTTTATTGCAGTTTATTCATAATTTGTAGTCTTTAAATGAATTGAGCCACAATATTTTAATTTAAGAAATTTATACTAGATATAATGTTTTTTTTAAAATGGCATCTTAAGTGAATATTGGTGTATTTCAATTTTATTTTTGTGCTACAAACTACAAATAAAGATGTGTTCTTCAAACCTTTTAAAATAATACTGATTCCTGTTTCATTATAACTTCAATGATATTGTTCATAGTGTACTGCAATTTACATTTATCATTATGCAGAATTAGCAATTTGAGCATCATTTTAGCAAGCCATGCAGCCATCAGCATAGTTCCAAATAGCCTCCTTTGCCCTTTCAGCAATTTGAAAGAAATGACTCTGGTAATTTTCTGAAGTTTTGTAAAGTGTTGCGTGTTGATAAAAGCCAAGAAAGGGAAATAGTTAACCTGTTACTAGGGAATGCTAATGTAACTGTGCTGAAGTGGCAAACAGACAGATTTGACTCCTTTCCTTGTATTTCCTTTTACAAAACAAAATCCTTGGTGATATATGTAAGTTACAACCTAAACAAATGTGATTTTGAGATATCTACAAGCATTTTCATGCATGCATTGTATAAAGTCACATTGTGTTCTGGTGTAAGGAATTTGTGTCCTTTGGGGAAACGAAGAAGGAATTCCCTTGTGTCCTTACTAGTTTTGACTATGGAGTTGTAGTGCTACAGAAGACCGTGTTCTGCTGCATGTTTTGGAGTGCTTACAAGTTTCTTTCCCATTTTACCAGCTGCTTTCTCAACTTTTGTAATACATCTTGTATTTCCTGAAGTTCTACCCACAGAAAGTATTTGGAAGGAGGATCTCTGTGCTGATGAATAACAAGATGTGTAAAGCACCTGGAAGATTCACAACAGAGCAGTTCTGTTATGTTTTTAGAAAAGGACCCGAAATAGTTGCATGCTTGAGTTTGGGTTTTGTTGAGTTCAAACATTAATTTCATTCCCAGTAAGTGCTTGTAATCTGCATTTTTTACTTGCAGGAGAAATTTTGCAGTTCCATGTGATCAGAACAGCCCCTGGTCGAGGAAATGTCACTGTTGACTGGAAAATTGTTGGACAAAATCTAGAAGTCAATTTTGCTAACTTTACAGGCCAACTCTTCTTCTCTGAGGTAATATCATGAAGAAAAGTTTGCCACACATTTTTAGAAGAACGCGCAGCATTTTGAGGAAAACAGAGTAGAAATCAAACACCACTATACTGTATTTATCATCATTTTGTCCACCTTTTACCTACCTTGTTTGTGTTCTTCCTTGATGCATTTAGCTTTTGTCTTCATTTCTGCTGCTTTGATGTAGAGCCGAAGCCCTGTCCTGTCACCTTGTGCACTGGGTTGAGCATCTAATGACTGGAAACCCTCAGTATTTTTGTTTTCTCAGTTTTTTTTTCTATCATCACTCCTACAAAGATCTCTTCATGATGCTGCTTTCTCATATACATCAGTCATTGATTAAGATTTAAAATGATTGGCTCAGCGGTCAGAATGTCCAGTTAGTGTCTCTATGCGTTAAACCTGCTACCTCATGAGTCAATGGTTCCTGTTTAATTAATTTCTAAGACAATGTTTGGTTCAAATGAAGCTATGTTTGACTGCACAGCATAAGCACAAGGCCAATGAAAGCAGGAGAGAGTTTATGCACAGTAACAATACAAGCATGGTGTTTCTCTCTGTTTGGCACAGGGGACATTGAATAAAACAATATTTGTACATTTGCTGGATGACAATATTCCTGAGGAGAAAGAAGTTTACCATGTCATTCTGTATGATGTCAAGACACAAGGTAATTTAGAATTCATTTTTGAACTTTTCTTTGGTATTTTCATTTTAGAAAAGAGAGAAATGAGATAGTTTCTATCACTATGTTTAACAGGCAGGTATGTGCCAATCTAAAGAATGTTACATTGGAGAGCATGGTGCTGTACATCTGCAGTCTCGGTGCTCAGAAGGCTGAGGCAGGAGGATTGTGAGATTTTGTCTCACATTGTAAGTGCCAGGCTAGCCAGAACTACAAAGTGAGATACTGTCTTTTAGAAGAGGTTACTTTAAATACTATCTGTCCCACATAAATATTATACTGAAAAAAAAAAAAACCTTCTAGGATGTCATGTAAACACTTATCCTTATGGGCTGAAGGAAACTACTCTAGAAGTTTTGCTGTATAGGGCTGGGAAGATGGCTCAGTGGGCGATGTGCTTGCTGTGTGACGGAAGACCCGAGCTCAGATACCCGAACCCATCTGGACGTGGCTGTACATATCTGTATTCCCAAGCATCCCTATAGCAGGATGGGAGACGGAGATGAGAAAATCCTTGGGAGCTCACATGCTGGCTAGTCTGGCAAAAAATGCAGTGTCAAAAAAAAAAAAAAAAAAAAAAAAAAGACCTTGTTCCAAATAAGTAGAGAGGACCTAGATCCATGGTTTTCCACTGATGTCCACATGTCCACTGTTGTGGCACACACACACACACACACACACCACACACACACACACACACACATGCGCAAGCGAAAGAACCCACCCATAATCATACACAACACAAACAAATATAAAAATGATTTTAAATGTTCTCTTGCTGCTGTGCAGTGGTTAGTTTTCTGAGACAAGGTTCTGTTATGTAGCCCAGGCTGGCCTCAACTTCATGTAGTCCAAGTTATCTTCAAGCTCATGATCTTCTACCTCAGCCTAAGGAGGGCTGTGTGACATGCAGGATATTTATTTATTAAAGAAAATATATTTCTAAAGATAAAAGTTTATGAATTTGTTTTTATGTTAGAAAACCAATTTAGATTTTTGTACCAAATACTGTTTATGGGTAATTTAAATTTGTCCATTTTTTAGCAAATTTCTCAGGTAGGTTTTTTTTCTTGTCTATTAATTTCTGTAATTCAGACAACCAGTATATTCAATAATGACAATAACATCCACATAGAAGAGCTCACAGTTTGTTGAGTGGAAGGAAAATGGGGTGCATATTGTTTGCCAGCCTGGTGATTTCTGGGAAGGGTGTGAGCACTAGCTAGGCTTCACAGGCTCAGCAAACTCATAAATGTTTTAAGAATTCTGAAGTTTCTGACAAGACCATTTGGTCTACTGATGGGCTCCTTGATATGTTTAGGAGTCTTGCCTGCGGGAGACGCTCTGCTTGACGGCCAGGGATACGTGGCCGTACTGACGGTTGAAGCCAGTGATGAGCCTCATGGCGTTTTAAACTTTGCTCTCTCCTCAAGATTTGTTTTACTACAAGAGGCTAATGTAACAATTCAACTGTTCATCAACAGAGAGTTTGGATCTCTAGGTTTGTATTCCTTTGGAATAAGTGGTAAATGGGGTTCCTAGGCAAGGGCCTAGAAATTTTGTTTTATTTTTAAAATTCTATTTTAAATCCATGAAAGAAAATGATGTTCAGGACAGAACTTTGTAACTTCTTTATTTTTTACAAAAGTTAAAGGGATTATCTGTTTTCACAGAAATGCTGTGGACCAAATAGCCATTCAGTCCCAGGGCAGAGGGCAGTGGGTTGCTCTGGGGTCTGCTTACTAGGATGGGCTTGGCCTATGTGGCTGTTCTTCATGCTTTTCATTATTCTACTGGGACAAGTAAAGGTATAATAAAGCAAATGAAAGTATGCCAGGCCCTCCGGGTACAGGCTTAAAATGACGACATCAGCACTTTTACCCTGTCCTATTTGCCCAACACAAGTCCCATAGCCAAACTGCAAGTCCAGAGACAGGGCCTGCATCTTGATGATAGTAGACCATCCCTGTGCTCTAACACATGTGGAGGTCGTACACATGTGCAAGAGTGAGGTATGGGACTTACAATAAAAAGGAAGAGTTCACAGTGAGACAGTTATAAAGGTGCTGTGGAATGGTCTGTATGTCAAATGTGTTGCTGATTGGTCAATAAATAAATCACTGATTGGCCAGTGGCCAGGCAGGAAGTATAGGCGGGACTAACAGAGAGAAGAATTGAGAGAACAGGAAGCTGGGTGAGGGAGACACTGCCAGCTGCCATGATGACAAGCTGCATGTGAAGATGCCGGTAAGCCACAAGCCATGTGGCAAGGTAGAGATTTATAGAAATGGATTAATTTAAGCTGTAAGAACAGTTAGCAAGAAGCCTGCCACGGCCATACAGTTTGTAACCAATATAAGTCTCTGTGTTTACTTGGTCGGGCCTGAGCGGCTGTGGGACTGGTGGATGACAAAGATTTGCCCTGACTGTGGGCCAGGCAGGAAAACTCTAGCTATAGTGTAGATAATCACAAAGTCTTTTTCTGACAACTTCCCTCAGGAGCTATCAATGTCACATACGCCACCGTTCCTGGACTAGTGAGTCTGAGAAATGAAACAGAAGGAGCACCAGCGGAGCCAGAGGTTGACTTTGTCCCTGTGACGGGCTTTCTGGTTTTAGAAGAAGGGGAGACAACAGCAGTCATCAACATCACCATTCTTGAGGTAAACAGTGCTGTTTCCATCATCTTATAATAAGCCTAAATAATTACACAGAAAGTAGAAATGGATAGAACATTCTATGTATAACATAAACAGTGTAATGTGGTTAGTGATTTCTAGTAACTTCGTATTTAGAGGTAGCAATTTTCATGATGACTAAGATTATATAATACTTTTTAGTTGTCTCTATATTAAGTATCATTGTCTTTAATATTTGTAAACTTTCTTTAAAACTTGAAAGCTCTACTGTGGGTAGAGATTCTGAGACTCCATCTGTTTGGTCTCCCCTGCTTGTGGCTTTAAATCGGGTTATTACTTTCCCTGGCATTTTTTTCTTTCAGATCCCCCTTGGGATCTTCATTTGTGTTTAGACTGGCCAGTGTGCTGTTGTGCGTTCTATTATAGAAACATTGTGTGATAGATATTTCCAAAGTGGCTTTGGCCTAAGAGGTTCCAAGGGAGTATTTTGATAATGTCAAAGGATTCATTGAACCTACAGGTTCATGTAGATCATAGTCTTTGTGGGTAAGATTAGTTAAATCAGAGAATGGCAAACTCTCTAGAGGCTGATGGCAGAAAACAAGGTTATGGCCAGACTTCATCAGTGGTGACTGAATTGCACCATCAATGAGTTTCATAGCGTGAAATCTTGTGTCGTTCGTTTGGGGATTCGGGTTCAGCTGTGTACATGGACTTCTAGGCAGTCGTGGGAAGATTGTAAACAGAAAGAGTGAAGATGGTATATGGTCTAGTGCTGAGAATGACTATGTATTTGGAAATACATTTCTGTCATTTTGTATTTTCAAGTTCGATTTTCAAGCTTTTATTCTTTCAGGGGCTTTGTACAGTATTATTAGTAATATAAGCTATATACCCTGTGACATTAGTTGTTATTTCCACTGCACTGTGGCTCATTGCAACACAAAAAAACTAAATCCAGGAATGAAAGGCACTCTCATGTCAGTATGTAACAGGTGAAGGATCTGACAAAACTTCTAAACAATCATTATAGAAGCCTGATCTGTTAATGTAGCTAATTATGCACTATAAATACACTTTTTAAACACACACACACACACACACACACACACACACACACACACACGGACTTGCTCCCTGGTTATGTGCGCTTTTAAAGTAGAAATGCACTCTCCCCCACCCTGCCCCCACCTCCAAGTCTAGTTTTGTGAGCAGGGATGCAGGGACGCTTCCTCACACGGCCTTCTCTATTTGCTCATTTTCAAACCTTGTTTTCTAAGCCGTGCTAGTTTAACACCGAGCAGGCCCGACTTACAGACTCGGACAACTGTAGGGTGTGGTAAGGGAGGGTTGCTGCTCATGTTTGCCCAGATCCTCAGGCCTGTCTAGAAATCAGTTTTTAGCTTCTTGTTTTCTCACATGGAAACAAGTCTCCAATAAATTGAAAAACATGTTGGTATTTATGTATTGATATTTTAGACTATCTGTTGTCTGTATCTATATGTCTCTATCTCTCTACCTATCTATCTATCTATCTATCTATCTATCTATCTATCTATCTATCTACTCTCTCTATATATATATCTATATCTCTGTCTATCTATATATACCTCAGTACACACACACAGTTTCTGTATAAATCTTACAAACATTAGCAGCCTGTTACTCACTTCTGACATGGGTTTTACTTCTCCTATGTTTAGTGCATCTTCTTTGTTTTCGTTGTTAATTGTGGGACTACTGATTAATAATTATCACTGTCACTTTCAAAGGATTCCTCAAAGCTGGATATTCCACATACACTATTTTAAATCATTACCCACAAACAATGCCAGTGTGGTTATTATTTCTCCATAAAAAAAGCACTGTAAATTTGAGGCCTTGGAATGTAAACAGCTTACCTCAAATTCCAGAGGTCAGTCTCAGCCTTCCTGTTGCAAAACTTCATTGCTTCTACAAATCATTCCATTCCTCATTCTGAAGAGCATGTAGTGGGGAAATTGACACCTTTTGCTTATGTTGTGTTTAAAAGAATTAGGTTCATATAGTTAGATAGTTGCTTTGCTTATAAACTGTGCTTAAAGTGTTATAATTTTGAGGTGGTTTCATAGTGTTCAACCTAATAACTTCTATATATAAGTTTAACACTATTATAGTTATATTTTCTAATTAAATACTTTTACTGTGCATTTGTTTTCTATTGTATATTTACTGTTTATACATATGCATTTGTAGTATAACTTAAAAAGCAGCTTATAAGGAATAATTCCTTTAAAAATAATCAAGGCTTTTTTTTTTTTTTTTAATGATTGTGACTTCTGCAGGATGATATACCGGAACTAAAGGAATATTTCTTGGTGAATTTAACTCATGTTGATCTCATTATGGCTCCTCTAACTTCGTTTCCTCCCAGACTAGGTAGGGTGGCTCTCTTTTGTGAATCTTTTTACTGACTTCAAATGGAATGAAGTGACTTCATTTTAAAGTCAGAAGTGTTCTTTGTTATGTTTTCTAATTTTAGCTGTGTGTGAAATATGATGAGCATTTTAGACTTATTCTAATTTAGAGACTATTATTATAATTGTGTACAACAATGTAAAGGCAATAATTATTGTGATGCTCTTTGAATTTTACAACTATGCTATAGCCAAATCTGCAATCTGCAAAGTAGTAGTACTTCTTTCAAAGTAGTTTTTTTTCATTTTCTTTTAAAAACATAATTAGCTATTTTCATAAGCTGCCCACTTTATTTTTTTTAAGTTAAACATTTATTTTGTGTTTTCTGCTTCTGCTTTTCTGACCTTTGATCTTTTTTCTTTTCACGCTTTTAGAACACTTAATTCATTACAGACTGAAAGGTAAAACTTGAACCTTAGTAGAAGCTTATTTAGACCCTTCAATAAGCTGTATCCCATGTCCTTCTGGAACGTATGTGACGTGTGCGGGGTGGTAGTGAAGCATCAGGGTCAGTCTGTCCCACTGATCCTGCCATGGCAGTATGTCTACAGGACAGAGGGGAGTGAGCCCTGGAGAATGAGGGCACAGCAGGGAGCTTGGACGGGGGTAGTGGCCCGAGGACTCATTTCTAAGGCTTAATGGAACAACTTTGAAAATAATAACCAGTTTTCTGTATGTCCTTGGCTAATTCTTAGATATTCCAATGACTAAGCTCTTTATGTCAAGTAGTGATCCAAGATTGCTCTTGTTCATGCTAAGAGAGCTTCCACAGCACTGTGTCTTCCAGTGGCTCCTGTTCAGTGGCAGCTTGAGTAGAGCTCTTTCTGCTCTGATTCTGATTCTAATTGTTCCATGTGTTAGGACTGCCATCTCTTACATCCCCCATTTTGCATATGCCTCGAATTACAACCAGAACACGAAAGAGCTGTTTTTTCTTCTTTTAAGCTAAAAATTTAACTTTAATAATCTGTGAATTCACTCTTCTTTCAAAAATACTTATTGTTTATTTTTGAGATTGTAATTTAAGATTTCTCCCTTCCTTTTCCTCACTCCAGACCCTCCCAAATCCTCTTCCCTGCTCTCCTTCAAATTCATGGCTTGTTTTCTCATTAATTGTTTTTGCAAAAATATATATGTATTTTTAATACATGTATTCACAAATATAACCTACTGAGTCCATACAATGTTACTTCTATGTATATTTTAACAGCACACTGTGATTTTTAGGTGTCTGGCTGTAAGCCGGTAGTCCACTGCGTCTAAATTCTGATCTTATACTGTCTCCTGAACAGTATTGTTCTCTTCAGTCTAAAGACAATGGTCTTCTTACTCCTTTCTACACCTAAGCCGCCATGATAATTGTCCTTAACTAAAGGATACAGTACACACACACACACACACACACACACACACACACACACACACACAGGGGAGAATCAATGTTTTAAGATAGAAGAGTAGCTATGTGTAGCAGAATGGATGGAATACAATACAGATAAGAGAACTGTACTTCCGCCCCATCAAACCGTTTCCCTCGCAGTTTGTATTAATCTTCCCTTGTGTGCCGCTCTCTGACACATGTATTTTTCTGTGACCATCTACCTTTCTCTTTCAAGTTTGTTTTTCTTTTCTCTTGTCTTGTCTGCTCTTTCCACCTGTACCATTTCCTCCCTCCTAAGATACAACAGAGATGTAAATACTGTTTCATTTATTCAAAACGAACCTGTAACATCTGTAGCTTGCAATGCCACGCTGCTCTTAGTGGAGTAGTTATACATCAGTAATTCTTGGTAATAAAAATATTTCTTTTCTGATGTTACCAGCACTGTTTTTTATTTCCTTAAATATTTTCACTACCTACAATACCTATACATAAAAATTTATATAACTTCGTTCTTTAAATTCTGTGCCAGACAGTGGCTTTACTATAGTTTAAATGACATTTATATTAACTTATATTCATTTAATACGTCTCTGTCTTATCAGACTCAGAAGGCTTGACTGCACAGATCATCATCGATGCCAATGATGGTGCCCAAGGTGTAATTGAATGGCAGCGTAGCAGGTAAGCCCTGGGCTGTGTAAGCTCCTTTCTTAATTCTGGATTCTTCACAATTACCAAACAAGTTATGAGAGAAAAATGAGTCTATTCTCTTTATTCCAGATTTGAAGTGAATGAAACCCATGGCATTGTAACATTGGTAGCCCAGAGGAGCAGAGAGGCCCTTGGCCAGGTTTCCTTGTTTATGTATGCCCAGAATCTAGAGGCTCAGATGGGGCTGGATTACATTTGCACTCCACAGGTAGGGCTCTGCATAATTGATGATGGTCATTTACAATCACTGTTCTTCAAGAATTGTAGTGATGTAGGTGCATGAATAAATTAATCTTAATAACTACTGTGTAGGCTACTCCACAGTGAGACAAGGCATAAGATCTCTATTCTATATAGTTCTCTCTGCTGTAGTAAGTAGTTGAATTAAGCTTTAATTCTGTTCTAAATGTCACTCCAAGTTCACTATATTTTGCAGTATTTAATTCTGAAGAATACCAGATCATATATTAAAAATGTTAATTATTAGACTTTCCCAGAGTGTATCAGATGCTTCTGTAAATGTTCGCTCCACTCTTTCTTTGTTTTAATTTACTAAGACACTTCAAGCCCTTGAAATATCCTTTAAAAATCTTTGTCTTTTTATCGCCTTTGTTCCTTAACCAAATGCTTGCTTTCTTCTATTCTGTAACTTTCACTTGAAATATTTTCAATTTACATTTAAACAAAGAGAGCATATAAAATTGCGTGCGTGCGTGCGTGCGTGCGTGCGTGTGTGTGTGTGTGTGTGTGTGTGTGTTTGCATGTGTGTGCTTGCACACTCGTGCCAGAAGATGGTATCCGATATCTGGAGCTAGAGTTTCAGGAATTTACAAGCTGCATGATGAAGGTTCTGAGACCCCACTTGTGTCCCCTGAAAGAACAGCAAAAACATTTAACTGCTGAGCCATCTCGCCAGCCCCTAAAATAGCTCATTCTCCACACTAACAGTTATATGGCATTGCTTTCTGAACATCTTATGAAAACTCAGAATGAATTCATGTATGTGGTCTTTTCTTTTATCTTTTTGATTAGATTCTTCATTTTGCTGATGGAGAAAGGTATAAACATGTGGATGTTGTGATTCTGGACGATGATATTCCAGAAGGAGATGAAAAATTTCAGTTGATACTGACAAATCCTTCTCCTGGACTAGAGCTGGGGAAAAATACAATAGGTAATTAATTATCCATTTCCCACAGTCTCCTTTTCCCGTCCTGGCTTCTGCAGTGTGGAGGCAGATGGGATGAGCCTTCTCCTAGTCTCATAAGAAAAGCCTTCCAAGTTCTGCATTCAGAAGTTCTCGTGTTAGTGATAACGAGTGGACCCTGTGTGTTTGTGTATATGAAGACAGCAAGGTCAGAGTAGGTTGATATTAAAAGTAATATTAAATGACTTTCTCAATTACTGCAGTTTTATTTAACGTGTAAAAGTCTTTCTGTAAGAATCTGAGCTCTGCTCTGGTTTTGTGTTTAGCTATGAGAAGAATGATGACCATGGTCCTTCCAGTGTTCCTTAGTGCTGTGAGATTTATGCACAGAGTAGGAGGTGCTGAAGTCTCAGACCATGGTGAGAGCTTTGGTTCTCTGGCTGGAATGGTTTCCTATTGTTTCTAAGATCACCCAGTCTCACTGTGGGTTAGGCACTATGATGACTACTCAACAAAGGGAACAGTAATGAGAGAGAAAACCAAACCTCATGGATATACAGAATTTTGCATAAGAAAACCCATTTATCTGTATACTTGCTATAATTTTTTATTCTTTGAGAATTTCACACACATTTACAATGAAGTATGATTGTATTCACCCACATTTCCCCCTCCACTTCACCTTGGATCCCATCTCCTCCAACATGTCTTGCTCCCAACTTCCTGTTATCACCTTCTTTTTCTTCCTCCTCCTTCCTGTCATCATTGTCCTTTTCCTCCTCCTCTTCCTCCTTCTCTTCCTTTTGATAATCTAACAAGTCCAATAGTGCCATCAATATGTACATGGGTGTGGGGCTAGCCACCGAACATGGGACTAAACTACTAGTGGCTAAACCCACAGAGGAGACCGATTCTCTCCCCTGACATCTAGTGATTGCCAATAGCTCCTCTGGAAATGGTGGACACCCTAGCATCTGTGACAGAATTTTGTCTGGCTTGATTTTGAAAGAATCTTGTACAGGTAACCCTAGTTTCTGTAAGTCAATAGGTGCAACAGCCTTGGCATGTTCTGAAGACATTTCACAGAACTTCTCCCATAGGCTCTTACATTCTTTCTGCCTCCTCACTTAATGATGTTTCCTGAGCCTTGGCAGGTGGGGAGGGGAGGGAACTTTGATAAAGAGATCACATTCAGGGCTGAGCACTCACAGCCTTGGGAGAACTTTTAACAGTTACTTCTACATAGGGAGGTAGTTCATTTGGTGCTGTGTTTGCCTAGCATGTCCAAGTCCTGGGTGTGATTCCCCAATATCATATATACTGTGCATGCTGATACAGGCCTGTAATCCCAATTCTCAGGGGGTAGGGGCAGGAAGATTATAAGTTCAAGGCCATCCTTAGCTTACATATGGAGTGCAAGGCCAGCCTGAGCTTCATGAGACTGTTTTTGAAAAACAGTGTAAGTAGCTGGGACAGAAGCTCTGTGGAGGAACATGCTTAACAGTTGAGAGGCCTATTACCCATGGTCAGGGTCTGAACTGGATTTTTCCAGGGTCCTGGCCTCTTATTCAAGAATTAAATAGAGTCACACATATTGCAAAGTAGCAAGGAAGCTTCATTCAAAAACAAAGTCATAGAACAGATCAGAATACAGTGTTAAGATTGACTCAGGTTACGTGAGGGTATTCGCAGTTCTGGTTTCTGTTGGAGCTTCTGTTTATGGGGTTTAGAGAAGGGAGAGTTTGGTTCCTAAGGGGCATAGTGAGTGTAGCTCTCCTTTACTAACAGATTAAGTCAGGCAATCCATTCTCTACTGTGTATATCCCTTCTCATAATGCATCTGGTTTCTATCATATTTATGCCAATTTATACATAGACATATGATAATAAATAGGGGATTCCCTGAAAGTTCACTTCAGGGCATAACTTATTGTACATGTACCCAAGATCAGTTTAGGCTAGACTGGCACACTGCCCTTAGTTCACAGACTGTATTCCACAATGTGTTTGAATAGAAACAGGATATTGTGGACAGATTTCTAAGGGGTATAACTTGTTTTCATTGCATAAAGCAGGTGGGCTTCCTAAGAAGCAAACAATTTTCTAGGTGCATTGTTCATAGTTGGGTGTATGGGTACAAAGCTCAAGACTACTAGAGTCCCAGGTTGCTAGGCTATTCCTTAAGCTTGCCTCAGACCTTAAGTTTAATCCTCAGTGCCCTCCCCACAAAGGTCACTTCAGCTCCCTCAGATGATAGATAACTCAGTGTGCTTGAAGAACCAAGTGGAGACTGAATCTCTAACCTGCTTTAGTCAATGGTAACTTCTGAGTTCATAAATTACTACTCTTGATGTAAAAAAATTTATTTATTGAAAAACGTTGAAAGAGTTTGTGTGTCCAAGACATGGTTTTAAATTTATTGCTACATTTACAGATATTATTTCCAAGTCCCCAGAAACTATTTTTTTTCTTTAAGGATGTGGCTTTTGTTCCACATTAAGAAAGCACAAGTCTGGGATGAAATGCTTTTCTTGTTGAGAAGAACAAGTGTAAGGGATTGTAGGAATAGACACCATGTCTTTGCTTAGAGTCATTTATGCATATTCAATGGAAGCTTAATTAAGATGGATTTCAACAAAGAAAATTCATAGGTTTACTTAACCACAGGGATCAGAGGCGTATGGCTTTAGGTGAGGTTGGTTCTAATTACCGCTTTCAGGCCCCTGCCCTTCTTTCTTTTCTCCTTGCTGTTGGAATATTGGCCTCAGCCCAAGAGCACTGTTTGTTATTGTTGCAAGATGCTGCTCAGCATCATTCTTCAACAGCCATGCACATAACAAGAAAGAACACATTCAGGCCCTAGAGTTCCTAAAACAGCTTGAGAGAACTCTGGCCAGAATTACATAGGTTCTGTCTTACTTTGCCTTCTGTCACTGTGTTAAAACACCACGACCACAAGCAACTTGGGGAGGAAAGGGTTTATTTGAGCTTTCAGTTGTAGTTCATTATGAGGGGAAGTCAGGGCAAGAACTCAAAGAAGAGACCTGGAGCCGGTAACTGCAGCAGAGGCCAGGGAGGGATGCTGTATACTGCCTTGCTCCTGCGACTGCTTAGCTTGCTTTCTTATTCAACTCAGGACCATCTGCTCCTGGGTGGCACTGCCCACAGCAGCCTGAGCCCTCTCACATCATTCATTAATTCAGGAAGTGCCCCACAGGCTTTCCTATGAGCACAGTCCATGGAGGCGTTCTCTCAATTGAAGTTCCTTCTTTCTGGATGACACTGGCTTGTGTCAGATAACAAAGATCTGACCACAACAGGTTCCATGTCTACTATTGTGAGCAGAAGGAAGTGACATTGCTGGACACTGTCTGGCTTACTTTAGGCTTTAAATCCCAATTTTTAAATATTAATATTTCTGTAAACACTAAGTCTTTTGATAATGGGTAATTTATTAAGCAAAGCCCACTTCATTGACCATTAAAGTATTTCTAATCTTTCATAAAATATTAATAAATTCTTTGCATATAAATATTTTTGTACTGTTTGAGAATTGAACCCAAGTCCGTCACAACATTATAGACAAGTGGTTTACTACTTAGCTGCATCCCCAGGACTCCTTTAACTTTATATTTTAAAATTGAATCTCATTAGGTTGCCTGGACTGGCTTTGAACGCACTTTGTAGTTTAGGATTGCTTTGGACTGAAAATCCTCCTGCCTTAACATCCTGTATATCTAGGATTGTGGGCTTCAACCATCAGACTAACTATAAATGTTTGCATTTGTAGACAATGAGTATTCTGCATTGAGCATAATGGGTACTGTGTGCAAAGACATGCTCTCCAACAAAGACTGTTTTTTTCTTTATATCTTGGCCAGTAATTCCTTCACTCATTAAAGTTTTTCACTAATTCCAGTGAAATGTGGTTTGTGGCGTTCTTTAATATTTTTCTACATTTTTCTTTTATTAGTGGGTTTGACACTGTCTGCTCTTTCTTTGTGTGGTTTTGTTTTGTGCATTTCCATTTACTTTATTTTGTTATATTTAGGAATATTCTTCTGTTTGGAATCCAATGTTTCAGTTGTTTTGGGGGAGCACAGTGAACTTATTGATGGTATATGCGAGAATGGGGCTCTAAAGCTTTTACACTCCGTCTGGGGCTCTGGGATGGAAACTGGGAGGGGAGATGCTCAGTGTTTTGGGAGCTAAGTTGAGGCAGAGACTTCTTAGGAGCTGAAGGCCTCTATCTTCCCTTCCTGTTCTTGCTGGGGTGGCTGATCCAGGGCTCCATGCTCTTTGGAAGCTATATTGACTATAAGGTCTACCACCATATTACTGGATCCAAATTCATGGTTACTGCAGTAAATGGAGCTTGTCGGAGTGTCATTGGAGGCAAAGCTACCGCAATTAAAATCAGAAGACCAAGTGTCACTGTTAAGGCTGCAGGAGACAACCTGAGCCTCAGTGTAGCCCAGGATGACCACTGCGGGTCCTGTTGCACTTGTTATATCACGTTACTGATGTCATTGTATCTGGCAGCTTTCTCTAGGCTGTGGTCACGTTTACAACACACACACTGAGGGTAGGAACACGGAAAGCCATTCCAGTGAATATCCATTCAGCTGTGCAGTGTCCTTACCTATGTCCCAGTGGTTTCAGGGATAGTATCGTGGGCCCCCCTACAGCCATGATACTACAGTTTTCCTGAGATGCCAACCACAGTATTTTGGGTGGCCGTGATGGAATTGACTGTGGTCCTGAGTCCCTCCATAGTGCTGAAGTGGTCATGGAAAGGGATAGAGGTACGGGTCTAAGCACTTGGTGGTAAGGGGGCATTGCTATCATCTTGTGTAAACTTTCATATTTCTCGTGGCCATGTCCATCGCAAACATGTGGACTCAGCAGGAGGACAAAGGTGGGACCCAGCCTTCTCTGTGGTTGTGAAGACACCAATAGATTCTACTACACATTCAGCATGAATATCACCCTGTTTGATACTGATGGGATCTTGGCTCCTGCAAGATGGAGACGGCCTTAAGTGACAAAGGTTTCCTGTTCTCAGCTTTGACTGTGAAACATGGTTTTGGTGGAATCATACTGGAACATGTAGATCATGTAGTTGAGGTCAATGCAAGGGTCATCAATGGCAATACTATTCACTTTGCTAGACTGGAAGGCAGGCCCGGTAACCAGGGAGACAGATGCCAAATCCACTCACTCCAGCCTTCACCATCTTGTCTCCCGGATGAGGCTGGTGCTGCCTGAGAAGGTGCAGCTGCACTGGAGTTGGGATGAGCAGATAGGCTCAATTATTAGTCATTTTGTAAATGATCATCTGAGACTGTCCTTTTATGTTTTAAATTTATTATAGTGTCTTTTATTATACAGTTTTTAAAATATCAGTATTTTTGTTATTCTTTTGAATTCTATTTGCTTTCTCCTAAAACAATGTGAATCATTTCACTATATTTTTATGAAATTTGTATAATTTTGATTTGTACATGGTTATTTTTAACATGAAGGAAATTATTTGTTGATGATTATACGTGAGATACAAATATGAATCATTTTTCTTCTAAAATATATAAGATACTAACATTATTTATAAAGATGGACTTTCATTGGCTATTTATTTATTTATTTATCTTACATCCCAACTGCATTTCCCCCTCCTCTACTTCCCTCCCTCTATACACTCCTCCTCTGTTTCTGTTCAGAAAGGGGCAGGCCTCTCAGGGGTATCAACAAAGCATGGCATATCAAGTTGCAATAAGACTAAACGCCTCCCCTTGAATTAAGGCTGGAAAAAGCAATCCAGTGTGAGGAATAGGTTCCCAAGAGCTAGCCAAACCATTAGGGACAGCCCCTGCTCCCATTGTTAGGAGTCCCATATGTGGACCAAGCTACACAATTGTCACATATATGTAGAGGGCCTGGGTTGGTCCCATGCAGACCTCCTTGGTTGTTAGTTTAGACTCTGTTAGTTCCTATGAGCCAGGTTAGTTGTTTTTGTGGGTTGTCTTGTGATGTCCTTGACCCTTCTGGCTCCTACCATCCTTTCTCCCTCTCTTCAGAAGGATTCCCCAAGCACAACCTAATGTTTGGCTGTGAGTCTCTGCATCTGTTTCCATCAGTTACAGGATGAAAGATCTCTGATGACAATTGGGGTAGTCACCAATCTGATCACAGGAAGGGCCAGTTCAGCCTACATATCCATTATTGTTAGGAGTCTTAGTTTGGGTTATCTTTGTAGATTTGTGAGAGTTTCCCTTGCATCCCATTTCTACCTGATCTTGAAATGCCTCCCCACCTTCCAGTCAACCTTTCAGTATTCTCTCCCTCCATCCACTTCCCAACCTGATCCCTCAAGTTCTCATCCCCACCTGGCCCCAGTCCACCCAGGAGATCTCTTCTATTTCCCCTTCGTAGGTAAACCCATGCATCCCTGTGACCCCTTGTGCCCTCCTTGTTACCTAGCTTCTCTGGGTCTATGGATTGTAGCATGGTTATCCTTTAGTTTGCAGCTAACATCCATTTATGAGGGAGTACACGCCATGTGTGTCTTTCTCCATCTGAGTCACCTCACTAGGCATGAGTTCTTCCTAG
The DNA here is from genome assembly GCF_949786415.1 of Peromyscus eremicus. Lineage (NCBI taxonomy): Eukaryota > Metazoa > Chordata > Mammalia > Rodentia > Cricetidae > Peromyscus > Peromyscus eremicus. The sequence continues at coordinate 69,694,588 of NC_081427.1, forward strand.
TTCCATCAGTTTGGCTGCAAATTTCATGATGTCATAAACAGCAGAGTAACACGCCTTTTTGTAAATGCACCACATTTTCTTTATCCATTTTTCAGTTGCGGGACATCTAGATTGTTTTCAGTTTCTGGCTATTATGAGTAAAGGTGCTTTGAACATAGTTGAGCAAGTGTCCTTGTGGTGTGATTGAGTATCCTTTTGGTACATGCCCAAGAGTGGTATAGCTGGGTCCTGAGGTAGACCAATTCCCATTATTTTTAAGAAACTGCCATATTAATTTCCAAAGTGGCTGTATAAGTTTGCACTCCCACCAGCTATGGAGGAGTGTTCCCCTTGTTCCACTTCCTCGCTAGCATGAGCTGTCATTTGTGTTTTTGATCTTAGCCATTCTGACAGGTGTAAGATGGAATCTCAGAGTCGTTTTGATTTGCATTTCTCTGATGGCTAAGGATGTTGAACATTTCTTTAGGTTTTTCTCTGCCATTTGAGATTCTTTTGTTGAGAATTCTCTATTTAGGTCTGTACTCCATTTTTAAATTGGATTATTTGGGTTTTTGATGTCTAGTTTCTTGAGTTCTTTATATATTTTGGAGATCAGCCCTCTGTTGCATATGAGGTTGGTAAACATCTTTTTCCATTCTGTATGCTACTTTTTTTTTCCTTTTGACAGTGTCCTTTGTCTTACAGAAGCTTTTCAGTTTCATGAGATCTCATTTATTGATTGTTGATCTTAGTGTCTGTGCTACTGGTGTTCTATTCAGGAAATTGTCTCCTGCGCCAATGCATTCAAAACTATTTCCCACTTTCTCTTCTATCAGGTTCAGTGTAACTATATTGATGTTGAAGTCTTTTATCCACTTGGACTTATGTTTTGTGCACGGTGACAGATATGGATCTATTTGCATTCTTCTACCTGCTGACATCTAGTTATGCCAGCACCATTTGATGAAGATATTTTTTTCCATTGTATAGTTTTGGCTTTTTTGTCAAATCAGGTGTCCATAGATATGTGGGTTTATGTCTGGATCTTTGATTCGAGTCCATTGATCCACCTGTCTGTTTTTATGCCAACACCATGCTGTTTTTATTACTATCGCTGTGTATTAGAGTTTGAGATCAGGGATGGTGATACCTCTGGAAGTTCTTTTATTGTACAGGATTGTTTTAGCCATCCTGGGTATTTTGTTTTTCCATATGAGGTTGAGTATTGTTCTTTCAAGGTCTGTAAAGAATTGTGTTGGAATTTTAATGGGGATTTCATTGAATCTGTAGATTGCTTATGGTAAGATGGTCATTTTTATTATGTTAATCATACAGATCCATGAACATGGGAGATCTTCTGATAATCTTCAAAAACTTGAAGTTCTTGTCATATAGGTCTTTCACTTGCTTTGTTAGAGTTACACCAAGATATTTTACATTGTTTGTGGCTATTGTGAAGGGTGTTGTTTCCCTGATTTCTTTCTTAGCCAGTTTGTCCTCTGTATATAGGAAGTCTACTGCCTTTTTTTTTTTTGAGTTAATTTTATATCCAGCTACTTCACTAAAGGTGTTTATCAGCTGTAGGGGTTCCTTGGTAGAATTTTTGGGGTTGCTTATGCAACTATCATGTCATTTACAAATAGCAATACTTTGATGTCTCCTTTCCAATTTGTACCTCTTGATCTCCCTTTGTTGTCTTATTGCTCTGGCTAGAACTCCAAGTACCGTATTGAATAGATATGGAGAGAGTGGACAGCCTTGTCTTTTTTTCTCATTTTAGTGGAATTGCTTTGAGTTTTTCTCCATTTAATTTGATGCTGGCAATTGACTTGCTGTATATTTCTTTTATTATGTTTAGGTATGTCCCTTGTATCTCTGATCTCTCCAAGACTTTTATCATGAAGGGGTGTTGAATTTTGTCAAAGGTTTTTTCAGCATCTAACAAAATGATCATTGTTTTTTCTTTCAGTTTGTTTATGTGGTGGATTACATTGACAGACTTTCGTATGTTGAACCATCCCTGCATCTCTGGGATGAAGCCCACTTGATCATAGTGGATGATCTTTTTGATATTTTCTTGGGTTCCATTTGCTAGTATTTTTGTTGTGCCCAGAGTCTGGACCCCTAAAGACCATCAAGAGACCGAATTTGATGCAAAAGCAAAGAGTCTTTTTATTGTGAGTTAACTTGGGCCTCTCATCTGACGCAGCAGCAGAGCAGGAGAGACCCCAAGTGTCAATGGGCAGGGTTTTTATGGGGGATATGTCAAGGGAGGTGCTTGGGGTCGACAGACTACATAGGGACAAACTCAGGATTGGTTTATGTGAGTGGCAATCATATCAGTAACTTTTAATTGGCTAGGGTTAGTTGGGGTTACAGTTATCATTTTTGGGCAGGCCTGGACAAGTCCCAGGCTTTGTCCTTGAGCTGCTGTGGAGGCTTGCTGACCTAGCACGTACTGACTGTGGGAGCTGGCTCAGTGGCCCAGGCTTGGTGTGTCCTATCTTGGTGTGTCCCTGCTGACAGGGGCATCAGTGATTAATTGTCTTTTGTTCATGGCTTTCCCAGAAACTGCTTGCTCAGTTTCAGGAAACTAAAATTGAGGCTTGATCTCTAAGAGAAGACTGAGCAGCTTTTTATGGCATCTCCTTGGTCTTTTCATTTTATGGAGTATTTTTGCATCAATGTTCATGAGGGAAATTGGTCTGTAATTTTCTTCCTTTGTTGAGTCTCTATATGGTATGGATATCAGAGTAACTGTGGCCTCATAAAAAGAATTTGGTAATATTCCCTCTATTTCTATTTTGTGGAATAACTTGAAGAATATTGGTATTAGTTCTTCTTTGAAAATCTGGTAGAATTCTGCACTGAAACCATCTTTCCCTGGACTGTTTTTCATTGGGAGACTTAATGACTGTCTCTATTTCCTTATGGGTTATCAGTCCATTTAAATTGTTTATCTCATCTTGATTTAATTTTGGTATGTGGTATCTATCAAGAAATTTGTCCATTTCCTTTTGATTTTTCATTTTATGGGGTACAGGTTTTTTGAAGTTTGACCTGATTATTATCTGTATTTCCCTGGAGTCTGTTGTTATGTTCCTCTTTCTCTTCTGATTTTGGATACTTCCTGTCTGCCGTTTAGTTAGTTTGGATAAGGGTTTGTCTATCTTGTTGATTTTCTCAAAGAACCAACTCTTTGTTTCATTGACTCTGTATTCTCTTTGTTTCTGTTTTATTGATTTCAGCCCTCAGCTTGATTATCACTCTCTTCTACCCCTCTCGGGCTGGTTTGCTTCTTTTTGCTCTAGGTCTTTCAGGTGTGCTGTTAAGTCACTACTAGAGATTTCTCCACATTCTTTGTACAGGCCCTTAGTGCTATGACCTTTCCTCTTAGCACTGCGTTCATAGTGTCCCATAAGTTTAGGTATGTTATGCATTCATTTTGATTGAATTCCTGGAAGTCTTTAATTTCTTTCTTTATTTCTTCCTTGACCCAGTGATAATTTTGAGAGCTACTTCAAGGAACCTGAGAGAGGGTCAAGGGGAGACAAGGTGGCCACAGTCGACATTTTGTGATTTTCTTTGTGTGCATATTTCTTATATTTTCCCATTAATTTCTGTTAATTTTCTATTTTGAATGAGATCCCTTTACTGTTATATTTTCAAACAATGACAACTGATATATAAAGATATTATGATGATGCTTAAGTCTGTATGTCTTGGCTGACAAGATGGCTCAGTCGGTAAAGGTGTTTGCCACCAAGCTTGATGACCCGAGTTTGATCTCTGGGACCCACATGGTGGATTCCCACAAGTTGTCCTCTGACTTCCACATATTCGCACAATGTGACATATGCTGTCCCTACCTAATGAATGGATATGAAAATGAGTGTAAGAATGGTAAACATCTTGAAGCTGACTTCTTGGCTTGTATCACAGTTCTCTTCCCTTCTAGCTTTTGAACTTCTATGGAATACCTGTATACATTCTGTCACAGGTGCTGTAACATGGGAATACTAAAAGGTGCTCCCTTGTGGCTATGGTGAGAACTGAGTTAGTAATGATTAAACAGTCAGCTGTGAGCATACTGTCTTTAGGATTTCTAACACATTCAGTTACTGCTTGAATATTTTTGTCTTAACAGCTTTGATTACTATCCTTGCAAATGACGATGGCCCTGGAGTTCTGTCCTTTAACAACAGTGCGCACATTTTCCTCAGAGAACCAACATCTCTCCACATGCAAGAGATTGTCGCAGTGTTAACTGTCATTCGGGAGCCTGCACAAGGTCTGTTTGGAACAGTGGCAGTTCAGTTTGTTGTGACAGAAGTCAACTCTTCAACACAGTCTAAGGATCTGATTCCTTCCAAAGGCTTTGTTGTTCTAGAGGAAGGTGTTCGAGCCAAGGTAGAGTATGAACCTTTAATTTTGTTAATGAGAACTAAGATTATCTTTAGTATTTAAAAATATTTTTTTTCTCAGAAATGTGCCATAAGTTCTCAAGAAGCAAAGCAAAGCAAAGCAAAGCAAAGCCCTTCTTAAATGAGATAGACAGTGGCACTAGTGTGAGGGGCTAGTGTCACCGTGTTAGAAAGTGCACTCACATGGCAAGTGGGAAAACGGTTAATATGGTCGAGGAATGTGCAAGAAAAAAAATGTGTGGTTCACATTTTAAAATTTAAGCCCATTTGAATGGCAGTCTTCCTTTATATTGTCTGTAAGAACATAAGCTAAAGCAACTTCCATCCTTGTCTGTCGGCCACGTTCTAGCTGAACAAACAGAACTGCTCGCTTTCAACTGCAGCTACTAGAACAGGAACAGTTGAGTTGAGAAAGGCTGGACTTGAGATCAGTTATGAGTGCCATCTGTACTCAAAACCAAAATGGAACAAAAGCCAGGGACCTTCCTCCCTTCCTCTTCTGTATGCTAACTTTTTGTTTTGAGTACTCAGGTTTATTAAAAACTTCTTCTTCAGATTTATTTATTTATTTATTTATTTTATTTTTTTTTTGGTTTTTCGAGACAGGGTTTCTCTGTGTAGCTTTGCGCCTGTCCTGGAACTCACTTGGTAGCCCAGGCTGGCCTCGAACTCACAGAGATCCGCCTGGCTCTACCTCCCGAGTGCTGGGATTAAAGGCGTGCGCCACCACCGCCCGGCTCCAGATTTATTTTTACGTGTATGTGTCTTTGCCCATATACACGTGTGTATATCACACGTGTGCCTGCTGCCTGTGGAGATCGGAAGGGAAGGAGTTGGATCCTTTGGAAACAGAGTTACAAATGGTTGTGAGCTTCCACGTGGGTGCTGGGAATTGAACCCAGATCCTCTGGAAGAGCAGCCAGTGCTCTTAATCGCTTCCTCCATCTCTCCAGCCTCTCAACTTGGTTTTTTAGGTACAGTTAAACATATTTGGTCACACTAACTTGTGCGTTTTAGACCCGAATATAACACTAAATGAGCATACTTACAGTAATTGAACATGAGAGTTCATGTAGTAACTGAGGAATCTCCTGTTTTTCATGGTGTATGTTGGACCCAGGGCCCTGTGAATGCTGGCAAGGTCAGCTACAGCCTCAGTCCTCTTGTGTTCCTGTAAACTTCAGCATGTTTTCCAAGTTCAGTATTTTTATATTCTTGAAAATCTAAAACAAAGTTTAATTGATTTGTTTAAAGATCCACCCCAATTTTGAAATGATATAAAAGTTTAAAGCGTAAGTGCTTTGTGAATTTGCTATTACTTTATTCATATTTTTCTTCTTTTAAAAAGTATTCTTTTATATTTTAAATTATTAATTTTCTTAAACCTCCTTTTTTAAGTAGTTTAAGATACTTGGATATATTCACTAGGAATATTAATTGTTAGAACAAATTAAATAAATTGTGAACAAACTTAACTGCTTCCCACATTTTAATTTTAAAATGTAACCTGTATGGCATTAAGTCCTTAAGCATGTAGATAAATGGCTTTAAAGATATATGTGTGCACATGTAACCACCACCCAGAGTAAGACATTTAAATCACTGCCATCCAGAGGCCTCCCTTTTGTCCTTTGCCCTTTCTAGAGAATGCAACTTTCTAACTTTTCAAATTAAGAGTCCTCTTGCAGGGTTGGGGATTTTGCTTAGTGGTAGAGCACTTGCCTAGCAAGCTCAAGGCCCTGGGTTCGGTCCTCAGCTCTGGAAAAAAAAAAAAAAGAGTCCTCTTGCTGAGTCCTTGGCTCTGTGTAGATGGGATGGTGCAGTGGTTAGGCTTTTATGTTGATATCTTTCACAGGGCATCCAGGGAACACATGACTGCTCCCTATCAGTAGGTGGTTCTTTCCCATTTCTGTGCTGAGACCACGGCTCTTTTGTTCTGCTGATGGCGAGAACAAATTGGTTCTAGTGTGTACCCACTCTGCCTTGCTTCTAGTCATTTACAGATTGGGATGAGGTTAATAGAATTATGTAGCCTGGATGGGACAAAAATGTCACAGAAATCAGCACATGAATTTAACATTGTAATCAGTTCTTGTTGTTTTGTTTTGAAAACTGAAAAAAAAAGATTTATTTTTATTTAAAAATCATATGTATGTGTTGGTCTATATGTGTCTGGGCACTTGAGTGCAGGTGCCCATGGAGGCCAGAAGAGGGCGTCTGATCTTCTGGGGTTAGGGTTACAGGCAGTTGTGGGCTGCCTGATGTGGGTGCTGGGACTAAGTTTGGGTTCTCAGGAATAGCAGCAGCAACTCTTAACCGTGGAGCCATCTCTCCATCTCCATTGAGTGATATTGCCATCAACTCTTACTTTTTAGACACTTTAGGGTAGCAGATCACATGGTTAAAATCCCCGCGATAGTATCTTGAAACAAATGTAGCCATCACATGATGTGAATCAAATGTAAACAGAAGTCATGTTTCAAAAATATGCTGTAAAAATGTTTAGTAAATTTCTCCACGTGTGTTTCAAAAAGGATCATATTCTATTAACTTTATTTTTCATTTTGTTTTCAGGCCCTGCATATCTCTGCCATATTAGACACAGAACCAGAAATGGATGAGCATTTTGTCTGTACCCTGTTTAATCCAACTGGAGGTGCTCGACTAGGGACCCATGTTCAAACCCTGATAACAATTTTGCAAAACCAGGCCCCTTTGGGACTATTTAGTATTTCTGCCCTTGAAAATAGGTATGATTTATTTATAACACATTAACATTTTGAAACAAAATAGGCAACAGGTTTGAACTGAGGAGATGTAGAAGAAAGCTAATATCTGGTTATTTTTAAAATGTCTGGGAGTGGACAAATATTTTTATATCTTAAATAATTAGGAGCTCTAACTTTATTTATTAATAGGCTAAAATTTCCTACTTCATATATTTCTTATCAGATATTTGAGTTCTGTGTGAAGAGATTTCAGAATGGCAACATTGTTTGACTATATATTGTGATGTGACAGATATTTAATCATTGTTATGATAAGAGTATTGGAGTGTGTCACATTTGTATTTTTTTATTTAATTTTTTTTTCATTTTATGTACCAACCCCTGTTCCCCTCTCTCCCCTTCACCTGCTCCCCCCACATCCCCCCTGTCCCACTCCCATCCCCTCCTCAGGGGGTAAGACTTCCCTTGAGTAGTCAACAAAGGCTGGCATACCAAGCTGAGGCAGGACCAAGCCCCTCCCCACTGCATCATGGCTGAGTCAGGCATCACACCATAGAGAATGGGCTCTAAAAAGCCAGTTCATGTACCCGGGGTTAGTCCTGGTCCCATTGCCCGGGGACCCACAAACACATCAAGCCATGCAACTGTTACCCACATTCAGAGGGCCTAGTATGGTCCCGTGCAGGTTCCCCAGCTGTCAGTCCAGAGCCCATGAGCTCCCACTAGCTGGGGTCAGCTGTCTCTGAGGTTTTTCATATCATGATCCTGACCCCTCCTTGTTCCTAAAATCCCTCCTCTCTCTCTTCAGCTGAACTCCAGGAGCTTGGCCAAGTGCTTGGCTATGGGTCTACATTTGTATTTTTTATTTTAAAAATATCCATAAGTGAATACTTTTGAAAACTGTAGTCTAGTCTCTCCAATGCATAAAATTTGTGGGTCTCATTGGGGTGTACAAACTTACAAGTATATTAAGTAATATTCTGGCAGTGTGATATGTATGTTAAATATTTAGAAATTATCCTTTTTTGCTCTCCAAAATCCATTTGTTTTTCTTTTAGTGCTACCTCTATAGATGTTGAAGAATCCAACAGGAGTGTATACCTCAATGTTTCACGAACGAATGGCCTTGATTTAGCTGTGAGTGTGCAGTGGGAGACAGTGTCTGAGACAGCTTTTGGCATGAGTACGTTTCACTTTATTTCCATGAATTGTATGTTACTGGTCTATTACCCACAGAACAGGTACTTGATTCTCTTATTGCATCCACAATGTTTATTGTGTATTTCAGCTCACAAAGTTTAGAATTTACACATTGCCAGAAATAAAAATCAATTTGCATTGCTGTAGACAGATTTCTAAATGGCCTTATTAAATAAAAACATGGAGCCAAATATAAGGGTGAAAGCCTTAGAGAGATCAGGGAAATATGGAAAGCCGCCAGCCAACCTTACCTCTCCAACTCTGCAGCTTCCAAATAGAGTGACTTCCTGTCTACCCACACCTTTATTGCCTTGCTGTTCTGCCCTATGATTTGCTCTCTGTCTACATCACTTCCTCTTCCTGGCCAGCTCTGTCACTTCATGTCTGTCACCACACTTGGCTCTGTTCCCTACTCTGGCCTTGAACACACAGAGACCCTGCCTGCTAAGTGATAGGATTAAAGGCATGTGCTACTGCTGCCTGACTTCTTTTTTACTTAAAATGGCTTGCTATTTCCTCTGATCTCCAGGCAACCTTTATTTATTAAAGCACAAATAAAATATCACCACATTTCAGCACAAATAAAATATCACCACCCATTGCAAATGATAATAATGCTTTAAAGGGGGAAATTGAAAGTTGTAAAATGTAAGAGAGGGCTGAAGAGATGGCTCGGCAGTTAAAAGTACTTGATTCCCTTCCAGAGGGCCTGAGTTCTGTTCCCAGCCCCCTGTCAGGAGGCTCACAACTGCCTATAACTCCAGATTCAGGGGACCTGACACCCTCTTCTGGCCTCTGCAGGTACCCACACACATGGCATATATTCAAACAGACATGTATATATGCACATAAAATAAAAAATACTAAGTGAGTACTTTCAAGGAGAATCAGTTATAGTTGGTTGTTTTTACTTTTTACTCTTGGGGGCCCTCCATGCAGCTCCCAAACAAATACACAGAGGCTTATTCTTTCTTATGAATGCCCAGCCTTAGCTTGGCTTGTTTCTTGCAAGCCTTTCTTAACTTAAATCATCCCCTCTACCTTTCGCCTCTGGGCTTTTACCTTCATTTCTGTGTATCTTTTCTTTCCTTCTTATTCCATGTCAGGCTATGTGGCTGTGCGGCTGGCCCCTTCTTTTCTTGTTCGTTGATCTTTTCTTCCCAGATTTCTCCTCCTATTTATTCTTTCTTCCTGTCAACCATGTCTATCCCTTTTCCTGCCTTGCTATTGGCCATTCAGCTCTTTATTAGACCAATCAGGTGTTTTAGACAGGTAATGTAACACAGCTTCACAGAGGTAAACAAATGCAACATAAAATAATGTGACACATCTTTGCATCATTAAAAATAAATGTTCCACAGCATAAACAAACGTAAAATAATTATTCCACAACAATCAATGTTTGAACTGAGACTGACTGATGAATGGGGATTGGATGAGAGAACTGGATGGGAGGAAGCTGGAGACAGCAGTGAAAGGCTGTCAAGGCTGGAGACTTGAGTCATGAGCTGATATATAAGGGAAGATATTGAATGGACAGTGAACAGAAGAGAAAGAGGGAATACTGGTCTCGATTAGTTAGGTAGGCCAAATCTTTAAAGAATTTGAAAAATAGTTCTTGGATGCTAATCTTCATCCTAGGTTTAATGAAAAGCCTCTCAGTGACTTAGGTATGAAGAATGGTGTGGTGTGACCATATTTATATTTTATAGATATTGTCCATAGTGTCATGTAAAGAATTGTTTGTACAGAAGAGAAAAAAAGGATGCAGAGTAATGAACAGGAGGCAGCAGGTTAGGTAGCTTAGACCCAGTAATGAACTGAATATCACGGTGAGATGCTGTGGATGACCCAAGTTTCTTGCTTACACAGTTGGGTAGAAGGTCATGCCATCATCTAAGAGAGAGAATTTTGAAAGAGGTATTATTTGAATAAGGGATGTGGACTAAGTGTATTTTGCATTTGAGTTAGAGTTGAGGAGATGTTTCTAGATTAAATGGAAGTTTTGGCACATATGGTGTTGAAGCTCATGAGAATTGAGAGACTAACAAGAGTGTAGTTAGATTGGGGATAAGCATGCAGACCAATCTTTGAAAAGGTGCATATTGTGTGGCTAAGGACATGATAATGACCTAAGAGAGGAGATTTGAAATAACTTGTGAGAAACCCAGTCATGCAGGATTGCTGACAAGGCCAAAGGAGAGTGTTCGAACTGAGGAGAAGCTGTGTGTGCCTCTTCAGGTGGGCATCCAGTAAGATGAGAACCTACCACAGCAACCATTACAGTTACTAATGTGGACCGCACACATGAGCACAGCGAAGGTTATTTGTATAGGGGACAGGGACTGAGTAATTCTTCGAGTGGTAGTAGAGACTTTAACTACATGCAGCTATTTCTGAAAGTCTGGCTGGGAGGATAGGGGTCTAGATAAAATATTGGAACTCAGAGAATTCCTACCTGTGCGGTTGGGAGTGATTGGAACTTACTACAGTGCTGCTGAAGAGGTCCAGGCATCAGAGAAAGACTGAAAATTATGAAGAGAAATGGAAGTAGCAACATTGCCCAGAAGATAGGAAACAACTATATATACATATACGTATATGTTTATATACATATATATACACACAAACATATATATATATATACATACACACACACACACACACACACACACACACACATATATATATATATATATATATATATATACACACACATACATACACATGTCATATATAGGACAGCTATAGAAGACAAAGAAGCTTTGCTTTCCCAATCGGCTTTTCGATGCACTCCTGAGAGTGAACAGTCCCAAGTGGCAGCTGTTTAATCTTTATTCCCATCTTCTTGAGTCCCAGGACTGAAGATTTGTCTGTATGTCACTTCTACTTAGGACTCTTAATGAAAAAGCTGTGAACTTGTTTGAAAGGCTGCAAGATAAGAATGCAATTGGTGCATTTAGGAAAGTCTCTAGTGGATGCTACATACGTTGTGTCTTCTTGAACTAAAAGTGATCTGATCAGTAATTCACCTAAGTTGTTCGTTTTGTTTTTCTTCTTCCATATGTTCCCATAACTAGCTAAAGTTTAAAAATGACTTATTTTGGGAAATAGTCATGACAATACGTGATAGAACTAATATTTTTTTAAATAATAATTCCTCATTAATTAGGGGTTTTCTCTTTTAGTATTTATAAATACAAAATTTTAGGAGATGTATAATATATAGCAATTTGATAAAATCTTGAAGTCAATTGAAGTGAGTCTGCACAGATATTCTGAAGTCTATAAAATAGAAACCGAGAAACCGTTGGATGAGCAGACATTTAAAAATGTGAGATTAAGTTTGATAGTACCATTAGCATGTTTTTATAAGATATATCTATCATTTTTAAATTTCATCTGTCCTTTGACAATCTTTATGGAAGTTGATAGAAGTAATTTTAGCATGTTTCTCTTCAAAACATATATATATATATATATATATATATATATATATACACTCTCTCTCTCTCTCTCTATATATATATATATATATTTTTTTTTTAATTTTTAATACACTTGGAAAAGATTGTAGGAGATAGATCAAAATATCACTAATTTAAAAACATTGGTATTTTTAGATACTCTTTTTAAGCTTCCTAGTGTCTATTCACTTTAACTTACAACACGCACAGGCACAGAGGCACAGAGGCACAGACACACACACACACACACACACACACACACACACACACACCATTATTGCCATCCTCTTTCTAATATGCTCTATAGTTTCACTGTTTAAATAATAATTCAAATGAGATAAGGTTCAGATGTGATTATATACACATACATAATGATTTATTTCATTGTTTTAGGGGGCGTGGATCTTGTCTTTTCTGTATTTCAAAGCTTTTTGGACCAGACAGCATCTGGCTGGTGTTTCTTTACTGTTGAAGATTCAGTTTACGGTGTGATGCTCAGAAAATCATCGTTAGTTGTTTACCGATGGCAAGGGACATTCATTCCAGTTGAGGTAAACATCACTCTTTGCTTTATGGTACACAAACTAAAATGTATGTGAAAAATTTGATATAGCACTAATTACTAATATCATTTGTATTTCCTAGGATTTAAATATAGAAAATCCTGACACTTGTGAGGCCTTTAATGTTGGTGTTTCCCCTTATCTTGTCATTACTCATGGGGGGAAAAATGGAGAAAAGCCTTCTATTAACAGTGTGTACACGGTCACTTCTGGATTCAAATTACTCCTGGTAAATTCTTCCTTTTTCTGTGGATTCTTTACTTAAGTGCAATTCAAATTCATAAGATTAATCAAAATGAAAGAGGATATATGTTCTATGTTAAAATAAAAAAGAACTTTTTTTGCAATTGATACACATAGTAGCAAGTGTCGTAATTCAAGGCTATTTTTGTCTTCAAATGGCACTTAGGAAAGCATACGCTACCAATTAAACACATTCTCAGATCTTCAGCTAGGTACTAATGTGTGTTGTTGCATTCAGTGACTTCCACTGTTAAAGACTTTAAATGTTTATTACTACTCTTTTACAGGTTCAGACAATCATTATTTCAGGAAGTTGTCAAGTACAACATTTCACCTCAGACAGTCAAGATTATTTCATCATTGCAAGTCAAAGAAATGATTCTGAGTTAACTCAGGTGTGAGTCTCTTAAAGTAAAATTCCCCCTCCCCAAACATGCCAATGAGATCTGTTCCCATGTGGCCTATAGGATTTGTTTAACAAAGGCCATGATTTGACGGTGGTGATGTGGAATGACTGGGCATCGTCAGTTTTTGAAGACTAATCTAATAATAGCATGAGCATCTGATTAGAGTCTAATTGGGCTGGGAAACACTGTGGAGAAAGATCACAGCTCAGCAGATGGTATCACTAAAAACTCATGATGGACATTGCCAAGTGGGCATTCAGGATCACATCACCAGTGTCACACTTTTCTAGCACACTCGTCTTGTCATCACGGTGCTTACTTGATGGTTCTTTGTCACTCAGGCTTCTGTACATGCCTGGCACCTCTTCATTTTCAGAGAATGACTCTCCTGCAATGAGATCGGCCAGAAGGGAGCTTACTCCTTTTTATAACACTGGAAATCCAGCCTTATTCTCCCTTCCCATCACAGTGGGGCCATGTCTGTGGAATCCTGTTCTCTCACACCATGCCCTTCTTGCCTTCTTAGACCCTCGCTATTCCCCCATGCTGCCGATTCTCTCTCAAGGAGGTTTTACAGTGGGCACAATGTTCAAGCACCGCCCAGTTTAAAAAGAAAGCCCTCCTCCCTGATATTTCCATTTTCTCTCTGTTATGAAGAAATCTCTCCTTACTGGTCTGAGTTCCATCGTCAACTTGACAGAATCTAGATAAGGCTAGCCTTTGGGTATGACTATGAGAAATTATCTAGATTAGGTCACCTGCGGCAGGAGACCCCCCCTTCCCTTCCAGCAGCACCGTTCTATAGGCTGCGATTCTGCAGGAAATAGAAAAGTGAGAGTGAGTGGTGCATGCGCATTCATCTCTCTCTGTGTCCTGGCTGTGGATACAGTGGGACCCGCTGCCTCCTTTTCCCACTGCCTTGCATTCCCCACTGTGGTGGGTGGTGCCCTAGAACTGTGAGCCCAAATCAACTCCTCCCTCAGGTGCAGGTGCTTTTGTCAGAGTGCTTCACCCTAAAAAAAGGTAAGTAGTTAATAGGACATCTCATGCACACCAATGGTGTCTGGGCTGTTGGTCTTCTGAGATGTGTGTGTCCTCATTGTGACTGCGTATGGCAGTCGGCATACCTCAGACTTGAAACCTCTTTAATGTTCCATGGATCTATGTTCTCTGTCTTTCTCTTTTTCCATCTGTCAGAACCCTTCCTGCCCTTTGCCCCTCCCTTGCCCTCCTCTCCCCTCCTCTGCCTTCCCTTCATCTTCCCTCCCTCCCTATATCCTTCTTCCCTCCCTCCTTCTCTTCCTCTTCCTCCCTACTGCCCCATTCTTCTCAATCACTATTATTTCCCAGAGATATCTTGGAGTTTTCTAGAACTCGGTTTAATTTGTTTTGTTCTTTCTCTGTACTCTCTCTGAGTAATTTTATAAGTCTGTGGTTTGACATACAAGCTGTAGGCCAATGTCTTCCAAATCACATATGAAGCCTTTCTTCTGTACTCTAGATTTCCTTGTCTGTTTCCTTCCATGCCCATTTGCATAGTTTTAAGCGTGTGATACAGAACATTTTGGTCAGAACTTAAATTTTCTCCACGCAGCTCATTTCATTTTTGCTTTAATGTCAGGCAATAGCAGCCTCATAAAGAGGAATCATTCAAGAGTAATTATGGGATATCCCTGCTTCATTATTCCTTCATTTTCTTTTATATCTTGTTACCATTAAGTGCTTTTTATGAATATCTCAATTATATTTAGAATACAGGCACATCTATCCACTTCTTATCCCCTTAAGGCTTCTCTCCATCATTTTACTTATAATCTCCCTAAGGCATCCCCCAATCATTTCTCACTGAGACAGTTAGAACCTATCTCAGCCCATCTCTAGACTTCCCTGATCTTTACAGAGCCAATCTCTGTTGAGAATTTGCAGTTACCTTTTAAACAGCATTGGTTGGTGTTATTTCTCATGTTAAACTGTTCAGCAGCTTTCAATTACACTTAGAAATTTTCCCGTTTTTGATATAGACTGTATGTTATACAGCACTGCCATTGTTCCTCATTTTCCAGGCCAGTGCTGCAGCATGACCATTGTCTTAGTGGAATCATTCATATTTATTCTTCACTGCCTCAGAGACCCACATTGGAACTGTAAATTATGTCATCACCCCAAAGAATATGCCTTACCTTTCTAGTCCCCCATTCCCTTAGCATCCTTTCAAATTGGATTAATCTTTGCCTAGAACAAGACAAACTTTCTTCTTCAGAGCCAACATGTCTGACTTGACTCCCTGAGGACATCTGCTCTCTGTACTTCCCACCCTAATTGTCATGTTTGGTTCTTTCTCAGTGTGCAGTCTCTATTTATTCACTGATTGACAACTTAATTACCTTCTCTAATAATTGCTGGACTCTTAGAAAAAGCCACTGCATCCCTGGCTCCCAGCCTAATGCTTGGCCGAAAGTCCAAACTTTGACTAGTGTTACAACTCTTTGTAAAAAGTGACCAGGGTGTAGAATGAGCAGGTAAATTATGGACTTTCTTTTAAGGTTAACTCTGTGGATACTTATCCTAAAACCTTCCATGTCTTGCTATCATGAAGACAAAATATAGGACTGCTACCATAGGGCGAAGATATCTCTGTATTCTGTTGTTTGAGATGCTGGTGAAGACATCAAGGTGTCAAGGATTTTGTGTTTTAGACTCAGTTCAATTCTCTTCTACTTTTGGATTTCTACTGCCATTGCCTTTCTATATATTTATGCCGATTTCTTCTCAACTAACTTCTCTTTTATTCGTTACGAACACACACACACACACACACACACACACACACACACACGGGATGGAGGAGAGAGAAAGAGACAGAGAGACAGAGAGACACAGAGAGAGACTCAGTTTGATTATTTTTCTATTATATCACTACTCTCCCAACTAAACAGAAGGCTCCAGGAGTGTGGGTGTATGACCCTGTTAGATTATCACAGGTGCTCAGTTCCTGATCATAAGGGCTTTGTGTTTGGACTTTCCCTACAGGTCTTCAGATGGAGTGGAAGCATCTTTGCCTTACACCAGACATTGCCTGTCCAAGGTGTACTGGGCATGGCCTTGTTCAGCAGAGGAGGCTCTGTCTTCTTAGCCATTTCCCAGGCTAATGTCAAACGAAATGCCCTTTTATTCACATGGTCTGGTAGTCGGTTTACTAACTTTCAAGAAGTGTCGGTCAGTGGGATAACACAAGTGGAGGCTTTGTCTTCAGGCGATGATGTTTTCTTATTTTT
The DNA here is from genome assembly GCF_949786415.1 of Peromyscus eremicus. Taxonomy (NCBI): domain Eukaryota; kingdom Metazoa; phylum Chordata; class Mammalia; order Rodentia; family Cricetidae; genus Peromyscus; species Peromyscus eremicus. Next base: position 69,710,875 of record NC_081427.1, read on the forward strand.
TGCCAAAAATACCTTTCTAGGTGAGGAAATATGGTGCTTGTAATGTATGTACAGTTACTATCAAAACCATATAGCATTATATTGTCTTTTTTATGTGAAATGTTCTCTGTTTTGAGGATTCATTGACTTTCTTGATTGAAAGTATTAATGTCAGTTAGAAATGGATTTTACCCAAAAAGAAGGCTTTATACCTGTGATCTTGTGCTGTGCTGAACTACCGTTTCAAACTTATATTCCTATAAGATGAGGAGTAGATGGGTAATGTGAGAAGGTGTATAAAGATTTTATAGTCAGTCTTCCAAAAGTTATAATTTTATATGGCTCTACTTGAGATATCATGAGAAATTTATAGAGCTGATAGTGTGTAGTGACTTTTGATAAAACTATTCAAATTACAATCTATATAAGAATACATATGTCATTCTGTTCTCTCTTGTGTTGTGTCCTAGTGTGTGTGCTTCACGTGACAGAGTATGTCTCCTAGTGTGTCTTAGTATGTGTGTGTGCTTCATGTGATAAAAACAGAAAGGGCTTGCAGTGTTTCCTGCATATATATTGTATATGTATATTGTATACATTATATATTGTGTATTTATTGTTATACACACACATATATATATATATAAAATGGAAAATTTTCTTTAATTGAATTTAATGTTTCACTATAGTTCTTTTGTGCAATTTTGTCATTTTCTTAGTACAGCTTGTTGCTTTTTATTTCTTAATCACAGGAAATCGAAATTCAATTGACATTTTCGTCTGGGAGATGGGGAAGTCATCTTTCAGATATTTCCAATCCCTGGACTTTGCTACTGTTAACAGAATCCGTTCCTTCACACCAGCTTCTGGAATAGGTAAGGAATTTTCAGTTGCTGGCCCATCTTAAGTGCAGTGTGGGAAGCAGACTGACTCCATTCTCATTTAATTTAGATAAAATAGTATGCTCTCAGAGACTATTTTAGTAGGAGTATAACATCAGATCTTTATAATCATCCAGAAGTCCCAGAGTTTCAAAAAGACTGATACTTTCTGATTCATTAATTTTATTTTTTGTGCTTTGTGTGTGTGGTGATATTTTACTTGTGCTGAAATGTGGTGATATTTTATTTGTGCTTTAATAAATAAAGCTTGCCTGGAGATCAGAGGAAAAAGGCCAACCATTATAAGTAAACAAAGAAGTCAGGCAATGGTAGCACACGCCCTTAATCCTATCACTTGGCAGGCAGGAATCTGTCTGGATCTCTGTGAGTTCAAGGCCACGTTGGAAACAGAGCCAGGTGTGGTGGCACATACCTTAATTCCAAAACTAGTGAACCATAGAGGTCTATACAGGCGGACAGGATGTGACAGAGCTGTGTAGGAAGAGGAAGTGATGTAGCTGAAGGGAGAGAGCAAATCATGCATGTTTTATTTCATATGTTTTGCCTGTAAGTGTGTGTGTGCTTGTTGTCCATGGAGTTCAGAAAAGGGCATTGCATCCTGTCCTAGGGTTTCTGTTGCCTCAATGAAACAACAAACCAAAAGCAGCTTGGGGAGGAAAGGGTTACTTTCACCTTACAGCTCCCAGGTTACTAAGGGAAGTTAAGGCAGAAATCTGGAAGCAGGAACCGAAGCAGAAGCTGTGGAGGAGTGCTGCTTACTGGCTTGCTCCTCAGGGCTTGCTCAGCCTGCTTTCTTAGACTGTCTTGGACCACCAGTCCCTGAGCTGTGTTGCCCACAGTGGGCTGGGTCCTCCCACATCAATCATTCATCAAGAAAATGCTCCCATGGAATTTTGCTATAGGCAAATATTTGGAGATATTTTCTCAGTTAGGATTCCCTCTTTATGATATGTCTATCTTTGTGTCAAGTTGACAAAACCCAACCAGGACAGATCCCCTGGAACTGGAGTTATGGATAGCTCTAGGCCAAAGTGTGAATTATATGTTTGTGTGTATGTAATGGAAACTCAAGATTTATTCTCCTAGCCTATTCTGAGTTTTCAACTCATGGTTAGTAGTACCGTTACCACCCTGTACAATGAGCTCTCCAGAAATTATCAACAGCTGTAGATCTTATTCTTTGATTAGCCTCCTTCCACTTTCTGCAATGTAAGCTCCTGGCAACCACCATTGCAGCTATTTTTTTTATTATTTAAAGATTTATTTATTTATTTGTGTATGTGTGCACACATGCATGTGCCCTGGGGGTGAGCCCATGACACAGTTACATGTGGACGTGCAAGGATAGTTTTATTTCCACTGCACTGTAACATGCTGAGTCTGCAGAAGCAAGCCCCCCCCCCCCCTGCTTTTCTACATGGGACCTGGGGACTGAACTCAGTTTGGCAGGCTCATGCTGGGATTTTACATGCTGGTCTGTCCATTAAGGCCCATTGTAGGCTCTTTTTTGAAGAGTTCAAACTTTTAAGACTCTCATGTAGGTTGAGTGCCCATATTGTGAACATCTGAAATCTGAAATGATGTGACAAGTGAAAAATTATGCCCACAACACCTTGTTTTAGGCATAAAATTAAAAAAAATATTGTGTAAGATTACTCTTACCAATATAAGATGCAGTGTGAATTTTATGGGTTTTTTTTGTTTGTTTTTGTTTTTGTTTTTTTGAGATAGGGTCTCTCTACATAGCTCTGGCTGTTTCTGGAGCTCACTTTGTAGACCAGGCTGGCCTTGAACTCACAGAGATCCACCTGCCTCTGCCTCAGAAGTGCTGGGATTAAAGGTGTGTACCACAATGGTTGTGATTTTATGTTTATACTTGGGATTAATTTCTCAGTACATTTTGGCCATGTATATAAGTATTCTAAAATCTGAAAATCTCTGAAATCTGAAACATTTCATATCATATAAAGGGTCTTCGCCTGGAGAAGAGGGATCAAGCATTGTCTGTCTTTCTGCATCTGGATTCTCATGTCCCCATCTGCATTCATTCTGTCACAGGATAGCAGTCACATTGACTCAGGACACTTGCTGATGCAGGAATGAAGTGAAGTAGCCAAACAGCATCTCTGATTTGCTGTAGAAACAGTCTGGACCTCACAGGTTATCTCAGTGTCCCAGGACTCTTAGCAGTTCCCAGCTCAGACTCTGAGGATGACTGAGGTAGAGAAGTCCATAAAGGCATTTCAGAGGCACATGCTGATCAAAGCCCTTCTTTGACAATGTCCTCTAGCTTTGGTATAAGAAATGTGAATGAAATGTGTTGCAGCCACCTAGACCAACTAAAAGAACATCCTGAGCTGAAAGGGACCTCAGATGCACAGGAGTTTTGTAGACAAGACATATAGCAATGAACATTCATGAAGACTTCTGCTGACTACTCAAATGTGGGCAGCAAAACTGCCACACTTCAGCAATTATGAGGCTGCTGATACTGAAATTAAGAAAGACTGTAGGAAGAATTAATTTACTGGAAGCAATCAGCAGCTTGGTTCTAGGTGGCTGTAGTTGAAAGTAATGGTAAAACACTGAGGTGATTAGAGGTGTGCAGGAGAATGGGGGGGAGGAATCAGAGGTTTAGATTTAGAGACTGATGCTTGGAGATAGGTAAAACTGCAATTAAGACATACAGAGTAAGTGGTAGGAGGCTGGAAGGATTGGCACAGACCGCAGAAATCTGCTTGTGCTTCCTTTCTTCATGGAATCCTGGTTCTCGCTTTCTCTGTTAGATACTGTGGCTCTAGGCTGGGTCACACTGAGCTCCCTCAACCACTGAGCTTGAATGAGAGCATTTCCCCTGGTTTTGTTTGTTTATTTTTACCAAGTTCTCTTACTGAGAGAAAAACACAATTTCCTTTGTTTCCGGGTTTCTTCCTCTTGGGCTCTACATTCGTAGTATTCCCTCTAATTTTTACTTGGTCTATTGTATGGCTTTCCAGCCTCCACACTTGCTTCACTGTACCCGGAGACCTGACTCATCCCTACCCTGCTCACACAGATGTGGACATGCATTGTGATGCTGTCCTGTGATGTACAGTAAGACTGGCTTTCTTATTCACTCGACAGTTGATTTACTGAATAGAACATCTTTCATTTTGTTTGTTCAGTTTTTTTTTTTTTTACTTATCCTTTAATTTTAGGCCTTTAATTTCTGCTTTTCTTATACCTCAGGTTTTCAGATGGATGGACAGTCTACTCAAGTCACTTATTGATAGTCACAATGGTTGCCTAATGAGTGTTTTCAAGGAAGAAATGTACTGCACAGATGGGCTCTTAATTGAGGTTATAGAATTCCTTTTAAGGATTTAAAAAATATAATAGGTACACTTTCCAAAAGAATTCAGGGAAAATTCTGCCAGAGGTTTTATGAAGAGCCCATTGTGAGGTCTCTCTGTTTCTTTTGTTTCTGTGACTTGAAGTGGTAGAGGCATGAAAAGACTGTAGGAAATTATTAGAATAGCTATTATAAATCCCTGAAAGCTGAAAGTATGCATTAAAGAGTGTTCAAAGGATTTCTTATTTTGTATATGTCAAATGTTTTATTAAAAATGTTAGATTGGAGCCGGGGCATAGGTTCACATATTTACGCTGTGGTTAGTTCTATGACTGATTTCTGAAAATGTAAGGGGAAAATGAACAGGACTAGTATTGCAAGGATATGTAGACTTGCTGCTTCCTTCTCTATTTTTGGCTCCTTTATTAGTTAATAGATTTTTAAAGGTGGCAGTCACAATGGCAAAGCCTGTGGGAACAAGGGCAGTTCAAATCACATGAAGTCTCTGTCTTGCAAAAATGTAGCATGTGGTAGGATAAAGAGATGTGTGTGGTGTGTGTGTGTGTGTGTGTGTGTGTGTGTGTGTGTGTGTGTGCATGTACATGTGACAAACACAACTATAACTATAACATGATTTCCAGGAAATAATTGAATAAAATACTGGAGAGAACTTGAGCCAGTTATGACATACCTAACAAAGCTTTCTTCAGTTATCACGGGATTAAGAATTATGGGTTAAACAGGAGGCAAAGAATTGAGCTGGAGATGGGCTCTAGGCAAAGAACGCAAATGATACAAAGAGGTCAGGTAGTGGTGGTGAGCATGTGCTTTCCAGAAACAACCAGAAAGAGCCCAATGTCATCCAAGCACAAGCAGTGAGGAACAGTGGCAAGGGACATGAACAGAGAAAGATTAGTTAAGTCATTTAAATGGGGAATTAAATGATTGTGGTCTTTATCCTAAAACTTATAGTGCCTTTGTGGGAAGGGATACAGGGAGGGAGAGAAGGATAAAAGGGAGACAGAGAAACTGAGAGACATAGAGACAGAGATAAAGAGATTCTTTTCGTTGACTACTTTAAAAGGGAAGCTTTTAAAAATGTCATGTTATTTTGGAATGTCTGTAATTTTACAAAACTTTGTGCAAAATATTTGCCATTTAAAGATTCTAATATATAACATTTTTTTCCGATCTTTACCTTTATGCAACGCTTAGTTACATGCAACAGTACCTAAATTAGTTAATCTAATTAATACATTAACAGTGGCCAAGCAGTAATCACCAAGAGTTTTTGATGTGTGTGAGTCAGTGTGTAGGATTTCCCACTGTGACCTGTGCGCTAGCATAGAAGAAGGTTGTTGTCAGCCTTTACGGATTCATGTTATTTTCATGCTTACTCAGTCTTGGATACGGTCCTGCCCCAGCGTGTTTCCGTCAGCACTAGAATTTGTGTATGTTCCTCTATGGTTTCCAGCCCTCCTCCATTTGTGTCTGAAGAGCGGTTAGTGTTCTATGTAGCATCTGAAGCCACCCCTTTCTTCGCCTGTAGAGCTGCACATGTATGCCGTTACTGTGAACGAACAAAAGTATGAGTCCTGATAGCATCAAAAGTGCTCCAGCAGAGTATGTTCAAAGTGTCAGAAGTTTGTTCATATGCTTTGCATTAATTATCTTGAATAATTTGCCAAGTGAAAATAAGTATTTTGCTTCTTCTTAATATTGAAAACTTCAACTGTTAAACAACAAGAAAATCTCAATCTACAGGAATTATTAAATATATTTAAGAACAGCTATATAGATTAGAACTTATATATTAAAATTAAAAACTTGTGTCAGTGAGATGGCTCAGTGATTAAGGCTGTTGCCGCCAAACCCGACAATCTGAGTTTCATCCCAGAATCCATGTGGCAGAAAGAATAAAAGTTCTAATTAATTATGGACTCAGATGATTTAGAACTTTTGTTTATATTTGTTACAACTGTCAATTATAAATGTATGTGATGGTGACTAGAGAAGAAATATGAAAGTGAAACATTTGGTGGTGACACAATGAATGTTGTTTGCTCTGACAAGTTACTTTTATGTAAGTTTAGATACACACAAATAAATGCAAAATCCATTTTCATTTTATCCGCCAGCGACTTTTCATTTCTTGAACAGACATGTGCACATTGTCAAGCTGAATTGGTCAATGCACAACACTCAAAAATTTCTTATATCCTGTCATTTCAAAAACAGGACCACATTTGCTTTAGTCTAGAACTCAGATGGTGCTTCGAGAGTTGGAAAGGCTTTGCTTTGGAGCCGTGAAGAGAGCATGTGTGGGCACAGGATGCGTTTCAGCTCTGTTCTTTTTCTTTCCTTCTTCTAGTCCATGTACTTCTAACTGGCCAACAACAGTCGGCTCTTTACTGTTGGAATTCAGAGCGGAATGAGTTCTCTTTTGTTCTGGAAGCACCTGCTGCTCATGATGCAGCTTTTGTTACAGTGAAGTCACTTAATTCAAGCAAAACTTTAATTGCTTTAGTGGGAGCTACTCACTCGCATTTCTATGAGCTGACTTACATCTCCAGCCAGTCTGACTTTATTCCTAGGTAGGTTCAATGCTTTTAATCTAACCATAGCTTTGTATGGTACCAGATTTCTCCATCTCATTGACTGAGTGAATGCTTTACATAAAATGAAAGAGCTATTAATAAGCTATAAATCTGTTTATTATCCATACTTTTAGTATCTAGTCTACCAAGTTAATCAGTATTATATAAATATTTTATATGAAAATTTTGCTTATGAAATGTTTTGATCCTTGTAAGACCAGTATTATTCAGTGTTATAAGGATTTGGGGACTAATATATACTGTGTGTATCATCCATTGGTCATCATTGACTTATCTTTATACGTGCTTCTTATGCTAGTTTAGGTGAACTGATATTTGAACCTGGTGATAAGGAAGCAATCATAGCAGTAAACATCCTTGATGATACAGTTCCAGAGAAAGAAGAATCCTTCAGAGTTCAACTTAAGAATCCAAAAGGAGGAGCAGAGATTGGCGTCAGTAGTTACGTGAGAGTCAATGTTCTGTCTAATGACGATGCCTATGGAGTGATAGCATTTGCCCAGGTAAAAGGACTGAAGATTCTACACTGAAAAGTTGTTGGATTGACAAATTAGTTTTAGTAAGTGTTCAGGGAGTGAGTGACACTTGACCTGTTTTCGGTCTTTGTCCCTTGCCTTGCCTCGGCCTCACTCCTTACCCTGTCTTCTAAAGTGAATTCTACTGACATTATGGTTTATAAACTCAAACACTAGATTCTTGGGATACTATATCCTAGTTTGTTCTTGTTTATTCACTTGTCTTGAGTAGAACACATTATTATTTGGTCTTGTCCTAGTATTTTGCTTTCAGGTACTATCTTTAAAAAAAGCAACAACTCAGCTGGGTGGTGGTGGTGCATGCCTTTAATCCCAGCACTCGGGAGGCAGAGGCAGGCAGATCTCTGTGAGTTCGAGGCCAACCTGGACTGCAGAGTGAGTTCCAGGAAAGGCGCAAAGCTACACAGAGAAACCCTGTCTCGAAAAACTAAAAAATAAACAGAAACAAACAAAAGAAGCAACAACTGTAATTCAGAGGGTAATAATGAAACAGATCTAGATATACTACACAGTGTATTTTTATCACACATGTCACATATAAATATAACATCAAATGTGGGTGTAGTGGGGAGGCTTATAGCTGTACAGGCCTCCATCGTGTTACATGTAGATGCCTTTGCCTTGTTCTTCTCTAGGAAGAACTTTAAAAATCTTCTCCATATACTTGAACTTCATATTCTGTTACCACTGAGAAGAAAGATAGACACTCATATTGTGTCATTTATTCCTGTCTTCAAAGTGCATTCAGACATATTAACTTGTTATATCAACAGCTACTGTATCTTTCTGCAAAATCCCTCACGTATAAGGAAAGTCCAGTTCAGATAGGCTTAACCACTAGGAGCACAGCCACGACAAAGGTGGACGTGGAGTTGGTGGGTTGGTTGCGTGTTACCGTGTGTCATCATGGCTCAGACTGGGCTGACACACCTCTCTATGCTGTCATTGGAAAGCTGAGTCCTCACTCTGCTTGCTTGAAAGCTCTTGTTACTGTTACAGAACTGTTTTCCTATTCAAGTTCAGTTAGTGACAGAGAGATGCTTTCAGAATCCCCCTGACCATCTCCAGCTTCAGTGACTCACCGGGAATGTTCACAGTACTGGGTGTTTAGTCAGTCTTGTATATACATGCACACACACATATACACACATATTATACATATATATTATATATACATATTATTATGTATATAATATATTATCATATACATATAGCACATGTAATATGTTACATGTGTATATTACATGCTCTATATATGATGTATGTCAAAATATTTATACATACACACATATGTATACACACACACACACATACATGGAAAATACTCTTGAGGAAATCCCAGAAGAAACTAGGGGTAATATTCCAAGAATTAATTATCCATGGAGTCATACAGAATGTACCGAGCCAAATTTCTCTAGCATTGAGTTGTGTTGTTGCAACACTTGGAGAATTTGGCCACTCAGAGAACCTTAGGACAGGCTCAAAGCCAGGGTTCTCATTGCAAGCTGGCCAGTGGTCATCCTCCGCCTTACACATGTCAAAACTTTAGATCCCAGAAGGAGAACTGACGCCAGCATAAACCATATTATTTGTATAAACTGTTTATACATAGGAAGCACTCACTGGGTCAGGGAATGGAAGAGACCTTTTGAAAACCACATTCTCAGATACCAGCTGATGGTCAGCCTTGTGAGCTTTGGTCTTACAGGCCAGCAGTCTGTTAGCACCTGGACAAGCCACTCAGTGGCAGCAGCGAATTCGGAGGTGTTAAGTGGCATGGCATTCCAGTCCATGACTTGCCTTTGAAAAGGATCACTCTAGCTATTGTATTGTGAACATATTCTAAGTGGAAAGTGATATTGATCAGAGGCCACTGTGACAATTCAGTAATTATCACTTGATGGATCTGTGAGCGTGAATTTACCCTTCACTTCCTTAGGGACAGCTGTATGAAAAGCTGGTTTAGGAGAAGAGGTTTGTCCATGCATTATCCTCATCTGCCTGTAGGGGGCAGATCACACTGTTGCCCAATCTGGCCCTTCCCTGGAACAAATGGAAAAACCTTGACAAAGGCTGAATAGAAATAGAATGTGAGCCACCATGTGGTTGCTGGGAATTGAACTGAGGACCTCTGGAAGAGCAGCGGGTGCTCTTAACCTCTGAGCCATCTCTCCAGCCCTCTTCCTGTAAGCAGCCTAAGGTGACCTGTGAAGATGGTTCGCTACTCGCTTGACCCAGGAAACCCTACGAAATCATGCAAATCAAAAGGTTCAAATCTTCGGGTTCACTTTAAGAACACCAATGAAATTGCCCAAGCCATCAAGGGTATGCATATCCGAAAAGCCACCAAATATCTGAAAGATGTCACTTTAAAGAAGCAATGTGTGCCTTTCTGGCGGTATAATGGTGGAGTCGGTAGGTGTGCCCAGGCCAAACAGTGGGGCTGGACACAGGGCCGGTGGCCTAAAAAGAGTGCTGAATTTTTGCTGCCCATGCTTAAGAATGCAGAGAGTAATGATGAACTTAAGGGTTTGGATGTGGATTCTCAAGTCATTGAACACAGCCAGGTGAACAAAGCACCTAAGATGTGCCGATGGACTTACAGAGCTCATGGCCGGATTAACCCATACGTGAGCTCCCCCTGCCACATCGAGATGATCCTCACTGAAAAGGAACAAATTGTTCCAAAGCCAGAAGAGGAGGTTGCGCAGAAGAAGAAGATATCCCAGAAGAAACTGAAGAAACAAAAACTTATGGCACGGGAATAAATTCCACATAAAATAAATGCAGATAAAAGTAAAAAAAAAAAAAAGAAATAGAATGTGAGCATAAGAATAGTTTTATAGTCTTGTTTCCTAGTAGACACATTTCTGAACAGAGAAAGAAGCAAGGAAAGCCAGTTTAAGTAGTATGCTTTATTTACCCCAGTATGTCCACAATGCTATGATTTCAACATGTGTAAAAGACCATTGCTGAAATATTTTACATTTTTTTTACTATTTGTCTTTAAATTGCAGTATACATTTTATATTTAGAAATGAGGTAATCTCAAGCATTCAGTGGTCACTGTGAACAGGGGTCCCATGTAGTATAGGTCAACTTTTAAGATTTGTATTGTATATTAGGGGAGATCCAGGAATAGAAGCCCTCTGTACAAGATGCTTACATTTTCATTAACTTCTCCAGGCCTCTTTCCAAATGACACCTTAGCAGAAAGGGCTTGTGAGGTTGACAACTGGTGCCCACAGTCTGAACCTTCATGTCCTGCCTTTTCTTCTTAAGGACACTAAGAGTTGGGTCATTTATCTATTTCTTTTCATTAAAGTTGTAAGGTACATGAGCTGGAGGCTGCCATGTTTACAGCTGCACCACTAGGTAGAGCCTGCCATCCTGCAGGAGTACAGATAATATTCACAGGGGCTTCTCCGTGCTCCCGAAAACTATGATGGGAAAAGCTGGGGGGAATGAGCTGAGAAGCTGAGAGGTGACAGACCCCATAGGCTCCTTCCACCCTCTCACCCAGAGTCTCGCTTCAGGAAGCTTGTCTAGATACATAAAACCCCTGTGGCTTCATCCTTGCCTGTGGACAAGGTCTGGAGTTCCTGCTTGTCCTTCAGTAGAATTCCCTAGCAGAGTTCCTCAGTTCAGGTCACCTGCATCTGGACAGCTACCTTTTAGATGAGGCTTAGTAGAATTTCTGGTACATCTTCTGGCTGTATGGAGGCCTCATCTTACTAACCATCAGTAATGAAGACCATGGAGCCAAGGAAAGGCTTGTCTTTCCTGAGTAAATTATGTGCATATTTTAAAATCTGGTGTTTAGTGAGTATTTGATCACCTTGAGCACAATTTTGTTAGTCTGAAACATGTGTAACAACACTGAACAGCTGTATAAAATATCCTCTTCTGTTGGATCTTTATTCAACTTAACATTTCCATAAACATTAAGGAGGTGTTTCTTCAGATGGTCATTGTTAAAAATACACGGGAAACCCTACAGGAAAGATTTTTTTAAAAAGCATCTTTATTCTCAGTATTTTTGCCTTATTGAGAAATCGAGGATGCTTTAAGAAGGGATTTGTGTCCAACCTAGTGCTGCATGTCACTAGCTGTGAATGTGGCTGGATGCAAAAATCATAAACTTACTTAAAACATTATGAGAGTTTTTTAGCTAGCACAATTGTATGATTCTTAAACATGGACTCGTAGATAATAAGTTTATGTCATGATGCCGAAAGGTTGGATGTATGTGAAAGTATCCTTCTGAGGAAAAGTTCTTTAAAAAGCTAGCATGAGGTGCTGCATGTGTTTGGTAGAGTGATACAGCGTGGTGGACATTAGAATCAAAACAAAGAAACACGACTAGGAAGGATGGGTGGGAAGAAAGGATTATGACAGAGCACAAAGTTTTTTTTTTTTTTCTGGCAGGAAGAACAGTTGCACAGACCACGAGCTAAAGAATAGAGTATCATCAAAAGAAATAGGTCAGCTAACTGAAAAATTCACAGGACATGGATTTAAGTGTAAGATACATTAGCAAGTGATCAGAGAAGAGTTTCTCGGTTCTCACGATGTGGTTGGCATTGGGTGGGGCACTGGAGACTTCTGGGGCTAACTCTTAATTTGCTAATAGGAGAGGGAGACCTGAAGGGCCTTTACACAGAGGCAAAGAATTTCCCTGCCATTCCAGTTCGTGTTCTTGTTATTCTACAGACTTTTCAGTGCTGTGTGCATTGCTTTAAAAAGAAATGTGTGCTGGGTATAAAAGTAATATATGCCCACTGAGCAAAATATGTCAGGAAGACCAACATAAAATCAATGCAATAAGGTGAATGGTTTCTTGTGGCTTTAGGTTGCTTATGTACTTACTTGTAGAGACAGTTGCACTATATAGTCTGGGCCAGACTCCAACTTGTTGTCTTCCTGCCCTCTGGGCAGTATAGGCCTGAGCACAACACCTTATACTACATCACTGTTCATAACTGTTGTGTTTCACTTACCATTTCATGTTGCTCAGAGTCATGAACTTTGCAGATATGTAGTAATGCAAAACAAAGAAGAGATTTCTTCGGTATTTCAAGGAACATCTGTGCCTTTCTGTGTATCTTTCAGAATTCATTGCATAAACAAGTGGAAGAAATGGAGCGAGATAGTCTGGTAACCTTGAATGTTGAACGCTTGAAAGGAACACATGGTCGCATAACTGTAGCATGGGAAGCAGCTGGAAGTATCAGTGACGTGTTTCCTACCTCAGGAGTGGTATGTGATTTACAGAATTATAGAAGACACTTACAAATTATGATTATCATTCACTGATGCATGGGATCAAATCCTGCCTGTTGGAAGGAATATTTGAGTTTGACTGTGTAAACACTGGCTTCCTGCTAACTACCATAGTGGAATACAATTTAAGGCTAGTTTTGTTATTTTTTTCCATAAAAGAAATACTTCCTCCAAGAAGAGGGGTTCTAAGGATCTGGCCTGGTTTCAGTCATACAGATAGTGTCATTTGGGCTATTGGCCACCTCTGGTCCTGGTTGTGGGAGCTTTGGGGTGCCTCTGGCTATCAGAGATCATTTAGATTACTAGCTACCTCAGGTCTTGGTTATAAGAGCTTGATATGGCCTGGCCCAACGGATAATGCAGATCACCAGGCAGTTAATCATTTCTAATTCTCAGCTTTCTGGATGGAAGAACAGGTTTTTTTCATCTTTCCCATTGGAAAGACATCCTATATTTTTAACATTCCTGGTTTCTCTGGAGATCTGTGGGCACAAGGACCTTCGTGATATGCTCCCAACAGATGCACAGGCAATTGCAGTTCCAGTGGAGGTAGATTCTGGGGAAGAGTCCTGTGTCTAAGCTGGTCCTTGGCTGCCATCCCAAGTTCAGGCCTGATCCGTTGGCATCCCTCCTTTCAGTAGTTACTAGTCCTAGGGTGCCTCTAGGTGGGCCTCATTGAGAACATTTGCTAAAGCTAAGGATTGTCAGCCACAAGAAGGGGTCTGGGCTGAGGATCACATCATTCATCTCTCAGATTAGCCTAAAATTGATGCTCTGTTTCAAATCTGTAGTCAGAATGACCAAAGGGATGGTTGACTCAGAGAGGGTTCAAGGAGCCTTTTGTTATCTATTTGTGGGAAGGGTGACCTCATGTGTTTCTGGGATTTCATAGGTCAGTTTTTTGCCCAAATGTTTCTCTGAAGAATTATTAAAGGACTTTCATTAAATTATCTCTTGGAAAAAAAGTAACAGTTTAGCATTTTCAGGTTCTTACCATTTCAAAGGTGATGGACACTTCAATGTATTAAGGATGTCTTAGCATTTTCTTGTGTTTAACACTTAATTCTATGCAAATTACCAAAACCACTAGTTGTATTTCTGTTTCTGTATGCATTGAATTATATTTCTCTAGTTTATTATATGAATATGATTAAGATTTAAAATTTTTAATTGCCTGTTTCCTTGACATTGTTTTTGAAAGAATTATTTTTATGTAGTGTAGGAATCAGTAGATTTTTTTGTAAGGGTCATATAGTAAATGCTTCAGATTTTATGTACTGTTTGTTTGTTTGTTTGTTTTTTTTAAAATAACTATGCTTTGTAGCACAATTGTGCCAGGTACTATAGAGAAGTTATTATAGTTAGTGACTGTGTTCAATCAAGTCTGTTTGGCTGCATCTCAATAAAACTTCATTTATATAAACCGGGCTTGGCTCACAGGAGAGGTGGAGGCCTCAGCCTGTGATGATAGTTCGAATAATTGGTTTGGAAGTGGATATTAGGATGAATGATGTAGGAATGACATCCAAGCAGTGGGCAGACCCCTGTCAGCAAGGACCTCGGATGCTGCCAGCAATTTGAATTTGACATCAGACAATGGAGGCAGAAAGGAAAGAGGGAGCTTGTGGCCTGCATCTCTGTTGCCTTTCTCTTCTCTTTTGAATTGGTATTCACCGCTAAGTGATACCACCATCTGCAGTATCGATTACTGCAGCAGCTTTGTAGATGAAAACATTGAAACTGCTGAACCACTTTCATTTTCTAGAGATTTACATATAATACCACTCACTGCAGTTCCTGAGAGACTCTGTCCTTTGTATTATAGTGGAAAGTAGGCACCAAGACATGACAATTTGGCTACAAGTATTAACTCATTTTTGAAAGGTTTTACTTTTTTTCAAACAATCCTCTAGTTTTAATATAAAAGACAGTTGATTTGTTTGTAAAATCATATTATGTTGTAGAATCATCTTTGGTTTATAAATTGTGGTCATATTAAAAGAAAATAAGAAATTGACACGTTTTATGACATAATGTTAATCCCAATATAAGCAAAACTGTCTTTTTAAATTTCACTTTCAGATTTCGTTCACAGAGGACCAGGCACTGTCTACAATTACTCTGACTGTTCTTGCGGACGATCTGCCGGAGTTATCTGAGGTCGTGATTGTGACACTCACTCAGATTATCACAGAAGGGGTTGAAGATCCATCAAAAGCTGCTACTGTTGATGAGAACAGAAGCAAGTCCATGCTAACCATCCTGCCCAGTGACTCGCCCTATGGCGTGGTTGGCTGGCATACTGATTCTCTTTTCACCAGAGTGCCAGAGCCCACAGGTAAGTCCTGGCAAAGACTGCTTAAGTTCTAATAAAAAGTTTCCTTGGATAATTTGATTATAATGTTTGAAAGGAATGTGAATTTCTTTTTTATATGACTTTTTTAGTTTTATAGTTTATATTCCTTTTAACTTATTTTAAATTTTATAATTATGAGCCACTTTGCAATAATGTTTACTAAAGTGTTTTTAATTTTTTAGAGCATGCTTTTATAATAGAAATGTTAATTTTAAGCTGCATTAGTAGCAGGGATTGGATTTTACTTTCCCTTCTATAGTTTCTTTACTTGTTCTTATTCCACACTCGAATTTCCTGTATTTTTAGTAGATGTAGGGAATAGTCAGCTACACTGTGGGGTAGACTTGGTGCTGAGGTGTTAATTACATTACCCCAAACAGTAATTACAGTGATTTCACCCTGTGGTGTGTACTGTGGCCAGTCCTTATCTCCTTAGAGTGCTGAAATGTTTATGTAAATAACTACTCATATCCCTTGTTGAATAAACATTCTAATAGGTTATGATCAATCAACCTATTGAAATAAAAGGTTATATATAATGTGTATTTAGAATGAATTTACAAAATGGCTTAAAAATTTTCAGATAAAAATATGTGCAAACAGATTTCAGATTCCCTTTAATCACAGAGCTCATGGGAAAAGTGGTATGTAGTAATATTTCTGGGACCTTTTCTCTCTGTATGCACAAGACCCAAAACAATAGACTGTAATAAAATAATGTTCTCAGTCTCATTCAATAAACATTTTTTTTTTCAGGATAGGGTTTCTCTGTGTAGTTTTGGTTCCTGTCCTGGCTCTCGCTCTGTAGACCAGGCTGGCCTTGAACTTACAGATAATCGCCTGACTTTGTCTCCTGAGTGCTGGGATTAAAGGCGTGTGCCACCACCACCCGGCCAAATAAACATTTTTAAAACACAGTAATTTGTAGGAATTAAATTGTTTCTTTTGATAATAAACACAATCATTAGAAGCTCTTAGACTGGTGAGGATATTAATAAACATTTTTAATGTCTTATGTAACAAATTATTTTAAACTAAAGAATGAAAAAATAATAGGTTCTAGGAGACACTTTAAACCCTGTCTTTGACACCTCACTATAGAAATGATAAATCACTCTTCTAATGATTAGTATTAATTTGTGACTGTGTATTTAAGTACTCATTTTCAAGAAGTTTCTGAGGACTTGGCAGGTTTCACCTCTGTTGTGCCTCCGTATGTCCACTTCTGTAAGGTCCTATCAGACTTACTTCAGGTGCATGACATGGAAAGCATGGCAGGCTACACTGTAGGGACAGAGGGACTAAAGTAGATTCATGCAAGAGTGGAGGACGATTTTGAGCACGACTTTGGGAAAAAAGGAGACAAAACACAGAAAACCCCATAGGATGCGGTCCTTGTGCTATCTCTGCCTCCTTAACTGTCTAGAGACCACATTCCACCATGACTGCTTGCAACATTTGCAGAACACAGAACAGCTCATTAACCTGAGGCACGTTTATCTCCTAGAGAACATCACTGTTCTTCAGTTACATATTGTTCGAGACAAAGGACTATTTGGGGACATTTCCATTCATTTGATAGCGAAACCCAATTTCTTACTGCACATCAATAATCAAGCTACTGAGAATGAAGATTATGTGTTGCAAGATGCCGTAATAATAATGAAAGAAAACGTAAAAGAAACTTATGCTGAAGTTGCCATTTTGCCAGTAAGTATAGATTATAATAAATATGAGATTAGCTAGGATGCTTTTAACCATAAAACTGTAATTCAGTAGTTAAAAATTCCGCTAAAATATTTTATTATCAGATGGAAAAATGATAGTGTATTTATTGTATTTGTTTTAGAGTGATTTAAATGCATTTGAAATACTGAATTTAGATTGATTATGTGTCTGATTTGTTGGCCACACTACAAAGATAATTGGTTAACTGCTTTAACAATGGAATGAATTAAATCTCCAAGTCAGTCTAGTTATTTTTATTGTTTGCTTGCAAGGAGAGAATTTTCACTTCATGATGCAATGACTTCAATAAGATGAACATTTAGATGACTTAGGTCCAACATTTCCTGGCTACATCTCATCACCTTGCCTTCTCTCTGTGTGAGGAGGAAAGGAAGCTAGTGATGCAGTGACACAGAGGGACCAAACAGGCAGACACACCTGAAGTAGTGCACAAGAATCAGAGATGCTAGTACTGCTCTTAGTGTCTCATAACGTTAGTGTAGCATATAGTGATAAGGACTGGGGATTCGGCTCAGAGCTGAATTGCTAGCCTAGCATACATAAGGCCCTGCCTGGGCTTGATATGCAATGCCACCACGTGTTTAAGTAGTACATTTATAAGTAATAACGTGTGAGGTTAATAAAGTGTATATTAGACACTGTAAACACATCAGATGCCGTTAAGTAGATGCAGTGATATTTGTATTCCCATTAGAAGTTTTGGTGATTGTGAGTTACCTGTTATGTGGGGAGGACAGTAGGAAAAGCACGTAAGGAGGGAGAGAGTAGGGAGGGTGGAGACTTTCTTTTATTTTTCTGTATGTTGCCTCTACATCTTCATATGTTTTTTATTACTTTCACACAAATTAAGTAATTTTTCAAAATTAACTGTAGTATTTCCTTACACCTAGATTTATATCTAGAGCTTCCACTTTTAAAATACATGTAAAATTTATCAAATTTTCCTACATTTCTTTCAGGATGTTGTATATGTGTGATGTAGTCAATAGAGTGAGGTCGAAATTGTGGGGCAGGATTTTTAACATTGCCTAATGCAGTTGTGGGTGCCTTGGAAAGATCATCATTAGTCTCGAGCAAAGATTCTGAGGACGTCCTGAGAATGTGTTGGCTGTATTAAAATATTGACAAGAAATCATTTTTATGTTGCAGAGGCATCATGCCTGTAGAGTAAGTTAGTTGCTTACTGAAAAATATCAGGTTTACAATGCAAAGGGAATATTGTTTAAAAATATCCGTTGGGTCTGGAGGAAGATGTCTGCAACTCCAGCTGCTCAAGAGACTGCAGCAGGCTCACCCAGGCCTGGGTAAAATTGCTAGGCATCATCTCAGGAGCCAGACAACTGAATAAAACATCTCTCTCCCCTCCTCCCAGGATGAGACTGCGGAACTAGAGGAAGGACTCATTGTTACCATCACCGCAGTGAGCCTGGTGAACCCTGACTTCCCTGCAGAGCAGCCACGTGTGCGGAGGCCAAGGATGGAAATGGCCGAGATAATGATTGAAGAAAACGATGATCCCAGAGGGATTTTCAAGTTTCACGTTACCGGAGTGAGATGAAATTTTTCATATTTATATAAGTAAGGCTGATCCTTGCTGATTTGGCCAATGCCTTTACATTTTTTCTTTTTGCAAAGTAATTGGATCTCTGTGTAGACATATATACAAAGATAAATATTCAATTTGTCTGATGAATGATTTTTAGTTCTCTAAACAGATCACAGAATCAAACACTTTTTTTTTTCCCATTACATTTTGCTCTAAGTTCTAGGCACTTCTTACACATGTGAGAATAATAAATTCAACAGGTTGTTGCTCAGGAGAGTTCTGAGCTTTGGTCTGCCTGCCTCTCAATGTCTCTTCTCTTTGAAGGATGTTGGTGGAGTGATTACTGCTCATGAGCTGTCTCCTCCCTTGAACATTCTTCAAGTTCCTGTCATCCGGCTGGCTGGAAGCTTTGAGACAGTACATGTTTATTGGAAAGCAACACCAGACAGTGCCGGCCTGGAAGACTTTCAGCCATCTCACGGGACTCTCCAATTTGCTGATGGACAAGTATGTTCATTACGAACAGACTTATTGCTGTTTTTGGCTCTGCTTTAAGTGTTTGTGCGCATCTACCACCTAAAGATGCATTAGTGACTGCTAAGTGCATTCTAGTCTGTTTCTTTATCAAGTGAACTTCAATTATTATTAATTACTGTATAGTGTATTAGTAATCATAGGAAGAAAATTCTTTTTTATAGGTTTTAATGAAAAATGCATGCAATATATTCTAATCACATTTTCTCCTTCTCCAATGCCTCTCAGATCCTCCCTACCTCACTCAACTCTTTCTCTCTCTTTAAAAAACAAACAAAGCCGGGCGGTGGTGGCGCATGCCTTTAATCCCAGCACTCAGGAGGCAGAGCCAGGCCAATCTCTGTGAGTTCGAGGCCAGCCTGGGCTACCAAGTGAGTTCCAGGAAAGGCGCAAAGCTACACAGAGAAACCCTGTCTTGAAAAACCAAAAAAAAAACCCCAAAAAACCCCCAAAACAAACAAACAAACAAACAAAAAACAAAAACAAAAAGCAAGAAACACACACAAAAACACAAAATGGGAACCAAAGTATACAAGCAAAAGATGACAAAAAGTATGACAAAAAAATGCCTTAAGCATAATGAGACAAAAAGTTTATAAAAATACCACTGAGTCTGGTTTGTGTTGTCCAACTTCTCAATGGCATGGGGCCTACTCTGAAATGTGGTAAATATACCCTGTAGGATTTCAT
This sequence comes from Peromyscus eremicus, assembly GCF_949786415.1. Classification (NCBI taxonomy): domain Eukaryota; kingdom Metazoa; phylum Chordata; class Mammalia; order Rodentia; family Cricetidae; genus Peromyscus; species Peromyscus eremicus. The sequence goes on from NC_081427.1 coordinate 69,730,399, forward strand.
TGGAGAAAACGATTTTTTCCTTTATCAGCAGATGACTTCTTGGATAGGGGTAGGGGCCTGTGTCCACTTCTCTCTTTTAGCTCTGGAACCCCATCTGGTTTAGATCTCTGCAGGACCTGTGCATGCTGCCACAATCTCTGTGAGTTCATATGCGCATCTGTCCTGTTGTGTCTGGAAGACACTGTCTCCAGGAAGTCATCATAATCTCTGCCTCTGACAGTCTTTCTGCCTCCTAAGAGAGAGAATTTTAAGAGACAAGAACCCCACCTCTTTTTGAACTTCTCTGCCATTTGAAATAGAAGTTATGTAGTAGAACATCAATAGAAATCGATTATTATTGACTACAAGGTCTTAACAAAAAATATTTTTTAAGCCAGGTGGTGGTGGTGTACGCCTTTAATCCCAGTACTCAGGGGGGAGAGGCAGGCGGATCTTTGTGAGTTCGAGGCCAGCCTGGTCTACAGAGTGAGTTCCAGGACAGCTACCAAAGCTACAGAGAGATACCCTGTCACAAAAACCAATATACATATACATATACATATACATATACATATACATATACATATATATACACATATATATATATATTAATGTCTGATGCACTGGTCTGTTTTAGGTCCTTTATTTGTTTTATTTCTTAGTATTCATAAATTGATATTATTTCCTATTTATTTACTTTTGATTTAAGATCTGAACAGTTGCAGATTTATATAGTGAATATATTAGTTACATTAATTACATAATTCTCATTAGTCACTCCTCCCCTTCCACTGAAGTCTTTCCTCCTCCCCGAGTCCCACTACTACTTTCGTGTCTTTTCCTGTGGGTGACAACCGAGTTTGCTTAGGTGGCTTTCCTGAGCGTGGGTGGGAGGTCGTTTCCTGGAGCATGGGCTACTTGTCATTGGCTACACCGCCAAAGAACGTGAGGGCCTCTTCCCCAGCAACCACTCATTGCCTACAGTGCCTCAGGGAGGGTCGGACTTTAAGGGCCCTCTCCCATCTCTGAGGAAATGCCCACGGCCTAGTCTGGTGCACACAACCCCCCCATTTTAGGGAGTTCATGAGTACAATAGCTACGCCATGTCCAGCATCGTTCTGTGGAAGCCGTCCTTCTCTCTTCCAGCGTGCTCCCTGAGTCCTATCTGCTCTCTATAGAGCCACACCCTCTGTTAGCATCTGTTCTTGTTGTTCTGACCAGTCCTGAGTCCCTGACTGGCTGCTACCCGCCTCTGTAAGAAGCTTCTTGTGGAAGGGTGAGAGCAGAATGAACCCCTGGGAGTACACATCAGTACTTAGGAGGCAGTACACATGAGTACTTAGGAGGCAGTTTGACATGTCTCTTTAGCAAATAATAGTAATAGGTTCTCCTACTCACGGGCCATAGCTCCAGGCTCTCAAAGAGCTGTACACCACCAGGCCTGGCTTTCCTCTGGGAACGTGCCTCAAATCTGATCAGGAGGCAGTTGGTTGGTTCTGTCATAGTCATGGCACTGTTTCACAGTCGGATCAGTACGGCGGGTCAGCTCTGCAGCAGGCTTCCCTCAGGGCAGGGCTGTGGACAGCTCTTCTTCCCAATCACTCTGCATTGCACCTCTGGTACTGTGAAAGCCAGCCGGAGGGAAGGGATTTCCTGCTTAGTGGCGCCTTGATTTCCCTGTTCTGTATCTACGGTGTGTGGCTGGCCTCTTCAATGAGAAGTTTGTACCACCAAGTCCGGGCGGGCAACCAGTAGCAGTGACAATAGGTTGTATTGTTTTAGGGATCTCCCTAGCCGACACCTTGAAGGGAGGCAGCCCACACCTGGTCCTGGAATTTTTAATAACCTTTGGTGACTTCAGGGAGGCACATTGTGCACCCATACTGGATATCTCAATTCAAATTCTTTTAAAAATGTTATATCATCTAATAAGCTTATGAAACAGTGGGTTTCCAGTGTTTTTCCCGTATATTCTGGCTTGGGTTACTCCTCCCTCCCACACCTTCTCTTTGCACCCCATGCCTCTCCACTCTTAAACCTCCCCAGTCTCCCCATCCTGACAGTCACATGTGTTCTCTTCTCCTTCGCTTCACATCCCCCCCACCCCTAGTCATTCCTGTCTATCTCCCTGCCTTCTATTAGACACTATAGGTTAAACACACTACTCTGAGAATTTGAAACTAAGATCCCACATATTACAGAGAATATGCAGAGTTCATCTTTCTGGGCCTGGGCAATCTCACCAGTATATTTTTAGTTCCATTTTTCCTACAAGTTTTATAATTCCAGTTTTTGTCAATGAATAAAATTCCATCGTGTTTGTGTTATACAGTTCCACTCTTCATCATTGATAGATATCCAGGCAGGTTCTATTTCCTGGCTCTTGTGAATAGAACAACAGTGAATATGAATATATGAGTAACTCTGTAGTACAGTATAGACAGAGCCTTTGAGATGTGTTCTCAGGACTAGTATAGCTGGGCCATATGGTAGAGCTCTTTCTAGTTCTTTGAAGAATCTCTACACTGATTTTTATAGTATGTAAACCAGCTTACACACCTGCAGACCGTATATACGGGTTCCTCTTTTCCCATATCCTCACCAGTATTTATTGTTATTTGCTTTTGTTATTATAGGCATTCTGATTGTAGTAAGATGAAACCTCAAAGTAGTTTTAATTTATATTTTCTTGAGGTTAAAAATACTGAATACTTTAAAAAAATATTTATTTTATGTTTATATGTCTTTTGAGAACTCTCAGATACAGATGTGCTTAAATAAAGAACTTGCAGTATATGAATACTTAATGCTATACAACACTTCCTTTGTAATTAAAAGACAATGATAGATTAGGAACAAAATAGTTGAAATTTGGGAAAAATAATATTCTTGCTTCAGGCTAAACAATCAATAAATAAATATAAGGTATTTCCATAGCGTTACTAGTTTTATAAGCCACATCCCTTGTAATAAGTACAAATAGAACAGTTTTATAAATTTTTAAAATCTGTGTGTATGTGTGTGTATGTGTGCATGTGTGTGTGTGTGTGTGTGTGTGTGTGCATGTGTGCGCCTGCATGCAGGCAAGTGTGTGCCACGGAATGTGTGTGGAAGTCAGAGGACAACTTCAAGTGTTTGTGTTGACCTTTTAGCTTGTTTGAGACAGAATCTCTCATTTACTGCATATGGCAAACTAACTGGCCTGTGAGATTCTGTGGATTCTCAGTTCTCTGCCACCGAGTGCCTTGGGAGTGCTTGGATTCCAGGTGCATGCTACTGTATCTGGCTTTACCTGAGTTCTGGAGATCCAAACTCAGGATGTCACAGTTGCGTAGCAAGCGCTGCACCCACTGAGCCATTTCTGCAGCACACATTCTTAATCAGTGAACAGAAAAGCGTGTGGATCGCATGCATGCTTGTAACTTGTTAAGACAGCAGAATCTACCCACAGTTAGCCCGAATAGCATGTACCAGCTCATCAGTGGTTCCCAGCAGCTCTGTAACGCTAAAGGATTCACACAAATGCAGACTTCGCCCCCACACAGACCTATATGGTTAATGATTATTACAGCTAGAACTTTTAAATGTTTTCTACTAAGCGTGGGGTGAGTGCAACACAAGTAGGTGGGAATGTTTATGCTAAAGCAGTAGCAACAAAATTGGCTTTTCACTGAAGCAGCTGGACTCCTGGCATTTTGTTCCGAGCGTGAACCTGGTCTCGTCATTTACTAGCATTCTTTGTATTACTGTGTTTTCTAAACTTCCTGACTGGGGAGGGAGATATTTTGTGTTGTATGGTACAGATTTGAAGTGTGGATTCTGTGACAAGCTGTAATATCTAGGTTTCTGCTTGTCTGAGTGTGATATCCCGACTTCTTGCTTTCTCCCATTGTTAAATGTTGTAGATAGAAAACAATTTATTTCATGATCAATGTATCCAAGTACTGTACCGTACCTGCAGGCTACAGACAAAGATGTTAATGTGATGATGGAGCCAGGGTGTTCTTAGGAGCACGTGTGAAATCATAAGCTGGAACAAGTTTATTTATATTCATAAAAATGTTTATCATAGGCCCTGATGAGTCTGATTATAAATCCTGATCACAATCATCCAAAACAGCACATTTTTTTTATCATCTTTTATCTTCTTTTAAGTTTGATTGAAGCAGTCAGTGATAATGTTTCAAAAAGATTTGTTTTTATTTTAATGAAGTGCATGACTGTGTTGTGGGTTTGTGAGTGTGTGTGAGGTTCCCGAGGAAGCCAGATTAGGGCATCAGATCCCCTGGAGTTCCAGGTGACTGTGAACCACCTGACTTGGGTGCTGGAAACCAACGTGGACTCTCTCCAAGAGCAGTCTGTGCTCTCCATCACTGAACCTGCCTCCTACACACAGCGATTGTTTGTGGTCCTATTTTCTATCATGCAAAATGAATATCAAGCACACTGGGTTTTATGCCTGTGTGGTGGTTGTTAGAAACTGCATACCATTTAGAAACTTTTGTTCAAGAATCCATTACCTGTTATATCACTAATAAAATAGTTTATTTTTATTAAATATGTAATTTATCTTGAAAATAATAGATCCTAAATTTCTAACTTTGAAGAACTATATATATATATATATATATATATATATATATATATATATATATATAATTTTACGTGTATTATGGATATAATAAGCAAAAACCTGTTTTTTCTTTTCTACTGTGTTTTGTTTTATTCAACTAAAATAATTAAAATATGTATATGAGGAAACATTGTTATTACATTATATATCTTTCCTTCCCTCTGATTCTTCCTTCCCTTCCCTCCCCTTTATGTTTCATAGGTCACTGCACTGATAGAAATAATTATAATTGATGATGGTGAATTTGAACTCACGGAGACATTCAGCATCAGCTTGATGAGTGTGGCTGGTGGTGGCAGACTAGGTGACGATGTTGTGGTGACTGTTGTCATACCCCCGAATGATTCTCCATTTGGAATATTTGGATTTGAAGAGAAGACTGTAAGTTAAATATATCAGGGGACTGCTTTCCTCGGGTTTTCATGTAGTTTTCAGTAAAAAGTATCTTTAATCTTTGTTTTGAAGCTTTTCATTACCCTTCGCTTAGTGAGTCTCTCTTCAAGATCAGTCTTTTGAGTAGGCTGTTGCTGTAGGAAACACTGAGATACATTGAGAGTCCGTCACATCAAGTGATTGTGACAGGAAACAACAGATTCATTTTTATTGTGTATGGTAGACCAAGATGGGCTTCTCATCCGTGTCTTCCATTCTCTGCTTGCTTTACTGCTGGTATCCTGTCCTTGTTGAGAGGGCTTTCATCACTGGCCTCAGGTTGCAGCTTAGGATGGGGTGAGTTGGTGAGTCTTAGTCCTAAACATTCACTGGGCTAGAGTTTTACCTTGGATTATATTGAACAAAATATTGGATTATATTCTCTGCTCCAAGCTTTGATGTTTCTCTTTAGCTTTTTCCTCTTGCTGTTCACTATCTGTTTTCTTCCAAGATGTGAAAGAAGAAATCCACTTATCATAGATTTAGCCCTTGAGTGGAGATAAAAAGCTTAACCAATTGCAAGCATGAAATGTTTATGTAGCTCTCTCTGTTTGGTGGCAGTTTTTATGTTATCATTCTCTTAAATATAACATAGGATAATCTCTATCATAACAATCATTTGTGGTGATGATATGTAATTATTATGACTTTATCTCTTAAAGACAACTCCAGGATGAAATAATCATAAATATCCTTAGGTAGTTCATATTTACTCAGAAACATTTCTGGCTCGGTGTGTCACCATTCACTCTTATCTACTGTATAGTCAGTAATTCATCATGAGTAATCTTTAGCTGCTCAAATGCTCCCATCTTTACTATTCTGTGTCCAGAAGACTAAAACTTTCCAAATTGTCTAAGAGATCTCAGTTTTTCAGATACTTGAAAGTTTAAATACAGCCTAAATGTTACCTAATGATTTTGTCAGTGTAATTACAATTTCACAAGAAATTGGGACTTTTAAGAGTACAATTTTGCTATAACCAAGTAAAACATTTTTTTTGCCTGGAGAAAGAATCAAGTAGAAATCTTTGAGTGACTTGTAATAAACTAATGTCTAGGGGATAGGAAATGTATAGGAAAGGTGTTTTTATAAACTTGTATCATGAGATAAACATCATTATTATTTTGTGATAATTCCAATCACTTAACGTTTCTTAGAATATTGACATATATAATAATATTTTGGAATATTTTAGTACACATGAGTATGTAATTTAATTTTTCAAGTTTGAATAGGCTAACTGCTCAACTATTCAATTTGTGAAAACTTATAAAAATACTTTTGCTTGTAACATTATCACACTTGAACTTGGACATTGAAATCTGTAGTCGTAAGCCACCCCTTCTTTTATGGAAAATTAATTGGATAAAAATAATTTCATGGTTTAATGTTCAGTTCTTCAGTTGGTGAAGACTCTTTGAGTTTGGGCATTCGGTTTATCTTAATTGCTTTTATTAACATCAGTGCTCTAAACCTAACTTAAGCATGATTGGAGAATTAATCTACTAGTCTTAAGTTACTATTTGTCTTACTTTAAAAGTAAGATTAGATACCCAGGTCCTAATGTAAGTTTTCTCATAACAACTACAAGGAATAAATGAGTTGATGGGTGTACAGCACTCACACTTAGGGTTTGCTTTAGTAAGTGCAGGTGACATTTTTACTCTTGGTAGACTTAGTACTAATTGTCACTCTACCCTGTACATTTGTTTTTATTATATCCTTTCTTACCACAAAGTACCCTACTTTCTAACATGCATGTGAAACATGCAGTACTGTGTACAATGAATAGTATTAGTTGGTGACAGATTAAAAAGAAAACTGAAAAACATTGAAAAAAGATTATTAATGTAAACCCATCAAAATAAAATGCTCACAAGGGCAATGTGTAAGAATATAGACATGTGGATATCTATGCATATTCCAAGCTAAGCAGAAAATATGCATACAGGTTGTTTATAATTGATTCCTTCTTTCTTTATTAGAAAATATTTTTTGTGCCTAAAGAGTGGCATGAACAATATTTGGTGTGGAGTCAAAACACTTGAATTAGATTTGAGTCTTGTTTTACCCAAATATGTATACATATCTGATCTTCAAACTTCTCTCTCTCTCTCTCTCTCTCTCTCTCTCTCTCTCTCTCTCTCTCTCTCTCTCTCTCTCTCTTAGCTTTTTGAGACAGGGTTTCACTGTGTAACAGCCCTGGCTGTCCTGAAACTCGCTTTGTAGACCAGGCCGTCCTCGAACCCACTGAGATCTGCCTGCCTCTGCTGGGATTAAATGTGTGAGACACCACTGCCCGGCTGATCTTCAAATTTCTAAGAGTTCTCTGGGGCTTAAATAAAATAAACTGTGCAAAAATTAACACAACACAAAACACACAACACACACACACACAAATATCACAATAAAAGCTTAATAAATACTAGTTATTTCCAAATCTCTGTTCTTGATTCTAACATTGAGCCTAGTGAACAAACAAACACAAAAACAAGATTGTACTGTGTTTGGTAAGTTTCTGTGTTCAAAATGGAAAGCATTGTGTTACATTTCACATCGACATAGCTGAGCTTTATACACTGCACTTGGCCTTTGCTGCCTAAAGTGAACATGTATAATTAACTCATACCAGATCTTTTAATAAGGACTTCAGAATAAAAAGTGCTACTGCTGGTAAATTAATGTAGTGAGTTTCCAGTAATAAAGTGGCTCAAGAGAGAAGTCTTTGGGAGCATCTGAATTCAAATGCTAAGAGCCTACATGAAAGTTACACCTGAAGTAGGAATATCTGTAATCCCGATACTCTTATGGTGTCTTAGTTATTTTTCTGTTGCTGACAAGAGGCTCCATGACCAAGGAAACTTAGAAAAGAAAGCATTTAGTTGGGGGCTTGATTGCAGTTTCAGAGGATGAGTACACAGCCATCATGGTTGGTAGTGTGGTAGCAGGCAGGCAGTCATGGTGCTGGAGCAGTAGCTGAGAGCTTATGTCTAATTCACAAGCTGGAAGTAGAGAGATAGAGACTGGTCCTGGCATGAGCTTTTGAAACCTCAAAGTCCACCTCGAGTGACACATCTTCTCTGAAAAGGCCACACCTCCTAATCCTTCCCCAAACAGTTCTACCAACTAGGGACCAGATTTTCAAATATATGAGCCTATAGGGGCCATTCTCACTCAAATCACCACATATGGAGAGGTGGGAGGTGCAGAGGAATCCCTGAAAGTTTGTTGGTTAGCTAGCCTAGTGTATGCAGTGGCAAAACAAGGAAGAGACCCTGTCTCAAGCAAGGGGGAAGGCAAGGACCAGTGCTCAAGGTCGAGCTCTGGCGGCCATACATACGTAGTGGGACATGTACACCTGCTTTCACACACATCAATGCACATACACACACACCACACACATCATACACTCAAAAAACCTAAAGAACGAGGGAGAGAGAGAGAGAGAGAGAGAGAGAGAGAGAGAGAGAGAGAGAGAGAGAGACTATTGTTTGAAAGAGAGAGAGAGAGAGAGAGACTATTGTTTGAAACCATTTTATTAATTTGGACTCTCATCCATCCCCCTAATCAAAATTGTTTTTTAAGTATTTCCTCTTTGATAGAGACAACCAGCTTAATAAAAACTTCAATTCACTAAAGTTGGTGAACGACTGACCATTCAGAGGATAGTCTATACCTGGATATTCCTATTAGTTAGGAAATCTATGTGCTGTAACAAAGAGCCCCCAAATTTCAGTTCCTTTAGCCTTAGTGTTTGCCTCTTTCTACAAGAGTTTTACAGTAGTGTGCCCATTTTTCTGACTGCCATGGACCCCTCTTCTTCAACTGGCACCCCAGGCATAAGATTATTCCTCTCTCTGCCTACTAGCTTTTTAAAGGTCTTGGAGGCATCTTCTGTATTCACCTACAAGTGGGAAAACAGCAGAGGTGGAGGATTGTGGGGAAGTTTGAGTGTGCTAGCAGCTACAATCACTTCTAGCAGTGACCTGTTGACAATGCAGCCACTTCGCTCCACCTAATTTCAAGAGAAATTTGAAATACCCAGTAGCCTAATGTATAGGAAAGGAAAATGGGTTTGAGAGAAACCTTTTCCCTCCTACATGTTAGTATGTCATGAATAGAATTTTAAATTCACAACTACAACGATCACAAACAAATAAGATTATTTCTATTTTGAATGTGTTTGCTTTACTGGATTTTATTTCTTGTAGGTAATGGTTGATGAATCCCTTTTGTCTGATGACCCTGATTCATATGTGACATTGACAGTCGTCCGGTCCCCAGGAGGAAAAGGAGCTGTCCTACTTCACTGGGCTGTAGACGAGAAGGCCAAAGATGATCTCAGTCCTTTGAATGGGACACTTCATTTTGATGAGGTACAGTCAGGCTCTCAGTTCCTGTAACCTTTTTCTTATTTTTATAGCGCATTGTGGTATTGTTTATGAATTCACATGCTAGTGTTCAAATTTTTTTTTTTTAAATTCATGTGCATTGAGAGGAAATGGGAGGAGACAAGGAAAAATGGAGGGAGAAGGAAGGAGGGGTATCAGATTGCAGAATCCAGACCCTGTCTCTGTAACACAGTCCAAAGTGACTTTCTGTCACATTCCCTGACTGCCTGAAAAGGTCAAGTCAGTAGACCAATAGATGTCTGGGTGTCATCCCTAATGCCAACATTTCTGCAGACATTCCATACATTGTATCACCGAGTCTCATTTTCTGTTTTCTTTTAAATTTGCTCTTTTACTATCCTAAGTATGCAGAATTTTCACAATGAGTCAAAACATTGACAGTGATCAGTCTTTAAGACATTGTCAAATCTACAAACGTCTAGCCAACATATTAAGTGCACACAATAGTCACATCATCTCAAGCTTACAGGCTTAGATTTTTAAAGCCATTGACCTTTTGATAACATGGCTGAGATAATGTCCTAAGTATCTGCTACAGAGATATGGGTTAGGGACACACCAAGAGGACTGGCTCTGCTCTTGCCAGGGCTGTCTGTCTGTCTGCTTACCTTCTGTCTTCTGCCCATTCCTGCTGCCTTTGTGCCCCTTTCATTAGCACGACACCCAGGTACTCACTGGTGTTCCTTTCCTCTCGTGCCTTTCCCTCAGCTGAGTGATTCTGAAGAACAGTTTTTAGGGTGTGCTGTGAGAAGAGAATCAGTCCTCAAGGGAAAGAAAGAAGAGAGGGAAGGAAGTGTACTGAGGATGGAATTGGATTTTGGAGATGATGGGGACACATGCATTCTAACCTCTCTCCTCTCTGCAGTTGAGAAGGCAATGCAGCATTGGTTACACACTGTGGATTAGCTGACAGCTCGTCCCCTTTCACGTCAGGTCAGCCTCCACCTCACAGTGTGCGGCTTCCTGGAGATTGGTTTTGCAACCGCAAAAGTCTTTAAGACTGCCGTTCATATATAGATGTATGCAGTAATAGAGCTATTATAATAAACCCCATTTTACAAGGAAAATATATATATATGGACTGCAGGAATATATATTGTGTGAGAGCTTCTAGAGAAATCTGGCTTCTTGCTTAAGACCTTACCTAGTGTTCTCATGGAAGCCTCTAACTCCTGGGATACAGTGCTTTGCTCTCATCCCGTCAATTTAGTCATCTTCTTCGGTCTGTGCCCCTGTGATGTCCACACATTGGAAGAAGGAAGGTCTCCTTCAATCAACCCACTGTCACTCTAGCTCAGAAGTCTTTTCCATGCTTATGTTTTTAGTAAGTAAAACAAACAAAACAACCATGTGTTCTTGGTATAAACCTCGAAAGTACAGAGCAATGAAAATTAAGTGAAATCTCTCCACTCCTCCTGTGATAACCACCATTGACAGTTTCTTTTATATCCTTTATCAAAACATATGTACCTTCTTCTTCCACACATGGAATTTTTGCTCTGCAATAGTCTCTAACTTGCTGCTTTATATTACAATTTAAATCAACCATTTACTTTCCATGCTAACCAAATTGCATTAAAAACTTGGGTAAAGCCTGGTGGTGATGGTACATAATTTTAATCCCAGCACTTGGGAGGCAGAGTCAAGCATATCTCTGTGAATTTTAGGCTAGCCTGGTCTACAGCATGGGTTCTAGGACAGCTAAGGCTACACAGAGAAACCCTATTTCAAAAACAAAACAAAACAAAAAACAAAACAAGAACAACAAAATCTTGGGTAAATACATTCTTTTGCTCAGTGTTTACTGCTAACACCTCCCCACTCCCCCAGTCTCTCTGTACCGTCATGGTTTTGGTAGTTCAGAGATTTACGTCTGTCCTTCAGTCCTTTCATGGCCGTTTCTATATGATGACAGATTTCTTAGGTCACCCGTGTTTGTATTCATTTTATCTACTACATTTCCTTTTAATTGTGGTTCTCTTGTAATATTGGAAGTAACCAGGGACAAATTTTACATCCAGTGAGACTAACTGAAACCTTCTTCCTACTTGGGATCTAGGTAAATTTATTAATGTTGATCATATTTGGTTTCCAAAGTACAAAACGAGAATAGCAGTGTTTAACCAGGCAAGGCATAAGGACTGTAGGAATAGTCTTTGTAAGCAGGCTAATTTCCTGACACTTCAAAGTACCTAATGAAAGAGATGCTGTTTAAAGAGTTAATGAAGATAGCTGTCTGCTCTCAATGCCGTGAAGCTCATCTTTCCTGCATCGTGTGCTTAAAATTGTATAACTTTGAAGTTCCATAGCAAGCAAATAGTTTGTATTTCTGTCTCTCTGAGACAGCCTGCAGTGGTAATTCCCAAGCTGCTGCTCCATATATATATATATATATATATATATATATATATATATATATATATATATATATATATATGTAGCTTTTGTGCAGAATATGAATAATAAAAATTTTAAGGAAAAAATTTCCAGGATCAAATATCTTTGAAAACTCTTGATTGAATTAAGAAGGATTTTTTTTAAAGGGATTAAGTGAGAAGTCTTTTTTTTTTAAAGAAACTTTGTACTTAAGTGAATTTTGAATCACTAGTAGAGGTTTTCTGAGCTCATCTCCCCATGAATTGTTCCCATTACCTCTTTGTGCCAGAGTCCTTGTTATCATTTATAATCAGCATTACAAAACTGTTGATTTGGAGTGACAGCCTTTCCCTCCACTTACCAGCTGTTACTTATATTGAGAACTGCAGATTCTGTGACATGAAAAGTTGCCTTGCATGTTTCCTAGAAGGCAGTGTGAATATACAGAATATAGTAGATTCTTATGAATCATGGAAGGGTTGTTAATACTTCTGCATTTGTGAACTGCATCTACTCACTAAAATGGATTTGTATTCCTTGGTCAACATGCTTTATGCTTTTCTAGTCATTTGCTGACATAGGAAGAATGATGGAAAATTCAGTTTTCATATTTTGTACATTCCTTGCTGAGGGAAGACAGAATGGACTTGTTTCTACCTCACAATGTAAACAAATGACCTTTTAATATAGTCTGTTTAGAATGAGTTTTCTTCATTTGTGGGTTTGTGATTTCACTGTTTAAAGTGATTCCCAGTGTAGTGTTGCAATCTGGTGTTTGTGAGCATAAAGAAGACTATGATATGACATAAACAGCAGATGTGTGTTAGATAAACTGTGCTCAGGTAGGAGTTACGGTGCTTATTTAACACAAAAACACATTAGAACAACTCTAGATTTGGAATAATATTCATACATTTAGTAACAGCCAAAAAGTACCACAAAGTTGATTTAAGGTTGCAAATAACTTTTAGAGACCAGGTGAACTTACTGTTTAAGGATGGACACATTGTGGGGCACCTCAGAGAAATGTCTGAATGCACAAATAAGGATTGCAAGAATACTTGTGGTAGCATTTATTAAAATAGTAAATAACCAATTAGATGAACATAAATGTGTAACTATAATCAATGGACCCTCCATAATAATCAAAAGACAAATCGAATCCACCGAGGGAAGCACGGATGGCATCGGCAGCATAGTGTACCAAAGGGGAACTTCAGAAGTGGAGTGTTCACCTCACAGAATGACGGAGGGGCAGCTTTGAAAAGCAAGAGTGAAATGGAGAGATAAAAGGAGACATGGAGAATATAACCTAAAGGCTGTGTGCTCTCCAGTAGAGCTAGGGCTACAGACAAATGTAGGGCGAGTGTAAGCTGTGTCTAGGGGCTACAAGAAAAACATTTATTGACACATAAAGTAAGTAATATTTGTGACTTACCATTAAAGATAAAAATACCTACCAGGAAAATGTGAAGTATCTAGGAATATGTTCAATAAGAGACAAGCGAGACGTACATGAAAATAGACAAAAACAAAACATTAAAACCTGCAGATAAATGATAACTACAGCCTGTAACAAAAACACCAGCTTCTGGATAGAGACGCCAGATTCTCATTGGTTAGGCCCCTGCTGTTGCCTTGAGGCAGTATTGCCAACCAGGTAGGCACCACCAACCTAACATTGGTGAAGCCAGGAGCTTGTCCAGAGGTCGTGGGCAGCAGACATCTCAAGGACTGTCAATCACGGCTATGAAGTGGTCTCTCCTTTGCACATAGCACACTGTGTCTTATGCAGTCAGCCCTGTGACCTTGGTCTCTTTGGGATGTGAACAATTAGCTCTACAAGTTTGGATTTTCAATGCTGGAAATTTTTCAATAAATTTAAGAGTTGTGCTATTTTTCCCCTTTCTCCCCTCAAGAAACTAAAATAAAATTTGTAGTTAGAGATAATTTTTATGTTGCAATTCTTCCTTCATATAATTCCTAACTGTATGTGACAAAAACAGATTCTTAAGCAGTTCATGCACATAAATCTTATTTTTCTAATGAGAACATTCAAGATTTGATTTTGTTACTGTTTTTTTAAAACTGTCTCTCTCTTGTTCAAATGCTGTAGACTGAGTCCCAAAAGACCGTGACATTGCATACACTTCAGGACAGTGCACTGGGGGAGGACAGACGCTTTACCATCGAGCTGAGAGCAGCTGATGAGATAGAGATATCTCCAATGAAAGGTAAGAAAAACTCACATAGTTTTTGAAATTAAAAGTATCCAAAATAAGTAGTTACAAAGGTAGGCAATGCTGGATTTTATAATTTTTAAAATGTGCTTCAATGTAAATATACATTTTTATCTATATTATAGACAAAGTTTTAAAAATTAAAATTATAATACAATACTTACAATTTACACAGTCATGGATCAAAGATAATATACCACTAGGGTTTTTTGTTTGTTTTAAAAGAAAGCTGTTAATTATAGTGATGCTTATAAAATAAAATATGACAGCTACATGATTAAATAGTAGTAAGCTGTTAAATGTCACTATACATTGTAGCAGAAAAATTCTTCATTACACTAAAATAAAGAACAATTAATTTTTAATTTTAAAATTATGATTAAAAATTGTGTGTGTGTATGTTCATGTGGGTTTGTGCATGGGAGTGCAGGTGCGTGTGCAGGCCAGAAGAATTGAATCTCACTGGGTCTGCAGTTACTTTGAGTTATGAGCTGCCCTACATTTGATGCCTGTGAGCTGGATTTTACAGTGTTTGGTGTTGCTTGTTGTGGATGCTGGGACTGAGGCACTCTTAACTTCTAGATCATTTCTCCAGTCCCAAGAATTCTTAATTATACAGATAATTGCTGTGTTATGAAACTGGACTGCATAGCAATATGCTCAATATAATTCCATTTTGTTATGTTTTTATATTAGATGAATTTCAAATTATTAACCTTGAAATGCTGATAGTGATGCTTGATTGCCTATAATTTTAATTTATTTATAGCAACCATATAGTGCATAATTTTAAAAATTACCACACGAAGTGTGATTTTGATAGTCTATGTCTACACATTTTTATCTAAAATTAATCACTTGGCTATTTTCATATTTCAAAATTAGGTATCCTAATTCTTAGATCTTTATAGAAAAGACAGGTCTTTAATGATTTCATCATGCTATGAGTAATATAACAACAAAAAGGACAAGGAAGTTTTAAAATAGAAATTTGCTTATTGTCACACAGTCCTTTTATAACATTGAAACTCCATGCTAAACAAGGCTCTGGGACCACAGTGGATGCTGTGGCCTGGAACATTCTCAGAAGGGTATAGACCACCGGGATGGCTGGTTACTCTTCCTGTGTATTAGCCCATAGTATTGACCAGCCTGTGAAACAGTCACGGCAAGGCACCATATCCTGCATACGTTTTAATTTAGATCAGTGAAATCTCATTAAAATGCCAGGGCTGATGTTGCATAGGATGATTCTGCACAGAATAAGAATATATCCATGGGGCTGTACATGAATTTCTAAATGGTCTTATTAAATAAAAAACACAGAGCCAGATATAGGGATTAAGGCCTGAGAGGGATGAGAGGAATAGGAACAGCCTCAAGCTAACCTCACCTCACCAACTCTGCAGCTTCCAAATGCAAGCAACTTCCTGTCTACCCATGCCTATATGCCTTGCTGTTCTGCTATCTGATTTGCTCTCTCTGTCCAGCTACATCACTTCCTCTTCCTGCTTAGCTCTGTTTCTTCCTGTCTGTCTATACAGACCTCCAGACCTCCATGGTTAACTTGTATTGGAATTTAAGGCATGTACCACCACACCTGGCTCTGTTTCCAGTGTGGCTTTGAACTCACAGAGATCTAGACAGATCCCTGCCTGCCAAGTGATAGGATTAAAGACATGTGCTACTGTTGCCTGACTTCTCTGTTTACTTATAATGGCTGGTTTTTTCCTCTGATCTCCAGGCAAGCTTTATTTACTAAAGCACAAATAAAATATCACCACATGAGGCAAGGTAAACATTATCAACACAAACAAACTCTGACTGTATTTATGTCTCATTGTGGCATACTTGTAGATGACAAATCACTCTTGGTTTCATTAAGTCATTGCAAGGAATGCAAAGGTACAACAATCTTTTTATGGTTTTTGATTTTGTTTCCTATGGAATTCCAATGTGTGCTTCTGGAAACGATCTTCATCAAATTATAGCTAAGTTTTTGTATGTATTCTCAAATTATTAGATAGTTTAGTTTACTTTGTAATAATAATAAGTAATCAGCTTTGTGACTAGTAGTCAGGAAATTAAAAGTTTAAAAAAAAGAGTTCCTAAGGAATTCTTACTTTGGCCACAGAAGCCACTGACAAAGCCACGCAGCCAACAGCAAAGGATGAATCCTGCAGGAGTCAGTTCATGCCCATGGTAGAGGAGAGCTTGCTTACCATGCAGTGTGAGTAGGGTTTTTGCCAAGCTTCTCCTGGCTGCTTTTCCAAGTGTGATCATGGGAAAGTCTATAAAGGCTCTGGTGCCTCAGTAAGCTTTGCTACCCTCCTGGTGAAAGGCAGGTAACAGCGCCTACCTGCCATTATTGCCATTTGAGTTTTATTGGTTAGTGTGTGTGCACACATACATGTTTGCATCAAACTGTGCTATTTGATCTTAAACTCAGGTAGTGCATCAATAATCATTCGAGGAGATAAGGGTGCATCAGAAGTTGGGATTGCTTCATCATCTAGACACATCATTATTGGGGAGCCCTCAGCAACATATAATGGCACTGGCATCATCAGGTGAGGATTTTATGTTTTTTTCTTTGTTTTATTTAAATGGCCTAGAGGAAGGGTTCTCAATTTGTGGGTCGAGATCTCTTTGGGGGTTGCATATCAGATATCCTGCTTACCAGATATTTATATTACAATTCAAAGCAGTAATAAAATTACAGTTATAAAGTAGCAACAAAATAATTTTATGGTTGGGGGTCACCACAACATGAGGAACTGTATTAAAGGGTCACAGCATGAAGTAGGTTGAAAGCTACTGCCTAGAGTACCATTCTCAAGCATACATAATACTCATTGCCACATTACATACTAGTAAGCATTGTGTGGAGAACAAACTTCAGGCAGAAATTAAAAACTGTACCCAAGCTGTCTTGATGCTAGGTCACAAGTAGCCTTGCTCACTTAGGGGTGAGCCGCAGAGGCCACAACAAAGAAAGTTCATGGGGGTAAAATTAGACAGCCCCACTCTGTCACTGCGTACATGAGGACTTAGTTCCTCTATAAAGTTGAAAAGTGTGCAACTTTTATCCCAAACTTGCACAGATCTCTGTGAGTTTGAGGCCAGCCTGGTCTATATAGCTAATTTCCAGGCCAGATAGGGCTACATAGTGAGATCCTATCTCCAAAAAATCCCAAATGTAGAAAAGATATGATAAGTCAAAACAAAATTACATTTATTTCAGGAGTAAATGTATAGATTTATTAGTCAAAAGGCTTGCTTCATATATTATTGGGATGAAAATAAGATAAATTCACTTAACTGTATTAATTGCTACAGAGCAAACATTTGAAAAATGTAGCAAACCATGACTTAAGCAAAAATGCAAGACTTAACATTTTCAATATAGCACAGCACAGCTACAAGTTTTAAAACATTCTATCTTAGTTCAGGAAGAGTACCAAGATGCACAGTTTCTTCCTGTCAGCCCCTTTTCTAAGGGTATGAATTAGTTCAATAATGCCAAAATATAACACATGTTGTATAAGGATATTAAAGATGAAAATGTTCAATTATAAGTGGGGAAACTTTACGAATGGAAACTCTAGAAAATTCAGCCCATGACATCATTAACCTGTTCATTCATTAAGATTATTAGGCAGCAGGTCTATGTGTAAGATTCTGCTGCATTTCCAGATAATACAGCTAATAGAAAACCATTTCAAGTAAAAGTATTAAGAGCATGTGCTTCTCCAGCCAGAGCCTGGCACGTAACTAAGCCAGCGTGATTGTGGGCAGGTTTGTCTCCCCACATTTCCCACCGAGGAATGAAGCAGCAGCCACCAGTGGCGTAGCTGGGTTGGCCTGGGGATTTTATCTTGGCAACTGTCTGAATTCCGTCTTTGGCATGGACTTCTTCCTTTTCCACGAGTGTGCACATGTTCTGATCTTCAGAGGACTCATTAGTGGATGTTAAATCAAATCCATAAATGCTTATTTCTATCCCTTTAAACCTTCAGGTTTAGTGTTCACTTTTGTCACTGTTTTTGTTGAGGTAGTGAGATGCTAGCTTAGGAATTCTGATGTTACTATCTTGCAGTTCTAAGACTTTTGCCTGCTTTACCATTGATTAGTAAAGTTATTTAAAGGCATAAGATTCTTGAGATAGTCAAAATTGGTTTAAAGGCACAGAAACTGTTTAGGACATATTATTAATTAAAAATGAACTAAATATATATCCATGTACTGTTGTAGCCTTGTTCGTGGCCCAGGGGTCGCAGGGGAGATCACGGTGTACTGGAGGATATTTCCTCCTTCCGTGAGGGAGTTTGTTGAAACATCAGGACAGCTGACAATTCAGGACGGACAGTCTGAAGCTTCTGTAGTAATTCAGGTACCAATGTGATTGCCTTCTGTTAGCATGTGTGTGTGTGTGTAATTGGAAGGAGGTGTAGATGAATTTCTAAACAGTCTTATTAAATAAGAAACACAGAACCAAATACAGAGTTAAAGCCTAAGAGATCAGAGAAATAGCAAAGAGCCACGACTACCTTATCTTACCACCTCGCCGCCATCGCTTCCCCAGAGAGAGAATTTTTCCCTGTCTAACTTGTGTTTTTACTGCCTTCATGTTCTGCCTTCTCATTGGCTCTAAGCCCAGTCACAAGACTTCCTCGTCACTGCCTGTCTGTACAGACCTCCAGGTCTCTATGGTTGGTACTGGGATTAAAGGCTCCTGTCACCACGCTTGGCTATGTCCTTGAACACACAGAGACTCTGCCTGCCATGTGATCGGATTAAGGACATGTGCTACCACTGCCTGACTCCTATTTATGGCCATGTGCCCTGTGATCTCCAGGCAAACTTTATTTAATAACATACAAATAAAATCACATTTCAGCACAATTAAAATATCACCACATGGAGGCTACAGAATCCATGGCTGTTTCTATGGACAGGACACTTCTTTACATTTTACACATTCTTCTGTGAATGGCTTTTTTTTTTTTTTAACTTTTCCAGGCTTTGGATGATGACATCCCTGAGGAGAAGTGTTCCTATGAGTTTCAGCTCACTGGAATCAGTGAGGGTGGAGTGCTGAACGAAGCCAGTATCACCGCCGGCATTACCATGGTGGCCAGTGATGGCCCCTATGGGCGGTTCTCATTTTCACACGAGCAGCTTCGAGTCTCAGAAGCAGCACAGAGGGTATGGCGTGGGCTACTTCAGCTCTTCCTGTTTCTTTTGTTTCTAGTGTGCTGAGCAGTCTCTAAAAGGCATTTCCTTTTCGTTCCTTTTCTAACACGTTTCCCCCTGGTGGGTTAGTTTCTTCCTAGTATCACTATTATAACATGTAATTTCTATGATTGTGTAGAGTTAAGTTTAATTCCAACATAATCCCAGTAAATAGACTCTTTAGTTAGCGATGATTTGTTCAGTGGATTGAACATTCACATTAAACAGGTAAGCAATTTTCTCCTAGGTTAATGTCACAGTTGTCCGCTCAGGTGGCTCTTTTGGACGTGTGCGAGTCTGGTGTGAGACGGATAGCAGGACGGCGGAGGCAGGCCGGGACTTTGTTCCCAGATCAGGGGAGCTCCTCTTTGAAGCCAGAGAGAGGGCGAAAAGTCTGCATGTTGAAATCCTTGACGACAACCTTCCTGAAGGCCCCGAGGAATTTGCTCTTGCCATTACAAAAGTGGACCTCCAGGGAAGGTAAAGGCCAGGAAATGAGGGTGTGTGAGGAGAAAGAAAGAGGGGAGACGTTGGGTCAGGACTGAACAAAGAGATTAAGACAGACTACAACTTTCATAATTTTCTGAACTTTATTCCCCTGCTTCCGTGCTGAGAGAGCATGGTCCTGTTATGTGCATCCATCCCGCAAAGCCAGGGAATTGATGATGGTATGGCATCTCTCGATTCCTATGGAGTTAGCCTGACTGTTTTCTAGGGAGTGGTCATCTGGTAGGGGGGCAAGAATTGCTTACCCCCTTTCTGGACCCCTGAACGAGTGCGAGTGGGAGGCAGCTCTCCTTGGTATACTAGTCTGTACTGTCTTCTCGGTGGGTAAATGAGATAGATGCTTGAGACAGCAGTTTAGACTGGAACAAAATTGAATGGTGGTTGACAAAGCTGGTGCAGCATGTTTTCAGTGAAGAGTCAAAATCCATCATATTGAGGCTTGTTCCTTCCCTGGAGCGGCTTGACCGACAGAATAGAGGCTTTACTAGCACAGTGAACTGCTCTTGGTTGAATCCCTGAGTCTACACAGGGTGCATGAGGGGACCCTTTCCTAGAATAATGCATGAGTTCAGAGAAGACTGCAAGTTTTCTTATATATTAAAATACGTGTTCATTAGTTACAGATTGTCTTAAGAGTTTCTATTGCTGCAGTGAAACACCATGACCAAAAAGCAAGTTGGGGAGAAAAGGATTTATTTGATTATATTCCATATTGCTGTTTATCATTGAAGGAAGTCAGGAACCCCCACAGGTCAGGAACCTGGAGGCAGGAGCTGATGCAGAGACCATGGAGAAGTGCTGCTTACTGGCTTGCTTCACATGGCTTGCTCAGCCTGCTTTCTTCTAGAACCCAGGACCACTAGCCCAGGGATGGCACCACCTGCCATGGACTGCATCCTCCCTCAGCAATCACTAATTGAGAAAATGCCTGGCAGTTGGATCTCATGGAGGCATTTCCTCAACTGAGGCTCCTTCCTCTCTGATGACTCCAACTTGTGTCAAGTTGACACAGAACCAGCCAGTACACATATAAATACCATGCTTCAAATTTTTCCCAACTCAGTATTTCACTCAGAAACTTGGGTAGAGTATGCATTATCTTACCCTAGAGAGGTGAAACTGTATTTTGAGTTCACATAAACATCAAGAAATGATTCAGTATCTGGCCGTGGCAATTAAGTTCCTCCCCTTGCTCAGTCTTGCTTAGGTGAATGCAATTTGGGAGAAGTAGCTCCCCACCTCTGCCAGCATGTCTGTGCCTTTGATTAACCAGGACTTGTAGATTTTGCCTTCTTGTCCCCTCTTTCAGTTACAAATTTCCACGTGAATTCTGGGAAACAGTGTTTGCTTGCAGATAATTACTAGGCTTCCTTTGATATGAAAAAGAAGCAATAGAATTAAATGTGTTTCCTGTTTTGCCTCTTGCCTAGAGACCACTGCTTTGGTAGGTCTTCTGGTAACCTGCCAGTCCACAGGGACCTCAGGATGCTGATTAGGAGAATTACTCCTCTCATTTAATGTCATAAACTTTGGTTCTCCAAGTTTGCTCCACACACCATCTTATTTACAGCTTTTAATCCTTCTAGGTATGAATATCACGTAAGAATTTTGGAACTGAAGGAAGGATTGGAATTGTTTAGTATCTTTTAAAAAACTCTCTTACTTTAGGAATTGAAATGCTATAGAGGCCTGGAAGTCAAAGCTCGTTGAAGGCAGTGACATCAGTCTGAAAAAGTCTTTTGCAGAAATCTGTTGTTATCCAAGTAAGCGGAGGACTGGATTGAAGGATATTGATTATAATTAAATTATACTTCCTTGTAGTCTTATTATTTTTATTTTGTCCAAACTTGTGATTTTATATTAGACTTTGTTTCATGTAAGCACCAATACTTGGAAGCAACATAAAAACCCTGCTTCACACAAGATAGCCTTAGTATCAGGGATATTTAAAGCCATTACAGTGCTGGGGTAGAGCATTTGCCAGCATGCGTGAGGCTGTAGGTTCACTGTGCAGTACTACAATATACATGAAGCAGTATAATACTTACTAGAACTAAGGCATAGGGGCTAGAAAGACCACGTGTTCTTGCTACACATGTGTATGTTTGTTATTTTATTATGTTTTAATTTCTGTTTCCTATGACTTTGCAAGAGGGTATGATTTTACCATCCAAGAGAATGGACTTCAGATAGATCAACCTCCTGAAATTGGAAACATCTCCATTGTTCAAATCATAATAATGAAAAATGATAATGCAGAGGGCATCATTGAATTTGATCCAAAGTACACTGCTATCTCAGGTAAGCTTAGTTGGATGTCCTAATGGTCACAACATTTTCTGAATTACACAGGAATCTGAATTCTCATATGCATCTTTGCCTAATCACAAAAATATCCCTACATTAAGAAAGTTATTTTCAGTTACTTTTAGGTAGTCTTGAGTCTCTTGGTATTTCGCAAAGCCAAATGGTTACTTGATCTAGAAAAAACTGATGTTTAAACTTTAAGGATGATTAAAATAGGTCTGCTTACAGCATTGTTAAGGGGCTTGGAAGATGGATAAGTGTCTTAGATTTCTATTGCCAAGATAAAACACCATGGCCAGAACAGCTTGAGGAGGAAAGGGTTTAGTTCATCTTCTAGCTTACAGGCCACCATCCAGGAGTCAGGGCAGGAACTCAAGGCAGGAACCTGGAGGGAGGAGCTGACCAGAGCCATGGGGAACTCTGCTTGATGGCTTGCTCCTCCTGGCTTACTCAGTTTGCGTTCTTATACTACCTCGGACCACCTGCCCAGGGGTGACAACCCTCACGATGCTTTGGACCCTAACACATATATCATTAATCAAGATAGCACCCCACAGAGTTGCCTACAGGCCAGTCTTATGGAGAGATCTTTTCAGTTAACATCTCTCTTCCCAGGAATGTCTGGGTTGTGTCAAGTTGACAAGAACCAAAGGACACACACTGCTCTTGCAAAGGACGGGATTTTGGTTTACCCGTATCCACATCTGGCTGCTCAGAGCTGCCAGTAGTTCCAGCTCCACGGGATCTAATGCCCTCTTCTGGCTTCTGGGGAACTTGCACATTCAAAGACACATGAATGAAAATTAAGTAAATCTAAAATGTTTTTTAAAGAAAACTTTTAGAATTTATGTAAATTTAATTTTATGTGGTCATAGCTTAGTGTCTGCTTTCTTTCTAGTGAATAGTCACCATTGAAATGAACATCTTCCTGCACTGTAGCTGCAGTTAGTATCTGGGTCTTGAGCTTGTCTTCGGTTCCTATCGGGCTTGCCTAGTGTCACAGTTCCTCATGCCTGTGCAATCAGAACACAGAATCCTTGGTTACATCCTTTCTAGGCAGAAAGAGAGGACTAACTTTCTAGGATATTGTTTGATTCAAAGGTAGAATATAAATATAATTTAAAGTAAGCTGGCTCATGCCTTTAATCCCAGCACTCAGGAGGCAGGGGCGGGCAGATTTCTGTGAGTTCAAGGCCAGCCTGAACTACAGAGCGAGTTCCAGGACAGCCAGGGCTACACAAAGAAATTCTGTCTCAAGAAACAATGTATATTAAATTATATCTATATAATTTAAAAATAAACAAATTACCTTGTTTATGCAAATAATTTATTGGCTTCATTGCCTCTACCCAGATTCTTTGTTTAGCTGTCTTGAAAGTTCAACAGAATTGCCTTCTGCATCCTTTCTGAGGATGTTGGATAAGCCATAGCTTATCACATCAATTGTTTTGTTGAGTTTCAGCCCATGACTGGTAAAGTGATGCTGAATGTTTGCATCAAGAAAAAATATGATATTTTTCTTTTTTTTTTTTTTTTTTTTTTTTTTTGGTTTTTCGAGACAGGGTTTCTCTGTGTAGCTTTGCGCCTTTCCTGGGACTCACTTGGTAGCCCAGGCTGGCCTCGAACTCACAGAGATCCGCCTGGCTCTGTCTCCCGAGTGCTGGGATTAAAGGCGTGCGCCACCACCGCCCGGCGATATTTTTCTATTTACTCATTTCTCATTAATTCATTGTTTTGGGGAGAAGTTTTAGTAATGAATACTTTTTAGTTTAAGATTTGAATTTGAATTTTTAAATTGAAATCAAACATTAATATTAATATTTTCTGATTTTCTAGGATTAAAAAGTAATAGTTTATATGTGTAGGTTTAAAAATATTCATACAAGGGCTATTGAGATAGCCTAGTGGGTAAATGAATTTGCTGTCAAGTGTGACAAGCTGGAATCAATCCTGGAAACCCAGCTAGTGGAGGAAGGGATCTGACCTCTAAGCACCACACGTGTGCTGTGTATGCATACATATACACACTAGTACACACACACACACAAACACACAATATAAATGTGAAAAATAACCCATGGTATAAATATCAGAAGGCTCCCTTATGTGCACTATTTGTATTTCAGCTAAATATGTAGAAGTATCCAGTATCCTTTTATACACAACCTGTGCTTATCTACCACTGTCTTAAGCAAGCATCTCTTATTTGTACATAGCATGAAGAGGAAGAATGCCCATACTAATGACTGGATAGATTGCTTACATTTTAAAAAATTAATCACTCTAAATTTCAACATCTGGTAAACTATATTCTTCATTAAAAGATATGAGTGACAAAACTTTCACTAATTTTTAAAACTTTCACTAATTTAACTTATGAATTGTGCAAACCAGGAGTGAGTACTGGTTTGAATTGCCTAGTCCAGTCTAGATGTATCATGTAAAAGTTGATTGCTTTTTCTAATAACCCAGCTAATTCTACATTCCTGTTACAGTGGAGGAAGATGCCCTCGTGATCACAATCCCAGTGTTGAGGCTTCGCGGGACTTATGGACATGTGTCAGCTGATTTCAGGTCCCAGGGCGACTCTGCTGTTCCAGGAGGCTATGTCCTGCACGGTAGCTCAGTCACCTTTCAGCATGGGCAGAACCTGAGCTTTATAAATGTCTCCATCGCCGATGATAATGAAAGGTTGGTCATACAGGACACAGAGTGGGCTTACATGAACCATCACCGGGGTCTAACTTTTTTTACTCATGTTTGCACTGATGATGAACGTTCCTGCTGAGAAACAACGCTTGAGAGAGATCAAGGGTACCGGGAAAGAGGATGGCACCGTGGTTGTATACCTCATTTTTTCCCTCAGATTAAAAGAAAATTCTGTTCCTACGTGGTCTGGTACAGATGTGGCAGCATCTTTGTGTCCACACTCTGAAGCCTTCCACAGTTAAGAAGTATAGTGAGTGAGATGTGAGAGCCTCATGTGGAGTCTGCGTTTGTGCCGAACACCCTCTTCCTGCTGTGTGCCTGCTGTGCCTTGAATATGTATGGCCAATTTGGAAAATGACTAGCTATTTGGATTTTACAAGCATTTTAATATGTTTAGACTCACAGGCTGCTCCTTCTTGCCATGCAGGGAATTTGAGGAGCAGTTTGAAATTCTGCTTACTGGAGTGACTGGTGGAGCAGTCCTTGGGCACCACCTAGTGAGCAAAATCACAATTACCAGAAGGGACTCTCCATTTGGCATCATCAGATTTCTCA
Organism: Peromyscus eremicus; assembly: GCF_949786415.1. Classification (NCBI taxonomy): domain Eukaryota; kingdom Metazoa; phylum Chordata; class Mammalia; order Rodentia; family Cricetidae; genus Peromyscus; species Peromyscus eremicus. Next base: position 69,755,787 of record NC_081427.1, read on the forward strand.
ACCAAAGCAAAATTTCTATTCCTAACCCCAACTCCACAATGGTTTTACACTTGGTGCTGGAGCGGACTGGAAGACTCTTGGGAGAGATTCAGGTAGAGACATTCTTCCTATGATGTTAAAAGTAATTCTGATGTGTTATATATGATGTTGGATTTTCTATTCCCCAGATGTGCTCAACTGTCTGTCTGTCTGTCTGTCTGTCTGTCTATCTATCTATCTATGTATCTATCTATCTATCTGTCTGTCTGTCTGTCTATCTGTCTATCTGTCTATCTGTCTATCCATCTATAGTATTTACTACTTGCATTGTAGGTGTTAAGTGGCTTCTAAGATTGATGAAGTCTATAGAAGTGTATAAGCCATACCTCTGTTTTCAGGAACTCTTAGCAGCAAATTAGGCAGTGAATGAACGACTCTGATAAACATTAGTCAGTTCAGTAGGTGAGAACATGTTTGGAAATGACATGATCTCTGTTTTCACAATGCTCACTTGGATAAACTTGAATAGTAGCAAACAATTTTTTTTTAACAAAAGCATGATTGTGGTGAATTCTACTTATAATGATGGGATACATGGACTAAGTGACCTGGATTAGCTAACGTGCAATGGCTTGGGAAACAGGAATAATGGATCCTGCAGAGGAATAAGCCCGACCTGTTGGTAGGAGAAGTCCACATGGTTGGGGGGCTTAATGAAAGGATCAGACAGTGCACAGGTCATTGATCACATAGGACCTAGGACTGATCCAGGGCCAGTTCAAGACATTATCACAAGTGGGAAGAGCATACCATTAAGGGAGACTTAGCCAGAGAATACATGACCTTGTTTTCACTGGCATGGCTCACTTTTAGCTGCCACATGAAAGATGGATTGTCAAGAAGTCAGTCATGAGTGATAGAGATCGAGAGGACAAGATATGGACAGTTTGTTGGGTTAAAGGTGGAGACTGAAGAAGAGAGAAATCGTGGATGACTCCTAGAAGCAGCTGGACTGTGGTACCAGCCTTATGAAATTTCATTGCTGGAGTAAATATTTAAGAATTCTGCTTTTGCACATGTTAATTTTAGATCCTGTTGGATAAGTCCCTGGAGGGTTGCAAAGGCTGAGTCTGCTTGTTGTTAGGTGACCAGGGATGACAAGGCACGGCAGGTGTTTGTGTGGGGAGCCGCTGCCCCCATGAGCCTGTGATATAGCTAGCTTGTGAGGAATATAGAGCTGAGCTATGGGCTCCTGCCTTACAGGGCTCAGAGGAAGGAAGGCTGGAAATAAAGAGGGAAGAAACCTGGGAAGGTGAGAGTCCTGTAAGCTTCGTGTGAGGCAAGAAAGAAGAGGCATGGTGTCTCCAGAGGGAGAGGGCAGTCCAGTGCTGCTGAAGTAGAAAGTGATAAGTGAAAAGAACCATGTGGTCTTTTCCCTCTAGAGGATATAAAAACTATACAAATTAGAATTATAGAAACCTAAAGCTATGTTTGCTATAATCCAAATGTTACTTTCTGATCAAACGTATGAACACTTGTACTCATTTTTACAATGGGAATTTAAGTATATTCAGAAAAATCTGCACAAGGCAGAATTTTCAGTTTTGGTGTCTTTTTCTAGCATGTTCTGATTGGCAGGATCCAAGCACATGCTGGAAAGTGTTGGACTCATAACTTTACCCGTGTTTGTGTGTTTGTAACATTAATACTTAAAATACACATTTGTTTATCTGTGATTATTACAAATTACTAGGTACGCATTTCATCTATTTTTGAAAATACTATTTTCAGCACAGATAAACCAGGAATTAGCCCAATGTATCCTAGAATAGTTTCATATCTGTGTACTCTTTGTAATAGCACATGTACTGCAAAAGTCCCTTGCTTAAAATTGATCATCTTTACTGAAACTCAATACACCTTGCAGGTGAACTGGGAGATCGTAGGGCCCAATTCTCAGGAAGTCTTACCACCACAGAATGGAGACATTGAGGACCCTGTGAGTGGGACAGTCTCTTTCGGAGAGGGAGAAGGCGGGGTGAGAACCATCTTTCTTACCATTTGTCCTCACGAGGAAACTGAAGCTGAAGAGACTTTTGTTGTTCAGCTGAAGCCTTCAAAAGACGCTAAGTTAGACCCCAGAGCAAAAGCTGTTGCAATAACAGTAAGTCTGAATGCCTTCACTGAAAAAGTTTGGAATTTAATGGATTTATCAGGAAGTTATTTCCATTGCTTGAGACATGCTAATGTGAAACTGAAATACTAAAACCTTTAGAAGGCGCTGGGGATGTAGTTCAGTTTATGTACTGCTTGCCTAGCATGCATGAAACCCAGGGTTTGAGCCTAGCATTCCAAATACCACATGTGGTGATGTGTGCCTATAATATAACCCCAGCACTGAGGAGGTGGAGGCAAGGTTAGCCTCTGCTACGCAGTGAGTTTGAGGCCAGCCTGGTGTACAGAAAACTCTGTCTCAAAACAAACAATAACATGAAGTTTTAGTAATTCTCATAAGTCAAACATTCTTATTTTTATATTAGTTAATTACATAGCAGCTTCACTATTGATAATTTTATTGAAATTTTAATAGAATGTTAAAGTACTTATAACTAACATTTTATAGAAAATTTTAGAGAAAATAATTTTAGAGAAACTTTGGCATGTGGAGAATATTTGACATTTCTAGAGATGAGATATTTATTATGTTGTGGTAAACAGAGTGTCTTGTCATCAAACTTTTTAAAAATTATTAACTCCATGTGAGTCAGACTAAAGGTTCTTTTCATGTGGCACAGTGATTGGATCTGACCTGACTTCCGTGTCTTTCATATGAACTACACAGTCAGCAGAGGGGAGGCTCTGGGGAAATAATGTCTTCTGAAAACAGTACAGAGAAATGATAGATTTCATTTTTGAAAACTCTGTTTGGGGTCTGGATATGTTAGTGGTTTTCTGAGAAAGAGGAACAAAGGAAAACACACACACACACATATACACATGAATTCAAGCACACACAATACACATATACACACATGCACACACACATGCATGCATACACACATGCACACACATGCACACACACGCATGCACACACACGTATGCACACATATGTAAGCACACATATGCACACAGGCAAATATGCATATGTATCATGTATGGGGGAAGGGAAGAAAGAGGGGTTTACAGGGAAAGAGAGGAGAGGGGAAGGAGGAAAGGAGGAGACGAGGGAAGGATGCATGAATTTGATGAGTAGGCAGGAAACATGAAAGAGTTGCAATGTTCTTGGTATTCCATGTGGCAGGGCCAGGGAAGTCAAGCTTGGCTCCTGAGTTCCAATCTTTCCTCTTTACTGTTCCATCTTCCTGCTGATTGACTGAGATCTACCCACATTATTGGGGGTAACATGTTTCATTTAGAACAACTGACTCAAAAGCTAATTGTATCTACAAGTACTTTCACAGCGATATCTAGAACGGAGTTTCACCAGACAGTTTAACACCATATCCTTGCCTGTGTGGTGTACAGCATTAAACAGCGTGGGGGTTGGGGAGTATTGCTCAGTAGTGAAACATGCACTGAGCTTGATCCTCAGCTTCAGAAGGAACAGCTACTCCCACAGGGCCTTTGTCTCTGTCTGCTCTGTATCATAGGAAGCATGCAACCGATGCCACATGGCTAGATGGATGAGGTCTATGGTAAATAAAATGCCAGTATGAAACAGTTACCCCTTTGCTTTCTTTTTCTTTTTTTTCTTTTTCTTTTTTTTCTTTTCTTTTTTTTCTTTTTTTTTTTTTGAGACAGGGTTTCTCTGTGTAGCTTTGCGCCTTTCCTGGAACTCGCTTTGGAGACCAGGCTGGCCTCGAACTCACAGAGATCCGCCTGGCTCTGCCTCCCGAGTGCTGGGATTAAAGGCGTGCGCCACCACCGCCCGGCCCCTTTGCTTTCTTTGAGTCACCGTCTTTAATTGCTTCTATCTTTGGAGAATAAGAAACGATTTGATCTAGACCATAGTCAAGCATAGTAAGGAAGATTTTTTTTTTTTTATATCAAGTGGATTGGTAGGGTTATATTCAAGTACTGCTTCTGTGTAGAATTCCTTCTGGTTATGCTAAGGTTAACCTGTTAGATTGTTAACCTGTTAGATTTTGACATCATTTTTCTATATTCTAGTCACGTCCTGTTAATGTTTGTTAGGTACAAAAGTTGGGTGATCCGAACGGAGTCGTTCAGTTTGCTCCAGAGTCTTTATCTAAGAAGACATATTCAGAGCCACCCCCATCAGATGGACCCACACTCATTTCCTTCCACATCACAAGAGCCAGAGGCAGCTCTGGAGAGATCACGGTATTGGCTGTTCTTTGATTTTCCCGAATGAGTATCAGTTTGCCTCACATATGTGATTAGGGGACAGAGAAATCTTAGGTTCTAGTTAATTAAAGATTATGCTGACTTGAAATTACTAGGGTTTTCAGAGGAGCTAAGAGGCTTAGTGCCTTTGCATTCGGCAGTGAGAACCGGCCCCGATGTGCTCTCTAAATTAAATTTGGTATCGCGAGCGGAGCCAACCATCTTCATTATTATGAAGGGCTGAGGGGTTTCGTGTTTTCTCGACTCCCCTTCTGAAGCCCCTCAGTGATTTTTGTAAATTGCTTATTATCTTTGTCAAGGGCTTATTTCTCACAGAACATTTCTATGGAAGCAAATGTTTTCTGAAGAACTTTGTCCTGTGTTTGTTGGTGAATCTTGCTTTGGTGCTCTTGGGAGTGCTGATGGTATGGCTAACAGATAAGGTGGTCTGTTTGCTCAGACTGTCATATGTTTTACACTTTGTGAAATTTCCCTAAACACCTCATCTCTCCTCTGAACTGAAGATTAACTAGGTTTGTTAGTTTTTTATTTGAAAGTTTGTGATCTAGTGACAGCGCATGTGAAGTAATGATTAATTATTATTTTAAATATTATTTTAATAAGAAAACACAAAAATAAATAATGAGTTATAAACTTACTTTGAAAACTTTTAGAAACTTTACTGTTAAACTTGCATTCAAGTATAAAACATGCCAAAATTAACCTGACCCAAAGTCTGTTTGACTCAATGAACAGTTAAAATAGGCGTTTAAAAATGGAAGCTTTGGAGCATCACACTAAATATTATACTTTCAGTTTCAACTATATTTTGTGCACTTACCTGTCACCAAAATAAACAACAACAAAAATCTGTGACAGAATTAGAACTGGAGGAATAATTCGCTCTTTATCTTCTTTTATAATTAGTGACTATGACCATATTCAGTCCTTCCTCATCCCCCAATAATTAGCATTTCTTGTTTTTTCTTTCATGTTATACTGTAGCCCCCATGTACTTTTGTTTGCATATATGCATATATTATTGGCTAGATTCCACATATGAAAGAAACCTTGTGGTTTTTTTCCCTTCCTGAGCTTGTGTGGTTTCTCTTGATATTGTACATTCTAAGTTCACCAATTTTCCTGCAAAATTTTAACTTCATTTTCTTTACACACACACACACACACACACACACACACACACACACACACACACACACCAGAATTTCATTATCCAGTCATCTGTTAATAGACAACTAGGTTGATTGCAATTCTTTGCTATAGTGAACGAGGCAGCAACTTTTAGAAACTTTACTGTTAAACTTGCATGCAAATAAAAACATCCACAAATAAAAATGTGGATGTGCAAGAATCTCTACAGTATGGTCTGCAGGTCTCCAGATGTGTGTCCAGAAGTGATTTAGGATATATCATATACTTATTGTTGGCCTTGAAATATTGTGTATGGTCCACACACTGATGTATGTGTGGAACTGGCTGGCACGTTAGAGTTTGCCTGCTTCTTTTCAAATCATACTCTTATTTTAAAAGCAGGTCAATAATAAGATTAAAACACACCTTGTCCTTCATATTCTATATGAAAGGAGTTAATATACTTTCTAAACTAGTATACACTTCCAAGTTTGTCTAAATGTAACAACATATAATTTCCATTTCCATTTTGCATGACGCAGAGGAAGCATAGTTGGGAGGTTTCTTGTTCCACATGCCGAGTTATGGACTGCTGACTTTCTTCTTTTCATCCCAGGTGCACTGGGAGCTCAGCAGTGAGTTCGATATCACCGGAGACTTTCTTTTCACCAGTGGACTTTTCCTCATTGCTGATGGAGAGAGCGAAGCAAGCTTCGATGTCCATTTGCTGCCAGATGATATACCTGAGATACAGGAAGAATATGCTGTCCGGCTTGTTTCTGTAGAGGGAGGTGCGGAACTGGACCTGGAAAAATGCACCGCCTGGTTCTCTGTGTCTGCAAATGACGACCCACATGGTGTATTTGCCCTGTATTCAGATCATCAGTCGGTACTGATTGGGCAGAACCTCATTAGGTCCATCCAAATTAACGTCACCCGCCTTGCTGGAATGTTCGGTGATGTGGCTGTTAGATTTCGAATACTGTCTGATAATAAAGAAGACCCCATTGCTTCTGAAAATGAAGAGAGACAGCTGGTGATCAAATATGGCACCAGATATAAAGTAGACTTGGTGCCTTTGAAGAATCAGGTTTGTAGCACTTCTTCAAATTCTGGAAAGTTCTAGCAGAACTCCCTTGGGAGAGCCCTTGTGTACCTCCTGATCCATTGGCAGGCTTGTTTCAATATTTAAAGGTAATAAATTGCCTTAGGGCATTGAGTGTATTGTCTCAGTGGAAGAATGGTGAAGCCGTTGGGAGAACCCAAGTAGTTCAGAGACAGCCTGAGCACCAGAGTGATGCTTTCATTTAATCATGCTGGTCTGCCCGTGTTAGCTAAAGGACTAGAATAGAGAGGCGAGACTTTGTTAAAGGTTCTTCAGGAAATGGCTGGAAGTGGCCAGAAGGTGAGTGGACATGCCCAGTTTTGAGGAGGTTGGAGAAGAATTGAAGAATTGTAGATAACATGACATGTCTTCCATTGTAGATCTATGCCATGAGTCAACCCAGCACTGTGGGAAATGGGAAAGCTTTAATGAGCATGAAGCTACATTTTAACTAATGCAATTCAGTCTTTTATATTCCTGAAAACAACAGCTTTCAGAGTTCCTTACGATGATGCCGAAAGATGATAGAAAGAAGCCCATGAGACACTAGTGGGGAAGTACAGTAATTTTCCATGCATGTCATCCAAGTTGCATATGAATTTATGATCCATGACAGTTACACCCCTTTACATGATAAACAGCATGCCTATTAAAAGAATTTGTACTTACCGCATGTCTTAGTAAGGGGTTCTATTACTGTGAAGAGACACCATGACCACAGCAACTCTTATAAAGGAAAACATTTAATCGAGGCTAGCTTACAATTCCAGAGGGTTAGTCCATTGTCATGGCAGGAAGCATGGTGGCGTCAAGTCAGACATGCTGTTGGAGAAGGAGCTGAGAGTTCTACATCCAGATCAGCTGGCATCAGGAAGGGAAAGGGAGACACTCTAGGCCTGGTTCTAGCATCTGAGAACTCAAAGCCCACACTCCAGTGACGTAATTCCTCCAACAAGGCCTCGCCTCCCCCAACAAAGCCATGCCTCCTGATAGCGCCCCTTCCTGCGGGCGCATGGAGACCATTTCTTTCAAACCACCACACCATGCATCCTTTTAATCTTTTCCACGTTTAGCTCTTTATTTTTGCTGGTGTTTTAATGAATGGGGAAAACTGAGACTTTTGGTTAGGCATTGGCTTCACAGTTGTTCCTGCGTTTTTGAAGATCTGTGGGAAACTGACTCACGTATGGCTCTGATTTGTCAATTTTTAAATTCTATATCCTGTGCCTAAAAAGAAAAATATCAGGACTAGAAGACAAAAGAACGTGGGAAAATGAGACTCAGGTTAACTTAGCAGGTGAGGGGTTATTTACAGAGGTAGAAATGACTCAGAGACAGCTGCATGGCCAAAGCTGGGAACCTGGAGCGCACTGCTCAGCCTGCAGGCGCTCGAACGGTTTCCGAGGGTCCTTTCTAAGTGGCTCAGTTAACCGAAACCTCTTCCAGGAAGCTCAGCTGATTCTGCTTCTTCCAGGCAGCTGTTGTACTAGTCTGTTTTCTCTGCAGCTTGGCTGGTGTACTTCTGGGAAGACAGCGCCCAAAGAAGCTGGTCAGTGTGAGGGACTTCCTAGGGCTATTTTTTCTTTGTAATTTAATTTAATATTACATATCAGCCACGAATTCCCTTGTTCTCCCCCCTCCCGCACCCCCCCTCCCCTTCCCCCCAGCCCACCCCCCACTCCCACCTCCTCCAGGGCAAAGACTCCTGTGGGGATTGAGTTCAACCTGGTAGACTCAGTCCAGGTAGGTCCAGTCCCCTCCTCTCAGGTTGAGCCAAGTGACCCTGCATAAGCCCCAGGTTCCAAACAGCCAACTCATGCAATGAGCACAGAACCCGGTCCCACTGCCTGGATGCCTCCCAAACAGATCAAGCTACTCAACTGTCTCACTTATCCAGAGGGCCTGATCCAGTTGGGGGCTCCTCAGCTATTGGTTCACAGTTCATGTGTTTCCATTCGTTTGGCTAGTTGTCCCTGTGCTTTTTCCAATCTTGGTCTCAACAATTCTCACTCATACAAACCCTCCTCTTTCTCACCAATTGGACTCCTAGAGCTCCACCTGGGGCCTGGCCATGGATCTCTGCATCCAGTTCCCTCAGTCGTTGGATGGGGTTTCTAGCACAACAATTAGAGTGTTTGGCCATCCTATCACCAGAGTAGGTCAGTTCGGGCTGTCTCTCGACCATTACCAGTAGTCTATTGTGGAGGTATATTTGTGGACTTTTGTGGGCCTCTCTAGCACTTTGCTTCTTCCTATTCTCATGTGGTCTTATTGTTTACCTTCCTTCTTAAGGAGCTTCCCTGCAGGAGGGAATGTTTCAATCTCAGAGGAAACCCTTAAACAACACATCTCTCCAGATCACCCTGAACCAAGGGCTCAGGGATCATTGAGGAAGATGTTTGGACTGATTGTGAGAGCCAGAGGTAGTGGAGGACTGCTGTGAAACTGTTTTCTTGATATGACAGAGCCATTGCACACACAAACTCACAGCAATGTGATTATATACACCACAAATCTTACACATGATCTAGCCAGTCAAAATCCAGTGCAGATGGGGAAAGGCGTCTAAAGCCCCACAACTAGCTGAGGAGCTGTTGACAATTGCTGGTTACTGGAAGAGGAAGGGTCAGTTTTCTTCACAGTTATGCGCACTGATAGGCTGTCCATACTTCTGTGGAGGACACTACACCATGCATAGACTGGCAGCACTCAGGGGTTGATCTTCCAAGGAAGTGTTTAGAGCAAAGGTTTACATGCATGTGAACCTAAAACAGGACTTTTCCCAGTGGTCATCTTCTTCCATATCACCTGCACTGCACATAATTCATTTTTCCTTAAAATTTGGGGCTTTAGGTATAAGAGTTCTCACGAACTTCTCTCTGCTCTCCATGGCTGGGTGGAAGGCTTTGGTCGAATAAGCTCAAATGTTGAACCATTTGTGCGGTGGCTTCTGATCTTTAAGAGCATCTAAGAACAAGGAAAGATTCCATCAGCTTCTGAAAGCTAAAAGCATCCTTGATGGTGGTCTAACACCAGGACGTTGGATTGGATTGTAGGATGTTACTGCAACCGTGTTCCTTCATGGGCGCAGAAGGACACTGAGAGTCGTGGTCACACTGAAGGGGTTAGTCTGGTGGTAGAAGAGTACAGGTCAGAATGCAGAAGCAGTTTCACCTTTCTGCTTGACCAGCTATGAAGCGCTAGGGCCACACCAGCTATGTAAGAAGCTCAGCAATGACAGAGATGAGGGACTTTATCCCTACTGCTATGTGCTTCTGTCTGTGCAAAAGAAGTCCCACTGCCCTGGTTGGTTGGTTGGTTGTTTTTTTTTTTTAGCTGACACAAGATAGAGTCGATTGGGAAGAGGGACTTTCAATTGAGAAATATTCCTGCATAAGATTACCCTATAGGCTCCTAGCACTAGGAGATATTTAGCCTGAACTGGCCATTTCCTGTAACTAGGCAAGACTTTCAGAGGAGGGCTTGGGACCCCAACGCAACCTCATAACCTCTGACCTACAATTAGCCCTGCCTACAATATACTCTGGGACAAAGGTGGCACAGGAATTATGGGAGTGGCCAACCAATGACTGGTCCAGCCTGAGACCCATGCTATAGGAGGGAGCCCACTCCTGATACTGCCGGGAAGGCCAGGACCCAGAGGCTGGACAGTCCAGAGACCTAGGATAGAGCCAAACAGAACTGGCAAAAAGGAAAAAAAACCTCAATGAGATAATTCCTAATGATATTCTGATAATCTCATAGATTGGCGCCTAGCCCGACTGTCATCAGAGAGGCTTTATCCAGCAACTGATGGGAGTAGATGCAGAGACCCACAGCCAAACATTAGGGAGCACCAGGGAATCCTGCAAAAGAGGTGGAGAAAAGATTGTAGGAGCCAGAGGGGTCAAAGACATCACAACCCACAGAAACACCTAAGGTGGGCTCACAGGGACTGAACCACCAGCCAGAGAACTAGGCCCTCTGCACATGTGTGACAGTTGTGTAGCTTGGTCTTGTGGGACTCCTAGCCTGGGGAGCAGGGGTTGTCTCTGATCCTTACCTGCTTTTGAGACTCTTTCCTCCTACTGGATTGCCTTGTCCAGCCTTAATAGGAGAGAGGGTACCTAGACTTCCTGCAACTTGATGGGTCATGGCTGGCTGACATGCATGGGAGAAAGGAAAAGGAATGGATGGGGGAGAAGGAGAGGAGAGGTTGGGGGAGGGACTGGGAGGAGAGGAGGGAGAGAAGAGAAACTGTGATTGGGCTGGGAAAATTAATTAATAAAAAATAATTAGCCTATAAGCAAGCCTGTTTGGCATTTTCTTGATTAGTGATTCAAATAGGAAAGCCCAACTCAGTGTGGGCAGTTCCATCCCTGGACTATTGTATAAGAAATCAGGCTGAACAAGACGTAAGGAGCAAGCCAGTAAACAGGGTCCTGCATGGCCTCTGCTTCAGTTCCTGCCTCCAGGTCCCTGCCTGGAGTTCCTGCCCTGACTTCCTTCACTGATGGGGTGTGACCCACGAGTTGTAAGCTGAAATAAGCCCTTTCCTCCCCAAGTTGCTTTTGGTCATGGTGTTTGTCATAGGAATACAAACCTTAACTAAGATGTCCAGTATCAGTTAATTACAAACACGTGGTCAAGCATTGTCATGTGCACATGGATATGATAGGATCATCAATTATTTGGTCTTGAAATGTTTATTTATTTTTAGTGTGTGAGTGTTTTACCTGCAGGTCTGTCTGTGAGCAACGTGTGTTCTGGTGCCCAAAGGCCAGAAGAGGGCATCAGATTCTCTGGAACTGGACTTATAGACAGTTGCGAGCGGCCATGTGGGTGCTTGGAATTGAACCTAGATCCTTTAGATGGGAAGTCAGTGCTCTTAACCTGAGGCATCTCTCCAGCTTGCTCTTAAATTATTTTTATTTATTTGTAATACTCATAAAATATGATATATGTGTATAGCTGTAGATATATTCTCACGTGTGTGACCATGACATGATTCATGTTCAGCCTTACTGTCAGTTGGCCCCTGGGGCCTGTGTGTACTGAATAGGCCATCAGCAGAGGGCCCAGGCAGGAAGGGCCGAATAAATGACTTGGTCCTTCAGAACAGTACTTGATCCTTTTTTCTTTATGAAACTGGAAGAAAAACATCATTAGCTGCCCAGACATTAGTTGACGTGCATAGGGATGGGACATCTGGGGAAGGTAACATGAATTTTAAATGGTCTTTTAATAGTTAATCCAGAGCCTGGTGAATGCTGAAAGATCAGAGAAGCAGAGCAAGCCACAGCCACCACCTCTTACCTCACCAGCTCCTCAGCCTGAATGAGCTCCAGCCAAAAGGAGTTCCTCAGCCACAAAGGCTTTAGTTCCTGTCCCCTCATGCCTTATGTTCCTTTCTCTGCCTGCCGTATCACTTCCTTTTTAGTGCTAGGATTAAAGGCGTGTGACTTCCCAAGCAAAGGCATGAGATCTCAAGTGCTGGGATTAAAGGCGTGTGACTTCCCAGGCAAAGGCATGAGATCTCAAGTGCTAGGATTAAAGGCGTGTGACTTCCCAAGCAAAGGCATGAGATCTCAAGTGCTGGGATTAAAGGTGTGTGCCACCACTGCCTGGCTCAGTTTCTCTCCTAGACTGAGTCAATCTCATGTAGTTCAGGGTGGATTAGAACTCATAGAGATCCAGATGGATCTCTGCCTCCCGAGTGCTAAGGATTAAAGGTGTGTGCCACCACTGCCTGGCCTCTATGTTTAATCTAGTGGCTTGTTCTGTCCTCTGATCTTCAGACAAGTTTATTAGGACACACAGTATATCACCATAGAAATGCAATTGATAGGATTTACACTGTTATTGCTTGCTTGCTCACCACTGACCTAACAGTTCTGCTTAGAGAATGTAATCTTGAGAGAATGAGAGAGAATGAGGTCTGCTCTTCACTCATGCTGCACATTTGGGATGACGGTGCGTGTGTTTTGTGTGTTTAAGATCATGTTAAGTGGTAAAAGGAGATGCTCCACAGGCATGACGGTTTGACTCCACAAAGATGCAATTGTTTTAGGAATGTTCCTGGTTTGGAACTGTGTTAGGGCTGCGCCATCCTCAGTAGCCGCGTTTCCATGAGAAGAAGATACACTGCAAGTTTCGGATAATTCTAGTGTGACAGCAACTTGTAAGTTCAGGATCTCCCAGCTTGCTAGTTGCTAAGCTTTTGACATTAGTGATCTAGCACATGCGCTAATGATTTTTACTTGCCCAAAGTGTTGAAGTAACAAAGGCATCCATGTCCCCGTCCATGCTGAGTGCTGTCATTGGCATCATTAGCTCAGTGAAGAGGGCAGAAGTGGGTCTCCCTGGGTTAGCCGTCTGCACTCCACTATGTGGTTTCCATCTCCTTGGCTCTGTGCACACTTCTGGGAGCCATTTGAGCGAATGTGGCACAGCTGTAAGTTTGTCTGTTTATTCTCTACAGCTACAGCTGCACACCCCACCCTCTAAAATCTGGTGGCTTCTTTGTAGACCCCGGGGAAGGCCTGTGCTGATGAAACCGCCTTCTACTCAAGGAACATAAGCGATGCTGTGACCCAGGCCACGGGTCTCTACTTTACTCTGAAGATGACTTAACTGTTCACAGGTCTTCCTGTCGCTGGACTCCAATTTCACCCTGCAGCTGGTGTCTGTGATGCTTCTGAGTGGACCTTTCTATGGAACACCAACAATTCTCCAGGAAGCAAAATCCGTCCTCCTTCCTGTTCCTGAGGAAGCTGCCAATTCCCAGGTAAGTGGCTCTGGGTGTAGTTCTCTCAGCCAACCACAAGAGGGCAGCGCGAACAGGAAGCACTAAGGTCTTCAAGAATTATTATTTTTTAAATGTGTTTTGTTTTTTATTCTTTGCGAATTAAATGCAGTGAATTTTGATCATGCTCATCCTCTTCTCCTTCCCTATAATGCCTCCAAGATTTATGCCTCACCTCCCCACTCATTCAATTTCTTGTCCCTGTTTTTTAAAATTTAAAAACCCACCGAATTCAATTTGTGTGGCCCGTGTGTTCTTGGGGTGAGACTATCCCTTGGAGCGTGGTTGGCTTACCAGGGAAAAACATGGACAAAAGAGGCTTTGGAGTGGGTGTGTGTTTGTTTGTTTTTGTTTTTTAAGATTAACCGCTTTCTCAAATTTAAAATAGCCCCGTGAATATCAAAGGATCCATTATATAAAAATAATTTGTCCACTTTAAATATTTGTTAGAAAATTTTTTTGCCTTTTCAGCATTGTTGAAAGATTTCATCTTGTACAGCTGGCCTAGAATATAAGGTCCTTTTTAAAGGACTGGTCACCTAAAGCCAAAATTTCTAAGTGTTAATGTCAAATCTTTAATACTGAGGTGTTCAATTCTAAGTAATTAAAATTGGAATGAAGGCCTGTAGACACTTTCATTTTCTAATAGTGTTCATGTTTATCATTAATACCTGGCCTTTGGTTGCCCAGAGTTTGTGCTGATGTCCATCACTGTCGGTGAGTGGTCTAACCGGGGTCTAAGACAGGTGAACCGTCTAAGGCCTTTGTGGAAAAAGATTATTTCCAGTCACCTCACAGGCTCACAAAAACAAGACAACTAAACCCCTTTCCTTGTAGGTCCTTTCCAGAAAAGAAAAGAAAAAAAAGTGCTGTTGGCTACAGCATGTGTTTGCCAAGCTGAACTGAGACATACCCTGCCTCGCTGCTTCCTCAGGGTCCCAGTGGCGAGTGTAAGCCTGGCCTCGCAGGGATGTAGCATGGGGCAGATGACTGGACAGCCATATGGGCATGGATGATTTCAGGCCATTAGTGGATGCTCTTCAGCAGCTCCCTCCTGCACACCGCCTCCACAGGGAATGAATTTGTTCTGTCCCTGAAATGGGGTCCACAAACGTTAAAAACAAGCAAAATAGACCATCCATGGTGGCACACACCTTTAATCCCAGGAGGCAGAGGCAGGCGATCTCTGTGTGACCAACCAGGTCTACACAGTGAGTTCCAGCCCCAGGGCTGTGGTAACCAGCAGCATCTTGAAGTCGCTGTTGCTCTTTGGCCTTCCAGAGCTCCAGAAGTGTCCCTCAGAAAAGCCATATTTTCAGATGTACCCCGTCAGAGCTTTAGAAGGGGAGAGATGTCTTAATCTACAATTGCTGGTTCAGTGGTAACCAGATTTCCATTGTTGAGGCCAAGAGATGTAACCTGAGCTGTTCGTTCAGATGAGGGTACAAGACTGGGGATCGGTGTAATTTCTTCTAAACCACTGATTAGAATGGATTTCAGCTACAAATCACATTCCCTGGAAGAGTTACCCCTAGCACGAATTCTCATTTGATGATTGTGTGGAGCGTAGTCCAACAGAACAAACAACAAACTTTCCCTGGAAGCTTGCTAAGCCGAGAAAAAAAAAAAAAAGTCAAACTGAAGGAAAGAGCTGGAGGCCTTAATATAGGGTTTTACTTTGATGAAGACGGAAGGAAATGTGTTAAATCTGCGAACTGCCAATTTCAGTTCTAGACAGATTGGGTTCCAAACTCCAATGAACAGGTCACACTAAAGTCTCTCTAAGAACTGGTCGTGGTGGTTCATGTCCTACCCCAGCACTCTGCAGGCTGAGGCAGGAGGATTGGGAGGTCATGGTGAACCTTCCGCCATCTAGTGACTGAAGGATAAATAAATAAGTAATATTAATGAGTAAACGAGAGACACACAGCCGCTGCAGACTCTTAAAGCCATGTAACTTACACTCTTTGCTCTGCTTTCATTTAATTATTATTACACTTATCTACGGTGATATTTTATTTGTATTAAAATGTTATTTGTATGTTAATAAATAAAGTTGCCCGGGGTCAGAGCTATTAGCAAGCCATAGGGAAGCAGGGCAGTGGTGGCGTACGCTTGTAATCCCAGCACTTGGTAGGCAGAGCTGGGTAAGTCTCTGTGTGTTCAGGGATACAGCCAGTATTGGATACACACGCCTTTAATCTCAATACCAATCATGGAAAACCTGGAGGTCTATACAGACAGGCCGTGATGAGGCGGTCATGTGGTTGGGTTTACAACCAATGAGAAGGCAGAACAGAAATTCTATATAAGGACTTTAACACAGGAAGTAGCTCTGGTTCGGAGAGGTCGGACCACCGCAGGAGGAAGGGTAAGGTTTTAGCTCTTAGCTCTGACCTCTTGGCTTTCTTCTTTGCATTGGTTCTGTGTTTCTTATTTAAAAAGATGGTTGGTTACATCGACATTTATCTTTTTAAATATTTTATAATTCAAATAATTATGTCTTTAAAAAAATAAATCTGAAGGATAGGGCAGAATGAAATTTCAAATCAGATTTTTCTTAAGTATTTCTCTTCTGAATAGGTTATCATATGGGGGAGTAAATTGTATAATCCGGAAAGGAATTAATGTTTAACCCATTTTTCAGAGACCCGGAAAGTTTAGACAGGAGTTAAGTCCTCTAAGCATATCTTTCTTCAGGTTGGATTTGAATCCACTGCTTTCCAACTCACGGACATCACAGCAGGCACAAGCCAAGTCCTGGTCTCCAGGAGAGGCACATATGGCGGGCTGTCTGTGGCCTGGACCACAGGGTATGCTCCTGGGTCAGACATCCCTGAACCCGTTGTCATCGGCAACATGATGCCATCACTGGGTGAGTTGTAACTCTTCTAGTCCAGTCTGTAGAACATGGAGCTGGTGGTCTGGGGTCATGCCTCCTATGGACGCTGAGCTATGTGACTCCTAATGAGGTGCTCCCAGCTGAGGGCAGTGCTCCTCTGCATAACTCTAGTGATACGGCTCCTTGGTGAGGAGGAGAGGAACTTTCCAATGAAATTGAAGTCTTCATACGCCATGTAGAAATGATGATGACCAAGCACACTGCTCTGTCATCTCTTGGAGATTTATTTGTTAGAAGTCATTTTCAGTATCCTGTACAGCTGATATAGCAACAAAAAGACACAGCTTTGTCCTTATTACATGTTCTCCAGCATTCCTAACAGACGGGCAGATGTCACTTCACACATTGATTTTTAAATTGATGTCAGCAGCTCTCTGAGGACCAGTAAGGTGTGGATGTTGGGTGATGTGACCTCAACTGTGGTGCACAGAGCACACTGCCATTTCCCTGGTGGCAGTTGTGACCAACTCATCTCTGTCTCAGAGTTTTCTGCCCGCCCCCTTATTTGCAGTGTTTCCCTGCTCACCAGGCAAATGTTACTGTGAATCATAAATCTCAAGACTCCAATATAAGAGCTGAGATCCACAGTCCCTCAGATGGAATGATTATTTCCCCTAAGTTTCCCTTGGCCAAGAAACTGAATGACCACTGAAGCCCTTTAGAAGATGAGAATAAAATAGAGACACCAAAAATGACTGCAAGGCTCCGTCAGCCGCCATGGCAGTGGAAGTATCAGTCATCATAGAGTAATTTGGTCTACTGCTTTGCTGGGTGACTCCGTGGTACCAGAGCTGCCGTGGGCAGCGTGTTTCACATCCATCCCACAGGAACCCAGATGTAATGTGTCAGCCAATGAGATCCTTATTTTCTTCTTGCTCATCCCTAAGTTAAAGATCTTTTATTGTCTTTCTTACCTGCATTCCAGCTCCCCTGTTCCATACTTCCTTGTTGTTATTCTTCTATCCTTTCTGTCACGTGTGGTGATATGTCTGCCTCTGTACAGTTAAGCTCTTACAGTCTATGTAGGAATCTTGCTCTTTATGTATATGTTTGTATGTGACTTTGCTTGAATGTGAATTTTTTAAATTGTTTAGTGAATAACTTTATTACACAAACAAGGAACTCACAAACAGTATATATCTTCAAATAAAGTAGATTACTCTTTTGAGCTTTTATAATAACATTTAAATATAGTGAATAATAAATATGATTCCTAAACTCATGGACTAGACTTAACACTTGTAATCTTTCTTACTTATGACATTTTCTTCTGAAGTAATCTGAAGTAAAATATACATATTGTGATATTTTACCTCAAATTCCTCTTAAAAAGTGTTGTGGCCAGAATTTTACCACAGCTCAACACCAAACTTACAGGAAAGCTTGCCTAACCTCATTATGGCCATTCTCTTTTTGGTACTGGATTTGGTAATTGGAGTGAAAGAGTGAGGAGAAGAGAGAGGGAAGGAAGGAAGGGGGGGAGGAAGTGAAGAGGGGAAGGGGGAGGGAGGGAAGGGAAGTGGGGAGGAAGCAGGGAGTGAGAAACGGCTGTGTGGTCTCAGGAGATTTCTGTAGATGTATTTATTTCTTGTTCCCTCTATTAAACATTATCTTTTTGGAACCAAGTCAAATTTTGGAAAAGAGATCACTTTGGCATCAAATGTGTGTTAGCATCAAAATCCAGTTTAAGAAGCACAAGTGGTCAGGGCAGATGGCTCAGTGGTTAAGAGCACTGGCTGCTTTTCCAGAGGACCTGGGTTCCATTCCCAGCACCCACAAGATAGCTCAGAACTCTCTGTGACTGTGGTCCCGGGGGATCCCGTGTCCTCCCCTGGCCTCCGTAGGCACTGCACACACATGGTGTACAGACCTACATGCTGGCGAAACACCCGTGCGCATAGAGTAGAATTTAAGAGACCGAAGAGAGAAGTGATAAGTGACTTGTCCCGTCGTTCTTCTTCCAGGGAGTCTTTCTTTTTTGCACGGAGAGCGGAGGAAGGGAATGGCGCTGCGGGCGTTTCCCAGCCCTGGTCAGCCTGAGGCTTTTGTCCTTCATCTGTCGGGCCTGAGGAGCAGTGGTGCTGGTGGAGCCCAGCTTCGGTACGGCCAGGGTAACTTCGCCATCTAAGAGTCATGTGCAGTGTTTCAGTCCGACCTGAACAAGACACCATGGGCTTCGCGGCTGCCTTGACTCAGAGGCAAATGCAGTTCTGGTGTGGAGCAAGGCCTGGCTTGCAGCCCCAGACAGAGGAGAGTGCTTTCAATAGGGGCCCCACCTTCTCTGCCTTGCAGTGAGCTCACTGCCTTGCCCTCCAGCCTCAGAGCAGGTGCTGGGCTTGCAGCTTCACTAATGACACAGTCTCCAGTTTTCAAAGTTTTCTGCGGAGAAGCTGTTAACTCCCATTTCCCCACACCTTTAAGAATGTGCAGAAAGGAGGCTGGGTGGTGGTGGCGCACACCTTTAAACCCAGCACTCAGGAGGCAGAGCCAGGTGGATCTTTGTAAGTTCCAGGCCAGCCTGGTCTACAGAGTGAGATCTGAGATTCAGGACAGGTACCAAAACTACACAGAGAAACCCTGTATCAAACAAACAAACAAACAAACAAACAAACAAAAGAATATGCATAAAGAATCACAGTTAACTAATGGTGTTATTGGTTGAAATCAGTGGCTCCTTTCTGTATAATTGTATTTACATTGTTATTTATCTGTAATAACTGTTTATATGGAACCCAGTATATTTTCAGATAACTAAACACAGTTGGCTTTTCTCTTATTTGGGATGGGCTTTGCCATAATAACAGACAGGGACTATGCAATGGACTAGTGTAGGTTCAAGAATGATTACATACATGTTTGTGGATGGGGAATGGTTATCTGTAGAGCTTAGTGTGGTTTGATTATACATATCCCATTTAAAATAATATTTGTTCAAAGAAAATATTTCAGGTGACAATTTTAAAGGTCTTTAACAACATTAATGACAAATAAGTTTACAGTGCTCACCCTATTTCTGTAAGCCTGTCCTGCTCTGCTCCCCCAGTACCAACGGTGTGCTTAGCATTATATGTCCAATTATCCCTATGTGACGGACATCAGAGCTCAGATGTGTGCTTTCCCTGAGCTGCTTGGTCCTGTCTCTGTTGCTGCAGCTCTGCCTCTGCCTCTCTTGAGCTTTTACTTCCCAGTGTGTAAAGAAGGTCTTCTGGAGTTTGAAGGAACATAGTATTTCTAGAGTGATTCTTAGAAATGAGCAGCATTTCAAGTATTGAAGAACTCCATAGTGGTATTCCTGTGCTAAAACCAGTCCTTATGGTTCAATTTCTTTTCCAGACCAGGTTTCACTACTGCTGAAATTGAACCCATGGGAGTCTTCCAGTTTTCCCCTAGTTCAAGAAATATCACAGTGTCAGAGGATGCACAGACCATCCGAATATGTGTGCAAAGACTGTTCGGCTTTAACGGTGATCTGATTACAGTCTCCTACAAGACGACCTCGGGAAGTGCCAAGCCTGGGGAAGACTTTGAGCCTGTTCAGAATGGTGAACTTTCTTTTCAGAGATTCCAAGCCGAGGCTGATTTTGAAATAACCATTATTAATGATCAGCTTCCTGAGAGAGAAGAAACTTTTTACATTAATCTTACTTCAGTAGAAAGTAGGGGGCCGAGAAAGGGTGATGCGAATTGGAGACCTCGTCTAAATCCAGATTACAGTGTTGCAGTGGTCACCATAGTGGACAATGATGACCTAGCTGGAGTGGGTGTCCCCACAACAGCAGTGATGGTGACACTTGACAGCACTCTCCCTGCTGTAGAAACTGGTTCCACCACACGCCCTAACACAGGCAGGGTCACTGCCATTCCATACAGCACTGAGATGTTTGCCGCTCTTACAGAGGCAACAGGTGTGCCTGTCACCTCCGAGAAGCCTGTCACCTCCGAGAAGCCTGTCACTCCCGAGAAGCCTGCCACCCCCGAGAAGCCTGCCACCCCCGAGAAGCCTGCCACCCCCGAGAAGCCTGCCACCCCCGAGAAGCCTGCCACCCCCGAGAAGCCTGCCACCCCCGAGAAGCCTGCCACCCCCGAGAAGCCTGCCACCCCCGAGAAGCCTGCCACCCCCGAGAAGCCTGTCACCACTCACGGTGCTGTGTCTGAGAAGCCTGACGTGGCCCCAGAAACTGCTCATGCTGCGGTCTATGGAATACTCAGCCTTGGACCTCCCACGGTTTATGTGGCAGAGGAAATGACGAACAGCACATTAAGCACCGCAGAAATCCTTATCCAGAGGACTGGTGGGTTCACAGGCAATGTCAGCGTAACAGCGAAGACGTTTGGTGGAAGATGTGTTCAGAAGGAACCAAGTGTGTGGCCTTTTCAGGATGCCTATGGAGTTGCCAACCTAACGTGGGCAGTCGAAGAAGAAGACTTTGAAGAACAGGAGCTCACCCTTACACTTCTAGATGGGGAAAGGGAACGGAAAATATCGGTTCAGATTCTGGATGACGATGAGCCCGAGGGGCAGGAGTTCTTCTACGTGTTCCTCACAGACCCTCAAGGGGGAGCGCAGATTGTGAGAGGAAAGGACAACACGGGGTTTTCAGCCTTCGCTGTAGTCATCATCACAGGTAATGGCAGAGCAGGACGGAGATGATGTATGTACTTACAATGTAGTGTTTTCAACAAGAGCAGTCTGTCTGAATAATTCACTAAATTGTCTTCCTTTAGGATGGGCATGGTGGCGCACTCAGGTGTGCAGCACTCAGGTAGCAGAGGCAGGCAGATCTGTCTAAGTTCAAGATCAGCTTGGTCTATACAGTGAGTTCCAGGTCAGCCAGGGAAATGTCGTGAGACCTGTCTGAATAACATTAGCAACAACCAATTGTCTTCCTAAAGTAATGAACCATAACATGAGTTCATGTTGTTTTTAGGTTAGACTACAATTTAATGTATTATAGATGTTACATAGATAAGAGTCAGGTACATGATCTGTAAATCTGTAGTTTCACATAATAGAGAAAAGTCCTTAAATCCACATTATTTTTCTAGAAAAATGCAGTTTTTGATGTTCAAACATACGATTGTTTATATTGTTTTGGAACCTTATTTTAAATCTTGAGCCACTTTCGGTAATCAGTCATCAAGCAAAGATGTCATTATCAAGAAATTTCCTGTATTGGTTATGGATTAAATCAAAATGGTATCTTTTATTGTTTTTGACACAACACAATTTATATAATCATTGTACTAGTTGGATACACACACATAAATATGTATGCATGTATGAGTGATGTACATGTGTATGCATATGTATATACACACATATAAACACAGAGTCCTGTACATTTATGTTACAATAGTTTAAATTTTTCTACTACTTTTGATCCAGAGCAAATGTACAGTCATTGTATTGCAGCTTCTCTCTCCCGCTCTCACATATGACATATGTGTGTATATCATATTTGCACATATACACACACATGAAACAATAGCTTACATTTTTAGTTGTTTTAGGGGATCCTTACACATCTAGATTTGGTGGTAACTTGTAGTTTACTTCTGGATATATATTTCATTAGATAAAGTAGATCAGATTGTCAATAACTAACTAAAGTAGTAACAAGGCCATTTCATGATTGTGTTTTATTTTGACTATATGTTATCTATTTTCATATCATGGGATGTGATTTATGAATAAGTAGTCAGATAATTAAATCAAGCTAACTAACGTATATATCATCTCAAATACTTAATGTTTCCGTGGTGAGAACATCTCAGGTTTGTTCTCAAAGTGTACAATACCATGGTATTAACTACTCACATACTGTGCACTAGATCTCAGGACTCACCATTAGAGCACCATGCTTCCTCATATTTATGCTATTTTAATCACCCATAGAATGTCATAGTAACTTCCTTTATAGTGTTTCTCCTGTTTATGTTACCCTACAAATTTTCACTAATTATAATTAATACCATTCCTAATCCAACAGTTTATTTGGAACATTGTAAATTTTAATTCATTTCTGCAAGCTTGTTACATTGGCTTAATGTAATTTGTATATTTCTACTAAAATTAATTTGGAATTAAGCATTGCCCTCACTTTCTATGGCTTAAATATTTTATTACAGCCATTCAGATATGATCACAGCTGACAGCCAAAATATCTATCAATTAGTGTGGAAATAAAAACAGTTCCTGGAGGTTCCTCACTGTTCCAAACAGTGCTCCATTAGTTACTGAGTACTGGAGAGGACTTGAGTCCTGGTTAGGTTGTTGACAGAGTGAGTGCTCTTTGGTGATCAGGATGTTATTTGGCACAAATCTGCTTCTACATTTCTCAGGCAATGTGACACACCAAAGCCTGCCCAAATATCAGCTTTGTGCCCCTCAAACGGCTGAGCAGGTTCTCCATCATTTGTACAGGATGCAATAGACTCCAGTCTATTGATATCATGTGTCGTAGCACAGCTGATACCATCACCCATCATGTCCCACATGACTGCATTAATTTAAGGTCCCTTATTCTTTTATTCTGCCTGAATATTCCATCTTGTCTTTCATACAACTGCCCTTTCCTCTTAATAATGTTTCTGTTTTAATTAGATCATTAACTTTATTGATTCCTCTTGTCTTCAACCAGTCTTCATAATCTTTTCACATTTAGATGTTAGAACCCACTTTAAATAAGCCAGGTACTACATCTATCTGGTACACTGGACATCCAGAATCACCTTGCTAAAAATGTAGCTCAAATTTATTGTAGATGTGACAAGAGAATTTTAAGTAGACCCCATCAGTTATTATTGCCCTACAAAAGAAGACAGGAAACTAAACTACCAAGAAACAAGAGAAACAATGCTTTGGAGGGAACAATTGTTACAAAAGAGAAAATAATTAATGTAATACTCTGATGCTTGGCTAAGATGTGATTGTAATGATTCATTGATGAAATGAAGATTTGAAATGTTGCTGATAAAAAAGCACACAGGAAGAGTGAGGACAAATGTAGCCCATCACATGGATGTCCATGACACATGGTGTCCACGTTTTCTTACATTTCAGAGCTGGGAGATCAACCTCAGGTTGTTTTTGAGGCTGATTGCTTTAGGACCATTCCTTCTGGGATCTCATTGAAAGGCTGGGACACTCAGAACGGGACAACATGTACAGGAGTTTAGATACTTGCCCTAATCCACATTCACTCGTGTGCTTGTGGACACGAAGGGACTGTGTTAGCATGCTCTAGACTCCAGGTGGACCCTGCTTAAGCTTCTTTGAGTTTGTGTGTGTGTGTGTGTGTGTGTGTGTGTGTGTGTGTGTGTGTGTGTGAGAGAGAGAGAGAGAGAGAGAGAGAGAGAGAGAGAGAGAGAGAGAGAGGGAGGGAGAAAATGAGTGTGTGTGTGTGTGTGTGTGTGTGTGTGTGTGTGTGTGTGTGTGTGTGTAGTGGTTCCTATAACCTCCTATGATCTGGACTTCTAACACTCAGACGCTCAGGATTTGCTTAATCATTCTCTCTTTTTTTTTTTTTTTCTGGGGCAGAGAAGTAAGTGTGTGACATCAACTGTCAACACTTTTAGAGGAAGGTGATTACTTACGTAGTTCATTTATGGGACAGTACTTACTAAGTGCCTGCCATGAGCTGGCACTCTCCTTGTCTGGGGACAGAGCTGTCAAGAAACAGTTGTTGCTGTGGTGGAGCTCGTGTTCTGGGGGATGTAAAATGCCAACAGCTATGAAATGTACTGTGGGGTCGCTTTAGAAAATCATGTGTCCAACCTTGGTCTGAGGGCTTTTGCCTTGTCTTAATGTATCTTGTTTTGTCCTGTTTGAGAATGTTTTTTAGAAAAACTTATTAAAAAATCATAGCCCTCACCTCCCACTTGTTAATTTCTCATTTATACTCTCTGGGCTATCAAGACGACTGTGGCACTGGAGGGCTCATAAATTCCTCAGTCTGTTATAGCCTTCCATTTTCCTTTCCAGGGAGTGACCTCCACAATGGCATCATAGGCTTCAGTGAGGAATCCCAAAGAGGCCTGGAACTGAGGGAAGAAGCTGGTAAGAGCAGACAGCGCCTAGTTATCACAAGGCAGCCAAACAGGTAGGTGTGTGTGTGTGTGTGTGTGTGTGTGTGTGTGTGTGTGTGTGCATGCGTATGTGTGCACATGCTTGTGCATGTGAGCGTGTAGATGTAACATCCTGAAATTGTACACAGAACTTAGGATTCATACAGAATGATGAAGGTAGAGTGAACGTTGATAGAAGTTATTCTGCAAGCTAGGTTTTCAGTATTAATGCATCCTTTTAATTAAAAATATATTTATTATTATTTTTTTTTTTGCTGTGGGGGTCATGCTCCTATGATGGTATGGTTGGGTCAGAGGACAGCTTTCAGTTGTTACTTTTCTTCTCCCATGGGTCTTAGGGATTAAATTTGGGTTGTCCAGAGATACTATTGTTCTCCAGCTATTACTTAACACATTGGATTTTGAACCACAACAGGATTGCCTACTGTGTTTTGCATACCATGCAAATCAATCACCATAACCACTCTGAGATCACTGATTATAACCACTGAGCTCCCGGGACACTGGGAGTATCAGAGCTTTCCTTGCAGGTGAATTTTGTAGTGAGTCTTTGGGAGTTCAGTACGTGTCTGGACTTGGTATGTCCATGCACATGTGTATGGGTTAATACCTCCACTGGGGCCTGTTCTGTAAAAATGTAGGACATCGTTTGCCTTTAAATGTTATCATTATAGCTTTTTTTTTTTTTAAGGAGTAGTGTCTTTCTCCAGAGAAAATATTGTAAAAAAACAAATAATGCCCATTTACTTGAGGTCAGAGATTATCTCTGCCTTTTGTTAGTGCATTTTTGTTACATTGGACAGAAAGAATTTTACTTAAGATTCCTCACTGAATGTCAGTTCATTACTGACCAGTGTGTGGTCGGAGAACGCCATGGAGACCATGAGTCGTAGTTTTCCTTTTTCCCCCGGAAGCGTTCCTCACTGTCAGCATTGTCTGCCGTCCAGTAGGTGCTGCCACTCCGTCGAGGAGGAGGACAGTTAGCGTATCTGCCAGGCTCTGTGAGGCACTCTGTCACGGTATTGCGTGGGCTTGTTTTGTGCACAGGGCCTTTGAAGATGTCCAGGTCTTCTGGCGAGTCACACTTAACCAAACAACCAACGTTCTCCAGAAAGAGGGGCTCAACCTAACAGATGAGCTCCGGTTTGCGGCAGGAGTCACAACATGCAGAGCGGGTCAAACAAGCTGCTTTATCCACCTGGAGCTCAATCCGGAGAAGGTACGTGCTGTGGACAGCTAACCGTTTCTTTAGAATTGTTCACCGCAGAGCATTATGGTTGCAACTTACACATTATGTGGTAATTACGTCTAGCCATAATGTCAAAACCTCTTTTTTAGACCAAAGATTTAAGAGGTAAAATTTATATGCCATCGTCAATTTTTGCTGAGAGTGTTTTCTGTGTTTCTGTTTCTCGCCATTCCTAGGATACCTTTGGCTCAGCTGCTGCCGTGTGTCAGCCAGATTCGTATCTCTAACTGACTCCGACTATTTACAACTTTGTTCTTATCACATTCAAAAACGTTTCTTCTTCTGTTTATACACGAGGGATCTTTATTCTCTTTCACAGATTCTTAGGTAGTATAGTTCTGATTTATAAGAACAGGCACAGAAAGCCTGCTTGGTACATCCTCAGATAAATGAGCACTGGTTCAGGCTACACGTGGCTCTGGGAGGCAGACACTGATCCCCTGCCAAGACAGTCTGCATCATTCAAGTGGTTAGTCACAGTGACCCAACTCAGCTAACAGGGTGTTTAATAATCATGGGTAGCTGTTCTTCTATCGACTCCTCTGGGGATTTTAATGCTTAAATGCCTAAAGTACACCCAGTACTGTTTATTCTTGGCTGCATATTTATTAAATTAAAATATCTGATAAAAGCCTGTCCACCAGATTATGACATGAATGTTCAAAAGCATAATGGCTGCTTTGCATGAGCCACAAATGTTAAGCAGCAGAGGAAGCACACACAGCTACACCTGCCTTGAAGCTGTTCATGATGCTCGAGACTGTTTTAAGATAGCATCACTGTAGATTTCAGTCTTTCGTTTCTCTCCTTGGTTTTTCGCCTTTAGAGAATGCCGTCATAATTTTACTAACCTCGTCGAATGCTGTCTCTGTCCATATTTTCCTATTTTGTTCAGTCTTTGTCCTGAAACTGAGAAGGACCACTTGTCACTGATCCCTGAAGCTTGAGTGCCCTTGGTAATTGCCACTTTGCTTTTCGTGGGTTGTGAGACCGAGTTCCTGCCTCTAGCTGTTTCATATGAGAAGTGCTGATCAAGAAATCCACTTGGTACACTACGATATTTTTTATTAACTCATGCCTTCAAGGGTAATTTTCTCAGTACCCTGTTTCTCCCCAGAATAATTTATTCTTTAAACTTGGCAGTGCCAGCAAAGTTTATAAAAGTCCTGTTAGAACTTCTGCAGTGTGAGGTTGCTTTTCTGTCTCCTTGTATCTAGCAGGGCAGCCTGGAGGGTGGGAGAGCAGGCTGCTCTTCTTCACCCCAAGTTGTAGCATGAATCTTAGAGGTTCTTATTAATAAGATCAAACCCGAGGCCAGTTATTGGGATAAATGCTGGAAGGTCAGAGTACCAGAACAAGCCACAGCTATCTCACCTTGCCAATTCCTCAGCTGGTCCTATTTCCTCAGACTGGAAGCTTCTGTGTCCTCATCCCAATGCCTCTCAGCTGAACTGCTGCTCGAAGCCTGAAGCTTAACCAGGCCAAATGCTTAACCAGCCAAATGCCCCTAGTTTCTGGTCCTCACGCCTTATAAACCTTTCTGCTTTCTACCACCACTCCCTGGGATTAAAGGCTGCTTTCTGGGATTAAAAGCGTGAGTCACCATGCCTGGCTGTTTCCAATGCGGCCTTGAACTCACAGAGATCCAGAGGGATTTCTGTCTCTGGAATGCTAGGATTAAAGGTGTGTGCTAACATTTTCTAGCCTAAGTATCTTGTGGCTTTTCTGTTCTCTGACCCCAGATAAGTTTATTAAGGTACACAATATTTTGGGGAACACAATACCACCACCCCAAGTGTTCTGTTGTGTTAAAGACAATGCTGCTTCACAGGTGCTAATCACCTATTTCTATTTTTGGTATAGTTTTTGCTTTTCCTAGAAATAAATCTTTATATGCAGTCTTCTTATTAAGTCCTAACTACTTAAATGCAGAAAGAGCAATGATGAGTTTATTTTTTTTAATTTTTCTTTTTTTTTGAAAATAGATTCTCTTCTCACAAAATATACCCTGACTACACTTTCCTCTCCATCTCCTCCTCCCAGCTCCTTCACCTCTTCTCCCTTGCAAATCCACCTCCTTCTGTCTCTCATTAGAAAACAAACAGGCTTCTAAGGGAAAATAATAATATAATATAATAATATAAAAGATAGGACAAAAACTAACACATCAGAATAATACAAAACCAACAGAAGAAAAAGCGTTTAAGAAAAGACACAAGAAACAGATACAGACACAGATACACACTCATTCTCACACTCAAGAATCCCATAAAAATATAAAACTGAAAGCCATAATATATACACAAAGACCTGTAACATAAAAAGTGAAAAAAAAAAATCTACCGCTGCAATGCAGCCTACCCTTAAGAGTAGTTTGTTTCCCCAGCGAGACTCCCTTGGGGAAAGCTAAATTTTCATTTGCAAGGGGTTATCAATTGTGGATTGCTTCCGGGTCAGGGATGGGTGTATGTATCCATTTCTCCTTTAGCTCTGGGAGCCCAGCTGGTGCAGACCTGTGCAGGCTCTGTGCCTGCTACCTTAGTCTATGTGAGTTCAGATGTGCATTGATCCTGTTGATTTCCAGGGCTTGTTTCCTTGATGTCCTCCATCCCCTGTGGCTCTTACACTCTTTCAGCCTCCTCTTCTGCAGGGCTCCCTGGTCCCTAAGGGGAGGGATTGGATGGAAGCATCTCATTTAGGGCTGAGTGCTTTGAGGTCTTTCACTCTCTGTGTATTGTCTGGCTGTGGCTATCTAGTTTCAGGTTCTTGGTCACCCAGCAGTGTTGGGAATGGATTTCATCTTGTGGAGTGGGCCTTAAGTCAAATCAGATACAGGTTTGTGGTGTCTGCAGGCTTTGTGCCACTATTGACTAGCATATCTTGCAGGCAGGACACCACTGGGTTGGTATTTCCATTCCTCCTTTGGAGTGTGCAGAGCACCTTTTTGTACCACAGATGCTAGAACGTAAAGGTGAAGACTATGTAGGCACCAGGTAGGCTTCTCCATGTTCAATGAGTTGTGTAGGTGTGTTCATCAACAATGGGGCCTTATCATCAGTTGATGAGTCTTGGCGACAGCATTGGTTGTTTGGGGGATTCCATGGGACAGATCCCTTTGGCCAACAACTCAACTAGTTGTAACACATTCCTAGTACTGGAAGCTTTATATGGTGGCAAGAGATGTCCAGTTGCTCTGTCTCTCCTGTTATATGGCAGTGTCTTTTAGGTTGTTTTCATATATGTATGTGTGTGTTATGTATGCATGTACACACACACACACATACACACACACACACACACACACACACACACACACACACGGAAACTTGTACCATATTGGCTCTTAATTTTAGCTGTTCCTCCCTATATTCTCTCCCTCATCCCCTCTTCTCTTCCCCTTTCCACTTGATTCTCACATTCCAGTCACCCCGTCCTGATCGGTCCATAAATATTATAGTTCCGTTTCCTAGGGAGCTCTACCTGTCCCGCTAGTACCTTATCTACATGTAACCTCTGTGGTTCTGCGGATTATACCTTGGTTATCATTGATTTAGCAGCTAATATCCGCATATAAATGAATACATACCATATTTGTGATGACTGTTTTGTAATAAGTGAACACATGTTTAACAGAAGTCCTCAATATCTCCATATTTATATTCTACATATTAACATTAATAAAACCGTAAGTATTCATTGATGCCCCACGACTTTTAAAATTTGTATTTGTTATTGCTGTATGTCTGGATGAGTGGGGGCACATGCCACTCCACTCACCTGGAAGTCAGAGAGTATCTTTGTACAGTGGAGTCTCTTCGTCTCTGACCTCTTCACTGGGTTCCACACGTGGCACTCAGGTGCCAGGCCTATGTGGCAGGGTCTCTACTTGCTGAGCATTCTCACTTCTCACCAGCACCCACAACTCTTTTTTTATACTTTAAATTTTTGATATTACTGTAGTTTCTTTTTTAACTAATTTTGCTTACTAAGATGTAGATTTTTTTAAAAATTAAATAATTATCTTATGGCTACTGAAAATATCATTAGCTTTTGTCTTTCTATTACTTTATAGTGGTTTTATATTTCAGAGTCATCCTAATTTTTATTTTATTTTATTTATTTATTTATTTATTTATTTTGGTTTTTTGAGACAGGGTTTCTCTGTGTAGCTTTGGAGCCTGTCCTGGAACTCACTCTGTAGACCAGGCTGGCCTCGAACTCACAGAGATCCTCCTGGCTCTGCCTCCCGAGTGCTGAAATTAAAGGTGTGCGCTACCACTACCTGGCCCTAATTTTTCTTAATCTAATATATTTAATCAACTATTGCCCAAGGTTCAAAGAAATTGTTTGATCAGAAAGCATTTTAGAGATTGATGTTTATGAACTACAAGTGAGGTGGTTTTGAGCAGATGCCTGGCTACTATGGCTGATTCAGTTATGTTAGAGCTACAAAATACTGTTTTTACAACCTAGAACTCTCTGTTTTATTATTTTCCATGCTGTAAATGCATTTCACCTTGCTCCAGTGAGGTTTCCACCAGCTGCTAACATAACACTGTGTTATGTTACTGTGTTATGTTATGTCACTGGCAATAAGAAGCTCATTCTTCATGATTCAGAACGCTAGCTCATGTACTGTACTTGAAAACACTTAAATCCCATTCATCCCTCTAACTTTTCATGGCTGTGCCCACAAACTGAAAGGGAGGAAGACAGGAATGTGCAAGGGCTGGTAAGTTAAGCAGAGATTGGTTGCTCTGTGCTTGTCCTCTTTGCAGGGGTGACACAATGTGGCAGATGATACAGAGAACTCTAACTGCATATAGCCTTTCTCCTAATTCAATGGTTCTCAACATGTGGGTCTCAACTCCTCTGTGGGTTGAACAATTTTTTTTAACAGGGGTCACCTAAAACCATCTAAAAACACAGATATTTACATCACAGTTCATAACAGTAGCAAAATTACAGTTATGAAGTTGTAATTTTTCAATAATTTTATGGCGGGGGGGTCACCACAGCATGAGGAACTGCGTTAAAGGGTTGTACCACTAGAAAGGACCACTGTCTTAACAAGAGCAATGCCACAAGACCATATTTAAATGTTTTAGATAGGTAAGAAAGAGAACATCTTCAAAATATTATGTCTCCATTGTCTTCCCAGCTATTAAATGGCAAGTCAGAGGCAAGGATAGCATATTCTTATTCAGTCAAAGAAAATTTAAAACAAGGGAAAGCTGAACGTGGAGACACAGATCTTTAATCGTAGTACTCCAGAGACTGAGGTGTGCGGAATGCAAGTCTGAGGCCAGTCTGGGCGTTAGACCCTATCTCAGGAGTAAAGGAGGGGAATGTGATTGTGTTCTTAAGAAGATGAAAACAATAAAGCACTATAACCTTCTATGTATTTTCACAAATGTTATTACTTACAGTGGGTTTGGCTCCCCAAGTTTGGATTCTTTCTACTTCTCATAAACTGAGAACTAGCAGTATATGCCAGGAACCAGCAGCCGTGATTTTTTGTGATGAGGTTTGAGAGCCTGTGTGGATGTGTCCACGGACAAATACAATTAATTAGTCCTAACCTTTTGCCCTAAGAACTGTCTACAGTTTTTGCCAGAGAAATGGTTTCAATCTTGTTCAGCAGTCCACATGGTAGGCGGTCCAGAGTTTTAGTTCTGATGACAGAAGTCCTTGGTTCAAATCTTAGTTTGTCCAGTAATTAGTTAGGTAATGCTGGATAGATTGTTTAGCCTTGATCAGCCTCTGAGGTTTAAAGGGGTTAATAAAAGGGCTATTTAGGAAGAGTAAATGTGATGATAACAAATGCAGGTTATTAGCACGGTTCTTGGCAAGGAATTGACCCTAAGAGATGATTGATGGTGCTATTGCTAAGAAGGGGTGGGTCTGGAGCCTGAGGGAATCCAGACATCTGCAGGAGCTGCATCAACACTAATGGAGGGTTACAATATTGCACACACATAGAAAACACATCTGTCCATAGAGGGACACACAGACGAAAGTGGTGTCTCCCTCGGTCTAGTTTCTTGATCCTCGACTTTAAAACTTTTTACTCCATTTTTTTCCTGTTGTCAACAGCTCACTTATTCAGTACTTTCATTTTCAAGTTAGGAAGAATTTAACTGACTTGCCTAATCAATTTCTTGGACAGGTTAGAACCCATCTTTTGAATTTTAGTCAACTCACCCTTTCCTGGATGATTTATCTCATGGTTCTCTAGTAACAAAGCATACAAAATAAGGATTAGCTCAGGAAGTAGGAGAGTTGTGACTGTTCACTTGACGTAGTGTGTGACCTTAGAAGGAGGTCTCAGTGAGCAGTTGTCTAGATTAGATTGGTATGTAGGCGTGCCTGTGAGCGGTTTTCTTAATTGTGTTAACTGAGGTAGAGAGAACCACGTGGAATGTGAGCAGTACCGTTTGTAGGCTGGTCTCTAGACTGAGTGAAAATGAGAGAAGGCCCTAAGCCCCAGTGTGCATGCACAAATTCATACATGCACGAATTCATGCTCTCTACCCCTGACTGTGGATGTAATGTCCCTAGCTGCTTCAAGTTCTTACCTTCTTGACTCCAGCACAATGATGGACTGTAACCTGGAATTGTGAGCCAATAACCCCTTTCATCCTCAAGTTGCTTTTCTCAAGTTAATTTATTACAACACCAGAAAAAAAAAACCCACCAAGACAGCAGGCACACTCTTACCCCACTAAGTCTATTTAAACTAAACGAAGCGTTTAGACATCGGTGCAAATTTCCTTTAGAAAACTATTTAGGTAAGGTATTGTTTTGTTTTGACTTTCCTGCTTCTGAGCAGTTCTGAGCCCAAAGAGAGTAATTTTATACTAGTTAGGGCAAAAGGCCACCCCGAGGTGCAAACTGCCTCACTCGGAGAGGGGCCTCTGCAGTTCCACGTGCAACGGGTTCATGAGAGGTCTCCCATCATGTTTGGGAGTCTGGGGAGGCTCCGATAGGATCTCTAAGTCCTCTTTCTCAATAGACTTCAGGCACATTGTTTGAACAGAGCATTTCTTTGTCTGACGGCAGATTCCTTTTGTCTCCGCTCTAATTATAAAATGTAGGCACCCATCTGTACCATTCAACTTTCAGCCAGTGCTTTCCTTAGACTGCAACATGTTCTCTTGACAGTAAGTGGTTAAGTAATGTTCTGATCATCATCACAATGAAAAGGAATATTTTACTGGAAAATAAAGACAAGAGTGTCTGTAGGAACTTAATAGGCCCAGATCCTCAGTTGGCAGGGACTGTTGTGAGTTGGAGCTCCCCCGGCCAGCAGGGAACATTAGCTCTTGAATACAGTTGTCCTTACCTTCTCCACTGCTCCAGCTTCTTGCCTCTGCCAGCTGTAGCTTCTCCAAGGGGAAAGAATACACTTATTCCCACATTCCAGCTTTTACTGACAGTGTATCAGCAGAAGCAGAGAATGTTAGGTGCTGCTGGGTAGCCAAACACATTTCTTTAGATACTGAAAATGAGATTAAGAACATTTACTTTATGACTAAGATGGAATTTTTTGGGGATAATACTGAAGGATTTGATGTTCTGTTTCATGATATCATGATTATCTTTTAAATGATCAACAAAACTAATGATGGATCAGGCTCTTGCTGGCAGATAAAAATATGCCTAATGTACTGTGAGGCAGCGACACGTGCAGCTGAAAACACATCAAGTCGCTTTTAGCAGGATATGCCAGGATGCCAGCAACACGGCTGAACATTTCAGATTTCACTTTGTAAGAATAAACCATGTGTAATAACAAGTGATTGACAATGTGTTATGAAGAGTAATTCAGGCTTCAGAAAATGAGTGATTTCGGGGAGAAAAACAGAATGGAGCACGAACAGAGTTAATTTAGATTTGATACAATGATTTTTGAAAATTATATGAAATTGCAGAGTTTGTTGCCAAATATCCTTGTACTTGTTTAAAATTTTAAAACCTTAAAAAACAATCTTGGGCTGAAGTTGTAGCTCAGATGACAGAGTGCTCACCCAGCACAAACGAAGCCCTGGGTTTGATCCCTTACGCCACGGAAGCTGCACATCTCAGTGCATACCTGTGATCCTAGCACTCGAGAAGCAGAGCAGAAGAAAGGTCAGGAATTCAAGGTTATCCTTGCAAACCCACTGAGTTCAAGCCTGTGCTACATGAGACCCTGTCTCAAAAGAAACTGTGAATAAGTAGGTCTTATGAAGTTGAATTCTTCCCCCATTTTTTTTCTTGCAATCTCCAGTGTTGTTCAGCTCCACTTTCTGCCATGGTTTCACCTGACATCAGTGTTGGGACGACTACTGCCATGTGTGATGTTTTGTTTGAGTTTTGAATATTTGTGCAAATATCTTTTGACTACATGAAGTAAACATCGTATCATTTTTATTTTTATACTTGGGTAACATATATAGGTATATAATTATGAAATCTTTATCAAGCCTGATGCTATCTCTTATTGCCATATTTTGAGATCTACCTATTTTGAAAAATATTTGAATAGTTTATTGCTTTCATTGGTTTTTAACTAGCTGGTTGTGTGAATACATTTTATTTATATATCACTTGCTTATTGAGTTTAAGTACATTATCTTTGGACCTTGCCTTTGTCAAGGTTCTATTGCTGTAAAGATGATCAAGGCAACTCTTTTTTAAAATATTTTTTATTTTAGTTTTTTTTTTCGTTTTACACACCAATCACAGTTCTCCCTCCCTCTCCTTCTCCCGATCCCTTCCTCACCTCCCTCTCCTCAACTATGTTCATAGCAGCATTATTCATAATAGCCTGAACCTGGAAACAACCTACATGCCCCTCAACCAAAGAATGAATAAAGAAAATGTGGTACATTTATACAATGGAGTATTACTCGTTGGTTAAAAAAAAAAAATCCAATGGATTAAGGCAACTCTTATGAAAGAAAGCATTTTACTGGGGGGCTTGCTTACATTTCAGAGGTTTAGTCCATTACCATCATGGTGGGGAGCATGGTGGCATGCAGGCAGATACTGGAGCAGTAGCTGAGTGCAACATTCTGATCTGCAGACAGAAAGAAAAAGCCTAGGCCTAGCATGGGTTTCTGAAACCTCAAAACCCACCTTCAGTGATATGCGTCCTCCACCAAGGCCACACCTCCTAATCCTTCTAATCCTTTCAAATATATGAGCCCATGGAGGCCATTCTTATTCAAAATACCACGGACATTTATCTTCCAGAGAGACACTCACTATAAGAAAATGTAATTTTAAAGAAAGAAGTAAAAAAAAAAAAAAAAAAAACTCAGGCACCAAGCAGCCCAGGTGGGTGGGTGCCCCAGGTCTGTGGTGGAGAAATGGGAGAGAAGGAAAAGTAGAACAGTTCATGTGCTGTGGAGGGAAGCCAAACTGTGAGGAACGTGAGAGATGACAGTGAGGAACAGGCTGGTATGGGCAGTCTACAGCTGCCACTTGGGGCCATGGGGTGTCTGGGCCGGTGCTGCCGCTGAGGGCCATGTCTGGGTCCCTGGCCCTGCTGCAGCTGGGGTCTGTGTTGATGACATGGCCTATGTTACCATTGAAGGCTATATGGATGCCTGAGTCTGAGGGCCATGTTGCCCCTGGACCTTACGAATCTGAGTGACTTGCACTGCTACTTAAGGCCATCGTGACATCTAGGCCTGAGCTGCAGCTGATGGCCATGTTTGGAAGAGCTGGCCCCACCCCTCACCATCCCCGATGGCTTGGGCTAGGGAAAAACTGGCCCTGACCCTCGCCTAAGGAGGATGGTCCTGGTGGAGGTTGGGCCTACCAACTCAGCAATAGGCCCATATCCAAGACCTTGAGCTGGCCTACTGAGGGAGACCTGCCTCCACTTTCCCCCCCAGGATACTCTTGAGCAGGGAGAAATGAGGAATATGTAGATAGAAATATAGAGGAGAGAGACAGTTAGAAACATAGGGTAGCCTCGGGAGGGCCTGGATCCAAACCCACCAGCCCCTTCTGTCTCTTCTAAACAGCTTTTAAAGGAATGTCAAGGGGTGGAGCAAAAGACACCCCCCCTCCCCCAGCAGACCAAGTGCAGACCATCCCAGACCTGGTGACCATGCACATGGTCAAGCCATCCCCTAATGCAGGCCTGCTGTGTAAAACAAGCTCAGATCTCACTAGGAAGCTTTTGTGGGCTCCCACAGCCCAATCTAACACCTACACCCCATCTATGAGCTGCTGGAGTCCACGGAGGGGACCAGTCTTGTGGAAACATAGCTGCAGGAACTCTGTAACTGGGGCAATAGTGGTATATCGAAGAGAAGTTTCTATGAGGGTCCAATATTGATGATGCACCAGAAGCCCAAGGCCTTGAACTGGGCCAGCAACTCTAAAGAGAACACTGTGTAGCACACTGCAGCTCCCAAGGCCACTACCAAAAACGAATGTGTGATGGAGAGGTGGGAAACATGGAGGAGGGAAGTGTTTTTTCTTCCTTTTTTAAAATTATTTTTCTATTTTAAAATTGTCTTTTGTGGAGGGAGGATACAAGGGTGGTGGGCAGACATGGAAGAACTAGGAAATAAATGTGACTGGAGTGCATGATGTGAAATTCCCAAAGAGTCAATAAAAAATTATGTTAATAAAAAAGAATAGTTGCCATAGTGATTTAATATAAGAATTTAGTCCTGTAATTATATAAAATGTATCAAGTTTTATTTCTTTTTAACTGAAATAGAATTATATCACTTTTCCTCCCTTTACCCCCTTGTGTTCCCCTCGACTCTCAAGTTAATAGCCTCTGTGTTCTTTGTAATTCTTGTTACGTACACATATATGTAAGTATGTGCATACATGCTTATATTCATCTCCATAACGCTGTAGATGAACTATAGCATGTCTGAGCGACAGAGATATGTAAAAATGGAGTCTATTTGTAATAGTGAAGTCTTTCTTTTCGTCGCTATCAGGTGCCTCAAGTTGAAGTGCATTTTTTTGTGGAGCTGTATGACGTCACCGCTGGAGCAGCTATAAACAACAGCGCCAGATTCGCTCGGGTTAAAGTTTCCAAGGCTGACGCACCTCAGAGTCTCCTCTCCTTCTCGGTGGGTTCTCGGCTGGCAGTGGCTCATAAGAAGGCTACTTTGATCAGTTTGCAGGTGGCCAGAGACTCTGGGACAGGAAGGATGATGTCTGTCAACTTTAGTACCCAGGTAGGCATGAAAAGTAAATGTTCAGATTCTTCTCGTCCATGAGGAATATCAATAATCTAAATAATCAATAATCTAAACAGTATTTTCTGATGATACCATGACAACCTGCTGTTTATTTAGTATGTTGTTTTATCATTACATCCGGTCAGTTTTTCACTCATCACTAAGAGATTGTGTTTTAAAATTACGGTTTTCTGTTCTGATTGCTCTGGTTGGCAGAGCTGATTGTCCGACGCAAGGCGTCCCGTTGATCTGCTCCGTCATGTCATGTTGATCTGCTCCGTCATGTCATGTTGCCGCCGGAGTCTTGGCACAGCACTTCCTCCACTGCACTCTTGGAAACTTGAGCAGGAAGCAGATGTTGCCTACACCCCGTATTTGCACTAGTTGTGATTGTTTTCCTTCAGGTCCTTAAATACGGACTGAAACTATGTTTGAACAGCACTGGCCTTGGGCGTCTGCACTGTCTGCCCTTCATCCTTTCGTGTGGTGTCCAGTGAAGGACTAGCTGGGTTTATGGAGGTCTGCAAGAGGGACCCTGAGCACATGAAGAGACCAGAGCCTATGTGCTCATACACCTTTCCAGCAGCTAGCTTTTTGTCTTTGTTTTTTTGTTACTTTGTTTCACCAGCAAAATTCTAATATAGTAAAAAAAAAAAAAAAAAAAAAAAAAAAAGAAGCAACTAAATAAACATGTGTGATCCATTCTGCTTGAAGCATGCTTTGTGAGATTATAGCTCGCCCACTTTAGCCCTCTGGGTTTTTTTCTTTTATTTTTGTAGTTCTAAGAATTCAACAATTAGGACACTAGAATTGTGCACAGTGTTGTGATTTACCCTATTTTAAGACTCCAGATCTGGCGATCTAGGCCTCCAAGTCTATTCAACATTCTTTATGGTGTGGCTATTGTGAAGTAGTGTGGCTATTGTGAAGTAGTGTGGCTAGTGTGAAATAGTGTGGCACTGTGATGTGGTGTGGCTAGTGTGATGTGGTGTGGCTAGTGTGATGTAGTGTGGCTAGTGTGATGTAGTGTGCTAGTGTGATGTGGTGTGGCTAGTGTGATGTGGTGTGGCTAGTGTGATGTGGTGTGGCTAGTGTGATGTAGTGTGGCTAGTGTATGTGGTGTGGCTAGTGTGATGTAGTGTGGCTAGTGTGATGTGGTGTGGCTAGTGTGATGTAGTGTGGCTAGTGTGATGTACTGTGGCTAGTGTGAAGTAGTGTGGTTAGTGTGATATACTGTGGCTAGTGTGAAGTAGTGTGGTTAGTGTGATATACTGTGGCTAGTGTGATGTAGTGTGGCTAGTGTGATATAGTGTGGCTAGTGTGAAGCAGTATGGCTAGTGTGATGTAGTGTGGCTAGTGTGATGTAGTGTGGCTAGTGTGATGCAGTGTGGCTACTGTGATGTAGTGTGACTAGTGTGATGTAGTGTGACTAGTGTGATGTAGTGTGGCTAGTGTGATGTAGTGTGGCTATTGTGAAGTAGTGTGGTTAGTGTAATAGAGTAGGGTAGATTTAGAATCATGGGTGGGGAGATACCCTGGAAACTTGATAGGAGAGATCAGCTAACAGGAGACAATTCTCTGCTGTATGAGACCCTAAAATAAGCTCTTTTATATAGTCTTATAGTACTACAAACACAGAGGGAAGCATCCATGTTGACATTTTAGTGTTTCCTTTAGCATGGTTATGACAGAAAGAAAAGTGAGAAAAATGTGTGCTTTATGCTCATACGTCTCCCAGGAAACTTCACTATCAGGGCATGAGTTTGTAGAATAGACAAAGGGGAACTAGAGATAGGAACATATAATGAAGATGTTTGACGCACTTTATGAACAAGCTCACATGCCCAGATGAAGGACGTGAAGAGTCAAGAGCTAGATGGATATATGTATCCATGCAGACACAACTCTTATTCCGATTTCTATACACACTGCCCTGTGCTTACAGAGTCAGTGCTGTGATACCAATGATGTGTTAACAATTTTAACATGGAAGTGAAAACTGGCATCTGAAGCTTTTCCTATAAATGTGGATTTTGTTTCTGGGAAGATGGAGTAGATATACTTTTACTGCTGAGTCCTGGGAACTATGTATGAAATAATATTAGGTAACTCTGAAACCACAGGGGACCAAACAGATGTGTAGAGATTTGGGCCCCAAATGGTACACGAAGAGGTAAGTTCCACAGTTCTCTTTTGCCTCATATCCAAGATTTTGAGCTGAAGAACTTGCCATATGGACTCACTAATAGGAAAATAAAAAGCTAAAGAATATATTGATATGCTATCTGTAGTCCAAAGAACAAAATTCCCCATACAGATATAATGTCTATAGTGCAAGAGCAGGAACACCCCACACAAATATGCTATCTGTAGTCCAAAGAATGAAAACCCCTATAGAGATATGCTTTCTCTAGTGCAAGGAACAGCAAAGGGACAGCTGAGCAAGACAGAAAGCTTTTAGTTGAAAATCTTGTATATTCTCTAGTCAAACATGCCAGAAAAACTTTACCTCAGCTTTATCCCCATCAGCAAAGTGTGTGTGTGTGTGTGTGTGTGTGTGTGTGTGTGTGTGTGTGTGTTTGTGTGTGTAGATTCATATCCTTTCCAGGAGCACCAGTCTCTGTGCATTGTGTCTAAGGACCTAATGTAGAGTTGGGGCTTTGCTTCCTGTCTGATAGTAAAAGGTCCCCAGCACTGACACAGTTTTAGTGGAGAACACTGGATAGTTGTGGAGAAATTCTCACACACCCCTTAGCCAGCAGATATCTGTGGAGGTGGTTTTATTGGCAAGATCTCACTCCACCTAACAATAAAGACAATTCTCTCCCTCCAGTGTCTTCAGAAACTAGTGAGGAAAACTGCCCTTTACCTCTCAGGAATGAGGTGGTAATTTTCTTTCTTTGGTCATAGCAGTGTCAAAAGAAGCCAGAAAAAAATGATAAAGAATAAACAATATCCAGAGACTCGTGAGATAAGATGCAACAGGTTAATAGTTATTTGTCATATCAAGAATAGGGATGATCTAAAATGGAACGAAAAATAATAATAGATAGATGCCAGTTGTAAGATGAGCCGAATGTGAGAAAGACTCAATAAAATTATAACACAGACACCACAAAATGCTTTAATAAGTAACAAGTGAAAGAAAGAAATTGTGTCAATAAGGAAAGAGGAACTCTTAGTGAGTAGAGGACACACAGAACAGCAAACAGGAATTTTATACATGGAAATACACTAACTAAAATAAACTGGATAATCCCAGAAGCAGTTCCTCCTATCATTTTATAGGGTTGTTCTCACCACAGGGCCTTTAAATTGCTATTTTCATTGCCTGGAATTTTTTTCAGATCTAGAATCTGTCTCCTGGGGTTAGCATGTAGGCAGTCCTTTAATGAGGCCTCTGTTGAGATTCCATGTCCAGCCTGGTTTATAATTGTGCCCTTAATATCCCCTGTGTTCCTGTCTCCACTTTGTCTTAGTTCCCTTCATAGAAATGCATGTAGCAACATACCATTAATTGCATAGTTTCATTCTGCGTGTCCTCTGCCAGAACCATGGGTTCTGGGAGTGTAGGTATTATGCTAATCAATTCTGCATCCCAATATACGTGGTGAAGTATATAGGAATCTAATCCTTAGTCAGTACTAAATAAAGACACACTATTTTGGCTTTTCCTTGGCTTAAGTATTCAACCTGAACTTTCTAAAACCTCTGCAACAACTATAATTTGAAAAGGTAGAAGCGTATTATTTAGAAAACCAATCCAATAGCACATCTCCATACTGAAGTTTAAGAACGATCCAATTCCTTCTCCCCCTTCCCAATTTTTGCTCTTAGATCTCTCTGCCCATAAATTTGTAGGTGAGATTAAAACATAAATATTTCCTCTCAATCCCCATGTTTAGTTTTCCAGCATTTGTTGTGTGCATACCTGAAGATTCTTTTCTAGACAACAGTGTCATTTCATTTCTAGTTCTTTTCCTTGATTCGTCTCAGTGCCGAGCCCCTGTCCCTACCCTTGTCATCTCTGTGGCTTATTGAAGGCAGTTAGGAAAAGTATAAAGCCCATGTTTAGTGGCAGTGTAGTTACTGCCCGTTAGTTGACTGAAAACAAGGGGAGTTTGTCCAAGAATTAAGAATGATTTAGGATAACATTAGAGGCATCGAGTCTCATTCTCCTGTCTCGGTTGAATTTTCAGGAGTTGAGGGGTGCTGAAACGATTGGTCGTGTTCTCATATCTCCGGCTGTTTCTGGAAAGGATTTCGTGAGAACAGAAGGCACACTGGTCTTTGAACCTGGCCAGAGAAGTGCCATGCTGGAAGTTGTCTTGACACCGGAGAGCGCGTCTTTCAATGCATTTCCTAAACGCTTCCAGATTGTGCTGTTTGACCCAAAAGGTGGTGCCAGAATTGATAAAGTGTATGGGACTGCCAACGTCACTCTTGTCTCTGATGTGGATTCACAAGCTATCTGGGGGCTTGCAGACCAGCTCCATCAGCCCCTCCATGAAGATGTTCTCAACAGAGTGCTGCACAACCTCAACGTGAGAGTGGCCACAGAGAGCACGGATGAGCAGCTCAGTGCTGTGATGCACGTCATGCAAAAGGTAGGGCATCCTGGCAGCTGTGAGACACGGCTCAGTGAGAGGGTCACAAAGCCTAAATCAGCGCAGATACCACGTCTGCTTATAACTCTCATTGCTATGAAATTAGGATAAAATATAATCTCTGAACGTGAGAGTGGAATCCGTCCCACCTGCCACTGTATTTTCACTGAGCGAGGCCTCTTTGGCATCCTTGCTCTTAAATTGGAGAACCATGAGCAACCTGCTGCAGCCAGAATCCAACCAGAGTTTGAAAGGCAGCAGATGCTGGAGCCGATAGGTCCTTCCTGACACACCAGAGGCTGACTTTTTGTTTTGTTTTGTTTTTGTTTTTTGCCATTTGCTCATTAGTATTTGGAGTTCATAAGAAGACTCGGACTGGACTATAACCTATATTAATCCTTTCATGCATGAAGCATGAGCAGTAGTCACTCCTCTGCTGTGCTCTTACTGGAAACTAACAAGTATTTGTTGAAAAGGAAGAATAAGAAATGTCCAGATAATATTAGGCATCAACTTGCATGGACTTGCCATAGTCAGCTGTTATATGAAATGAATTATTTATTTACCCTTCTATAAAATGTGTAATAACATAGAGATATAAAGTTTAAGATTATAAATGGAAAATGATATCTAAAAAGAATTATTATTGAGGGGAAAGTTATTTATATATTTATTTATATAAATAATGTGAATATTCTTATAAATATAAGATAAATAAAACAAATAATATAAATACTATTTATTTCCCATAAATATTACATATTCCTTTCATATGGAAAATGTTTGCAGTGTGATCTGAAAATATCATGCCTATTCTGCATATTTCTCAAAGCACAGGGCATGAAGGGTAGAAGAGAAAATTATAAAGCATATCAGGTAAGAAGAGGCTATAACAAACCTTTGTAAAGCACAGAGAATGATTACCATTTTATGCAGAGTACACTCTTAAGGTAGAGTTCATGCCAAGGAAGACTGATATTTAACCTTCTAATAATGAAACAGATGGAACAATAGTAAATTGATCTTGACCAAGAGAGAGAAGCCATTTGTAATGACTACGTTTTAGAGTAGAAAAAAGAAAATTTTAGATATTTTAGAGAAAAAAAATGACGAAATGGAATTCTGATGCTCTTTTTTCCTCATTAAGCCATGTTTTATCTTCAGTCAAAAGGCAACACTTAAAATGAGATATGGTGTAGGGCTGGAGAGATGGCTCAACAGTTAAGAGCACTGGCTGCTCTTCCAGAGGACCATGGTTCAATTCCTAGCACCCACATGTGGCTCACAACTGGCTGTAGCTCCAGTCCAGACAATCCAATGCCCTCTTCTGGCCTCTGGGCACCAGGCATACATGTGGTACATAGACATATATGCAAAGCACTGCTATCCAGAAAAATAAATAAGTAGACAGACAGACAGACAGATAGATAGACAGATAGATAGATACAAAGATAGATAGACAGATAGATAGATAGATACAAAGATAGATAGATACATACATACATAGATAGATACATACATAGATAGATACATAGATGCATAGCTGCATGGATAGATAAGGGAGCACATGCTAATATTCCAACATTCTAGAAGTAGAGGCAAGAGGTGGAGGCAGAGGTGGAGGCAGATGAGCAGTAGTTTCAGGCTAATCTGGACTGTGTAGTGAGACTGTGTCTAAAAAAAATCAATACTTAAGTCAGTTTTGGTGACTCATGCTTATAATTCAACACTTACTTCAATAAAGGTTTCAAATAGCCCAATAGTATATGGTCATTACTTTATTTTGAATATTAATATACTTTATTAAATAAGCAATTTCCTTTGCTGGGTAAAAGTTTGAGTAACTGGAAGTCTTAAATCACAGCTTCTAATAGATGGCTCATAGTGAACACCTAGTGAGTATTGTGTTTCCGAACAGCAAATGGGAACATTTGCACAAATATATGTGTAATAAGAGGTTTGTTTCAGCATTATTATTATAATAACAAAAGTTGGAAAAATAACAGCGATTAAAGTGGAACTAGTGGTTTAGTCAGCAACAAGTCGTGCGTACGATAGTGTTTTCTCAACATTAAAAAGAAACTCCAAAAATGCTATTGACTATCATTTCTGCTGTACCTTTTCTATGTGTGGATATATAGATGCCCTATATACAGTCCCTGCTGTAGTCAGTGCAGCAGCATTCCCTGAAGATGTGCAGCCTAGGAGTGACAATCAGTGTTACACAGCCTGTGCATACAGAGGCTGGACCATGGAGGTTGGGGAATCAGAATGTGTCCCTTTTGATACACTCAGGACTATATGTCCAAAAATATATTTCATGTTTTAGACATAATTATATAATAAGACTGAAGGGGTATTGAGTTAATAACCGACATGAAGATGACCACATATAAATGAGGTTGTGACATTTAGCAAATGAAAATAAAGGTTGATTAGTTATTTATGAACTTCAGGTGAGTAACACAATCTAAGTGTGATTTTATCATCATTAACACTTCATTTGAGATGCACTGAGAGCCAAGAGTTACTGTTTATTGTCTGAAAGTCAAATAGAACCAACTGTACTTTATGCTGTAACCACCATAGGAAGTTGAAGGAAAAAAAATAAGCAGAAAACAGTCCAACCTCAACTTCAGTACAGACTAGAACTTCCATGTGCTGGATAAAATATTATATGACCTTGTATTTTAAGTGAATATATTTGATATTTGAAAGTTTTATTCTCTCTCTGGTTCTAAGCTCTTTATGATGTATCTGTCCTACAACACATTTCTTTTGATGAATTGTAGGTGGA
Source organism: Peromyscus eremicus (assembly GCF_949786415.1). Taxonomy (NCBI): domain Eukaryota; kingdom Metazoa; phylum Chordata; class Mammalia; order Rodentia; family Cricetidae; genus Peromyscus; species Peromyscus eremicus. The sequence continues at coordinate 69,800,022 of NC_081427.1, forward strand.
AATTTTACACATTGGAAGTAGCTGCCAGTTTTTGTTTGGATGAGACAATGTTATCCTAAAAAGAATAACATCTTTAGAAGATTCATTACAAAGATCTTCCAGATAGTGTCCATTGTGGGCTCAGACAACCTTTGGTCTAACAATATTCTGGCCCCTGGCTTTCCCAGCTGTGGAACAATGCAAATTATTTCTGGTGCCATTGGTTGCCTTAATAACAATCTAGACTTTAAGCCCCTGTGGGATTTGATATTCTAATTTTTTATTTTATCAGGTTTGTTTTCCTGGTCATTAGACCTTGGTAGAACTTGAGTCAGGAGCTCTGATTTTGTATTCTGGAACATCTGTAAAAGCACAGGAACAGCATGTTCTCTGAAGTCTGATAGAGTTCTCCCCTTACACACATCCAAAACGGTTTTCCATTTTAATTGCAATCCTGGGAGCTTCTTAGTGTTTCCCCATGTGAAGTTCGGGTCTTCTACTGATTTGCAAATGAATCTTGATAGTTTGGGATTTTCTGTTATTTTCATAATATGACCTTTTAGAGCCAGAGTATTTATCATATTCTTCTTAATAACGTGTATTTTCTACTGCAGTCATTTCTACGTATGACTTAGATTGTGAACACACTAACACTGACTTGCAGGTCACTTAGTTTTACAGACTTGCCAGTGAACTAACTCAAGTTGTGCTGTTATATTCTGCCACGTAAGTAGGGACGCTGCAAACTAGTGCAGATGCCTGACAGGCATGTCTTGAGCTCAGCCAATCACCAAGTTTGGGTCCTGGGTCAAGTTGGTTGTTCTTGTTCTTCCTCAGTTTCTCTTTCTGGAAATAAAACAATGACAACAAGATCTCTGGACATGACTCTTGAGACTAGAGAAGTTTTGTCAAATGCTGAGTAGCAGTGAACCTGCACTAACCTAGTGGTAGAGGAATGCATTTTTTTGTCATTCTTGTTTTACTTAATAAACTTTTTGTTTTCCTTGAGCGTAAATAAGAGTTTGAGTAGCTAATTCCTGGGTATAAACCTTCATGTAGCCAGAAGTTTTCCTGTGTCCCACTTGTCCTGCAGCCGCTCGGAGAAATAAACACACAGAGGCTTATGTTACTTACAAACTGTATGGCCTAATGGCTCAGGCTTCTCGCTAGCTAGCTCTTGTATCTTAAGTTAACCCATTTCTATTAATCTATGTTTTGCCATGTGTTCCGTGACTTTACTGGTCTGTTAGCATCTTGCTCCTTGGGCGACAGGCTGGTGTCTCCCCAATTCTGCCTTTCTCTTTCTGTCTCTCCCTTTAGATTTCCCACCTGCCTCTAAGCTGCCTTGCCATAGGCCAAAACAGCTTATTTTTTAGCCAATGGGAGCAACACATATTCACAGCATACAGAAAGACATCCCACTGCACCTTAATTCTTAAAATTCTACACATACAGCTCTTCTGGCATTTCCTTTCAGTAATGTTGAATGTCAAGCTGAACTTTTGTTTCTCCATTTCTGATTTCTTCTTGTCTATCTCCCACTGTAATTTTATAGCTCTGGGAGTAATATTATATATTATCTCTCTGTTTCTATTTTCTCAGATATAAATCAGTTTCTGCATCTGTAAACACCAATACTTGTGCTATCCATTGTGGATCTGTTATCTTCTCCTCACTGGCTTTGATTTGCTGGGTCCTAGGGTCTATTGGTCTTACGACTGTCTTGTGTGTATTAGTTACCTTTCTGCATTCTAAGAGATTCTCCGGAGCTTGTGTGTCATTTGTCTTATGTGGTCTCCTTGCTTCTGTACCCAGGAAGCTATGCTCTGTTCATTTGTAATTGTACTATCAAATTCATATTGTTATTTTTATTATGCTTCCCCTGTGAAATGTTCTCTTAACTTTGAGATGGATAGTCTTATAAATTCAGATCTTGAATTTGGGTGTGAGTTTGAAACTGCTAGGTTACAAAGTTGCAGAAATCGGAATAACACGAGCTACTCCCTTACTAAGCTTATCTGATAGGAGAAAAAGGCAATCATTTCAATGATATCATGAGTTTGTTACTAGAGATACTCAGTGAACCACAGGGGCTGGGGGTGCATGTGTTGGCAGGAGCCACAATGGATGAACTGTAAACTGATGACTTTGGAATCTGGATTTCCCAGGTATATTCGAATATAAAGGAACAATAGTATTGTCCTTGTTCTTCAAATAGCAACTCAGTCCGTTAAGGTAGGAAGTCACATTTTAAAAGGCAGTGTGCCAGGATATCTTGAGCGTTCTCGATTGAACAGACCTTTCTCATTCGGTGTGCTTTTGTTCTTCAATCTTAGATGGTGGTCACTATTTGTTCATTGCAATACAGACAACTCAAAGTAATCTTATTTCCATTACAAACCTATTTTTGAAATATTTATTACTTTATTTGTTCATCAAAGAAATAAAGAATTCTTGGGGTAGATGTAAAATTGTGACTTATTTTAATTCATGATGTTAACTATTGTAGCTAACTTAAATGATAAATGCTACCATTTGGGACTCTAAGGAATCATTAAATGAAAAGTATTTTAATGATTATTTCTTTTCTTTGTCAGTGATTACTCATGCCTTTTAGATGGAAATGGGTGTATTTGAAATATAGTTTTGATATCATTTTCTCTTCAGTTCTTCATATTTCCATCTTTGTTATTGTTAATCATTATTAATGAAAAGCATATAGAATGTATATATTATATGTAATCCAGGAAGTCATCTATTTAATACATATTTTAATACTTAGATTTTTTTCTTCCAGATAACAATGGAAGGAAAAAATCAAGCTTTCAGTATCAAAAGCCGCACCCTTCTGTATGAACTCCTTTGTGCTCTCATTAACCCCAAACGCAAGGACACTCAGGGATTCAGCCACTTTGTGGAGGTGACAGAGCATTTTGCCTTTTCTCTGCTGACTGATGTTACCTGTGGGTCTCCTGGTGAAAAGTAAGTCCTTTGTAAAACTGTCAGTTCCCAAAATGTATTTCCTCATGGCTTCCAAAGCAGTGCGTGGTACCAGCTGACCCTGAGATGGTACACAGAGTGTGTTCAGTACTTCTCACCACAGCAGTGTATGGTACCAGCCGACGCTGAGATGGTGCACAGAGCGTGTGGTCAGTACTTCTGACCACAGCAGTGTATGGTGTCAGCTGACCCTGAGATGATACACAGAGTGTGTGGTCAGTACTTCTGACCACAGTAGTATGTGGTACACAGAGCGTGTGGTCAGTACTTCTCACCACAGCCGTGTATGGTACCATCCGACGCTGAGATGGTGCACAGAGCGTGTGGTCAGTACTTCTCACCACAGCAGTGTATGGTGTCAGCTGACCCTGAGATGGTATATAGAGTGTGTGGTCTGTACTTCTCACCACAGCAGTGTATGGTACAGAGAGCGTGTGGTCAGTACTTCTCACCACAGCAGTGTATGGTACACAGAGCGTGTGGTCAGTACTTCTCACCACAGCAGTGTATGGTACACAGAGCGTGTGGTCAGTACTTCTGACCACAGGTGTATGTACACAGAGCGTGTGGTCAGTATTTCTCACCACAGCAGTGTATGGTGCATAGAGCGTGTGGTCAGTACTTCTGACCACAGGTGTATGGTGCACAGAGCGTGTGGTCAGTACTTCTGACCACAGGTGTATGGTGCACAGAGCGTGTGGTCAGTACTTCCCATCTGTTGGCCAATGGAACAGACTGTTAGAGGGAAGCAGCAGGTCCAGCAAGAGAAGTGACTGTGCTACCAACACTATGGGGCCGTTGTTTCAAACTATCTTTAGAGTAAAACACAACATCATCTTATCTTCTCTTGCTTTTATTCTGTCAGTGGAAAGCACATTCTGAGGAGGAAGGATGCTGATTCCCAGCCTCCTGCTGTGACTTCTGCTGCCCCAAAGCCCCAGATTTTCTTCCACTGGGAGGCAACTCTCAAACTCTAGGGTTGTTTTTTTTTTTTTTTTTTTTTTTTTTTTTTTTTTTTTTGTGACTGGAATTCCACAGCAGGAAGCTAGCAAGAGGAGGAGAAAATAACCTGGTCATTGTTAACTGCATAATTAATTATGTAGCCATGTGTTAATATTTTGTGCATAATGATACAAGAAATTACATTCACATTTAAATTGTGTTATTGTAGTTCAAAAACCACAAAATGTTTTATTTGTATTTGACAGCCAAAATCCACTGATATTAGAACATGGGCAGATGTTAAAATCCATCCTGATTTTCATGTTGTTCATATACGCTACTTAAAAACAACAAGTATCATTTTATTACTATAATGAATATTTGATTACGAATATCTATATAAACTTTATTTTATCATTTATTTTCAATGAAAATCATCATCCATATTTAGTAAATCATGATATATGGGTCATTTCAATAATGAATCTGTCAAACTAACAAAGAAATCAGTTGATTAAATAAAACTTTGAATATTAGTTCTTTGGTTACAGACACATGAAGTTCAAAAACAGTAAATTACATATAAAAGACAAGGTGTAAAATACAGAGAACATTAATGATATTAATTATGTCCTTGCTATATCCAGACTGCATTAAATTAAATAGTATGGATGAATATTTTATAGGTAGAAACAGTGTGAATCTGAAAATTTTATAAGGTTCAGCATAACCCTTCATGCAAGTTGATATATATATATATATATATATATATATATATATATATATATATATATGTAACAAATCATCATTTTAGGTAAGCTATTGGAAGTTGGATTAGGGCTTTTATTATTTGTATTTATAGATTCAGAAACTGAGGTTTAGGGTCCTGCTTACCTTGACAAGGTTCACACGAATAGTTCATGGAGAGTCTCATGTGCACTCATAGGCCTGCTTAATTCCATAGTCCCTTCCAGGCACCATGCTGTGTGGTCAGAAGACTGCATTAAAAGCAACCTTACAGCCCAAATTTTCCTTACAAATCCATTCCAGGGTGTGGTGAATGTAGCTGGAAGTTTTCTCTGGTCCTGCCCAGCTCCATGGACACCCCCCCCCCAGCCACTTATAAAATAATCACTCAGAAGCTTATAGTAATTAAAACTGCTTGGCCATTAGGTCAGGCCTACCACTGACTAGCTCTTACATTTAAACTCAGCCCATTTCTGTTAATCTATATGTTGCCACGTGTTCTGTGGTTTTACCTGTGTGCCATTACATGCTCCTCCCTGGATGATGGCTGGTGTCTCCTCTCAACCTTCCACTTCCCAGAATTCTCCTTGTCTGTTTATCCCGCCTATACTTCCTGCCTGGCTACTGGCCAATCAGCGTTTTATTTATCAACCAATCAGAGCAACACATTCACAGCATACAGAACATCCCATAGCAGGTGAAGTTAGGGAACATTTTACATCTGCTTACACTGCTGTGAGTGCTAATGGGTCCTGGGGACTGATATTATCTTAATGGGAAAATCAGCAAAGAATCAGAAACACCTCACAGAGCCTCTTTTAGGATGTGCTCTCACTAGTCCTTACCACCTGCGATAAATGCTGTGCTGTTCAACCTTAGTGCCATTTATGTGTCTCTCATCCTGGCTACAGAAACCCCTGACACAGATTAATTGCTTGCATTGAGACCACAGAATGTATTTGGAATTTAAAGGAACATAGGAGCGTGGCACAGTTAAGGCAATTAGACGGACGCCCGTAATAGTAATAAATTGCAGGTGGAGGAGAAACGGCCGTCACATCTGGTTTGCTTTGCTGAAGACTCTAAGTATGTCAAGCATTTTGCTTGCATTCTCAGTACACCACCTTAATATCAAGTGTATCTGCTGAGAGGGGAGGATTTGGGAATCGAGCAAGAATATTAGTGATGGGATCTAGAGCAACCACTTGGAAACCAACTAAAAACAACGCAATTAGCACTGAGGATGTAAAGGGGTGCCAGTTAACATGTAGCCCCCCACTTTAGTCAAGGTATGTAGCAGATGATGGTATTAACAAAGTGAGTACATTTGGAGGGCAAATATGTGATAAATAGGTTAAGGTGTTGTGGTGGGGGGGAGTTTGGTTATCGGCAATTAAGAGGGGTCAGAAATTTGAGGTGCTTGTGGGAGTAAGAAATTTGGGGTGCTTGTGTGTTGCTGGCTTACAAAGTGGCAGGACCTACGAGGTCTCTGACTAGACTGAATGTCTTGGAAGTGGGTTATGAAAGCGTTGGTCAGCTGTGTGGCAGAAGTTCTCTGGTTTCTGTGGCTTTGTGCCTAGCAAAGGGCTCTGTGGCTGAGCTATAACAGTGTTTCATATGGGGGGGCTGAGTGAAGAGAATAAAAAGGAGATTTTGATAAGCTATTGTTGACATATAGGGAACCCATACAAATTGAGGTCTTCACATAGGAGGCCAGAGACCAAGCTATGAGGGACCAGCCCCCACACTTACTTACCCCAGGGACCCTTGAGGAATGAGGAATAAGAGACTTAGTTAGAAATAGAGAGAGGAGAGAAAACACAAGATAGACTTGGGTGGATCTGGATCCTTATCCACCAGCCCAGAACTTTATTCCAAAGGTCTATTTATAACAATGCCAAGGGGCGGCGCAAAAGACCTCCCCCTTGCTAGTTACCATCACCTGGTACCCAGGCTCGTGTTCCAATCAACCTCTTATGCAGTCCTGCTGGGTACGGCCACTAGGAAACCTAGTGGGCTCCAAAAGGTCCCTCTTCTTTATATTTTAAGAGAAAAAACTCTTGATGTAACTGCATCAAACTTAACATAATAATTCTAACATAAACAGAACTATACAAAATTATAATTCCTACTCTCAACCTTCCCTATGAACCTACTCTTAAGCTACAAACCTACATTCAAGAACAATTTCTTAATAGAACTATACAAAACAATATTATTTCACTCAAGTAACACGAAAATATTTTTTAAATTAAATAAACTGAGGAATATTAACTCTCCCTTTTCTTTATATTTTAAAATAAATCTCAAGCCTAGTTCGAAAACCTAAATTTCTCTATAAGCAGTCCCATTTTTACATAAACAGTTCATAAGTCATCACGGTTGATAGAGTCTATATGCATAAGCAAATTAAAACTTGTCCCATTGTAATGAAATCATTACTGTCCATTTCATTTCTTAAGTTCAAAAGTTCAACAAGAGTTCCGGTACCATTCCTAAAAGTTCCTCTGAGCGTTCGTCATCATGGCCTGGCTTGTCAGCTGCCCCTAAGTCTGTGTACAGCTGTCAGAGTCGTAATGACTCTGAAGCAAACAGTTCCAAATACGAAAAGTCCCATAACCAGAACTTTGCAGTTCAATCAAGTCTCTTTGAAATGTTTGCTTTCAGCTACCGCTGCGCTTTGCAGTCTGTCGTCCTCGGCAACCAGACCGCTCCTGGGCCTGGACCAGGCTAGGGAGCTTCACCGCATAGCCACACGGGCTCAAGGTTCCTTCAGCTGCCGTGAGCTGGAACTGGCCTTCCCACGGCAACCCTGCCTTTGGGAGGAAAACCCATTACCTGCATTGCTGACGGCCCAAGTGCTCAGCAAACCAGGTCCCGGAACCCTCTGTTCGCTGTCCTGGTGTATGATGAGTGTAGCTCAGGGCCGCTCCATGATTGCAGTCACATCCTGTTGCTCGGGGCTCGGGCTGCAGTCAGACTCAGCTGTTCCCGCAGAGCCTCAAGCTGGCTGTCCCGCCTGGAGTAGGTTCTCACCGCCACAGCTTCCTGCTTTCCGGCTCGTCTCGGCTGCTTGTCCGGCACTGACACCCTTCTGCTCTAGGCCTCCGGAAGGAAGCAGTCTGGTCTCTGCTGTCTCCGCTGTTCCCCTCTGCTCTGCTCGCTGTTCATCTTTCCTGCAGCGGCGTGGCATCTCTGCAGGGCTTTCCAGACTGCTGCTTGTCCTTGGCCCCTCTCGTGGCTTAGCTTCAGGGCCGAAAGCCTGCGCACCCTCGCCGCTGGTGCTGCCTCTGCCTTCGCTCTTGGCGTCTGCTGTGTGGGAAGCTGTGACCCTCCGTGGGTCTCAGCCGTAGACATTACTGTCTGTTGCTACTTTTTGAAGTTAGCGGTTTCTGGAGCTGCTTCTTGCCATTATTGGCGGTTTCTGGAACTGCCAAGTCTGCTGTGGATATTGTTTTCCCAAGTTGGGAAAACCTACTCTTCATATCCTTAGACTTAAAGCCTATATATTCTAAACCTACATTTTTCTGACTAAATTTTAAACCTAAATTCTATAGGACTACTTTATAAACCTTACCCAAGTCTTATTGAAGTCTACATAATAAACTTACATTCTATAGGACTACTCTAGTACTTTTTCAGATATCTAACTTAGCAAACACCTGAAAGAGATATATTACTTCTTACTCTTAACCAACTTACACTAGGAAGAATCTCTTAGCAAACTCTATAGGGCTCCCCTAAACCTAATTTATAAACCTTATCTGTGAGTCTTATTTAAGCCTAAACCTTACCTAAGTCTTAGTTACATTCTATAGCTCTACTTTATAAACCTTAACGTCTAGAAGAGATCTCTTAACTATTATCACTTTACATATAACAGAACTAACTTAACACTAAAGCAAACATCTATAAGATATTTTTTAACATTTAGAAAATATTTTTTTAACTAAACTATGAACAAGACCAGAAGTATGCAAATCATTTCCAAAGTTCAGAGTTTATAGTAGTCATTCTGAAAGTTCTTGAGAGTTTGAAACAAGATTTGTCAGTGGCTCTTTCAACCTTGGGATTTTAGTGAGTACTGTCACTACCGGGTTGTAACACTTGTTGCTGGAGAACTGTAATGTAACATTTTTGGAACTAATACTACTCCCCAAAGTCACCTTGCCCGTGGCCAAGCTCTCTCAGCTGTTCTGGAACCAGCAGAAATGCTCAGCTGTGAACAGTTTCTAACTAGAAGCTGTCTCTTTACCCAAATTCATAACAGCTTCCCTGTGCCATGATTCAGACAAATGCTTCTGTTACAGCAGAACTTTCAGTTTGTTCTACCGAAAAGCTTCGCTTCAGATTGAGGGTGAAATTATTGTGTTGAACTGCCACAAAGCTCTTAGCAAAAATTCCTCGTGCGACCTTATAAAGCACTGTTTCAAACCTGCATTGATACTACGTTTCCCTGAAAGCCTTCCGGGTATGCTAGCGCACTTGCCGGTTCCCTTCACAGGGTTTCACTTCTGTAACGGGAGATTTTTCTTTCATGAGCTTGCTTTAGGATGCCCGTGCCACCGTTGAACAGGTATATCTAACTAGATCTTTCACCCGACCCAGTTCCCGAGCTTTTCTTCCGCTTGTCTCCGCACTCAAGCTGCGGCTTATTGCCTGAGGAAAAACTCTTAGGGCTTCACTCCGGGTCAGTGAGGCAAACTGAAAACATTTGTTTCAGAAAGGTCCTTTCTCTGATAGAAAATAGAGCTTCTCTCCTGGATAGCCCCCCCCCCTCCCCGTCCTATCCCATCCCACCTCCTTCCCCAGACAGTGTCCCTGGTGCTCAGCACAGCTGCTCATGCAGCCACAGCCTGGCTTCTCTGCCTCATCAGGCTCTTGCCTCAGGATTTTCCCATCCGGGTGAAACCCAGTTTTAAACTGAGAAAGTTCTGAAAGCCTTTTTAGCTTTTTTTTTTTTTTTTTCAAGAGAGAGAAAGACCAGCACGTTTTTTTAAGAGAGCTTTTAGTTTAAGAGAGAAAGATTAAGTTTTTCCTAAGACGTCTGTTCTCTAAACTTTTTGGCTTCATGGCCAGGAGGGAACTAATTCTGAGGGTAAGATGTTCCACTGCTGACAGAGCAGAGGATTTTTGTTTCTGTCCATACCCACTGCAGGGGAAATCTCTTTCCTCTGCTGTTTTTTTTTGTTGTTGTTGTTGTTGTTGTTTTTGTTTTTTGTTTTTACATTTTAGCTGTCCCCAGGCCAAAATCTTCCGTAGGAATCCCCTTTCTACCCGATAAGCTCAAAGAAGAGCTTTTCTCTGCCCGTTAAGTTCAAACAAGATAGATTTTTCTCTAGGATTTTGCGTTCATAGCCCCATAGTTAGGTTTATCTTATCCTTCTTTACCCTAAGCGTTTTCTTTTCTATATTCCTAATTAACTCTGAAGTTCTTCCTGCACTGTATTACCCATTCTGCCTTCCTTATTTTTTATAGAGAGAAGAGGGAGAGGGAAGGGGAGAGAGAGAGATCTGTATAGAGAGAAATCTAATGCTGCAGCCTGTGGTATATCCTTTACCACCTAACCTATACACCCGAGAATAAAATACCGTTGCCTTCATTTTTCAATTCCTTATTGGAATACCTACACTCACAACATCCCCTTCAATCCTTTCACCTAGCTCTAGGGTTATTTTTTTTTCTTTATCTTTTTCTTTGTCTCTGTTCAGGCGCCATCTGTGGAGGACCAGCCCCCACATTTATTTACCCCAGAAACTTTTGAGGAATGAGGGATAAGAGACTTAGAAATAGAGAGAGGAGAGAAAACAGAGAGAAAACACAGGATAGACTTGTATGGGTCTGGATCCTTATCCACCAGCCCAGAACTTTATTCCAAAGGTCAAAGGTCTATTTATAACAATGCCAAGGGGCAGAGCAAAAGACCTCCCCCTTGCTAGTTACAGTCACCTGGTACCCAGGCCCATGGTCCAATCAACCTCTTATGCCGTCCTGCTGGGTACGGCCACTAGGAAACCTAGTGGGCTCCAACACCTAGCATCCTGGATATGATAAAATATCAAAGCCACTGACCACTGCATTTATTTAGTTATTTATTTTCATTACATTATAAAATTATTTTTAAATTTTTTCATATAGTATATTTTGATCATATTCTTTTCCTCCCCAAAGTCCTTCTAGATCTTTCCTACCTCCCTACCCACCCAACCTCATGTTCTTTTTTCTCTCTCAAAAAGACCCACCTCCTCAACCAAACTAAAACACAATCAGAAAAGACAAAAAACAAAATCACAAAAATCATGGCATCTGTTTATTATTGGTCAGCTACTGCTAAGCATAAGGCCTGCCCTGGAGTGTAGTTGATACAACTGACACTGAACCCTTTAAATGCTATCATTTAAGCCTTGGAAGAAACTTCTTGTAAACATGACATACAGCTAGAGGAAAAGGTTCCCTTTGACTCTTTCATTTCTCACATCTTTCATTTAACATTATCAGATTCATTTCTCACATTACAGGTCTTAGCAAGGTATCATTTTGATACACTATCTAACTATATACTCTATGTACACTATGGCAGGTAGAACCTTTAAGATTAGACAGATACATTTCTGTCCTAATACAGTGTCAGATACAGTATCCTAATCATCTCTGCACTGTTTGAAGCAGGGTTTGTATTTCCTCTACCTGGGTGTCTGCTTCCTATGGCAAAGATGATGATGCCAGAAACAACTCACTGAAGTTTTAGGGAAATGGTTACGTAGTCACATTCCTTGAACCGTAAATCCGCTCCCCATGTAAGGATTTTGCCTTAGCAAGGCTGGAATGCCACCTGTACTTTAAACCAAGTCCACATGAGTTCAACTCACATGGAGGTTTGAAAGCAATTTACCTGAGTGTAGAATCTTATTATTCCTAAGAGGTGTGACAAAATAAAAATGTCAGAAGCATCAAGACCATCACTCAGATCTGTTTTCTCGTAAGCTGGATTATTGTATTCGAAGGCTCTGGTGTACTGGAAAGGCATGAGGGACATCTGAGATGAAAATGCAGCTGTAGATGCATATGCTCTCTGGTTTTAAATTTAAAAAAGGTCCCACTCTAGTGGGAATACCCTTGCCTCAGCCTGTCCTATCACAGCCTGTGACTAACACAGAAAAGTACATTCTAAGCCACAGACTGTATTATGATAACTGTGTCACAGCTTCCAGATACTCCTGTTTTAGGTTACAAGAGACCAAGCAAAGGGGTGTGGAACGATGCACTCATCACTAGGAAATAGAAGGCAGATGGTTATTTAGTGTTGGGATTGTTCTACATGAAGAAAAATCCTCCATTTAAATATTGAAGCAAATACAATTGGATATGTTGATACAAACACCTGCCAACTCAACACAGGCTTGTTTTCTTCCTGTAGAGGCAAAACCATCCTTGACAGCTGCCCATACTTGTCAATCCTGGCCCTTTCCTGGTACCCTCAGCAAATCAATGGACACACGTTCGAAGGAAAGGATGGTGATTACATTCAAATTCCTGAGAGGTTATTGGATGTTCTGGATGCAGAAGTGCTGGACGGGAAAAGAGCATGCACATTGGTCCAGTTTGTGGAGTTCAGCAGCCAGCAGTGGTTCCTGGCAGGAAACAACCTTCCTGCCCTGAAGGACAAGGTAATCTCTCATTTAAAATTATGTGACAGTTTCTCTTTTCCCTTCACCAGGCAAACTCAGAACACATCAGCTTAGCTGTTCTTTCAGGTGCTACACAGGAGTAGCATGAAAATTACTCTCTCTGTAAGCCATTTGTAGCTTTTTTGGCTTCAAATGTAGTTGGAAACGTTTCCCTTATGTTTGTGGAGTACGTATGTGCGTATGTGGACAAAGTGTAACACGATAGCTTTCCCTACTGTAATGTCTTGGCATGTACCTACCTTCTCAGGAGGCCAGGCAGTGATACTTACAGTGGGTGTTGTCAGCTAAAGACCGAAAGTGAGTGCGGTGGAGTTAGGCTGTGACAGTGGAAAGCCGGTCAGAGTTGTATTCAGTAAGAGAGCAGCTAATGGTGCTGAAGAAAACACTATAGGTATCAGGTATTAGAAAAACAAAGTCCAGCTCTGACTGGGAGACTCAGTCATATCACTAATTGGAAAATTACAGTTAAACGTTGTGTTTCTTTTTGACGTTATAGGTATTGTCCCTGAGTGTGAAAGGTCAGAGTGCACAACCCCTGCCTAACAACAATGAGGTTCTCTACAGGATTTATGCAGCTGAGCCTAGAATTGTTCCTCGTACATCTCTCTGTCTCTTCTGGAATCAGGCTGCGGCCAGGTACAAACTGATAAATCTTAAGAAAAGTGTTTGGTGCTTCCCAGCCAGAAACATTGCAACTGCTTGTTTTAAACATAGATGGTATTTATGATATATGACTCAAAATACAAAAAAAGAAAAGCTGTGGAGGAAATCATAGGAAAGCATATGCATAAGTTACTCGTCTATTACTGTGATGAAACACCATCATCAAGGCAACTTATAAAAGAAAACATTTAATTTGGGGCCTGCTTACAGTTTCAGAGGGTTAGAATCCCTGGTTATCATGCCAGGGAGCATGGCAGGAGGCAGGCAGGCATGGTGCTAGAGCAGTGGCTGGGAACTTACATCTTATTTGTAAGATGTAGGCAGAGAGAGAGTGAGACTGGGCCTGGCATGGACTTTTTAAACTTCCAAGCCCACTCAGGGTGACACACCTCTTCCAACTAGGCCACACCTCTTGCAACAAGGGCACGCCCCCTAATCCTTCTCAAAAAGTTCCACCAATTCCAAGCATTCAAATATATGAGCCTATGGGGACCATTCTTGTTCAAACCACTATAGCATAACAAGTAATTTGTCTGGTGTTGTGCAAACTACAAGACTTTTGAAAGCAAGAGGAGAGGTTAGCCCTACACACGGTGGCGATTGTATTGGCTGATTTTATGTCAATTTGACACAAGCTACAGTCATCAGAGAGGAAGCAGCCTCTGTTGAAAAAAAAAATGCCTCCGTGAGATCCAGCTGTAAGACATTTTCTTAATTAGTGATCAGCGGGAGAGGGCCCAGCCTGTTGTGGGTGGTACCATCTCTAGGCTGGTGGTCCTGGGTTCTATAAGAAAGCAGGATGAACAAGCTATGGGGAGTGAGCCAGTAAGCAACTCCTCTCCATGGTCTCTGCATCATTTCCTGCCTCCAGGTTCCTGCCACCTTTGAGTTCCCGTCCTGGCTTCCTTTGTTAATGAACAGCAACATGGAAATATAAGATGAATAAACCCTTACCTCCTTAATTTGCTTTTTAGTCATGGTGTTTCATTGTAGCAATAGAAGCCCTGACTAAGACAGCCATGCTGTCGTGTGGGGATCCACACAAGCTGTGACTATGCTGGTCTGTTGGGATCCACACAAGCTGTGACTATGCTGGTCTGTTGGGATCCACACAAGCTGTGACTATGATGGTCTTTTGGGATCCACACATGTCATAGCTATATTGACCAATGGAAGTTTTCGAATGACAGAAAAGACCAAATTTGCTTTAGGATAGATAGGTAAGGCAGCTACACCATTGCTGAGAAGGTTAACTTCTTTGGTACAACAAATGCTCTGGCAGGTGTGGTTGGTATTTACACTGCTTCTTAAGGTGTCTTGACGGAAACTGTTGGGTCATGTCCTGGACAAGATATTCCTTCTAGTGTTTCTTCTGGAAAACGTAGTCTGCTTAAGTCTTGAGTAAAGAACACTTAATTTCAGCTAGTTATTTTTCCTTTAAAAACAATCTGAACACATTATTGCAAGAACAGTGACTATTGTGTTTTGTTCTAGCTGGTTGTCTGACAGCCAGTTTTGCAAAGTGGCTGAAGATACTTCGGACTACGTGGAATGTGCCTGTTCACACTTGTCTGTGTATGCTGTTTACGCCCAGACTGACAACTTGTCATCATACAATGAAGCTTTTTTCTCTTCTGGGTTTATATGCATTTCAGGTCAGTGGCAGGGTTTTCAAGTTATGAATTTTAAATATTTGTGAGAATGAAACTTTCCCATAGTTCTTTTGTGTGTGTAAGATATGAGCATGCTATCATTTGCCCATCTTAATCATTAATACATACAGCAGGTATTTATGGAGGGTCAACTCTGAACTTCTTTGCAGAAGAAGCCATGTTTTCATGAAGAGCATGGAATACAGCATGAGACAGAGGCTAGATAAGAGAAAGGGAACCATTTGTGGTATATTGCACTTTAGAGCAATAGGCTCTACAGTTAGAATATTGGGATCATATAAATCAATACATATAAAGATTTTGTGTTTTCATTAAAATAAATATTCTATCCCATCAGTTGATCAGTTGTCTACAACTTTGGCACTTTAAACATATCAAACTCTATGCTAAAAATTATTTTCTACTCATCATATTTATCCCTCTTTTTATTGCAGCAATAGGAACTTGGATTTTATCAATGTCTGTCTGTTTAAATACACCATAACTAGGAATGATGTGCTATATATCTCTGTGTGAGATATTAACTATAAATATAACCTTGTAACCAGACTGTCTTAGTTCAAGTCCTGATTCTATCATCAGCTATTAGGAACTAGAGTAATATTCTAGTTGTATGTGTCAGGATACTCAAAATTCCTACCCCCAATGTATGACTACAAATCATGTCTGCATCTCAGGCCCGTTAGTCTGCTTTAGTGGTGACTTGTCTGTTATTGGGAGGGATTGTCTTACTAAATACGTGTACCAACAATCTGCCTAGCAATCCTCATTCACTAGGAAATCTTTCTGGAGACAGAGTCAAGTAACTAATTATTATGCTTGGTTCTGATTGTTAAATATTCCCATTATAATTCAGTTTTACATAGTTATAATTTTGCCAGAATGTATCTGAATTATGAGTCTTGGGTTCCATAGCAAAAGTTAAGAATCTCCTATTCTTAATAATATCTTTCATAAAAGATGGATGACATTTCTTATCCAATAAATTCTTCGAGGTGAATATAATTTCAAAATCAGAGGGAGACTTGTTTTATTTCAATGGTGGTATATTTCATGAGCAAAGAAGTTTCATAGAATAATGGAATAAAAAGTTACCATATTGAAATAAAATTTGGATATTATTTTACAAACAAATTCAAATCCTCTGCTTTACAAAAACATTGAACATCAAACTAGAGAGTTTAAAAACTTAAAGCATGGTGTCTCTGATTCCATGTAGAGGCAGTAGAATCATAAGGTACATCCTACAAGAGTTATTTGTCATTCTATATTTTCTATAACTTGATGCAGAAAATGTTACGCTGACCTGCATGGGTGCTTGAGAACTTAAATGTCATCATCCACATGTAGCTGCTACATTCACATTTGTGCCTTTGACTTGGGACCAGTGTCAAGACTTTGAAATTATAATTTATTTCCTGTTTTATTCAAGATATTTTATAAGTAAGGACTCTAAACTCCTGTGTTTTTGCCTCAGTTTTTATTTCATGAGAGAACCAATGCCCATTCCTCTGATGGGCCTTCGGGAATTAGAAAAGATAACTTTTTGTTTCTTTCTTTCTTTTTTTTTTTTTTTTGGTTTTTTCGAGACAGGTTTTTTCTGTGTAGCTTTGCACCTTTCCTGAAACTCACTTTGTAGACCAGGCTGGCCTCGAACTCACAGAGATCATCCTGGCTCTGCCTCCCGAGTGCTGGGAACTTTTTGTTTCTTATATATATAGTGTGTACTTTGGGTCAGACCAAATGGGATAGCTCTGACTTGATAACAGTTAACTAGTCCTTTTCACGAGTGTAATAATGTACATATTCACAGGAGCTGGCCTCTTTGTTAGTTCTGCTTCCTGTTCTGGATGACAGTTCAAGAAGCGGGCAAAAGAGAATAAAGGCTGAGAAACCCTCAGTTCAGGGAGGTGAAAGGAGAGAGGGTTACCTGGAAGATCCTAGGTTTGCCAAATGCCAGAAGACGAAACTGAGGCCACTCCTTAAAGTAACAAGGATAAAAAAGAGAAAGGTAGTAAAAGAGGGCTGTGTGCATTCTCCGGCCCATGACAGGAATGAGTTGGGAGAAGTGTAAGTTAAGATGGCTTCATCACATGCCATAATCTAACCTAATTACTAAGATCAGCAAGGCTTGAGGGTGTGCACACTATTTCCCAGATGACTACAAATCTTCGGGGCTTTTCTCTAGGATATCATCCCATCAAAGATGACTGTTGGGTTGGATTTTCCCCAACTTTGACTCTTAACACCATTTTATAGTCTTCTAACTGTAAAGACAACCTGTTACCTTCATCACGTAGTTCCTTAAGTGAATGAAATCAGTCATTTTGTTGCATCTGTAGTTCAGTTTCCTGTGGCAGAAGTGATTTGACACTGTTAGAGGTGGGCCTGTTCTCACACTGGAATCACTTCCTTCTTCTTACCATGAAGAAATCCTTTAACTTATTACCCAAACTAAAGTGTTCTTTACTAATTAGCTAGTTATCTACTTAAAAAGAGAATACTGTGTGTAAATGCCTATACAATGTCAATTTCATAATAAATAATAATTTGTGACTAATTACAGGCCTTACAGGTTAAGAAAGTTAATAAAAATTATTTGAGGATGATCATTCTTTTGTTCAACTTTTTATAAAATGGCAAACATTTTAAGTTGTGCCTTTTTTTTTTTTTTTTGCTCCCCTGCAAGCTGAAATGCTGATAGATTTTTCAAAGTAATAATAACTGGCCAACCCTGAAAAGATTTCCAGTAGTAACAAAAGTCATTATGAAGCACCTCCAAGCACACATAAGTCTGTGTATAAGGACAGAGGCGGGGTAGTCAGAGAGACAGAGCCTCAATAATTAAGGAAGTAAATCTGAGCACAATTGCATTCAACTCAACATTATTTTTTAAAGTTATTTTTGAAACTTTTGGTCAACTTCCTTTAGAAACATCAAGCTCGGGTTTTCAGAAACCATTGTCCTGGGGGACCTATTATGATTGTGGAAGAGTGTATTTTCAAAATAATTCCATTCTATCAAATGATGTGTTATCCCTGAGGAAAAACATTTTAAATGCTTAGAACTGTAAAAAGAAGAGTTTGAAGGGATAAATGTAGATAACAAGAAGTCACTTAGTCCTAAAATACGTGTGCATAGCATAAAGATGTTGAGTTTATCTAGCAATATCTGCAAAGGAATTTTGTTTGGCAAGAATTGGGCTGCACATAACCGAAGGGCACTCTGAGTATCTTCCACGGACTTAGTGCCCAGGATGAACAATTGGGCACAATAACAATGCCCCTGCAGCCTGACCTCTTCTTCTTTGGTCTGCTCTGCTTTTCTCACACCGTGGGTGCCCTTGTGTCTTGTCCTGGTGTGCTCTCAGCTGCCTGTAGAGCCTTGAGCATCAAACTGCCAGTGTCTAGGTAGGCCAAGGCAGACACTACGCTAAAGCAATGGAAACTCTTGTAAAAGACACCCAGAATGCTGCCCCAACACCTCTTTGCCCCAAACCATGTTTGGTAAACTCTCATAAGCCAGTCACTTTCTGGCACATGAGACAGGCAAAGTTGGACATAATCACTGTGAGAGCAGCCAGTGTCCATCATGTTGAGTATTACTGGACACAGCACCACATGTACAGTACTTTCAACCCTGTTTCTTTTTTTAAATGATTTTTTTTTTACATCCCAACAGGGTTTTCCCTCTCTCCTCTCCTCCAAGTCCTTCCCCTTGACTTCCTCTCTGCTCTCCCCAATCCACTCCTCCTTCATTTCAATTCAGAAGGGGCAGGGCCTCCCATGGATATCAACCAAAGATGGCACATCAAGTTGCAGTAAGACTAGGCACCTCCCCTTGTATTAAGGTTGGATGAGGCAACCCACTATGAGGAATTGCTGTGGGATGCTGTGAATATGTGTTGCTCTGATTGGTTGATAAATAAAACACAGATTGGCCAGTAGCCAGGCAGGAAGTATAGGCGGGCAAGTAGATGAGGAGAATTCTGGGAAGAAGAAGGACAGAGTGAGGAGTCGCCAGCCAGACACAGAGAAAGCAAGATGACAAGGCAGAACTGAGAAAAGGTACCAAGCCACGTGGCTAAACATAAATAAGAATTATGGGTTAATTTAGTGTAAGAGCTAGTCAGTAATAAGCCAGAGCTAATGGCTGAGCAGTTATAATTAATATAAGCCTCTGTGTGTTTACTTAGGGGACGAGAGTGGGAGAAGTTTGTCCCAACTGTGGGCCAGGCAGGACACAGAAAAACTTCCAACTACAAGGACTAGGCTCCCAAAACTCAGCAAAGGTGTCATAGACAGCCCCTGCTCCCACTGTTAAGAGTCCTACAAGAAGATCCTGCTACACAATCATAACATATATGCAGATGACTTAGGTCAGAACCATGTGGGCTCCCTGATCGTCAGTTCAGTTTCTGTGTTTCCCTAGGAGCCCAAGTTAGTTGATTCTGTGGTTTTTTTTTTGTTGTGTCATTGACCCCTCTGGCTCCTACAATCCTTCCTCTCCTTCTTCCACAGGATTCTTCCAGCTCTGACTAATGTTTGGCTGTGGGTCTCTGCATCTGTTTCCATCAGTGGCTGGATGAAGCCTCTCTGATGACAATTGGGCTAGGTACCAATCTATGAGTATAGCAGAATATCATTAGGCATCATTACATGAACTCTTTTTTTGTCAGTTGTGTTTGGTTCTATCCTAGGTCCCTGGGCTATCAAGCCTCTGGGTCCTGGTGCTCAAGGTAGTATCAGGGGTGGGCTCTCTCTTATGGCATGGGTCTCAGGTTGGACCAGTCATTGGTTGGCTACTCCCACAATTTCTACACCACCTTTACCCCAGCATATCTTGTAGGCAGGTCCTATTTCTTGTTAAAGAAATAAGTAACACACAGTGTATTTCAGACCAGATGTGGTTTTGTGCAAAGTGTCAACTTTGGACTTTCAAACCATATTATCTTAGTCACTTGGATACAAATTCTTTTGAAATACAGTGTATTCTTTCATCACTCAGGAAGAATTAACAGTTCTCTGCAATATGGCTTTCTGTGATGGTGACAATATTTTATACTGTCTAATATGTGAGATACTGGCCATATCTGGCCATGCATCCTTGGAATATGACTGAAATATAAGTTCTATTTAACTTGTGACAATTTACATTTAAACAACTTCCAATGGCTAGTAGCTGATGTATTCAGGATCAACTCCATAATTATCAAGACTCTTGACTCTCTGGCAACATCACCCATTCCCTAACACATGGAGTTATGTGCTCCAAGGTGATTCATGCTGCCATTTGTTCCTACTGGAAATCTTTTCAGTGCTGACTGCTTTTTCTTCCCACCCTTACTGTGTTAGTAGCAATAAGCCTAGCACATTGCACGGAGGGAAAACTTAAAGACGTATCAGTTCAGCTGTGGTTTGTAATCAAACAGTAGAAACCCTACAACCACAGGTAGCATGACGTAGAAAGACAAGAAGAAACAAAGAGCTCATACTCGACTTAGTCATGAAGTAACAGTGAGCTGATTTCATGTGGATTTATCTGGAGGAAGCAGGTATAAATAGAGTGATAGACTGACACCTTAAAACACAAAATTCATAAATAAAAATTTGTAGAAAATTTACTCTCATCTGTCTTGTATGGGGCTAAGTTACAGTTACATGGGAACATTTCCCACCTGTAAAATACACTGAAGAACAACAATGTCTCCTGACTCTGCCTACTCACATGCAAACATCACACATATTTGTATTCACATAAATACTCCAATATTGTATATATCCATACAATCTGTGGTCTGCTTCAGAGCTGTATCCTCACTACCACATGTCATCAATGTTGTTATTCTATGAAGAGCATCTTCCTTCTCTCTTTTAAACGTGTAAATAGTCATTTGTGTCAGTGGGTTAAATGAAGATTCTTTCTCCTCCAGTTTAATCTGTAATCCGTACAGGGCTAGAAAAAAAAAGAATATTATCCAGACAGCACATTGTTTCTCTAGAGAATTGCCAAGAAATAAAATTTTAAAGACTGTAGAGTGCATATTTAGGTAATATATGGAGTTGTTATAGTTTGTTATACTTTATTTTAGAAATTCTATCATTATACATTCTAAGTTTTGTGATTTGAGTATTTATAGTAAAGAATTTGAGTTACAGAACTGCAATTAAAAATATTTCCTTGTAAACGTTAAGTATATATACTGAACATAGGCACTCATTTTCTAGACTGAGGAAAGGTTATTTTCCTAAATTTGGATATTAGTGTATAGTACTTTGGATACTTAAATTTGTATGTAGTGGTTTAGAAACTTCATAACTAAAATATTTATTTCTTTAAATCTTAAGTATTCTATATCCTGTCCAAAGCCAGATGGCTTTGCCTAGTTTAGAGCACAACTTGCTTAAAATTCTCATCAGAATTCTCCTTTCAATGAATGAACCAGTGCTCTAGTTGGCTTCTGACTGCTGTGGTAAAACATGGATCTAAAGCAATTTAGGGAGGAAAGTACTGATTTCACTCGAAGCTCAAGAGTCCGTCATGAAGGAAGTCAGGGCAGGAGCTCAAGGCGGGACCTGGAAGAACACCGTTTACTGGCTTGCCTTCCCATCGCTCACTCAGCTTGCTTTTTCACATGACCTGAGATCACCTGCTTAGGGGTGGCACTCCTCATAGCGTGCCCTCCCACATCAATCTTAGTCAAGAAAATGCCCCCACAAACTTGCTTCCAGTCCAAGCTGATGCAGACATTTCTCACTTGAGGTTTCCTCTACCCAAATGACTCTGACTTTTGCCAAGTTGACATAAAACTATCCAGTGTGACCTGATAATGATGATGCATTATGCTGAAACACTAGGACAATCCTGACCACTTCCTGCCTCTGCATTTGATCCCAGGGCATCAACCAGGGGCCACGGTAGCATTTTAATGAAGCTTTTCATACACAATCACATGTTTCTAAGCTGGTCTCATGTAATCGTGCTGGGTTCCTGTGGTGGAACAGGAATATGATGATGAATGGATTACCAAATTAGGGGGGAAATCACTGGATAAATTTTTTTGAACTACAGTGAGTAGGAAATGTGTGTGTTCCTCCTTTGGCCAGTCCTCAGCCTTTGCCTTGCACTGTTACCAGTCATCCCAGGAAACTTGCAGGAAATCCATATTCGTGATCATGTAGTTTATACTGAGAAGAAAATTGTGGTTAGGACTTGCTTTTAGGTCAGTGTATTATACGCACACATAAGCACACACCTCTAAGCATGAGTTTAAGCAACTTACGAATGTCCTAGAGACTCAAAGGACAAATTATTGAGTTGTCAGAACCAGTGCCAGTAGATGAGAAAGTAAAGGTGCAGAACCAGGCGCAACTGCCACATCTGTAGGAAACACCATCACCCGTGTAGGTGAGTTTGGAGGCAGCCCCAACACCGATCGGCACACCTGACATGTGGGTGCCATGGCCCTTGTGCTGAGTGGATTGCTCCAGACTTCCCTGCAAGGGGGGGGGGTTCTAAACAAAAAGCCCATTCCCTATTGCAGGGAGCTCCTTCTACTCTATTGAAATATAAAACATAATTGAACTATTTTTCTAAAAAGAATTCTGAGAGGCATTTCTGAACAGAAAACCAGTGAGGAGACCCCATGGAGGCATTTTGTAGATGGTTAATGCTCTTCCACTGACATGCAGTTTACTCTGAAAGCTCACTGCACAGCTTCAGAGAATACAATGGAGAACGAAATGTTAAATCAGTGCAATGTCTCATGTTTGTCAAGAGGGCATTGGCATTAAATGAGGTAATATATGGAAAACACATGGCTAAGTGGTCTGTGCATGCCAGCATTTGTAATGCTTCAGTGATTCTTACACAGAACAATCCAATCCACAAAGACGTGTGGTAAAAAGCTCAAGTGAACAAATAAATGGTCACTGTTTATTAGATTACTATCTGAAAAATTTAAGGCATAAAATATTCTTAAAGTATCCTGCCTTCAAGTTCTGGTATAGTGGTGCATGGCATAATTCCAGCACTCAGGAGCCTGAGGCAGAGGGATTGCAATTTCAAGGCCAGCCTGGGCTATACAATGACAATTTATCTCAAAATAGACACGCAGGTTTAAAGATAATAATGCCACTTACAATGGAAATTTTCGTACTTAATTTCTTTGTGGCAGAACGAAAAGAATATTCTGGTTTTGACATGCAGCAGCAGAGGGTCGGCTGAAAGTTCACCATTACCACTGCTGTTAGCTGAAAGTGGGTAATTTGAGCATCAGTTTGGGAGGATCATTCACAGTTTCTTGCCCCAAAAGTTCTAGTCACCTTTATAAATATTTTTGCTTACTCAAGCCATTCACTCTAAAAAAATAAATAAATAAACCAGATTTAAAATTAGGATGGAAAAGCATTTTAAACAGTAAAGTTGACTAATAGCAACTTAGAAAATAAAAGTCTTATTAAAACTATTAATGTTATTTATTTATGCCTTCCTTGTTACAAAGCAGATAATTTGAAAATAATTGGAAAATTAAAGTTATCCTTTGGGTTAACTGATAAATGTGAAGATGGTATAGATCATACAAAAAGGGATATGTATGTTGAAATTTCAGCATAGTCTTCCCCAGAGGTATTATGTTATGCTGTATATAGGCTGGGCTTTTGTGCTTAACTGTCCCAGAGATTTTTTGTTCTGTACACATAATCTCTTCGCGGATTACGAAACCTGATGTGGGATCTCTTGTTTCCACAGGTCTCTGCTTGGCTGTGGTTTCACACATGTTCTGTGACAGGTACTCGATGTTTGCAGCTAAACTTCTGACTCACATGATGGCAGCCAGCTTAGGAACACAGGTAGGAGACGACAGCGGTTCTGACTCATCACGAGATGTCCGTGTCTCCTTTTCTAAGATCCTTGAGCTGAGTGTCCACAAACAGGTTCTCTCAACTTAACTGTTTGCTTTCCTATCGGAGCAATACGGAGAAGAAGGGGAGCAGACAAAAGCGATAATATCAGGCCCAGTGTATTTAGAAAATTGTTTTATTATTTTGAAATTGTAATATAGTTATATCATTTCCCCATTCCCTTTCCTCTATCCAAACTCCCCCACATACTCCTCTTTGCTCTCTGTCAAGTCCATGGCCTCTTCTTTTCATTTATATTTTCAATCCTAACCATATGGTATTGGATAGCCAATCAGCACTCTCTTCTGTGGTGAAGGCTATTTCTTGTGTTCTCAACATTCCTTAGCTGCCTGTATATTTTTGTGTAATGTTGAGGCTTCATGAACCTTCCTCCACCCACATGGTTTATTCACAGTAAAATGTTGGTAAAATCCCTATTTTTTTTTTCATTTAACACAGTGAAATGTAGTTTGGAAGAACATTGTCATATGAAAAACAGTTCATTTTTTTATAGCAGGTGAAATAAGAAAAGTGAAAATACTCATTGGCATTCAACTTAAAACATATACATTTGAAAGTGTCATTTAAAGTACAGAAGGCTGATCAGAAGGTGAAATTAAATACCTTTACTGTCCTTAAGGTGTTAACTGTCTAGAAGAGTAGTTTGCCATTGTAGAGGCTGCCAGATTCTACATAAATGTCTGTAATTCAGTGTAACATTAGAACATGGATTATTTGTAAGCAACTTTGTAAAGCCACAGATAAGAGCATAATTTATTATTTTGCAAAGGTCATAGACATCTTTGTAGAGGGCATGAGTCCATTCACATTGCCTATGGATAGAGGAAGCAAAGGGCATAGAAGTGAATGAGACAGAAGGAATAAATGTACAATCATGTCTACCCTAAGGCTGAAATAATTTAACCCTGACTCTTAATAACTTTCTTATGAATGAAATTTTAGAATATTTTTTCTGTAAAACACAAATTGTTTCTGAGATTCTTATAGATCACTGGGAATGACTGCTTTCTTGGAAAAAAACTTGAAGTTTTATTTATTTATATATTATTTATGTAGGTAGTGTGTGTGCATGTATATGCACAGGTGTGTTGTTTTTGTTCTTTTTTGGGGGGCCCACCACTCAGCTCCCAAATAAATCACACACAGTGGCTTATTCTAAATTATGAATACCTGGCCTTAGCTTGGCTTAGTTTCTAGCCAGCTTTCCTTAACTTAAATTATCCCATCTACCTTTTGCCTCTGGGCATCTCCTGTTCTCTTACTTCTATAAATCTTACTCTTACTCTGTGGCTTGCTGTGTAGCTGGGTGGCTGGCCCCTGGGTCCTCCTCTTTCTCTGGCTGCTTCCTTTCACTCTTCCATCTCTTTTCTCCTCCCTCCTCCCAGATTTCTCCTTCTATTTATTCTCTCTGCCTGCCAACCCTGCCTATCCTTTCTCCTGCCTCGCTATTGGCCGTTCAGTTCTTTATTAGACCATCAGGTGTTTTAGACAGGCACAGTAACACAGCTTCACAGAGTTAAACAAATGCAACATGAACAAGAGTCACCCACCTTAAATAATATTCTACCACACAGGTGCACACGTGCCATGCATGAATGTGGAGGTCAGAGGGCAGTTTCCCCCCACTGGCTCACTCTTACCACCTTGTGCGGTCCAGGAATCTAACTCAGCTCATCAGGTTTGCATAAAAACACGTTTACCCTCTGAGCCACCTGTGGACTCAGTGACTGATTTCTTTCTCTCATTCTTTTTAAATTGAAAATAATATTTCCATACAACATATTCTTAACACAGTATCCCCTCCCTCAACTTCTTCCAGATCCTCCCCACCTCCCCACCCCATCCAACTCAATGCCTTCTTTCTCTCTCTTTAGAAAACAAATAGGCAATACATAAATAAATAAATAGAAAAGAAAAAGCACAAGAAACACATACACATAAATAAAATACAAAATTGGGAGCCATAATATACAAGCTACAGAACAGTACAATAAAAATACCCAAACAAATCAACATAAGACAGAAAAGTCTACAAAAATACCATTAAATTTGTTTTCTATTAACCTTCTACTTCTGGCTGTGGGGTCTGCCCTTAAGTGTGCTTTATATACCCAGTGAGACTCCATTGCAGGAAACTAATCTTTCCTTTGCAAATGGTTGTGGATTGGAGGTGGTTTCCGGGTTAGGGATGGGGCGTGTTTCCACTGCCCCCTCTCAGTTCTGGGGCCTCATCTGCTTTGCCTGTGCTGCCGCAGATTCTGTGAGTTCATATGTGCGTTAGTCCCATTGTGTCCGGAAGGCACACTTTCCTTGGTATCACCCGCCTGCTCTGCACTTAAAATCTTTCCATTTCCTCCTCTGCATAGCTCCCTCAGCTGGGGTGTAGGAAGTGGGGTGGGAGGTGGGGGAAGTGACAGCTCATTAAAGACAGTGTTCCAAAGTTCCTCACTCTCTGCACACTGTCCAGATATGCAGCTCTGTATTAGTTCCCACCTACTGCAGGAGGAAGCTTCCGTGATGATGGCTGAGTGAGACGCTGGTCTATTGTATAGCAGAATGTCATTAGGAGTCATTTTATTGCCACATTGCTTTAGGACAGTAGTTCTCAACCTTCCTAAATCTTCGACCCTAATACAGTTCCTCGTGTTGTGATGACTCCCAACCATAGCATTATTTTCGTTATGACTTCACAACTGTAATTTTCTACTATCATGAATTGTAATATAAATATATGATATGCAGGATATCTAATATGTGACCCCTGTGAAAGGGTCATTCAACCCCAAAGGGTCATGACCCATTAGTTGAGAACCACTGCTTTAGAAGAACAATCATATTTGATTTTCCCTGAAGTCCATGGCCTATCTAGTCCCAGGTTCTTGGCCACCTAGGCATTGTGTCATGCAGAATGACTGGTTTCCTGATTGGAGGGTGGTTATATGCATAGACTCAACTTGTATAAATTTTTCATTGCACACTCTTACTTAGCGAGCTAAAATGTGCTTTATTGAAGTACTAGAGGGGCTAAAATGGAAAACTCTGGAACTGGCATTCTTTTGCATTTTTTTTTTTTGTTTCAGGAATGACAGTGTCCTTTAAATTTCATTATTTTTCAGAGAAAAATCAAGGGTTGTATTCCAGATTATGTTTGTAAAGTACCTATAAACTATAGAAAGTGACAGCTGTTTCCAAAAGGGGGTGCACTGAATTGACAAGGCTGTTTACCTCACCAGGAACCAGTCATAACTGTCTGATCTTGCCTTGGCTTCTTGTATCTGACACAGTAAAGAACCCGCCTACTGTAATTAGAGTTTGCTTGGCTGTATTCACCACCCATTTTGGTGTTTTTTTGGCAGCAGCATTTACATAAGATTTAATTATAGCACCGTATTATTATAGGCAATTCTTCAGCATTCTAGCAGACAAATTTGCTCATGTCTGGCGATGAGAAAGAATGAGCAGAATCTATATGTTAGAACGTTGCCTGCTGATTCACATTGTGCTTCACACTATTTTGAAGAAAAGGATTAGTCAAGTGCACACATTTCCAGAATATTTTTAGAATAGACAAAAAATATGGGATAAAAATCATGTAAGGAATGACTTGTGGCACAAAATAACTTAAAAAAAATATGGCTTAATGGCTTATTTTCACCCAAGATAATGTTTTAGTTATTTCATGTCAGAAGTCATTGGTATAGTTTTTACAAAAATACTATTTTCTCAACATATTAATCAGCTACTTGGATTTTTAAATATGCTATCTAGCTTAAAGTGAATGTTTTTCTCACTTACCTAGGCAAGTACCTTTTAAAGTTGTATTTTATTTTTATCTCCTAAAGACTGAAGTGGCAAGCATGGGGCCTGCATGGTCTGCACCAAGCCCTCTGCCTGTATGTTATGGTTGTTAGCCTAGTGTTTTTGTGGGACTCCTAATAGTGGGAGCAGGTTGTCTCTGACTCTTTTGCCTGCTCTTGGGACTCTTTTCCTCCTGTTGGGTCGCCTTGTCCAACCTCAGTATGAGGGTTTTCATCTTGTCTTATTGTATCTTGTTTGGTCTTATTGGTTGTCTCTTGGAGGTCTGCCCTTTTCTGAAGGGAAAGGGAGAGGAAGGGGGAGTGGATCTGAGGGAGATGAGAGGTGTGGGGGAGAGAGCTGGGAGGAGCAGAGGGAGGGGAAATGTGGTCTGGATGTACTGTATGAGAGAAGAATCTCTTTTCAATTTGAAAACTATTTTATTCTTAGTAATATGCATGTATGTGGGGGTTGATGTGCACGTGCACAGCAGAGAGAAGAAGGCATTGCATTCCGGGGAACTGAATTTATAGGCTGTGCTGAGTCACCCAGCATGAGTGTTAGGAACAGAACTTGGGTCCTCGGCAAGGGCAAGAAATGCTCTTAACTGCTGACCTATCTTTCCAGCTCCAAATCTAGGACTTTTTAAATTTTTCAGATTCTCCAAAATGAGAAATGGAGATGTCTACAGAAACAGTGGCTTCTACACATTCCAAATTTTGAAGGGTTTGTAGTCCAAGTTGTAGAAATGTATTATTGGGGTCATTACAGTCCAGTCATGGTCCTCTCATTTTGGACCCTCCATCCTTGCCGAATAGACATCATTGGAGCTTAAATTAACTGGAGGAAAAAAAAAAAAGCAATGGTCTTTGACTATGGTTCTTGGTAAAGGAGTGAAATGTCTCCAGCTACCCCTAAGAGTTTTATTTGTGAATACTGGGTATACAGGCTTGCCAAGATGTTTCCTCTTTAAGACTTAGTTGATTTTGTGTCTGTGTAAGAGAGAACAGAAGCGCCTGTAGCACAGGCTGCTTTGAACTTGCTATGTAGCTGGGGATGGTCTTGAACTTCTACTGGTTCTGCCTCCACCTGTAGCATGCTAAGATTAAAGACTTGCATTTCTGTGCTGATTTATGTGTTGCTGAACCCAGGACCTTGTGCATGCTAGGCAAACATGACCATCTGAACCATGTCTCATCCCTCTTGACTTCATTTTGGAGTAGTACAGAGCAATGTATTTGTGAATCGGACTGTCAGAAAAGTGTGCTTAAGTTTGGTTGTTCTCTATTTTTAGAAACATATACAATATTATATCACCGATTCACTATATATTTATTATATCCAGAATTGGAGGAAGATACACAAGAATCAATAGATTGTTCCTGTATTGAAGTTTGAAGGGTAAGGAGGTGGAGAAGAGGAGATGGGGAAATATGATCAATATATATTTTTTGAAAAAAATTTAACTAAAAAAGTCAAATGATAATGCTTTAATCAGTGTGTTATCCTAATATCTTTGAGGATCATTGACTCTAATATGCCAGCAGGTGGCAGTAGAAGATTTTTTTTCCCCCCTGAAAAAACCAAATTCAGTCAGTGTTGCTGAGTTGGGTTTAGGATCCTCAAAGATACTTTCAAAGGTTTCTTTGGATGAGCTGCAGAGTGTTTGCAGCGTAGCAGATACACACATGTGGTTCCTGGCTTGGTCTTTTTGTCACTTGTATTCAAATTTGGAGCGAATGCATCTGTGAGTTAGGAGCAGAAAGCTAGTATCTACCTGTCCTTGGAAATACCTTCCTACTATCACCCATCAGTGACTTTAAAATGCGGGGCCATAGGACTATTTCTCTGTCATTACATTTACGTTAATAGCAATGTGCCTACTACTGCTATAGGAAATTGTGTTTCTTGGGATATCACAGCACTTTTGGGATAAGGTTTTTATTTTTAGTAGTTTATCAAAAAGAATGTATTTTCCTCCAGTGTCAAGTTGTGGTTTTCTCATTTATCTACAAGAAAATGATTAAATGGCAAGAAGGTGTGGGAGCGCTGACTTCCAGTGTGATGGGAAACACAGCCAACAGACTTTCATGGCGTTGGCAGATATTCCTGGGGAAAAAAACATCTAGTTCTATCTTTGGAACATTTATCTTAGAATCACATTGCCCTGTGTGCCCTGAGCACGCTGGTGAGCAGCAGGGACAAAGGGCACCTTTGCTGTTCAGAGCACTCAGGTCCAGGGGTTCTATTGGGAAAAGCAACTCCCCAAATCTAAAAAAAGAACAGAAAGATAACGCTGTGTTTACTCAGATGAATAAAACCTGCCGACAGGGAAACATTTGATTTCTCTGTTTCTTTTCGTCTGTTGGCTTTTCACCTGGTCTTCTGAAGTGGAATAACAAATCTGTCTAGAGAACCTTTATGTGAGTGAATCTGGTTCCAAGTCCCACTGAGCCTCTGTGCTGACTCACATTGGCTAGTGAGACTAGTTTAGAAGATGAAATACCTCAGTGATTTCTTGTTTGATTTTTTGGTCAGTCAGTCATTGGATGTGCATGGATTTTAGCTTTGTCTTTCTTCTCCTCATGAAGGCAGAAGAGGATTTTGTTAATTCTGAGGACTATTATTATTAGAATTCAGCAAAAGTTGAGCTGCTTCTTACTCTGCAACACTTAGGACTGTTGTTGAACAATGTCTTCCCCAGGAAGGATCCAGATTGCGCACAACTGCTAAGAGACTTCCCTTTAATCTGAGCCTTGTGTCTTTTTAACTTTGAGTGTCTAACACCTGTGAGAGTCTCTGAGGATCACTTGACTACATCTCTGAGGCCAAAGCCATGTGATCCCAGAACACTGGTTCCTTCCGGTAGGATGGGGCCTGATATTTTCCAAACAACTTGACCTGTTGTGTTGAAATTGTTACTAACAAAAAAGACATCCTGCAATTAGGGCCCTATATCCTATATCTGACTAGGAACTCTGTCTGTCTGCCTGTCTGCCAATCATCCTATTTATGTATGCATCGTATGCATGTGTGTATATATGTATATATGTAGGTATGTATGTATCTATCTATCTATCTTTATCATCATAATCATCATCTGGCTGTCTGTTATCTGTCTGCCTATCTGTCTATCTATTTTAGATCAATTGAAGCAGAATGAGATGAAGGGTTATTAGTAGAGCTGGTTTTCCCTTAGAACTTTTGACGACTCACTAATCTGACTTATTTTGTTGTCTTTACTTTTGCTACTAAAAGAAAAAGTTTTAAGAGCTTAAATACTAGGATCAAAACTAGATCTTGCTTTAAAGCCTGGGAACTTGAACTGTACCAAAGATTGTCGTTCAGGAGAACATTGATCAAGCATTTCCTAAACTGTGGCAGAACCAGCCTGTTCAAGTTCAGATGCTGAATCAGTAGTCAGAGGGGCCTGGTCCTGTTTGTTAGCAGACTGGAGCAGCCAGGAGTGACCTGCCTGTGCCTCTGCTGGTCGCTGCTGCTTCTGCCATCATCATTACTGAATCCAAGATCGCAACATCTCTTGTGCATCAGGAAATTGTCTTAAGAAAGCCCATTAACTTTTAATTTTATTTAAAAGTAAAAAAGAAGTAAAATGTCTTTAAAACTTAAAACATTAGCCATTTATCATTACCTCATCTTTGGGGGAAGGTCTCTTACGTTAACTTATTTTTCCTGTGTATGCATTTATAGCATGCATGTGTGTACTGTGCGTTTTCCTGTGCACATGTGTGTGCACATGTGGAGGACTCAGGCTGAAGTCACCCATCTTTCTTGATCCCTGCTTCACAATCAGCGAGGGAGGGCCTCTCAGTCCAACTCAGAGCTCCCCTATAGGATTAGTCTTGTTAGGCAGCTTGCTTCCTCTGGGTATTCCTGGATTCTCCTTCCAAGGCTGGAATGATAGGTGACCTTCATGACCAGATAGCATTTACGTGGGTTCCGGGATGGGGACTCTAGTCTTGCTTACACAGCAGGTGTTTTAACTGCTGAGCCAACACCCACTCCAGCCACTAGCATAACTTTTGTCTTTTAATTGATACATGATTTGTGTTCACATTTGTGGGCACAGTGTGATTCAGTGCACGTACATAATGTGTAATAGTTAGGAGATGAGTGTGAATCTCCTCTGCACATCATTTCTAGGTGCTGGACTCTTCAGACTCGCCTTTATTGGTTTAATTTGTAATAATTAGGAGATGAGTGTGAATCTCCTCTGCACATCATTTCTAGGTGCTGGACTCTTCAGACTCGCCTTTATTGGTTTAATTTGTAATAATTAGGAGATGAGTGTGAATCTCCTCTGCACATCATTTCTAGGTGCTGGACTCTTCAGACTCGCCTTTATTGGTTTGAAATGTGTAGCAAAATGTCACAGACTGTCATTGCACTCCGATGCTGTACGTCACTAGAGCTAATCCTCCTCAATTACCTGCATCCTGGTACCTGTTATCCAGAATCTCCTCAGTTTCCCTTTCTACTCCTCCCCCGGCCTCTTGTGGCCTTGCCTCTGTTCTCTGCCTTTTTAGGCTTTTTTCTGTTTTCTTTTAGTTTCTTTTCTTTCTTTTTTTTTTTTCTTTCCAAGTCAAAAACAGGGATAATTCTCTAAGCAAACTAATACGGGATGCATGGAGTTTTGACTTGGGCCTTCCTCATAAAATTTCGCGCTTGGAGGAACTTACTAGTTCTTTGCTACAAAATAAACCACTAGGCTAGGCGTGGTGGCTCACACACATAATCTTGGCATTTCAAAGAGCTGAGGCAGGAGGATTCCTGAAAGGTTGAGTCCAGCCTGTTGCCATTATTATTAGGCTGGGCCATAATGTAAGGCCCTGCTGAACACAAGCAAACAGTGGTAGAAAGCTGGAACCGGTTTCTTTCTCCGGATCTCCCTTTATTTTGAACAGCTGGGTCGAGCCCCACCTTTTTGTACAAACTTTTTAGAGATATTTAACTGCATTTTTCCTTCATATAAGAGCTAGGTTAGTAGACACGACAAATAGGAATACATGTTTCAGTTAGGTTTATTATGCTAATTGTCTCTTAACCTAGCTATATGCATCTGTTTGGCAAAAAGACCATCACACACACATTTAACAATCCAGTAGTGAAATTAAAACCAAGAGAAATTGAGCAAGTCCTTATCCCCAGCCAAGATCACCATTCATCTGTGACATCACCACATTCAGCCAGTTTTCTATATGGACAAAATTGAGACTGTGTGGTGAGGGATGTCAAGCAATCTATGCCCACATGACACATGAAAGTAGCAGTCTGAGCATTAGCCTCGTGGCAGGACCCAAGGGTGTGGGCGGTGGGAAGACAGTGCCTCCTCTGTGGCACCGTGTCCAGGGCTGCCTAGGGTAGGGAGGAATGGCCTCTGCTGGGACAATGCCTGCAGTGGAAATGGAACCCAGCCTGGTTGCTAAGGCGCAAGGATGATTTGGAGACAGAATATGACATAGTGTAGACAGAGAAGAAAATAATAAAGTATGGGACTGTAGTGAACAAAGCCCCTGGAAACCCATGAAAAACATGGTGGGAAGTAGACAGACTGCAGAGAGATTGAACAGGCCGTCACACCAAACGTGGGAGAAATCTGACTGAGGTGGGAAGGAGCTCTGGAGGACAGAAGAGGAGCAGCAGCAACTGGTCCTTCTGCTCTGCCTCCTCCTCCTCCAGGATGTAAGAAGCTCATTGAGGGAAACCAGGCCCTCCATTGGTCACCGGTGGACAGCTTCACATTGCCTCGATGATAATTTCTAGACAAATGATCTATAGAAGCTCTGTGAAAGGGTTATAGAAACTAGTAACTTTCTCTTCACTCCAGCATTTCACTCATACAATTTTATCACTTTAATTTTTTAACCAAAATATTATACCAAATCACTTCCTACTTGTGTGCCAAGTCAACTTATGTGCCATTGTAGCTAGGAGAAAATTAAAGCTATGGTAGTTGCCCCAATTCTCAAGTCCAACTTTCTGTGATTGTGATGGGTGTTGTGGTGCCTGTCTGTGACTTTATCAGTCATGAGGCAGAAACAGGAGGAGACCCTGACTCAAGACAAAAGACAAAAACAAGAATACATTTTTCAATACTCCAACATTTTTGTTAATATTATTTGTTAATATTTTGTACAGCTTTTATAACAAAAACACTATGTAGTATGTTTTGGAGAATTATGATGCTTCAGGTAAAAAATGACATCAACTTGAATATTGATAAAAGTCCTATTTTTCAAGAAAGAAATACACACACACACACACACACACACACACACACACACACTTTATTTATCTTTGTGTTTATCTTGAGTGTACATTTTCCTTTTTTACATCAAGTCTGTCTTTTTCAGAATGTTTCAATAATAAAATCCAGTTCCCTTTTCTTAACAAGCTTTGAAAATTTAACTCAAAGAGACTGTTCTCACTAAATTGAAAACAAGTGGACACTGAAGTTATAAAAATAGTACCATGGTCACACTACTGGGAAATTCAAACTTTCCCAAGTGCTGAAACAGCAAAGCAACAGAAAGAGTGAGTAATACTCTGAATGAGGCTACAGTGACATTATCGTGTTTGAAACATGGCTTTTGTTACTAGGAAAATTCGTGAGGCAAATCCAGACTTTACCAGAAAATACCAGTTTGGAATCTTCTATTACAGCCTCAGAAACATAAACTATCCTTGACTTTTAAAAGACTTCTTTTGATGTCTCTAACAAGACTAGAAAAAAATGTTTTGTGAACTTTTAATGATAGCTTTAAAGGACTTTAAATAACAAATATGCAAGTGTCTGGGGTTTGGAATTAGAAGGACACATGAGTAACATCTCTAAATTGAAAAACAATCATTGGCAAATAGTGAGAAAGCCCGTCTTGCAGAGCCATTAGGGAGACAGCCAGTGACTCTTGTCCAGTTAACCATAAAATGAGACCTCAGAATGGCGGGCGGGATGGTGGCAGAGCAGCAGGGACTGAGTTCTGTGCCACTCACCTGCGGCGGCCTTTGGGGTTCCCCTGTACCCCGGCACCCAGAGGCACTGTGTGTCCTCTTGGGGAGCTAAAGCCTGCTTCTCTACACTCGGTGTTTTCTTTAATCAGATGCAGCAGTTGGGACAGGTTTGTAGCTCTGTCCCTGCTCTTCCTCCCTTCATTTTTATACTGTGTGTAATTAGACATTACTCGTGATTTTGTTACCCTTTTCAAATAAGGTGTTTTCCTCTAGTCAGAGTATCTTTCATGTGTTTGTGTCCTTATTGCTTGTGTTGAATTGTTTGAACTTTTAAAATTGGTTAGATATGTATAATAGTCCCTTCTATTAAAGTATGTATGTGTGTGTACTGATGTGTGGAGTGGGCTTGTGTGTGTACATACACATTTGAAAGTTGAAATAAACATATTTTTTTAAAATCCAGAGACATGCATTTAAACACTCAGTGTTATTGAAAACTATGGAAAACATTTAATGTGTGTAATTCCATGTGATCTTTGTAGTACTCTGTGAGACAAAATGCTGGGCGAGGATTTTTTTCTGTCCATTTCCATAGAACAATTACAGGGTTTTTTATAATCAGTTATTTGCTGCCCTGTGCCTGTAACCAGCCCTTCCTTTTAATTGATAGGACCTGGCTCCCTACTTTTCACCAGTAGCCCTGACATTACTGGACTCTAGAATTCCTTTTTACAAGCCTCAGGAAGCTGAACTATCCTAACTTATATGCTCTACTCCTGTGTGTAGTTGGCTGTTACCTAGTGGGAATTTAAGCTCCTGAGGGAAGAGACTACTCCTTTGTATATCACATACTCTGCCAGAAGGTACAAAACCAAAATAACAAGCTGTAAAACTAAAGCAGCCTTTCCTATAGGCCTGCCACTCTGGCTGAGGCCAAGCAAGTCATCTCCCAGGAACATACACTCTGTGTTCTGCCAGGAGGGAGGCTCTTGGTTTCAAGCACCATGTTTTGGTCCTAAGGGTGGATGTGGCTGCCAAACGAAAACATTTGTAACTTACATGTCAACAACCAAGAGGGGTTTGGGCCAAACTTCATCCGCAGATGAGAGCATATGCAAATGATCTTAGGGTTTCAGCTTGAGGAGGAAGAAATGCCATAGTTGGCCCGTCTATTTGGTCTCATGCCCTTCTAGTCAACGCTGAGTGGAAGTAAACATCTGAGGATGGATTTCTCAATTGTTGCATGCGGTTAAACCTTTTTGGAGTATGATTTTCTTTTAAAAGCACATATTTGAAGAGTTTAGCCATATCTGAGAACTAAATGAGCTTTCTTTGTCCTTACGGAGTGTAGTCTAGTCGTGTCTGTTTCTCCCCATCTCCACCATTTTAGATTCATCTAACTCATTTCCTTTTAGAACAGCCTCCAAACTGTTCCCTGTGTTTCCACTCTGGCCTCTCTCCTTCCGTCTTTCCTCCCTCTCCTTCTCTTTCTCCTCCTCTTGTGTGTGTGTAAGCCTATGGAGACTCATCACTCTCCTCCTTATTCTTTGAAACAGGGTCTCTCACTGAACCTGAAGAACACCAATTCAGCCAGGTTACTTGCCTGTCGAGCTCCAGGAATCCTCCCATCTCTGCCTCCCCAGCACTAGGATTACACTCAGAGCTTTCAGATGGTCTCTGGAGACCCACACTCAGGTCCTCACATGTCTGTGTAAGCACATTCCTGACTAATTTATCTTAGTTCTTCTGTAGACCGTTTTTGTAGACCTTTTCCTTCTCAGCATCTGTAGGATCTCTTTAAAGACAAAAATCAACTGCAATCATTGTCCTCTCAGAACTCTGCTGTGACCTCCTTTTGCACATAACGGAAGAACCTCTGGTTTCCAACCTCATCAGGGACATTTAGTGCCATTTCTGGAATCACATTTTCATCCAGTTCCATCTTGCCTCAGGTCCCAGCAAGTCCTGAGTCCCAACTTCTGAGTTGCCCCTAAGCTACAAGGCCACATTGCTATTAACTTTAGTCATATGTGAAGGTCTGCTTTTTCCTGTTCCTGTGTTGAATTCTGTGTTCCTTCTTCCTCTCCACTTTCCATCCTCTACAATATCAACTCCACTAGATCAAAAGTTCCTTGCCTTTTTTTGCTTCTGTGTTTCTAATGCCCACAAAAACAACAACAACAACAACAAAAGCATTTTCTGGAGCATAATAAACTTTAACATTGGCTAGTGAAATAAATTAGAAAACTGTGAAGTTAAAGCATGTTACAGGCTTGTCCTTCAGAAT
Source organism: Peromyscus eremicus (assembly GCF_949786415.1). Taxonomy (NCBI): domain Eukaryota; kingdom Metazoa; phylum Chordata; class Mammalia; order Rodentia; family Cricetidae; genus Peromyscus; species Peromyscus eremicus. The sequence goes on from NC_081427.1 coordinate 69,836,693, forward strand.
CTCCTTCAACAGCCTAAACTCGCCTATCACCATTTTCTCAAGAACACCCATCCTTCTTCTGTTCCCAGTTCCTTAAAAGGGCAACTTAAAACAACAACTTTAAAAAGGAAATTATTCTTACTCTTAAAGCAGCGCTGTGATCTACATTTAATGAACAAGTTGTATTACACATCTGTAAGTTAAATGGATTTAATTCAAAATTAGTTTTGCCAGAAAAAAAATTATAAAAGAAAGCTAACTTGCCAAGCCAAGGCCCGTTTATCTCCTAATCTGTCTGATGTACGATTGCGGATGTTAATTGTACTTTGTAACTTCTTTTCATGTTAAAACACATTCTAAATTCTGAGTGGAAACCTCCAGAGCATCACTGCTGTTCTCACAGACTCTGTTGTAGGGCTCCACCCCATTCAGAAACCCGTACCAGCCAGTGGCAAAGGCCCAGGCCCATGGCGGGTGGGAAAGTGTGAGCTGGAGGGAATGCAGCTGACCCTGAAACCAGAGTCTTGGGTTCAGGTGGATGCTGCTGCAGTTGAATCAAGTGGCACATTTTAATATTTCTGAAGCTCAATGGCATAGACTGTGCATAGAAATTTTGTTCTTAAAATTGTTGAAGCATCTTTAACAATTCCTTATTGATGGCTAAGGTTTGAGAAGAGAGAACAACCTTGGCAAGCATATGGAAGACATTTTCCTAACATTTGTCTGTATTTCATAGCAATAAAAGTTGTGTATTAAGAGTAGACATTCATGATGAATGTTAATTACCTATGTGTAATAGGTGATTCTGATAAATGACTAGCAAACGTCTGTCTGCCAAAGTAATTAATATAGCCATTAAAGTAAGGAAGTAGAGATATGTTAGAATTTGGGCTGAGGTTAAATATCCCAACATACTATAGTATGTCTAGACACCATGAGCAAAACTGTTATGTTGCTGTCATATTTATATTTGTGAATTTCTTGAGTTATTGTTTCTAATGTCACTTTCTAAAGTCTTTTAGCCCAGGAGTAGCTGAAAGCATTCTTTATGATGACTGGATTAATGATATATAACAATCAAAACTTTCTACTACCCACCTGAAAATATTTAAAAATTTAAATACTTACATTGAAGTAAAATTTCATTCCTTGGAAGTACATGAAAACTGGAAGTGTTGAGTTTCTTTGCTACTTTGAATTTGTCTAGGGAATTGATCAATAAATATTTCTTTTAGAAAGGCAACAAAAGCATTAGCTATTACATAAGTTCTGTTGTACAGGCACTAATAGCACAGAATCTTCATTCTAAAGAGGACCAGGGATGTAGGTGTCTGAGAGATTGACCACAGGAACTCAGACTAGCCAACCAAGAGTTTTGGCTTGGGTTGTTGCTATCATCAAACCCACTAGATACTCATGAGACTCCAATAAAAATGTCCTTTACCCTAGATGAGGATTGGGGTCAAGAGAATTTTGATAATGATGATAATGCTTAAGCTCTATTGAAAGATGAGATGTCTTCATTGGGTAGAATCTATAATTAAAATACAGACATTAGTAAAGGAAGAGAAATAGAGTGTATCTGGTAAGATCCATGATGCAGAGGGATTGTATTAACCTAGTTTATGTTCTGTTTGGTTTGCAAGGATGCACTGATGTTTCAACTAGTTAAGAGTTGCTGAGGGAGGCTTCTACTTCTGGTCTGCACTTGGATGTGGTGTTGAATAGTCTCCACACCCAAGCAGAATTAACTTAGGGGAAAGTAACAAAAGATAAGAAGTCCTTTCAGGTATTCTTGGTGAGAGTTTGAGCCCCACTGATATGTATATGTGTCTTAGAAATTCATTAACTAGTTTAAAAGGCCAAAGTGCCCATCCTGGCATGCTACCCATCCTCTGGAAGCTTTAGAGCTTTCCTGTCTGGTGTGAGTAGGCTGACAGATTTTTTTTTTTTTTAAAAATTTCGTTCTTTATTGTTGTTCTACGTTATCTATTAGAAATTAAGCATTTATTATACATTGAGATGTATATTATCTATTTAAATAGTAACATCTTACAATCCCCAAAAAACTCTTTGTTACAAGTTCCAGTGAAGAAATAGGAAAAAATCAGGTATAAGCTATATATTTTAAAATGCTACGTCAAATTCATTCTACCAAAATCGTGTACCAAGGACCAACAAAAACATATACATGTATGTTGGTAGCAATAATTAATGAAAAAAGAGGCCATGAAATTGAAAGAAAACAAGAAGAGGAATATGAGAAGGATTGGAGGGAAGGAAAAATAAAAGAATTAATTTTTAAAATGTGTACTTAATGCAAATAAATAAATAAAAGACCCACAAATGCTTAATCAGTACAGCTTTTACCTTTTGTCACATTTAATGGTCCATAAAATAATAATTAAAAACAATTTTTGTAAGTCCTTTACTATATAAGCCCTAGTGAAAAAATTCAGGAAGAAATACAATGAAACTGTAAAAGTACTAACTGTATATCTAACTGTGGAAAATGTATCACGTGCATGTTTTCAGTGGGACTGCTCTGTCAACTCACTGTTGAATTCATTTTCTTGAGGTAAAGACAATTCATAGTACACAAAACTGTGGTAAAATAACACAGGAAGATATTTGTGCTCTAGTTTAAGCTTCTCCATGTGCACTTCTTTTCTTCTAAGTTATTAATAGGCTTGAGAAAAATAATGTAAGCAGTTGGTCCTAAATAGAAGCAAGTTTGAGAGAACAGACTTCCTTCAGAGCCGGCCGCTGTTTTGGAGAAGGGAAGCTGGAGTCAGACAGTTTTGTGAGAAACTGGGAGAGAGGAAACAATTCAGCTTCACAATTGCTACTGATACTTGATTTACTCTTTTTGGAGTTTACCAGTGGCTGCCAAGTGGCGTCTGATGCATGCTGTGTAATCCTTGGAGGCCTCCCTCCTGGCCGATGTCTGCGTCAGTGGTGGCCATGAGAGAGGAAGCGACTTAAGAAAGATTGTTTACTACTTACTTGAACAGGGAATTAAAGGTCTAAAATAAGCAGTTCAGGGCAACATTGAAAAGCTGGGTTTTGGGGGAGGGGGAGTTGTTGTTGTTGTTTGTGTTTTCAGAAAAAAAAAATAAATTCCCGACTCCCCCAGAGAGATACCAAGCATGTAATCCCAAATGTTAATTAGAATGCCATTCTGAGCGGCATTTTTTAATGACTTCTTTGAAGGTCAGTAGGAAAAGTCAGAGGCCTGCTTTTAAAATGACTTCCATCTTCACCATCATTTGTGAGTCCCATGTGAGATTAAACAAACAAACAGACTAACCAAAAATTACCTCAGTGTTCACAGTCGTTTTATCAGTTCCATGTGAGATTAGACAAACAGCCTGAGTAACTCCAGCCCAGTCCTGATGTCTGCATGAACACAGTGATCGGAGGAGTACTGAGGGGATCCCATGAGGCAGGGGTAAACGGGGGTGGGGGGGAATGGGGGGGTGGGGGTGGGGGTGGGGGGGGTGGAAAGGACTGTGGAGAGCCAGGCCGCTGCCTTTCAGCCTTTGCTGCTGCAGACTTACTCATTTGCCCAGTTAATGGGTTATAATTTCCTTGAGGGTAGACTCTCCATGTTTGTTTGTTAAGTCTCTTCCTGTTGATAGACGGGAACAAATGAGAGGAGAAACCATTGAGCGGCTGCTTGTGAGTAATTCTTTCCCTGGGATAAGCCTCCTTCAGCTGCTGAGTGGAGACTGGCCTGGGAAAGGTGTTGAGGAAAAAAGGTCACAGACTCAGCAGTGTGTGGAAGGAGGCTTTTGTTGGCTCCTTCTCCTTTGCATGCAGAAGGGAGTGATGGGAACGCCCACCAGCACAGCTGGCTGAAGGCTCAGCTCCATTTTCACAGCTCTCTATACAAGGGTGGATTCCCAGGTACCATATTAGCACCATCTTTCCAGAAGTAGTTTGAGAAACACAGGAAAGGAAGTCCCCGAGCCTCACACACAAACCCACTCATCATTTACATTTTAGAAGCAATCATCTGTACACTCTGAAAACAGAGGAAGACTC